>NC_083322.1:68032971-69232971 GCF_963455315.2 Globicephala melas | reverse complement strand
TATGAACTAAATGGTTCATTCTGTTGTGGCAAGGCTGCCTAATGTGGGTACACTCATATGCAATGCTGTCTCCTGGCCTGGTTGGCTTCCAGGCCCTGCCTTATGTGGAGGCTGGTCACTTGTGAGCAGGACCACATCCTAGGGTGGCTGGCTGCAGCTCCTGGGGCTGGTATCAACCTTCTGGTGGTGAGGCTATGGTGTGGAGGATCCCAGGCCTGGGGTTGGCCCTCTAGTGGGTGGGGCAAGGTCCTGGGCCTCCTGGCGGGTGGGACTGGGTCCCCATGAGGCTGGCAACTTGGCCTGGGGAGTCCTAGGACTGTTGCCAACCAGCTGTCAGGTAAACCAATGGCATTAAAAGGCTAGAGGGAGGACTCCAAAATGATGCTTGCCAGCACAAGTGTCCTTGTGGTAGAACAATGTCTTCGAAATGGCTTCTTCCAGTGTCTGTGTCCCCAAGGGTGTTCCAGTTGCCTTCTGCCTCTTTGGGAGAGGCTTCTTCAAGGTCACAAGTAGGTCTGATCCACGCTTCTTTCATATTGTTTCTTCTGTACTGGGTCCTGAAACATGTGAGATTTTGCATGCATCCTTTAAGCATGGAGTCTGTTTCCTACAGCCCTCTTGCTCTCCTATAAGCAAGCCCTGCTTGCCTTCAAAGGCAAACATTCTGGGGCTTGTCTTCCTGGCTCAGGACCCCCAGATTTGGACCCCTAATTCCTTAGGGAAAACTTCCGCAATTGTGATTATCCTCCCATTTGTAGGTCACCTACCCAGGAATGTGGATTTTGACTATACTGCATCTTTACCCCTCTTACTCATCTCTCTGTCATTCCTTCTTTATATCTTTAATTGTAGAGAATCTTTTCTGCTAGTCTTCAGGTCATTCTCACTGATAGTTGTTCTTTAAATAGTTGTAATTTTGGTGTGTCTATAGCAGGAAGTGAGCTGAGGGTCTTCCTACTCCACCATCTTGGCCACTCCCTCTCCTTTACTAATTCCCTTTAAACCAATCCCCTACTGTTGGATATTCTGTTATTTTCATGTTTTGTTGTTATTTTAATTAATGCTATTACAACAAGTGAATTTGAAATACATCAGAGGGTTTCACTGAAACAAATGAAAAATTTTTGACTGTAAAGAAGACTTCTTATGAAGGGGAAAGAGGTCAGCAGTCCTGGTCAGTAAAAATATTTAGGCCTGTCATATTTTATAAATACCCCCCAAATTTCGTGATGGTACATTTTGAGTAGATGCGACATGAAAACAAAAGCTGTCAAAATAGGAATCTGTGAGCTCCCAGAGCTTGTCCCAGAAATAAGTCATGTTATAACATAAAACATATTATCTTTAATAAAAAGAAAAAGCAAATATGTAATAATTACTCCTATAGCTTTTTTAGTGTTTTGTCATTTTGATATCACTCAAAATGTACATTACAGTAATAGTGTTCATTTTGGCATCTCTGGAATGTTTAAAGGAGAAATTCCTTTCAAAGAAATCCAAAAAATTAAAACAAAATTTCAATCAGAAATAACAAATCTTGCCTCATTCCATACCACTTGCAGAGTGTTGACATCTAGTGCTGTTTATGGTGTGTATAACAGATGCACATATATGCTTAAGTAATTTTTTAAATATTCTTAATTTCTCACTTTCTAATTTGAAAAATATTCAAGTGGGTGCTAATGTGTGTGTGTGTGTGTGTGTGTCTGTGTGTCTGTGTGAACTTCATGTTAACCTGCTCTCAGGGAAGGATGTGTTTGGCTGGGCTTAAATCTAGTGTCCTCTCTGGGAACCCTGGCAAAGGAGGCATAGTCAGGTTAAAAAAAAATTTTTTTTTCTGTGGAAATGTGGTTGGAGGGAGGGAAGAGAAATTCCCAAAGAAAGAAGATGACATTTGTAGAAGAAAAGAAAGGTGCCAAGCAGACAATATACGACAAGATAAATGCATTTCTGACAAACCCCACTGCTTTCATTAGTGTTCTACCCGCTCCAGAAGGAAAGCCCTAAGTGTGGTGTGAGCATTCTCCACACCATCACCTCTCAGACAGTAAGGGTTGGCCACAGCCTCAATTTTTTCCAATTAGCCTATTGGGAGATTTTATCCTTAGTAACATATAATGTAAGACAAAAAGAATATAGGATTTATCCTAAAATAAACTTTTCTGAAAAATTTATATTTTAAAATAATTACTTATTTAACTGTAAAAAGCAATTCACGGACAAAAACTCTGACAACACAAAATAATAAATTAAAAAGTATATCATCTTCCCATCCTAGTCTTTAGTTTTTTTTCTCAGAAGAGACAGCTTAGTATTTTCACATGCACCCTTTCAGAAACAGTTCATGGATACATTGCATAGAAAAAGATATAAGTGACTTCACATGAATGTGCATGTGTATGTATGTTTCTAGGTAGGTATGTGTATACTCCTATGTTTACCCAAGTGGTAGCATAGTATTCATATAAAAGTTTACTAATAGGTGAATAAATCATTATTAATTTTACCCATACTGGTTAGACATCTAGGCCGCTTTTTCTATTACAACACTATTGTAATGGAATATTCACGTCCTTTTGTCTTTGCAAATATATTTCCATAATAAATTCCTAGATGTAGAATTGCAGGCTCAAAACTATTTTTCTAGTTTTATTATGAAATTGTCCCCTCCTACAGTGTGTCATCACTTATATTCCTACTAACCAAGTATAAGAATGCTATCTCCAAACAGACTCATCAACACAGCATACTATCAGTTTTTCTCTATCTTTTGCAACCAATAGAATATATCTTAAAATTGGCTCTATTTATTCACCCTTGTTATCACCATAATCAGTGATATCCTCTCAGAAGTGTAATAACTACTTATGTGGCACTTTTCCTCACACTTATAAAGTGAAAAATTGGTCACATTCCCCTGCATGTGTTCCTCAGTTTTGAGGAACAGAGAAAAAGAAGGTGGCTTAGACCTGAGACTTTGCGGAGCACAGGCTCCGGACGCTCAGGCTCAGCGGCCATGGCTCACGGTCCCAGCCGCTCCGCGGCATGTGGGATCTTCCCGGACCGGGGTACGAACCCGCGTCCCCTGCATCGGTAGGCGGGCTCTCAACCACTGCGCCATCAGGGAAGCCCAATAACTTATTTTAATACCACACAACACCTGAATCAAAAGAGGAAAATTGTTCTTAAATAAAGCCTTTGCCTTTTAGAATTAATTAGTCCTCCTAGCTGGGGAATAAAATTCAAACTGGCGGGCTTATAATGTGTTCACGTTAAAAAACAACCTTAGTGAGCTTTGTCTTTTAGATGTGACTTGGGGGAAAAAACTGAATTTCCTGATTTCAGATGGCAAACTCTGCTATTATATACTTTGTCATTTCAAAGAGCATCTGTCATCACACAAAGACAAATGTATTTCTCAAAAAAAAACATCTGGTACTTTTAAAAACAAGCCTCAGGCCAGCTCTGCGCAATAAATGAAAAATGTGCTACAGATAGTTATTTCACGTTGCTTTTCATTTAATCAGTGAGTGTGGAATGTTTGCATTAAATTAAGCATCTCAAAAAATCAGCTCTCTCCAAGGTCTTGGAGAAATTTAGAGGGTCTTTTTCTTTTAGTATATATTTCTCCATATAATAATAAATAATGGTGAAGTAAATTTAGGTTATGTTAATCCTCTGGAGAGTAAGTTATTTGTTGGGATAACATTTGTTAGGGGTGGGGACTTAATGCTCGGTGGTTGGTATTGTTCTTCTCTGATGGTTTGTGTTAAATGACTAAATCTATGTTCCATGAGAAAGTTTCTAATCCGACGGCTATCAATATTGACTCAGATTAGGCTCTAACAGTTTTTGTCATCTAATGCACACTTAAAAAAAATTAGCATATGGGGACAATTCAGAGAAACATGTTAATTTAGAGGAATACTTTTACAACTCAAGGCAGAGGTCAGGAGCCAGCTTTTTTTTTTTTTTTTTTTTTTCCGACTAACGCTTTTCAAGTCCCCAGCAGGGTAGAAAATCTATAAGCATTCATCATACAGTCCTAGCTTAGTCAGAATTGATGGATGGAAGTTTAACATACTGGCTGGCGACTGAGATAAGAAACGTTGCTCATCAGTGTTGAAATGTGTCCTCTTTCTAAAACTGGAGAGGTGCTGCCACTTTACCAAACATTTAAGTTCAATGAACCTCGGGGAAAAAAGAGGCTCAAAGAGGCTAAAGGGAGAGCAGTCAGTGCTTGGCCTTGCCGGGCCAATTTCAAAGTGCAGAGTTCCAACTGGTATGTTTAACGTGATCTGTGCACTGTCATGAAGACATCCTGATAGTATAATATGATCCTGTGCACGCAATGAGTTCATATGATTTCTCTGCTATGTGCTACACCTCAAGAGAAAGTAATCTAGGTGTTGAATAAAGAGAGTCACTGAATTTAGAAATCATTAGAAATAACAACAGTGAACCTCAAGGGGAGGTAGGAAGGGTGCTTCTAGCTTCCCTAGAAGGGTCGTCATAATTTCTTGGTATGGAGACAGGAAGTTTTCTAATTGTTCAAAGAAATCTCTGTAGGAGATTCTGATGGCTCCCAATCACCCTGTCCCCATTCCACTTAAGATCTTCTGCATCCTGTCCTTTTCTCCTTGGAATATACGTTTGCGGATCAGTGCCGTATGTGTTATGACGTACAAATGCTGCACAGTCATCTAAACAGCCGACAGCAACATAAACCCCTTGGGCTCTTCAAAAAGACATCAAATATTTAATTTTCCTTCTATAATTCTCCCTGGTATAACTGCATTTATTCTATTTTTTCTGTTCCACCCTTTTTAAGTATCCTAGGGTGGGCCCGAAAGTGTTTTCACTCATTTTCTTTTCCTTCCCTGGCATTGCTTCGATTTTATACACAGTATGCATTTGGGAAGCTTTGCATCAAGGGCACTAAGATCTCATTTTGCACTGCTTCAGGCACAGGCAGATGTCTGTTTTGCAGTCAATGTTCCATTACAGTTTAGATCTTCCGAGCATAAGCTAGAAAATCACCTAACCCTAAAAAAGCAACCCAAATACTTCTCAATTCAATTGCTAAATAAAATTTACCCCCAGGTAACAGTCAGCTAGCTTACTAAGGAATCATGGAACTACGAGGTATTATACCCTAATGACAATTCAGAACTAAATTTAGAGGTATAGATACAACTTATGGCTCAAATGATAAAATATTAGTACTTCCATACAGTCTTTTCCCCACAGGGAACAGTAAAAAAAAAACTTAGTTTCTTTGAAGGGATTAGGCAAAGAACTTTGTTGTGCTTAAAAATTGATGATATTTTTAATAATTTCTAGGACTGGACAAGTTTTAAGGGAAAGCAGGTGGCTACCTCGATGCTATGAGCTGACAAGTGCTGAAAGACCCATCTGACCAAAAGAGCTTCCCTTGGGACTTCCATGCAGGGCTTGAAACACTTGGTCCTCTGTCGAAAGAACTGGCTGAGGCCCAGACCAAACACCGGTCTTCACTGCAGTTCAGTTATGGAAAACAAACACTTGTAAAGCAACTACTACTTGTTGAGCGCAGTGCTCAGGAGCTAACAGACCAGCAGGAGAAAAACATCTGAACAATTAGCAGTAGTTTTAAATTCTTAAAATGTAAAAAGAGCAATATTAGAATCATCACAGAGTCCTAGAGGCCCTAAAACTTGGGAGGGAAGAGAATGAAGGTCTCACAACAGAGATGATGCTTCAGTGGACCTTGAAGGGCCAGTAGAATTTCTTCTGGGAAAGGAGGAAGAGCATTTATGGAAGAAAGCAGCATATGACCAAAGTAGAGAAGTAGGAAAGATATGACATGTTCCGGAAAAAAAATTCCATTAAAAAAATCTCGAGAAATTGGACCTTCAGATGCATGCAGAAGTAAGGCTAAAAATGCAGCAAAAGGGCTTCCCTGGTGGCGCAGTGGTTGAGAGTCCGCCTGCCGATGCAGGGGACACGGGTTCGTGCCCCGGTCCGGGAAGATCCCACGTGCCACGGAGCAGCTGGGCCCGTGAGCCATGGCCGCTGAGCCTGCGCGTCCGGAGCCTGTGCTCCGCAACGGGAGAGGCCACAACAGTGAGAGGCCTGTGTACCGCAAAAAAAAAAAAATAATAATAATAAATAAATAAATAAAAATAAAAATGCAGCAAAAAAGTAGGATGTGACCAGCACAGGAAAGCCCTTACCAGTCCAAGGAGTCTGGACACTTTCCTATGGGGAATGCCTGAGAGATATCAAGCAGTGAAGTGACATCTGAGGCCTGAATTTCAGCAAGTTCTTCAGAGAATAGAAAATGAAGCAGCAGAAAAACACTGGAGTTTAGAAATAAGAGGCAACTTAATAGCTAACTCTGCTTTAATGAGGAGGGGTGCTCTAAGCTTTCAGAGGATAGACTAAAGCAATTAGAGTTGACAATATGAGACAGAGACTACTCAGTTTTGAAGTGAGAGAGAAAAGGTAGCTTAAAACAGATCTTAAGCAAAGGGTGAAGCTTGAGCGATGCCATGGTAAACTAGAAGCAGCTAGTAAGCTGACTACGAGACATTTTGGATAGGAGAAAGGTTGCCAAGAAGTCAAACTTTACTACTTCAATTTAAACTTTATTACTTCGATTTCCTAGGCTTAGAGAAATCAACTTTTGCCATTACATTTGGATTAGTGCTAGTTCTAAGTTCAGGAAGGAGGAGACGAAACATTTATTGTCCCTGAAATAGAAAATATACAAGTATTGTTTTACCAAAGAAATGCTATGATACGCTATGGTAATGTAGCTTTTATCAGGTTAATCTTCATGCTGAGAATCACTATATGAACTGGATGAACTGCGAACACCGGTTCTTTGAAGTTATCCTAGAATGATTATGGCAGCCAGAATGTGAAGAGCCAAGATTAAGGAACAAAGGGAACCACAGAGAAGTGAGCCTGAAATCCTGTGCCCCTGTTTCCCTCAAAACGTTTGCTGATTCTTCATGTATAGTATCACCACATACAACAGACCAAGGAAGGGCTCATGTAGCTGAACACTTAGAAAAGCTGAGGGTAGAAGCTCAGGAAGGACCACTGAAACCTTTTGCTTTTGAGGTCATGTAGTCTTGTGAACAGGATAATCAGAAACAGTAAACGTTCATTTATAAAGTAAATCAACTTTCAAGTAAAACCAGATTATTAGGCCCTGAACAAATTGCAAACATCAACTAGGATTGTCAGATAATTCTGAGCTACTCTGTAATCCACAGTGTATCTTTATCCCTTTAAGTGATTCTTCACTGCTAATAAATGTGAAATATTTGGAAAAGAACAACCTTTGATGTTTAGGCCAATCTTATTGATCTTCTCTCAGAAATGTACTTGCTATACAAACAGCTTTTTCAACTCCAAAGGAACCCCCAATAAAGTAAACATTTTACCTTGTTAAAATAATTTTTTAAGTACTGATAATTAACATCTCTTCACATTTATATGAGATACTTTTACAGCAAATCTGTTACTTATCTTCTGCAAGTTTAAATTCAGGTTCAGATGCAGTTCAGGCAAATAAAATTATGTAAACAAGTTATAAAATAATTTAATTTCCTCACGTCATCTCCATGATGTAAACTTATCAAAATGACACTAGACCAAGGTTGAAGAGAGTAAACTAATCAAATTGAGCTGGAAAACTCTTTCTAGATATTTTCAAAATAAACTATGGAATAAATACTGAAATTTAATCTATGATAAAATAGTTGCATAGTGAATTTAATCCCCTACATGTTTGTTTATATATGTCTTAACAAAAAAAAAGGATTTAAGTTTCAACAACCAAAAAAAACACCCAATATAACACAAACTAAGGTTAGCAGATATTTGGTCCTGTCTAAAATGGCTGTAAGACATTCGGTCCACATCAAAAAATCCTTGAAATTTGGCCTGTCAAAAACATCCATGAGCACATTTGACCCATGCCAAATGGTTTTGGACAGAACAAAGTATCAAGGTCCTTTTGACATGGACCAAATGTCGTAACATTTTGGACAGGACCAAATGTCCTGCAAGACAAAATAGAAATAGGTGTAAAAGCAAAAAAAAAAAAAAAATCAAATGTAGGGATGTAAAACAGAGCCAGAACTAAAGATAACAGAATAATTTGTTACACAGCACTCTCTGCACTAATAAAATTAGGCCACCCATTAGCTCTTAGCTTTCCAGCCGCTAGTTAGAAAAGGGAAAACTGATCGGTTATGGAATTCACAGTGTTCCTAAGATAGAACCAAGTTGTTTGGAATAAAACACAACATATTCTGATACAAAGACTAGAAAGAAATGCTTTCCTTATTGTCTTCATGAACTGGATACCATGTGCTACAAAAAATAACAGCATCCCCTATGTAATACACATAACGGACAATTCTGCAGCTCACACGGCAGGCTGACAGGTCAAATAACCAACTGGACTTCATGTTTTTGTAAACTGACCAGTCATTTTGACATGATATATGCAAAAGAGGATTGTGTATAGTGGAAAAATAACACTGGAGGTGGAATAAGGCAAACACAGATTCCAGTTCTGGCTCAGCCACTAACTAAATCTGTCACCTTAGGAAGTTGCTTCAGTTTTCTGGGTTACAGTTTCTTAGTCTGTAAAATAACAGGACTAGGGTTCATTTCTAAGGTTCTTTCCAGCTCATAGTTTCTCTGTGTTTCCAAGAAAGAAACCATGTGATTTACAGCAAACTTGAGAGTCAATAAGAATAAAACACCTTTCACTCTCAACCGTCTGCAGTCATTTTGAAACAAAATGAAAAAAAAGTATTCTCTTTAAAATAAAACAAACTGTCCCCATATCACACTTGGTAAAACATGAACATATCTGAGACTCTTCTACGCCTATCATTTATAAATAGGTGTCCCCACATTATTAACAATGATGTGCGGGTCTTTAATAGCATCAACGCCCAAGAACCAGCAACTTTTCAGTTACAAGTGGGGTTTCCACCTCTCGAAGACCAGTTGATCCTGAGCTACCTGAATTTTGGGCAAGAACTTAAAGTGAAACTGCTATGAAAAATCAACTAATATTTTATGAACACAAACTATGTAAAATACATTATTCTGGGCATTGTGAGAAACACAAACACGCATTAAGCAACACTGGGAACTTCAAAGTCTTCTAGTATTACCTCTTTCACTTGACACTGGCAGGATATTTTTTTTAATTATTCATTTGATCTTTTAAAATTCATTTTTTATTGAGGTAACACTGGTTTATAATATTATATAAGTTTCACGTGTACAACATTATATTTCTACTTCTGCACACCCTACAGCGTGCTCACCACCAAAAATTTAGTTTCCATGTGTCACCTTACAGTTGATCTCCTTTACCATTTCACTCTCCCCATGCCCCTTCTCCTCTGATAACCACTACTCTGCTTCTGTATCTATGTGTTTGTTTTTCTTTGGTTTGTGCATTTATTTAGGTTTTTGTTTTCCATATAGAAATAAAATCTTACAGTATTTATCTTTCTCAGTCTGACTAATTTTACGTAACATAATGCCCTCAAGTTCCATCCATGTTGTTGCAAACGGCAAGATTTCGTCTTTTTATGGCTGAGTAGTATTTTGTTGTGTGTGTGTATATATATACATATACCACATCTTCTTTACCCTTTTATCTGTTGATGGGCACTTAAGTTGTTTCCATACCTTTGCTATTGTAATAATGCTGCAATGAACATGGGGGTGAATGTGTCCATTTGGATTAGTGTTTTCCTATTATTAGGATAAATACTCAGAAGTGAAATTGCTAGACTGTACAGTAGTTGTATTCTTCATTTTTTGAGGAACCTCCATACTGTTTTCCATAGTGGCTACATGAACTTACACTGCCACCAACAGTGCAGCAGGGTTCCCTTTTCTCCACATGCTCGCCAACCCTTGTTATTTCTTGCTTTTTTGATAATAGCCATTCCAACAGGTATGAGGTGATATCTCATTCATTACACTGTTCATTTAACATAGTGCTATACTTTTTAATCTTCATTAAGCAGTGAATACATCTCCAAACTAAAAATTAATGCCAAATGAAAATCTAATAATTTCATTTGCATTATTATTTTTTTTTTTTTTACTGAAAAAGATAAAATAATTAAAGGAAACCCTTTTTCATCTGTGTAATATTTTTCTGAGTCCTTTGGATTTTTAATCCCATAGACTACATTGCAACTACATTATATATAGCTGCTTGAGGAAACACTGTCAGATGGTCAGTCTAAATACTTGACATGGGAGAAACATATTACCTTGTATATAAAACCTCTATCTTATTTTATCTCCCATTAGGCTTTAGGTACCTCCAGCATATATGAGATAGCTAGATTTTTAAAAATCCATCAAAACAATATTGCCTTATTAATGAGCTTAGTCCATTTACTTCTACTATAATTATTAACATCTACATTTATTTCTACTATCCTGTTCCATAAATTTCATTTCCCTCTTTTCCTCTATTTTTATTCCCTATTGATTTCTGTTATATTGGTTGAGGTTTTTGTCCCCTCTATTAGTTTGGAAGCTGCATACACATATTTTTAAAAAAATAGGGTAACCACTAAAACAAATAAGTTTATTGGATAAATTCCCACACCATGAAAATCACCCATTTCAGGTGTATAATTCAATGACTATCAAAGAGTTGTGCAACCATCACAACAATCTAAGTTTATCACATTTTTATCACCTCATAAGAAACCCTGTCCCTGTTAGCAGTCACATCCCATCCTTCAGAGGCCCTAGTCCTTGTCAACCACTAGTCTATATTCTGTCTTTTAAAATTTGCCTATTCTTGACATTTTCAAATAAATAGAAATATACAATATGCGGTCTTTTGTGACAGGTTTCTTTCACTTAACACAATGTTTTACTCAGCATGATGAGAAAGTTCATCCATATTGTAGCCTGTATCAGTACTTCATTCCTTTTTATGCCCCAATAATATTCCATCATGTGGATATAAAATATCCATTCATTACTTGATGGACATTTAGATTGTTTCCATTTTTTTTTTGCAGTACGAGGGCCTCTCAGTGTTGTGGCCTCTCCCATTGCGGAGCACAGGCTCCGGACACACAGGCTCAGCGGCCATGGCTCACGGGCCTAGCCGTTCCGTGGCATGTGGGATCCTCCTAGACCAGGGCAAAAACCTGTGTCCCCTGCATCAGCAGGCAGACTCTCAACCACTGCGCCACCAGGGAAGCCCCTGTTTCCACTTTTTGACTATCACGAATAATGCTTCTAGGAACATTTATGTACAAGTTTTTGTGTGGACATGTCTATTTCTCTTATGTTTATGCCTACAAGTGTAGTTGCTGGGTCATATACAAATACAGTAGTTAACATTTTGCAGAACAGAAAAATTGTTTTCCCAAAGGGGTTACACCATTTTTACAATTTCACAGCAACATATGAAGGGTCTAATTTCTCAGTATTTCCATCTGATTCTTGTCATTGTAACAATCGAAGTGGGCTGAAGTGGTATCTCACTGCAGTTTTAATTTGCATTGCCCTATGGTTAATGATGTTGATCATCTCTTATGTGTTTATTGGCTATATATATATATTTTTCATTAGAGAGATGTCTATACAGATGCTTTGTCCATTCTTAATTGGATAGTCTTTTACATTGAGTTCTAAGAATTCTACATATTCTGGATACAAGACCCTTTTTAGCTATTTGATAGACCAATATTTTCTTTTATTCAGTGGGCTGTCTTCTTGTTATCTTAATGGTGTCCCTCTGGGGCACAAAAGTTTTAATTTTGATGATGTCCAAGTTATCTTCTTGTTACTTGTACGTTTATTGACATAATTACAAAACCATTGCCCGATCCTAAATCACGAAAATTTACTCTGAAGTTTTTTAAGTTTTATAGTTTTAGCTCTTACATTTAGGTCCACAGTCCATTTTGAGTCATTTGTGTGTATGGTGTGAGGTAGAGGTCTAACTTCATTCTTTATATGTGGATATCCAGTTATTCTCACCCATTTGTTGAAAGATTTTTATTTCCCCATTGACCTCTTGCAGCACCCTTGTTGAAAAAAATTAACTGAAAATGTGTGGATTTATTTCTAGACTCTAAATTCTATTCCATTAATCTATATGTCTCACTTTATGCCAGTACCACACTGCCTTCATTACTGTAGTTTCACTGTAAGGTTTAAAATCGGGAAGCATGGATATTTCAATTTTATTCTGCTATTTTAAAATTGTTTTGGCTATTCACAGTCCCTTGTTTTCTACATGAAATTTAGAATGATCTTGTCCATTTTCCAGAAAAGAAGGCAGCTGGATAGGGATTATGTTCTATCTATTGATTCATTTAGGAAAGGGTAGCAGGTGAATGATGATCACTAAAGAATATGTCCGTGGTCTAGCCCCAGAATCTGTGAATGAGATTTTACTTGGAAGAAAAGAATATTTACAGATGGAATTAAGGTCTTGAGATAAGATCATCCTGGATTATCCAAGTGGACCCTTAATACAATTACAAGCACTCTTTATAAGACATAGAAAAGAAGACATAGCCATTCAGAAGTGAAGGACATATGAAGATGTAGACAGACGTGAGAGTTACACAGCCACAAGCCAAGAGTTTCCTGGAGCCACCAGAAGCTGGAAGAGGTGTAGAAGGATTGTCCTCTACAGACTTCAGAGGGAATGCTACCCTGTCAACATCTTGATTTTGGGTTACTGTCCTCTAAAATTGTGAGAGAACACATTTCTGTAGTTTTAAGCCACGATGTTTGTGGTAATTTGTACCGTCAGCCATAGGAAACTAAGCCAGAGAGTACTGCAATCTTAACAGTATTAAGTCTTCCCATTCATGAATATGGAATGTCTTTCCATTTATTTATCTATCTTCTTTAACTTCTTTCAATGTTTTGTAGCAGTTTTCACTTTACAAGGCTTGCATTTCTTTTGTTAAATTTAAATCTCAGGTATATTATTCTTTTGGATGCTGATGTAAATTGAATTATTTTCTTAATGTTCATTTTCTTAATGTTATTGTGCATATAAGTACAACCAATTTTTTGTATATTGATCTTATATCTTGCAACCTTACTGAACTTGTGTTCTTTCTTAGAGTATTCTTCTAATTCCTTAGAATTGTTTAAATATAAGATCATGTCATCTGTTCATAAAGAGAGTTTTTTCTTTTCCTATCTAGATATCTTTTATTACTTTTCTTGCCTAAGTGCGTTGGATAGAACATCCAGTACAGAGTTTGACAGAAGTGGAGAGAGTGCACATTCTTGTCTTATTCCTGATCTTCAGAGGACAGCTTTCTGGTTTTCACCATCAAGTGTGATGTTAACTGTGTTTTTCATAGGTACCTTTTATGAATTTAAGGAAGTTCCCTTCTCTTAGTTTGCTGTGTGCTTCTATCATGAAAGAGTATTTGGTTTATCAAATGCTTTTTCTGTGTCTATTGAGATGATCATGTGATTTTTGTACAGTATTCTATTAATAAGGTATATTTCAGAATTTATTTTTGGTGCTAAATTCCTGGAATAAATTCTACTTGGCCTGGCTGTCTAATCCTTGTTCTTTTTGTATATTGCTGGATTCAGTTTGGTAACACTTTGTTGAGGATTTTTCTTCTCTATAGGAAATATTGATCTATTATTTCCTTTTCTCATGAGGTCTTGTCTGGTTTTGGTATTAGGTTAACACTGGCCACACAGACAAAATCGGGAAATATGACTTCCTCTTCTACTTTTTGAAAGACTTTGTGGGGGATTGGTATTACTTGTTTAAAAGTTTGGTAGAATTCACCTGTGAAGCCATTTAGAGACCTCGGCTTTTCATTAGGTACAACTTTTAAATTATCAATCTCTTTACTTAAAGGTATAGTCAGATTTTCTACTTCTTGGTTTAGTTTCAGTAGTTTGTCTTTCTAGAAATTTGTACATTTCATCTGTGTTGTCTCATTTGTTGATGTTAAATTGTTCATAGTACTCTTTATAATTAAAAAAAAAATCTGTAAGGTGGTAGTGAACTCCCTTTTCTTCCTGATTTTAGTAATTTGATTTTTCTCTCTCTTTTTCTGTAGGCCAAGTAATGATTTATCAATGTATTTATCTTTTCAAAGAACCAACTCTTGGTTTTACTGATTTTCTCTTTTCCATTTTATTTATTTCCACTCTACTATTTTCAATTTCCTTCTTCTTGCTGTGGGTATAGTTTGCTCTTTTTTTCCAGTTTCTTAATGTGGAAAGTTATTTTTCTATCTTTCTTTATTTTAAATAAAGGCTTTTATAGATAAATTTTCCTCTAAGTACTTCTTTAGCTGCCTGTTTGTCCTAGAACAAGTTCCACATACCTGAAGTGGTTGTTTTTCATGATTTTCACCAATTATAATTGTTTCACTAGGGAGAGGGTCCACAGAGCTCCTCAAACCACCATTCCTGAAGTGCTTCATCATTTTTATAGCAATAATTATAAGCCAGGAAATATGGTTTAGTTATTGAGATGAATGCTAATTAATCAAGTGTAAGGAAAGGAATATTACAATTACATACTACTAAGGTTGCATCTTGACTAACCTAGTTTTGTCTAAGGGAGTGTGAGCTTGTTTACCAGAACTATGGCTCCTAGTCAACTGCTAGACACTTATTCAAATCACTTTTACTGCTGAAGTCTGAATATGACACTTTGGGTTTAGCCATGTGAAAGAATTCACACAGTAAGAGCAGAAGTTTGTATTTCTTCATTTTTTATCCCCAAACTATATCTTGTCTAAGTATCTCTAAAAACAGATTATATCACTGGAAATACTGCCTTTACCATGTAATTGAATCTGTATTAGGTTACAGCTGAAAAAAAAGAAAGAATAACTAATTGCTTTATTTCATTTCCCTCTTGTGTGCTTCAAGTTTAGGATAGAGTAGACACTAGCTAGTAGCTTGAGAAGATGGATAAAGAAAAGTGGACAAAGTTAAGATAAGAGTGGCTCCTTACTGAAGCAAGATTCTAGAGGAGGAAACACAGAATAAAATCATGGCATCAGTAACAACATCAACTGAAACAAGATTTTCAAATGGGAATGAGCCCATTTTGAATACTCTTGAACTAATAAATCAGTAAATTTAATAATCTGTAAGAAGTGAGATGATAAACTAGAATTTGGAGGTTGAACAAACATAAATGTTTCAATAGTTGGTGGTGAAAATGTTACAGAGAGTCCATTTGAGATAAATAAAAGGATTCAAGGACAGCAGTGAAAATATGGTTAAGCTTAAAATCATATGAATTTGCTTAACATTCATTCATATGTTTTTGTCACACTGTCCAGTGTTAAATAGCAACCCAGAAGTAGAGATAGACGAAGAAGTGTTGGAGATGTTCCTGAGTTCTTGGCTAGAGTTCCAAGAAAAAAGCAACCCTGGATTGACTAGCTGTGGATAATAAAGCAAGAAGAACAAAGGGGAGCTGACGCTGAGATCATAGAGGCACCAAAGGCTACGGATCAGGGGCAGAGGCAGGAGCATGTTGCTTGGAAGTGAGAACGCAAATATTCGGACCAATGATAGAGAATTTAGAGGAATGAAACAAGATTCAAAAGGTGTTTTTTCTGAAGATGGCTAGAAGTAGAATAAAGCTGATGATAACTGGAATTGGTGGTTTGGTATCCCTTCTCAGATTCAGTGGCCTAATTCTAAAGAATTCACTCTCCTTGCAGACCACCAGTGACATTGCTAGTGCCCTTGTCTAGTTCTCAGAGGAGGCTTGAGTCAGATTTTAAAACATCGTGCTTAAACTGTCCTCATTTCCCACATGCTGAGCTCATCTGTGTCAAGTCATTTCTGGGTTTCAATACAATGCCACACTGACTGCTTTCTGCATAGCCAGACAAAGCAACATAAAAGTGAGGAACATCAACTTGCTATGGGGAAACTCTGAATAAGGGGAAGTGGGAGTCAAAAGGTGCTAGGCAGATACTTTTCCCTTTCTTTGTCTCTTTGGTCAATATTTTCAGTTATGGCCTTTCCCTTGCAGTCACTGAAAAACTTCCTGCATGCCAGAACACACCT
The DNA here is from genome assembly GCF_963455315.2 of Globicephala melas. Taxonomy (NCBI): domain Eukaryota; kingdom Metazoa; phylum Chordata; class Mammalia; order Artiodactyla; family Delphinidae; genus Globicephala; species Globicephala melas. Next base: position 69,216,870 of record NC_083322.1, on the reverse strand, counting down.
ACTGAGTACCCCACTATTTTTTCTACAACTGGTTGAAATGGGTGGTTAGTGAGATAACCCGTTATATTTCATTGCTTTACATCTCTCCTTGTTTTACTACCATTTTTCCACCATATCATTGACCTTAAACTTGTACTTCCTCAACAAAGATTTTTGATCCTTGCCTTAGGCTCTGGTTTCTAAAGAACTTAGGTTAAGTCATGAAATTTTAATGAGGGATATATCATCATAAATGTGGATAGAATCATAATGTAGGAGGATTCTATTAATCAAATAGAAATTCTATTAATTAAATTCTGAAGGTAGAAGAAATGGACTTGGGGGAATAAAATGACTTAGAGATGGTCATAGAGCAACAACAACTCTCAAAACAAATGATGTGACATGGAAATATGGGATTGAGTGTTTGGAAGAAAAGCTGAAAAAGCAGTGATCTCAGAGACACTGAGATGAAGTGGTCTTACATAAGAAAGTACAATCACAGTTTGAAGACATTTACAATAATTGCAGTATTAGTGCGACATGGGAAATTACCCAAAAGAACATACATACATACAAATTCACACATACAAATGTCTTAAAGAAGACTTATCAGATAAAAATGTTATTGTTGTACTTTTTATTGAATATTTTAAAATATTAATTTTCAATAATTTGTGATTCATCAAACATTTACTTGGATCTGTTATGGGCCACTTACTCTTTTAATGTGCTCAGGATAAATAGGTAAATGAAATGTCTCCCCAAACCTTCCCTACTGAGCTTATAGTCTAAGAGTGGAAGCTGAAAATAGACAAAAAAACTAAATTCTGTATATTAAAGGTAGTAAGTGCTATGGGAAAAATAGAGCAAGATAAGGAATATCAGGACCCTTGAGAGGTGGTGGAGGGATAGAAATTTATAACTGTAAATTAAAAAGTATTTCAAAAGGTGAAGGAGTGAGGCATGTGGATATCAAAGTGATAAAAGTTATAGGCAGAAAACACAGCTCATGTGAAGGCGTGAAGCAGGAGTGAGTCATTACAAGCACTATGGCTGTTACTTTAAGGAAACTTGGGAGCCACCATAAAGTTTAGAGAAGGGCCATAGAGTAATTTCTACTTCATCAAGATTACTCTAGATGTGTGCTGAAAGAAGACAAAGGGATTGTAAAGGCCATAGTCAAAAGAAGGCAGCCCAGGCAGCAATAGCAGTAGCATCATTGAAACACGGCGCTGGTTCAGGCCACAGCGTTAGCAGGGGTGGTGCTGGAGAAGAAACTGAATTCTAAATACATGTTGCAAATAGGTCTTGTGGGATGATCTGATTGATTCAAAGTGGAGTGAGAGAAATGACTCCAAAACTTTAAGTCTGAACAACCGGAAAGATAGAGTTGCCATTAACTGGATGGGTTAGACTCTGGTTGGAGCAGGTTTCAGAGGAAAGATGAAAGTTGGTTTTGAACATTTTCAGTTGGATATGTCTTTTGACATATATGTCAGTTTGATATGTCTTTTGGACATAAGTGAGGATATGAAGAGGGAGTCAGGTGTATAAGTCTAGAGCAGGGATCAGCAAACCAGAGAGTAAGTATTTTATCAGACTTTGTGGGCCAGATGTTATGTCACAACCACTCTGCCATTGGGCAGCCACAGACAATATGCAAAAGAGTGGGCGTGGCTGTGTTCCAATAAAAATTTACACAAACAGGCTGTAGTTACATTTGGCCTGAGGGCCATAGTTTGCTACCTCATGGTCTAGAGTTTGGGAGAGAGGTCTGAATTAGAAAAACACAGCTGGGAGTTATCAGCATTTAATTATTTCTAAGGCTATGCTATTTCGATGGAATTACTTCTGCACTTGATATTTGTGTTTCCCCCTTGTTGGAAATAGTAATTGCGCTTTCTAAACTATATGTATTTTTTCTTCAAAAAGGAGTCTGCAAGGAACTACGAACATGCCAATTTGGTTCAATAAAAAGAAAAATCTGAATGAAAAACTATAAGAATGCAAATGATCACTAAATTCATATAGTATACAACTTGTTAAATATTTAGTCTACTTGCAATAGGCACTTGAAATTGAATATTTGAGGAAGGCTGTGCTATTCAACTTAGCCGATCCACAGGCACATTAATATATAACAAAACATATTTTCATACATCATACTCAAAATAAGTGGAAAATACCCTAGGTACTGTGAAAAAATATTATGATTGAACAAAAAAGAAATTGTCACCTGTGAACTAATTCTTCAAGGCAATCCTGATTTCATAGCCAAAGATGTTTCAGAAATAAAGAAAAAAGCTTTAGGACAAAAGACTGACATAACCCTAATGACAAAGAAGAATTTGGTTGAGTCAACAGGATGTTTAACAAACATTAAGATACATTCTTTCCTAATTACTTAGCAAAGAGCAAAGTGCTACTAAAAATATGCACTTAGGTACAGAAAAAGCACCAAATCTCAGTAACTGATATTAAAATGCTACAGAAACACAGTATTAGGAAAACTGGGAGAAGGCTAAAATATTTCCTTCTGGTTTAGGTTTGGATTTAACAATGCCAGAGCGTGCGGGAACTGGGGAAGGGACTGTTTTTACATAAGTCATTTTATTTTATTAGGGTTTAATTTTTTAATTTATTTTTTAAAATTTCTGGCTGCACTGTGCAGCACGAAGGATCTTAGTTCCCCAATGAGGGATCATCAAACCTGTGCCCCCTGCAGTGGAAGCGCAGGGTCTTAACCACTGGACCGCCACGGAAGTCCCATAAGTAAGTCATTTTAGAAGAGAATAGCAGTGTTTCTCAACCTTTTTATTATTATTGTCTGCCCTATGGAGTCTTTAGACTTCTTCTTCCTAATTGTAACCCCCTATGAAATTTTAATACCTGAAATGCATTGTATACACGTCTATGTACAGATATATAGCATGCAAATCATTTGGAGAGCTACAAGCCATTTTATTATCTAAGATTTTGCCTCCCAAAGAATCAATGCTCTCCCCAGCCCATTAGGGGTAATACTGCCCCCTTGAGAATAACCGCCTTAAAGGATGGACTAGCCTTCTATCAAATTTACATGCTTCACAGCTGTCCCTGAAATGCCGAGGTTGAGGGGGGATGGGTGACAAAAAGGTGACGGAGGGCTGGATTACCGGAGTATGGCTAAGGAAACAGAGATTATTTTCCCTTGCTTTTGCTATATTTATTCCCTTCCCTTGCCCTCATCCTTGTTCAGCTAAAACCGAGTTTGACTGTGAAGCATAGACAGATAAAAACGAAATAAGAAATAAAAAGAAGACACTTTTAACTAAGCGTCTCAGTTTTAGGGTAATACGGATGGGGGAAAAATGGGTGCCAATTATAAAGTGAAAATTTCAGAAGAAATATACTCATAATTCGTACAATTAAGATCCCATGTCAAGAGCAAGTTAAATGTTACTTCCACTTCATAAAGTTTAATCATCTACTGAGATCTTTTGGTAGCCAAGATCAGTGCGAGTTATAGAATTATTGGTAGTCTGGTTTCATGAGATAATTTGATTGTCCTGGTATCTTGGTTTCCAGGTCTCAAGCCAATCTTGAAATGGGATTTTGAGACAGAAAAACCACTGCAGGAACCTGGTAGAAAAACGGTCTTTGATATCTCTAGTTAACTTATGATTATCTTGAAGTCATGAAGCATCCTTTCTTTGCAGAAGAGAGAGTGGGTATGAAAGCAATAATTTTAAGGCAATTTTGCAGCTTCTTGACTGGGGCCCTTCTTTGTCCTTCCACATTGTGTTTGGGGAAGAGAAAGAGAGACAAACGTGGGAGGCCCATTTCCCAGGGCTGAAGATGGCAGCGTGACTCATAGGATCTAGGCAAACCCTGTGAGTGAATTCTGAGAAAGAGAAATGAGTAACGCTCGGATTTTGTTTTTATAAAAATAAGTTGTTGCCACCTCCATGGTAAATCCTAATTACTAAGTTCTATGTCCCATTTACATCCTGTGGCCAGCTAAAATTTCTACGTGTGCTCTATAATATTTAGTGTTAGGCGATCAAACTTGTTTATGTGGAAAATTCTGTTTGAATGAAAATAAAAATGTGTTTTTGGGTGTCAGATTTTTATTCCAATAACTTTGTGAACACCCAAAGAAGTTTCCTCAGAAAGTCAGCGTACCAAGATAAAGCTGCATATCTTATTTGTCCAGAAGTAGAGAGGTTGCAAAATGACTACAATAACATATTAATGTGTCATAATGAAGCTGGAAGAAATTCCTGAGGATGGTAATGCAGAGGGAAAATTTCCCCATTACCCATCAGTCACAGTGTGGTATGGGACTTCTTTGCAACTCTTAGGAAACATTGTCATACATCCAAATGATGTTCATTGCTATTAAAAACAAAAAAGTGAGTAACTGATAACAATTGTGAATTGTAGCTTTGAACTAAGCTTTGAACTAAGTCAATGCTTAGACAACTTTAAATTTCCCTGACAGGCAAATGGTTAAAGCTACATTCCCATAAAACGTTTTCAGGCTATTGGTTCACTGACCCAAGCACCCATCCATGGTCTATTTAACCTTCTAAGAAACAATGACTCATTCCCTCCAAGAGAAAATCCACGCCACTCCTTGTATTAAAAAAGGAGATACTTCCCAACCTGAACCCCATTTAACCTTAAAAGGGAATCTCCACTGGAGCCTAAGCTATGCACAGTGTCAGCTTGTCTACACATGTGGTGCACTCTGGTAGGACAGCCTGCTGGGAATCAATTTAACTGTCTCATCCAGGTGCCCCAAAGGGATTTCTCCCAAGGGAAGGGTGTGTCAGGCACAGAAATTGACCCAATAACAATATCTCAATTGTGAGTGCATCCTAGTATCTTTTAGCCTTGTTCACAGTCTGGAATCACTTCTGAGCATTAGGAGACATGAGGCTGAAAGTAAAAATGGAAGGAATGTTGTTTACTGGTAACTTTACGAAGCACTTAGGTACAAGGAGACACTGTACTTATTTCCATTAGGCCGAAGAACAAAAATTCACTTTGAATATCCTAGATTTAACATATATTAAGTATCTAATAAGTGTAGAAATAAATGATGAACTTAATGTATAAACTCCATAAAACATACTGGTAAATCCATATGAATATGTGCTCAAAGGCTAGTAGCTTTTAAAAAAAAATTCCCTCCCATAAAATTTAATATTTTGGTATTTCATAAGCAAGCATCAACATAAGCTAAAAGTCTCCATGCATGTTTTAAACCACCAATGACTTTTCTCTTAACACACTATTATTTTGCTTAGGTTCAAATGCAGTATTTCGATAAAGACCCATAAAATTAGTATGAACATTCCATTCAGAAGTAGCTTAAAGAATTATCTTTCTCTTTGAATTTCCAATTTGTCTTGTTTTAGATGGAAAGTGCTGTAAATTTAACTTTCTCATAGTCCTTCAAGGCATTCACTTTAAATATTGTCTATTCAGAATATGAAAGTCAAAAGTATTTCCAAACCAGTAAGTGACAAAAAAAATCTCAACCGAAGTTAGAAAACTCCGAGCAAAACAAACATGTAAAGTGAAATATAAGTTTATACTCAATAGAAATTCAATGTTTAAAGAGGGTTGGAGATTTCTTGTTTTAATATTATCTCTGTTCCCTCTGCACAACTATTTTTTTTTTTTCCTGGTGGTAGGAGGGAGGGGTCTTTCTAGATTTAGTTACAGGACTGGAGCTTCGAATTGCATGCTGTATGTATTTAATCATTTTTATGCTTATATTCATTTTCTCTGTCTTCCAAAATTCAAGTGACTCCTGAGTACATTTCTAAATACTCAAATAAATATACTCTATTCTATTCCTGTTAAATTTTTATTGAATACACACAATGGTTTAGGATATGCTTGGATAATAAGCATGGTTATCTCAAAACAATCATTGATACTTATTTGTTTTCTAGAGAGACTGTATCTTTAATTATAACTTTTTAAAAATTAATTAATTTATTTATTTTTCCTGCACGCCGGCTTTCTCTAGTTGCGGCAAGCGGGGGCTACTCTTCATTGTGGTGCGTGGGCTTCTCATTGTGGTGGCTTCTCTTGTTGCACAGCACGGGCTCTAGGCGCACGGGCTTCAGTAGTTGTGGCACGTGGGCTCAGTAATTGTGGCTCGCGAGCTCTAGAGCTCAGGCTCAGTAGTTGTGGTGCACAGGCTTAGTTGCTCTGTGGCATGTGGGATCTTCCTAGAACAGGGCTCGAACCCGCGTCCCCTGCATTGGCAGGCGGTTTCTTAACCACTTCGCCACCAGGGAAGTCCCTAATTATAACTTTTAATAGTCTAAGAATATACTATCAATACTGAAACTCACCTGGAAGGAAAAATTAGCTCAGTATGAAGTAGTTTGCATCAAAATTACTCTTAATGGAATTAATGATTATTCATCATATGCCATTATAATAATCAATTGTTTTAGAAGTCACCTAATATCCTAAGGAAAGCCATAAAATATGTGATTTCTGGTCTGCTATCTAATTATTACAGAAGGTAAACTTGACAGGGCCTGTTAACGTGGGATTTAAATTTTTATTTATGATCAAGTATGTGTTTCTATATATTGGAGTTAGATACTAGGATCTCTAAAATGCCATATGGTTATGATTGAAATTAGTAACTATTTTAGTATGACATAAACATGACTCAGGAGCCCTCACACAATAGCTACTTTGTGTCAGTCGCTTCACTGTTTTCATTACAAAGTGTTTACCATGTATGATGAAATGGTATATACTAAATTACCTTGTGGCTAGAAATGCCTTTGTTCTCTTCTGCAGCAGAACACTATCCTTTATATAATCCTAGTACAAGTCAACTAAAATAAATAGGATCTACTTCCAGTCATCCAAGACTAATGTTAATATTCCGCAGTGACCAAAAAAGGGGATTATATGACTTTGCCAATAAATCAAACACCTGCTAGATTCTTATCTGAATTTTTCAATTTAAAACACTACACTGTACATAATATTTTGGAAGCTGAAACACCAGATAGTCCAACTCATGAGCTTTATCTTCCAAGTGACAGAGCTCGAGTCAAACATATTAGAAATAATACTATGAAATATCAATTTAAAGAAATGCCGTGTTCTTTATTGCTGGTTTCTTGTCCTGACAGAGAGATTACTTCAGTAGCTATTAAACTAAAAGTATTCCCACTGCTATAAAAATGCTCCATGATTATTATAATAATTATAATTTTAATAATTATGTTAATCATTTCAAATTATACTCTGGTAAGTGATCTAGAAAATAGTTGTTTCCCAGAACTTAAAACACTGTTCAGTCAGACATAACCTTAACAGAAAGTCTTGAGCGCTGATATGGAGAGGAGTATTTATAAATACTGTTCCTGCAGAGTTGATTCACAGCTATATTTCTTCAGAGCAAATAATGTTTGCTCTGTAGCACCAATCTTTTCCTTGAGGTTCTCTTTTGAGCTTCATGTTACCCTTTGGTGAATTTTCCAAGGATAAGGAGGAGAATCTAGTACCAGAAATATATGTTGCCTCGAAGAGATACTCAAACAGATCTTCCACCAGGCATGGCCTCATCTGAACTATCTTGTCTGCTATTAAACGTTACTGAGTAGTAAACTCCAGCACAAGGGTTTCTGGGAATAGGAAGTAAAGGCCCTACAAGACAGACTAAGAGGTTTTTGCTTCTGGCTTACTTCGTTCCCAGTTGTGGTAGAAAGTCAGAGAGACTTCCTGAATCTCTTTTGTAATCTTCAAAAATCTGTTATTAGGATACTGTTGATATTTTTTTCTCATGCTATTTGAACCTCTGTCTTGTAAACTTTCATCAAAAGTTAACCATGTTTCCTCTTCATTCACTCACTCACTCACTCCTTTATTTCACCTCTGACCGGGAGGAGCTCAATCTCATCTCCCCATTTTCCCTGCAATCTCTCTCAGTAGCTCCACCATGCTTTTAAGAAGTTAGGAGAATAAGCAGATGACACTCTAAGTCTCTCGATTCAGTCCCAACTTGTCAGATCCAACCACAAACCATGTGTGTTAAGGCAGCGTTCAGTTTTAGTCACCTTCAGGAAGCAATTCTGAGAATTAGCACTGTATGACTTAAGAAATGTTCATTGTTTTTGATGCTTCAGTTAAGCGAGCCTCAGAACTGAAACTGAGTCATCTATAAAAATTCAGGTTTTGCAGCCAGGGTGCCACATGTGTCTCGTCTGTACCCTATTAGGCATTTCTGCTGCCACACTCCAGGTTACGTTCTCACCTATCGCTAAGATACTCAGACTTTAATGTGCATAGAGCCATCTGGGGGACTTGTTAAAAGGAAAGATTCCTGAGCCCCACAGCTTAGGAAGTGAATCATAGTCTCAGGGGTTGGGTCCAATCACCGGCTTAGAGCTCTGCAGACTATTTTCATACACACTAAGGTTTGAAATCCAGACCTAGAGAGACAACTGCAGTGACCTCGTAATTTCCAATTGTGTTGTTAATATTTCATCTAGTTGGCCTTAAATATCTCTGCTAAAATAATCAACTCAAAAATCTTCAATGGTTCCTTGCTGTCTAGTGAATTAGATAAAGCGTTGATCTGACTTTTAGCAATTTCTGAAAATGGAAATCTAGCTAAAATTTTAACTTACTGTTCACTCCTAATCCACCCCAAATCTACACAGCATTACTTTAAGTCTCTTAAATATTCACTACCCTTTTCCACCTCTAGCTTTGCTCATTCTGTTCTCTCTTGTGAAATTCTTTTAAGTCCTTCAAGTCCATCCCAAATGCCCCCTCCTATTTAAAACTCAACCAGGTTACCGTATCAGATAAAATCTTTCTCCTTCTTTTGAATTCCTCAAACCCTCTACACTTAAGTTATGACATTGATTGTATTTTGCCTTATATTAACATTTACATTAAAATACAAACTGTTAAATTTGTACCTGTAATTCTCCCTCTAGATTATAAAATACTCAAGGTGAAATACTGTATCTTTCCACAGTTGATATTCAATATGCATTCACCTAGAAAGTGGAACAATTCATGATCTTTTAGTCCTTGATCTTAGAAATCACCTATGTGCTCTGTTGAGATCAAGGACTAAAAGTGTATCAATTGTTCTACATCTCAGGTAAATATATACTGAGTATAAATTGTGCTTGGTAATTTACTCTTTTATTATTCCACCAATCATCTCATCATCAGATATGTTGCCATTTATGGGATATTTACATTCCTACTTTTCTGATAAAACTTAAGTATTTGTAGGTACACTCTACTACAGATTTCTCCCTAAGTTTTTTCATAAATCATGCTCTGAAATCTTTCTATAAAAGATTTGTGAAAGGAGGGGATGATAAAGGAGAGTGTTAAAAAGAAAAAAATCATGCTAAAAATCCTTATAAACTTTGTTAACAGCATGCTTCTTGATATAGTTTGAAAACCTGTATTCTTAAAAAAAAAGGCATATAATTAGCTTTTCTTCTAAAGAATTGGAGTGAAAAAAAAAAACCTATTTTGTGTAAGTGTTGAGTGAAAGTACTTTGGGAGTGGGTTTTCAGTGTGGAGGAAAATAAAGGAGGTGACAATGAATTGGTGCCCAATGTGAAAGAGAAGGAGAAATTACAATAAAGAAAAAGGGAATGCATTAGAAATGGAAAGCATTAAGAAATAAATTGTGAAAATGAACAGATCGATGTAAACAAGTGTTTATAGATGATTTTTTTTGTTCTGCATTGTTACTTCAAATTAGTCCCAAGTCCATTTCTCAAAATAACTAAGTTTTCTATCCTTAAATTTTCTGCATTTTCCTATAATCTTAATAAATCTAAATATTAACCATGACATGTAATTTGAAGAATTGAAAGCTTCAAGGGAAGTTTTATAAAAGAGAGTAAGCAGTGAGACGTTTAAAAATAAGAAATTGAAAAGGAAAACAAGGTATACATTTAACTTACTATATAAGCGTACTTTAAGATAAAATTGAGCTTCAAAATACATTTGTAAAATACTTATTAATGGGGCTTCCCTGGTGGTGCAGTGATTGAGAGTCCACCTGCAAATGCAGGGGACACGGGTTTGTGCCCCGGTCCGGGAGGATCCCACATGCCGTGGAGCAGCTGGGCCCACATGCCGTGGAGCAGCCATGGCTGCTGAGCCTGCGCTTCCGGAGCCTGTTCGCCACAATGGGAGAGGCCATAGCAGTGAGAGGCCCGCATACCACAAAAAAAAAAAACAAAAAAAACCCCCAAAAAACCTTATTAATGAACATTTCTTTACACCAAGAGTGAACAGCTGTGGAGTTTGGGGAATAATGTCCCAACTTGGCACTGTGTACTTCATATAAATGAAATCACACAGTATTCATCCTTCAGTGACTAGTTTATTTCACTTAGCATAATGTTCTCCACATTCATCTCTGTTGTCTCAAATGGTACAGTTTCCTCAGTTTTAAAGGCTGAATAATACTCTATTGTATGTAATACCACACTTCCTTTCCCATTCTTCTATCAGTGGACACCAGCTGTTGTTTCCATATCTTGGCTATTGTGAATAGTACTGCAGTGAACCTGTGAGTGAAGATATCTCTTTGAGATCCTGATTTCAATTCACTTGGGTAAATATTCAGCAGTGGTATTGCTGGATCATATGGTAGTTCTGTTTTTAATTTTTTGAGGAATCTCCCTACTGTTTCCATGGCTGCTGCACCATTTTATGTTCCTATCAACAGTACACAAGTGTTTCGATTTCTTCACAACCTCAATCACATTTGTTACCTTTGGATTTTAAATAATAAAGCTAACATATGTGAGATGGTATCTCATAGTTTTGATTTTCCCTGATAATGATGTTGAGCATCTTTTCATATACCTGTTGGCCATTTACCTATTGAAAGCCATTTGGTTTCTTCCTGTTTAAAAACTATGAATAAAGCTGCTATAATGATTCATGTACAGGCATTTGTGTATATAAAAGTTTTCATATAAGTTAGGTGAATGACTGCTCAATTCCTTTGCCCATTTTTATTATTATTTTTTGCTATTGAGCCATATGAGTTTCTTACATATTTTGGATATTAACCCTTTATCAGATATTTGGCTTGGAAATATTTTTTCTCCCATTCCACAGGTTGCCTTTTCATTTTGTTGCTGGATTAACACCAGTCTTTATCAAATTCTTCCCCAAAATTTAAGAGCAAGAAAAACTTTTAAACTCATTTTATGAAGCCAGCATTACCTGCAAAAAACCAAGAGAAAGACATCACAAGAAAAGAAAATTAGGGGCCAAGAGTCTTGAGGAAAAGACATGCAAGAAGTCTCAACAATGAGACAGCAGGAGCAAGAAGAACTACAATCCTGCAGCCTGTGGAATGAAAACCACATTCACAGAAAGAAAGACAAAATGAAAACGCAGAGGACTATGTACCAGATGGAGGAACAAACCCCCAGTAAAACAACTAAATGAAGTAGAGATAGGTAACCTTCCAGAAAAAGAATTCAGAATAATGATAGTGAAGGTGATTGAGAACCTCAGAAACAGAATGGAGGCAAAGACCCAGAAGATGCAAGAAATGTTTAATGAAGACCTTGAAGAATTAAAGAACAAACACCTAAAAGAATTAATGAACAAACAAACAGAGATGAACAATATGATAACTGCAATGAAAAATACACTAGAAGGAATTAATAGCAGAATAACTGAGGCAGAAGAACGGATAAGTGACCTGGAAGACAGAATAGTGGAAATCACTGCCGTGGAATAGAATAAAGAAAAAAGAATGAAAAGAAATGAAGACAGCCTAAGAGACCTCTGGGACAACATTAAACACAACAACATTCACATTATAGGGGTCCCAGAAGGACAAGAGATAGAGAAAGGACCTGAGAAAATATTTGAAGAGATTATAGACAAAAACATCCCTAACATGGGAAAGGAAATCGTCATCCAAGTCCAGGAATCACAGAGAGTCCCAGGCAGGATAAACCCAAGGAGGAACACGCCAAGACACATGCTAATCAAACTGACAAAAATTAAAGACAAAGAAAAATTATTAAAAGCAACAAGGGAAAAATGAAAATAACATACAAGGGAACTCCCATAAGGTTAACAGTTGATTTCTCAGCAGAAACTCTGTAAGCCAGAAGGGAGTGGCATGATATACTTAAAGTGATGAAAGGGAAGACTCTACAACTAAGATTACTCTACCCGGAAAGGATCTTATTCAGATTCGATGGAGAAATCAAAAGCTTTACAGACAAGCAAAAGCTAAGAGAATTCAGCACCACCAAACCAGCTCTACAACAAATGCTAAAGGAACTTCTCTAAGTGGGAAACACAAGAGAAGAAAAGCACCTACAAAAACAAGCCCAAAACGGTAATAGGAACATACATATCAATAATTACCTTAAATGTGAATGGATTAAATGCTCCAACCAAAGGACACAGGCTGGCTGAATGGATACAAAAACAAGATCCATATGTATGTTGTCTACAAGAGATCCACTTCAGACCTAGAGACACATACAGACTGAAAGTGAGGGGATGGAAAAAGATATTCCATGCAAATGGAAATCAAAAGAAAGCTGGAGTAGTAATACTTGTATCAGATAAAATAGACTTTAAAATAAAGAATTATACAACAGACAAGCAAGGACACTACACTGTGATCAGGGATCAATCCAAGAAGAAGATCTAACAATTACAAATATATATGCACCCAACATAGGTGCACCTCAATACATAAGGCAACTGCTAACAGCTATAAAAGAGGAAATTGAGAGTATCACAATAATGGGGGACTTTAACACCTCATTTACGCCAATGGACAGATCATCCAAAATGGAAATAAGGAAACAGAAGCTTTAAATGACACAATAGACCAGATAGATTTTTTTTTTTATATTCAACATCAGTGCTTTATTCATTTGCTCTCTTGATTTTAACATCTCGTAAGACCAAGAATCCATGTATATTTGTGTTATTCTTTCACCCAATGCACTTTGGCTTCTTACCTCATCATTGAAACAGCTCCTTCCTTTGGACCTTCCTAAGAGGAAGACCAGATAGATTTAATTGATATTTATAGAACATTCCACCCAAAAAGAGATTACAACTTTCTTCTGAAGTGCACATGGAACATTCTCCAGGATAGATAACATCTTGGGTTATAAATCAAGCCTCAGTAAATTTAAGAAAACTGCAATCATATCAAGCATTTTTTCTGACCACATCATGAGATTAGAAATAAACTGCACGGGAAAAAATATAAAAACCACAAACACATGGAGGCTAAACAATACATTACTAGATAACCAAGAGATCACTGAAGAAATCAAAGAGGAAATCAAAAAATACCTAGAAATAAATTATAACAAAAACACAATGATCAAAAACCTATGGGATGCAGCAAAAGCAGTTCTAAGAGGGAAGTTTATAGCAATACAAGCTTACCTCAAGAAACAAGAAAAATCTCAAATAAACAATCTAATTTCACACCTAAAGGAACTAGAGAAAGATGAACAAACAAAACCCAAAGTTGGTAGAAGGAAAGAAATCATTAAGATCAGAGCAGAAATAAATTAAATAGAAACAAAGAGAACAATAGCAAAGATCAAAAAAACTAAAAGCTTGTTCTTTGAGAAGATAAACAAAATTGATAAACCCTTAGCCACACTCATCAAGAAAAAGAAGGGAAAAGACTCAAATCAAAAGAATTAGAAATGAATAGGAGAAGTAACAACTGACACTACAGAAATACAAAGGGTCTTGAGAGATTCCTACAACCAATTATATGCCAATAAAATGGACAACCTGGAAGAAATGGACAAATTCTTAGAAAGGTATAACCTTCCAAGACTGAACCAGGAAGAAACAGAGAACATAAACAGAAAAATCACAAATAATGAAATTGAAACTGTGATTAAAAATCTTCCAACAAACAGAAGTCCAGGACCAGATGGCTTCACAGGTGAATTCTATCAAACATTTAGAGAAGAGCTAACACCCATCCTTTTCAAATTCTTCCAAAAAACTGCAGAGGAAGGAACACTCGCAAACTCATTCCACAAGGCCACCATCACCCTGATACCAAAACTAGACAAAGATACTACAAAAAAAGAAAATTACAGACCAATATCACTGATGAATATAGATGCAAAAATCCTCAACAAAATACTATCAAACAGAACCCAACACATTAAAAGGATCATACACCATGATCAAGTGGGATTTATCCCGGGGTGCAAGGATTCTTCAATATACGCAAATCAATGTGATACACCATATTAACAAACTGAAGAATAAAACCCATATGATCATCTCAATAGATGCAGAAAAATCTTCTGACAAAATTGAACACCCATTTATGATAAAAATGCTCCAGAAAGTAGGCATAGAGGGAACCTACCTCAACATAAAAAAGGCCATATACGACAAACCCACAGCAAACATCATTCTCAATAGTGAAAAAGTGAAAGCATTTCCTCTAAGATCAGGAACAAGACCAGGATGTCCACTCTTGCCACTATTATTCAACATCATTTTGGAAGTCCTAGCCTTGGCAATTAGAGAAGAAAAAGAAATAAAAGGAATACAAATTGGAAAAGAAGAAGTAAAACTGTCACTGTTTGCAGATGACATGATACTATATATAGAGAATCCTAAAGATGCCACCAGAAAACTACTAGAGCTAATCAATGAATTTGGTAAAGTTGCAGGATTCAAAATTAATGCACAGAAATCTCTTGCATTCCTATACACTAACAACAGAAGATCAGAAAGAGAAATTAAGGAAACACTCCCATTCACCATTGCAACAAAAAGAATAAAATACCTAGGAATAAACCCACCTAAGGAGGTAAAAGACCTGTATGCAGAAAACCATAAGACACTGATGAAAGAAATCAAAGATGACACAAACAGATGGAGATACATACGATGTTCTTGGATTGGAAAAATCAATATTATGAAAATGACTACACTAACCAAAGCAATCTACAGATTCAATGCAATCCCTTTCAAATTATCAATGGCATTTTTTTTTTTTTTTACAGAACTAGAACAAAAAATCTTAAAATTTGTATGGAGACACAAAAGACCCCGAATAGCCAAAGCAGTCTTGAGGGGAAAAAAATGGAGCTGGAGGAATCAGACTCCTTTACTTCACACTATACTACAAAGCTACGGTCATCAAGACAGTATGGTACTGGCACAAAAACAGAAATATAGATCAATGGAACAGGATAGAAAGCCCAGAGATAAACCCATGCACCAATGGTCAACTAATCTATGACAAAGGAGGCAAGGATATACAATGGAGAAAAGACAGTTTCTTCAATAAGTGGTGCTGGGACAACTGGACAGCTACATGTAAAAAATAAACTCAAAATGGATTAGAGACGTAAATGTAAGAGCAGACACTATAAAACTCTTCGAGGAAAACATAGGAAGAACACTCTTTGACATAAATCACAGCAAGATCCTTTTTGACCCACCTCCTAGAGTAATGGAAATAAAAACAAAAATAAACAAATAGGACCTAATGAAACTTAAAAGCTTTTGCACAGCAAAGGAAACTATCAACAAGATGAAAGGACAACCCTCAGAATTGGAGAAAATATTTGAGAACAAAGCAATGGACAAAGGATTAATCTCCAAAATATATAAACAGCTCATGCAGGTCAATATTAAAAAAGCAAACAACCCAATCAAAAAGTGGGCAGAAGACCTAAATAGTCATTTCTCCAAAGAAGACATACAGATGGCCAAGAAGCACATGAAAAGCTGCTCAACATCACTAATTATTAGAGAAATGCAAATCAAAAGTACAATGAGGTATCTCCTCACACCCGTTAGAATGGGCATCATCAAAAAATCTACCAACAAAAAAAGCTAGAGAGGGTGTGGAGAAAAGGGAACCCTCTTGCACTGTTAGTGGGAATGTAAATTGATACAGCCACTATGGAGAACAGTATGGAAGTTCCTTAAAAAATTAAAAATAAAATTACCATATGACCCAGCAATCCCACTGCTGGGTATATACCCAGAGAAAACCATAATTCAAAAAGACACATGCACCCCAATGTTCACTGCAGCACTATTTATGATAGCCAAGTCATGGAAGCAACCTAAATGCCCATCGACAGACAAATGAATAAAGAAGTTGTGGTACATATATACAATGGAATACGACTCAGCCCTAAATAGGAATGAAACTGGGTCATTTGTAGAGACGTGGATGGACCTAGAGACTGTCATACAGAGTGAAGTAAGTCCGAAAGTGGAAAAACACAGAAGTAGAAAAACCATTTGACCCCTTCATGATAAAAAACTCAACGAACTAATAATAAAAAGTATGTACCTCAGCATAAAAAAGGCCATGTATGACAAGCCCACAGCATACTCAACAGTGAAGAGCTGAAAGCTTTCCTCTAAGATCATGAACAAGACAAGGTGCCCACTCTTGCTACTTCTTTTCAACATAGCACTGCAAGTCCTAGCCAGAACGATTAGGCAAAAAGTCAAAGCATCCAAATCAGAAAGGACTAGGTACAATTATTTCTGTCTGCAGCTGACACGATCCTCTGTATAGGAAACCATAAGATTCCACTAAAAAACTATTAGAATAAACAAGTGCAGTAAAGTTGTAAGATGCAAAATTAATATACACAGTTCTGTTGCATTTCTATTACCCTATTAATGAACTCTCAGAAGTAAATTAAGGAAACAATCCCATTTACAATCAAATCAAAAAGAATAAAATACCTAGAAATAATTTAAGCAAGGAGGTGGGAGACCTGCACTATGAAACCTATAAGACACTGATGAAAGAAACGGAAATCAACCCAAATAAATGGAAACATAAACTGTATTCATGGATTGGAAAAATAAATGTTGTTAAAATATCCATATTACACAGATTCAATGCAATCCTTACCAAAATACCAGTAGCATTTTTCATAGAACTAGAACAAATAATCTTAAAGTTTGTATGGAACCACAAAAAAAACCCTAAATAGCCAAAACAATCTTGAGAAAGAATAACAAAGCTGGAGGTATCATGCTTCTTGACTTCAAATCAAAACAGTGTGGTGCTGGCTTAAAAACAGACACAGAGATCAATGGAACAGAATAGAGTCCAGAAGTAAGCCTATGCACATATGGCCAATTATTCTATGACAAAGGAGGCAAGGGTACACAAAGGGGAAAAGACAGTCTCTTCAGTAAGCGGTGTTGAAAAAACTGGACAGCAACATGCAAAAGAATCAAACTGCACTACTTTCTCATACCACATGTAAAAAATAAACTCAAAATGGATAAAAGACTTAAAAATAAGACCTGAAATCATAAAAATCCTAGAAGAAAACCGAGGTAGTAAGTTCTTTGACATGTCTTAGCAATGTGTTTTTGGATATATATCCTCAGGCAAGGGAAATAAAATCAAATATAAACAAATGAGACATCAAACTACAAAGCTTTTGCACAGCAAAGGGAATGATCAACAAAACAAAAAGGCAGTCTACTGAATGGGAGAAGATATTTCCAAGTGATATGTCTGATAAGGGGTTAATATCTAAAATATTTAAGGAACTCATGTTACTCAATATTTAAAAAAAGATCCAATTAAAAAATGGGCAGAGGACCTAAATAAACGTTTTTCCAAAGATAACATACAGATGGCCAACAGGCGCATGAAAAGATGCTCGACATCACTAATCATCTGGGTAATGCAAATCAAAACCACAAAGAGGTATCTCTTCACACCTGTCAGAATGGCTATCCTCAAAAAGAGAACAAATAACAAGTATTGGTGAAGGTATGAAAAGGGAACCTTAGTACACTGTTGATGGGAAAGCAAATTGGTAAAGCTACTATGAAAAACCGCATAAAGTTTACTTGAAAAATTAAAAGTAGAACCTACGATCCAGCAATTCCACTCCTGGGTATATATCTCAACAAAATGAGAACAGTAATTAGAAAGGATACATGCACTCTTCTGTTCATTGCAGTATTGTTTCCAATAGACAAGATATGGAAGCAACTTGAGTACCCACTGATAGATGAATGGCTAAGAAGATGGGGTATATATATCCACAACATAATATTACTCAGCCATAAAAAGGATAAAATCTTGCCATTTGTGACAATACAGATGGACCCATAGAGTATTATCCTTAATGAATTAAGTCAGACAGAGAAAGACAAATACTGCATGATATCATTTATATGTAGAATCTAAAATCCAAAACAAACTAACAAACAAAATTAGATAAACGAACCCAGATACAGAAAACAAACAGGTGGTTACTACAGGGGAGGGGTGTAAGAGGATGGGCAAAACAGGTGAAGGGAAATAAGAGCTACAAACTACCAGTTACAAAATAAATCACAGGGATGTAATGTACAGCATAGGTATGTAATCTATAAAAATATCAAATCACTATGCTGTACACCTGAAAGTAATATAATATTGTAAGTCAACTGTTCTTAAATTAAAAAATAAAAGTCATTCGAGAAGTTATGGAATCTTAAGATCAAATGCAGAATGTAACAAAAAAAATCCAACAGTATTACAAATGGATTAAACGACCTCACTAAACAGAGTTGGAAGAAAAGGTGTTAACATAAGTAACTTGGGAAATAAATAAGATCACTAAGATTAAAGTCAAAAGGAACTGTACAAGTGAAGTAAGTCAGAAAGACAAAAACAAATATCGTATGCTAGCACATATATATGGAATCTAAAAAAAAAAAAAAATCCTTCTGAAGAACCTAGGGGCAGGACAGGAATAAAGACGCAGACGTAGAGAATGGACCTGAGGACATGGGGAAGGGGAAGCTGGGATGAAGTGACAGTGGCATGGACATATATACACTACCAAATGTAAAATAGCTAGTGGGAAGCAGCCACATAGCACAGGGAGATCAGCTCGGTGCTTTGTGACCACCTAGAGTGGTGGGATAGGGAGGGTGGGAGGGAGACATAAGAGGGAGGAGATATGGGGATATATGTATATGTATAGCTGATTCACTTTGTTATACAGCAGAAACTAACACACCATTGTAAAGCAATTATACGGCAATAAAGATGTTAAAAAAAAAGCAACTGTACATAAGCACTGTATTCTAGTTCATAAAGTTGTTTCTCATGGGGATATGTGTTAAAAGCTCTGAAACCACTCTACACGTATACTGGAACTGAACAATTACTTAAATTGATATGGACGATGGGAGCCAGTTCCCTCACTGTTGGAGTAGGAGGTTACAAGTAAGCAAGGGGAGGAAGACAAAGCTGCATGTCGTAATGGATTAGAGTTGGAGACAGCCATATGAATTTATTTTCAGCTTAATATAAAAAATATGATTACATATAAAAAAAGTTACAGGCATGTATGTATACTCAAATTAGTACACGCACTTCTTTACTTTGCCAGCTGAGTAGAAGCAATGAGCTCATCTAACACTCAGATCCTGTCTTGTAATACCGTTCACCAGTAAGAGTAACCAGAACTTCTTGGGGAAAACACACACACACACACACACACACACACACACACACACACACACACACACACACACATTCTAGGAGTGGAGCTGGAAATGTGCAAGATGAATCTGGAACATCTTGTAGTGCCAGAAAGCAAGGAAGACTCAAAACAAAAACAGGGAAAAATAAAACAGACAAAGCACACAGTAATATGGTGGGTGAAGGGGACATAGGCATGAACTGAAACAACTCCCAAAGGCCAAAGTTAGAACAATTTTAGCAACAAGATATAGTACTGCAATGGAATATTACTCAGCCATTAAAAAGAATGAAATAATGCCATGTGCAGCAACATGGATGGACCTGGAGATTGTCATACTAAGTGAAATAAGTCAGACAGAGAAAGACAAGTATCACATGATATCGCTTACATGCAGAATCTAAAAAAAAAAAAAAACCAATACAAATGTTATTTACAAAAGAGAAACAGACTTAGAGAATGAATTTATGGTTACCAGCAGGGAAGGGCGGAGAGGAGGGATAGATTGGGAGTTTGGGATTGACATGTACACACCGCTATATTTAAAAGAGATAACCAACAAGGACCAACTATATAGCACAGGGAACTCTGTTCAATATCCTGTAATAACCAAAATGGGAAAAGAAGTTGAAAAAGAATAGATACATATATGTGTATAACTGAATCACTTTGCTGTACACCTGAAACTAACACAACATTGTTAATCAACTACGCTCCTACATAAAATAAAAATTTTAAAAAACCAAAACAACAAAATAAAGTAGTATTGGCTTATAAACTAAAGTATAAATACTTATGAGTCCACACTGCTATAAGTAAATTATTCAATAAATAAATGGCAAATAGACAAATGTGTATACAAGAATAACTTAATGTATATTCCATATTCCAGGAGGTAGAATGTAACTCCCCACTCCTTATGCACGGGTTGTGCATGGTGACTTCCAAAAACTACGGTATGGAAAGAGGGAAAAGGAGTAAGGTTACAGTGGAGAAAATTGACAAGCACTACCTCAGCTGTGTGATTAAGGGGAGCAACAGCAGCCCTAAAACATGCTGATAATATGTATTCTCCTCGATATGTAATGAAATGGTCTTCTGCCCAAAAGCCCATAACCCCAGGCTAATGAGAAAAATATTAAGTCATTTCACTGGAAACAGCTGTTCTCAGCTGGTGACCATCACAGCTAACATTACTGGTCTTGGAAGACATTCTCCTTTTGGCTCTCTGTCAAGATGGCCAGACAGGCCCTTTTCTGGTTCTCTTCTGATGAGACTGGACTCTAACACTGAACAAGAAGAATCAGAGATGATGGAAGAGACACATGTACAATTTCTGCTGTTGCTTCTAAACACAGCCATGCTTATACATCCGAAAGGGCCAGACTCCACCTGGAGGCATAGCTTCCCTGTGGTTCTCAGGAAGGCCTCAGCGTTTCACAAGTGATAGAGAAAACCCAAACTGGTAGATGTAGAGGATGCGAACTAGGGCACAGAATGTGAATTTTTCTTTCAAGTAGTTTGGCATGGACCCTGTGATTGGCAGAGTTGGTGTCCTACCTTCTGTTGTGGGCTACAACATGCCTCGCCCTGACAGTTTCCTTAGTTGCTTTACAAGCATGTGTCAGTGAAAACCAGATCAGAAATCAACATCCAAGCAAATGTCTCTCAAAATGAAAGAGAATGGAGGGGGAAAAGTTACTCCTTTCCTGACTCCAGAGAGTGTGGCCCAAGAGAGTTTTGTCTTTAAGTAATAAACTTCTTTTGTTCTGTTAGGTGGAAGAGGTTCATTAGTATATTCATTTTCTATTGCTGTTGTAAAAATTACAACAAACTTTGTGGCTTAAAACAACATGAACTTATTCTCTTACAGTTTGGGAGGTCAGAAGTCCAAAATCAGATTCACTAGGCTACAGTCAAGGTGCTGGCAGGCCTGAGTTCCTTCTAGAGGTTCTATGACAGAATCCATTTCCTTGCCTTTTCTAGTTTCTAGGGGCTGCCTGCGTTCCTTGCACATGGCTACCTTTCTCCGTCATCAAAGCCAGCAACAGTAAGTCATGTCTTTCTCATGCCACCATCTGATTCTCGGCAGCTGGGAAACACTCTTTGTTTTTACAGAATGCATGTGATTAGATTGGGCCCACCTGGGTAATCCAGGCTACCCTCACCATTTTATTTTATCATTATTTTTTTTTTTGGCGGTACGCAGGCCTCTCACTGTTGTGGCCTCTCCCGTTGCGGAGCACAGGCTCCGGACGCGCAGGCTCAGCGGCCACGGCTCACGGGCCCAGCCGCTCCGCGGCATGTGGGATCTTCCCGGACGGGAGCACAACCCCATGTCCCGTACATCGGCAGGCGGACTCTCAACCACTGCGCCACCAGAGAAGCCCTACCCTCACCATTTTAGATTCTCAACTTCAATCACACATGCCTAGCCCCTTTTGCCATGGAAAATAACCTTCACAGGTTCTGAGAATGAGAACACAGGCATCTTTGGGGCCATTATTCCGTTTAATCACACCTGAGAGTTGTAAAGTCAACTATATCTGTTGATATTCCCTGGTTATTTTCTCCCGTAGGTATTTCAAACATATGGTCTCCAAAACTAATATTCCACAAATGTGTTTTTTCCTTGATGAAGATATCTCCAACCAACAACCTAAGCTGCTGTAATCCCCACAGGGTTCGTAAGTCTGCTCATTTTAATTCTTAAATATTTATTCCATTTATCCCTGCCCTGCATCTCTCCTTCCACCAACACCACTCGTGCATCTTCCATCTCCCTGAAAAGAAAGTATTTTCTGATTCAAAATGTCTGGCATTTTGCCGGCTGGTAGAGCTACTGATGTGAATAAGGTACCCACGTTGTCTGCCTCAATGCAGTTTATAGTCTAGCATGGAAAACACACATTAAACAAATAAATATGTGTGATAGATGTTCTGAAAGAGGACATTCCTGAGCTTTCTGGTCATGTGCTCTGGTTCAGTTTTCAAAAATTGAGGTTAATTTTCTAGAGATGGACCTTCAGCCAGGCTAACCTGAATGGAGTCAGGAGTAAGTACCATTTTGCCTGTGTGTTAACTTTTCCCTGATTCTGGAATATAAATATGGAAAATGAGACAAATTACATGTTTAATATGACAACTTACTTCTAATAAAATCAAGTTAGAATGGCTTTTAGAGCTCATCTTGATCAACCGTCATCTAAATGTACTTACATTTCAGAATTTAGGGCCCTAGACCAGCTATAATGAATCAGAATGCCTGAGATTGAGCCTGGAGATGTGCATTTCAAACAAGTAACACATAAGTTTGCTGTACAGGTTAACATTCGGAAATTATTGATTCAATTTCAACTCACCAATACTCCCTTTCGTTTCCAGCTTCTGTAGTCCGTTCACATTCTTTGGTTCCTGGCTTCTTTCTATTTGCAGAGTCAGGGATGGCAGAGGGAATCCTCAACTTGCATCTCTCTGACTCTCCTTCTCTGGGCATATCTTACTCTGACCGTGGCTGGGAAAAGTTTCTCCACTTTTAAGGATTCAAGTGATTGGATTGATCCCACCTGGATAACCCTGGTTAATCTCATTTCAAGATCCTTAAATGTAATTGCCTCTGCAAAGTCCCTTTAGCTATTTCAGTAACATATTCAAAGGCTACAAGGACAAGGAGGTGGGCACCTCCTTGGAGGGGAAGGGGACGTTATTTTCTTTCTTCCATAATATATATCGTGTGCTGAGAACAGTTTCTCAGCTGCTACACATTAACCACCATATTAGTCATTAGCACAGTCCTCTTACGCAGGTGAAAAGAAGAGTGAGAAGAAAAACTTTCAGGAGATTTACCGAAAAGACTTTTCATCACTCAACTTTTGATCTGAAATGGAGTCTTATACTCAAAGAAAATCTTTGTGCCTTCCAATATTCCACCTAGGTCTCTATTTGACTTCTAATACTAATATGCATTTATTTGACATAAAAGTTAAATGGGCAATAGCTTACTAGTTGGTTATTACAGATACTTATGGCTGTAAGAACTTAGAATACTATTTTAATAAGTTATTGTATAAGGATTAGCCAGAGAAATAGAACCAATAGGATATACATAGAGATACACAGAAAGAGATCTATTATGAGTGATTGGCTCACACAATTATGGAGGTTGAGAAGCCCCATAATCTGCTGTCAGCAGGCTGGAGGCCCAGGACAGCCAGTGGTATAGTTCCAATCTAAACCCAAGGGGCTGAGAACCAGGGGAGCCAATGGTATAAATCCCAGTCCGAGTCCAAAGACCTGAGAACCTGGACCACTGACGTCTGACGGCAGGAGGAGCTGGATGTCTAAGCTTAAGCAAAGAGCAAATATACCCTTCCACCACCTTTACGTTCTATTCAGGCCCTCAGTGGACTGGATGAGGCCCACCCACATTGGTGAGGGCAAACCTTCTTTATTCAGCCTATCAATTCAATTGTTTATCTCTTCCAGAACAGACACTCACAGACACACCCAGCTATCTGAGTATCCCTTAGCCTTAGTCTAGTTGACACATGAAAGTAGCCATCACTGTTATCAAATGTCTGCAGTGTGTTAAGTGTCATACAGAGATTCATAGTTTGGGTTAGAGAACAGCAGTTGGACACCCTAATTTGGATTACCATCTTTGTACTTATATCATGCTATTACCAATACAAAATCAAACATGAAGAATTTTACTCATAGTTCAGAATCCTTATTTTAACATAATCTCCTAAAATAGATGGCCAGCAGCTCTTAAAAGTTTGAGGCTTACTTGTTTGTATTCTGTTTGGGATTTATGTTTTTGTGGTTTTGTAGCAAGTTTAGGAACTCACTAAAGAGTCATAGATTGAAGCACAGATGTTGAACTTGAGACACTGAAATTTTTCATGAGAGGATGATTAGTACTATAGGGCCTGGGTAAAAGAAATAAAAAGCATGTGGATTAAAACCTGCTTTGTTTCTGAACTAACCACACTTCTTTTAGGCAAGAAGTAACTCCTGACACTTTAGCATGGAAGATGCCATAATCAAAGTTATATAAATGGCAATGCAACAAGGCCAAGTCTCCCCGTGGCACAGTACACTCCTTGTTCTGTGCAAAGAGTTACAGCTCTCCACTTGGGAAACCCCACAATGACATACTGTTTTCATCACATGGGCCTACTCAGAGATAAACAAATCTAGTAGAGATGTGCATTTGTGAAAAGATGTTCATACTTTTCATTTAAACTTCTCTGCCCAGTGTTAAGAACATTAATGAAATCTGTGTTGACTGGTTTCTATTGGAAGTTTTGTGATGCAAGCACAAAGGAGTGTTAACTACACTTACTACATCCCTTGATCACCAAAGCAAATTAAATTTGTATCAGGCAGTATTAAAACAAAGATATCTTTCTAAATGATGAGGTGCTCTGACATACAGGATCATGTTTTAAAAACTATTGTGCTGAGCCTATAATCTGACATTTGACTACATAAAGATCTCCACTGAGAGACATAAAAGAATGAGTTATGGAATTCTACTGTCATACCAATCCCATTTTGTTATAAATCTCTCTAAAGCTACTCAATGTCATCTAAAGCGCATTTACAGAGAGAAACATGTTACTCTTGTCCATTCAACAACATACCAGAAATTTTCCCCCTCATGCATTACTTGATTCAAGGTCAGATGTTCTTTGCGGAGCTGACTGTATCATCAGAGAATGCTTTTAGTGGATTCTCACATAGTTCATAAAGGAATTCTGGATTTTGAGCTAGCTGTAATAAAATCATAGCAGCAGAGGGTGTCAACATCAGACACAATTTAACAAGGGGCCATGGTTCATGTTACCAAAGGCTTCTGTTTGTACAACAACTCATCAGGGGGCTTGTCATTTCCAACCACCTCAGCAGGCATCCTTTTATTCCCTGTTGTTTCTGATTCTTAGAGGAGTAGTAGCAACAAACTGAAACCCCTTCCTTTCCTCTCTGCCTGTCCTCAACCCCTCATGTGGCACACAGCCACAAAAGTGTAATGAAGCATATTAGAAAGAGAAAAAATAAAATCTCAAAAGATGAAATTGGTTGTGCAGAGCTGGGTAGAGGTTAGAAAATGAGAGAGAAAAATCATAGTAAACTTATCCACTACATGCTGTTGGGTGATGAAAAACATTTCCCCTTCCCCTCTTGGTTCTTTTGGCTGGTCAGATAATTAAAATGAGGTAAGACAGATTAATAGGAGAAAAACAAATTTAATTACGTATGGGGAACTCCACAGAATATGGGGCTCAAAGGACAGTCAGGCAATTAAGGCATATTTGCTATTCTGAGCTAAAGAGAAGGGGGTAAGGGTCTGGGACTTCAAACAGAAGGAAAGCAACTCACAGGAAGATGAAAAGAGCAAATGTTTGGTAAACAAATGTTTGCTGGCCATACAGAAGCAAATGGACACAGAGGAATTTTAACAAACTGACTCTGCTAGGTTCCTCCTTGTCTACCACACATAGTTCATATTATACTGTAGTAATCTGTGGTGATAGATCCCTTCCTGGAATAGGTCCTCAACTAAATTCTTTTAGGCAGTTATGAGGAGGTTTGAAAGTTCTTCCTGAGTCTTTTGAGATTTAAAAATAATCAGCCTAGAGACTGCCCTGGTGGCACAGTGATCAAGAATCCGCCTGCCAATGCAGGGAACGCAGGTTCCATCCCTGGTCCGGGAAGATCCCACATGCCGCTGAGCAACTAAGCCTGTGTGCCACAACTCCTGGGTCCGTGCGCCACAACTACTGAAGCCTGTGTGCTCCAGAGCCTGTGCTCCACAACAAGAGAAGCCACCGCAATGAGAAGCCCGTGCACTGCAACCAAGAGTAGCTCCCGCTCGCTGCAACTAGAGACAGCCCGTGTGCAGCAATGAAGACCCAATGCAGCCAAAAATCAAAAATAAAATAAAAAAATAAAAATAATCATCCTAAAACAATCCTCATGACAAAGCGACACATTTTGGGGTGCCAAATTTTGCTCTCCTACAAAACCTTCAACAGAATGCAGGTGCCTATTAAATTGGCATCTTCACTCCTAATTCTTAGTGTGTGCCAAATCAGTACTTTTAACTGCTGTTAAACATCTGCAGTGAGTATTCCATAACAACCATTTTTCCAGAAACTGGAATAATTATTTTTTTCTCATTAAAATTTGTTCTGCGGGGCTTCCCTGGTGGCACAGTGGTTGAGAGTCCGCCTGCCGATGCAGGGGACACGGGTTCATGCCCCGGTCTGGGAAGATCCCACATGCCATGGAGCAGCTGGGCCTGTGAGCCATGGCCGCTGAGCCTGCGCGTCTGGAGCCTGTGCTCCGCAATGGGAGAGGCCACAACAGTGAGAGTCCCGCGCACCGCAAAAAAAAAAAAAAAAAAAAATTTGTTCTGTGTATCCTATTTGTGTCACTTTTACCATCATTCTTCCCAAGCTAGACGCCATCTTTTACTTTAAGGCAAAATGCCTACAGGACTCTCAATTTCTTTTAGCTGTTGTTCAATTTTTCATAGTTTAGGCCTATTCCAGAAGCTTAATAACTTCTTGATTGAACTTGATATAGTGAGCGTAACTGGGAAAGACTCATATTTTTGAAAGCAAACATTAAAACGTTTAAAATAAAATTGTAAAATAACTGGAATATTTAGAGGTGGCTGGGAAGTGAGAACAAAAATCATCAGTATCAATTTTATTGAAGGTATTTTGTGATGTCAATATTCTTCACGCATACAACTGACTTTCAGTTAAACCCCTCCAACATTTTTTTTCCAACAGTTTTTAAAAGTGATTTACATTCCTCTGAAGATTTAACAAAAATCCTTACTACAATTGCTATAATGAAGCTAGTTTAAAGTATCTATCTTTATTCTTAACTCACACAAATTCCTACTTTTTAATGATCTGCACACTTCTTAAGGGATGCCTTGCTGGCTGAGAAAACAGCAGGAAGGGAACAATTCTCTTATCCCTTCTTAGCCACCATCTTCATTCACATCTCTGATACTTTCCTTCTTCTCTGAGATCTGCACCATGAAGATGACTCGGTTTTATTCAAAGAAGAGTGAATGTGTTGCTGCACTGGCTTGAGAGCAAAGAATGTGAAAATAGTCTAAACTGTGACATAACCGTGTGGAAAACTCTGTAGTTTAAGTACACCTGAAGGCACGGAGATTGAAATTAAACAATATGTGAGGCTGCTATCAATGGAGCGAGTGAATCACGAAATACTGAATGACTAACATTTGTTTAGGACCATGTTAGACATGGTGATGCTCCTTGAGGACTGATGCCTGTCCTCAAGGAGCTTGGAATCAACTTGGGGAGTCTAGACTAAGAAACAAATAAGAATAAAGCAAGACAGCATAGTCATGAGCCAAATGGTGCAGCCCAGCACTGTCATGCTCTTAAGTGTCAGAGGAAGACTGCCAATGGGTCTACAAGTATCACAAAAGGTATAGCACAGTGATTACCTTAAGCTAGATAATGAGGAAAGTAGATAGGTAAGAAGTAAGATAATGAACATTCCAAGCAACATGAATATTAGGAATAAAAGCAAAGAGGTGGGAATGATGGGTGAATTCTCAAAGCATTAAGAAGATGTGTGTATATCTCATCACCTGGCCAAAGCAGAGGGGATCTGCATGATGGTTCCAAGTGAGCTCGAACGTATAAAGAGAGGCCTGACTCTTGATAAAGTTTTGGTTTGGGGAAAACAGCAGGTGATTATAGGCCAGTGAACAGATGTATTAGAGAAACAGAAGCCTGTGTAACAGATAAACCCCATAATTTCAGCAGCTTAACATAATAGACACTTATTTCTTACTTAGGTGAAGTCCAAATCAGGCGTTTCCTATTGGAGACAAGTTCGCATCTGAGCTGATTAAATAAATGACACCATAGCTCATATATAGCTTTCCGCCAAAATGCATTCATTATAAACTCACTTAGCAAACACCTCTTGAGCAACTACTATATGTTAGGCACTATGCTTGACTAACACTGGAAATACTGAGTGAGGCACAGCCATGGTCCCTGCCCTTGGAGGAGCTCCCAGCTGGTGAGGAAGCCAGTCAACAAGAAAAGAAGTGAGTATTACATCATCTGCTGGGGAGCAAAACGGAAGGAAGTTTTTCACAGATTATGGAAGCAGGGAGCTCACATGAGAGCATTTTAGTGAGAATTACTTGACTGTCCAATGGGAGCAGTTGCTCTAGTAAGTGCTTGAAATAAGCATTGTAAATCCTCTGAGTTCAGTGGAAAAACACCTGGTTTTTAATCTATCGGTTCTTACCAACTACAAATATGCCTGCCATGCCACTGCTCTCCAAATGTGGGTGTGTCTTTTTCTATTGTCTTCCTGTGGCACAGTTAAGTATATCCTATTTTTCTTGGCCACTTCTGAACAGAATTTCTTCAGTTTCACAAAGTTATATCAGAACTGAGAAGAGGAGAAGTTCTTCTACTGACTCTGCCAGTGACTAGGTGTGCTTGTCTTGGAGACTCATCCGGACTTTAGTTTCCTCCCTGTACAAAAATATATAAAGTCCCTTCAAGCTCCAGCTTGAAATTATATACTTCTAAGATTCTGATTGAAACTGTATTTATCCTCAGGACATTCCTCTTCGGTGTAGGATATCTGATACTATCACACTGTATTTACATAGTTATATACATAGAAACGGTAGCATGTACTAGTTATAGGTATGAGATTTGAAGTCAGTCTGACTAGGTTCAAATCCTGCATAATACTCTTTAGCTGTCTGAGCTAGACAGTAAAATTCTTTGTGTCTTAGTTTCTGTAAAATGGAGATAAGATTAGGACTTACCTCCTTTGGTTGATATGAAGATTAAAATACCTCGTAATACCGTTTAAATGACTACTTAATAAGTATTTATGTCCTAGCAACTTACAATAGCAGCCACTAGAAAATATAGCACACATAATTAAAAAAAAAAACGGTATAGCAAAGATAAAACATAATCGCGGAGAATATTATGTGATCTAAGGCTTAAAATATGAAATAGCTTGAGCTAGAAGTTCTAGCATTGTCCAAAGATACTGAGTACCATAATATTTCCCTTAAACATTTGAAATATTCCTCCAAGCTGCTGTGTTCCCCCGGTACACAGTTTGGGAATCACACAGCTAATTCATGTAAAGCACTTAGAACAGTGCCTGACATGTACCAGCATTCAAAAAGGTTAGCTTTTTTTCTATTTTATCTCTGATTCAAACAACAGACTGTTTACACTTTATTTTATTACGACTAACTTCAGATTACGAAAGTGGGCTTCCAGAAGGCCAAGTACCTCAGCTACTGATAATAGGAAGTGGAGAAAATAAAATTTTAATTCAGGTTTACGAGGGTCCAAAGCTTATTTAAACTCTTTCCAATATATTACACTGCTTTCTTTTAGTTTAAGACCTGGCTATACTGATAAATTTTAAACATTAAATTTTTATTCACATGTGCCACTTATCAGTAAGACAGATATTCCCCCTATAGGTGAAGAGCACCCACTGAGTTGTAGTCTATCAATAGATATATTTTTTTATTGTAAATGATGAAACTTCTCAAACTGAAAAGCACCGAAGGTACTACATAACTGCTACCAAAGTTTTACAGATGTTAACATTTTACCATGTTTGTTTCACATTTTTTAAAGAAATAAAGCATAAAGTTATACTCTAACTTCCTATCCTTTACCCACCCCTTCTGCATTTGCCCTTCCTCAGAAGGAACCACTATTGGAAGCTGGTATCACTGCTGTGCACATTTTCGTTCTTTCACTATACACTCATATGCATGGTGTCTACCAACCATGCAAACTCTGGGAGGCCAAGATCTATATGTTTACCTTTATGTTTTCCTTTCCGTGTTGTATCCCCAGTGTCTAGAACAGAGCCTGCCAACCTGGCAGACACTCCATCGATTTTATGAATGATTAAACAATAGAGATGTTGTTTGGATTTTTAAATGCATAGAGATATTATCATACTATATATTCTCTTGCAATTTGCTTTTTTCCCAATGCTATGTTTCTGGGATTAATCATATTAATATGTATAGTTCTAGTTCACTGATCGTAATTGCTCTATAGTATTCCCTTGTATGAATAATGAGCAAATTATCTATTTGTTCCCCTAAGGACATTTAGATTTTACTGTATTAAAACATGCTGCACTAAACATTGCTGTACAAATTATAGTAATATTGAGATGTTTTCTCATATTTGTCAGAGAGATCAATTTTACTGTTATGATAAATCTAAGTGTTGATGGTAACTCTTATGCATTGCTGATGGGAGCGTGGCAACAATTAATTAAATTTAAGATGTTGAGATTCCATGATCTAGCAATACCACTTCTAGGTGTAGGTCAACAAGGAGCTGAGTACAAGAATGTTCAATCTCAGTACTTTTAACAATGAAAGTTATTTTCTATTCTCTCTAGTTTTTGTCATTATTGATGCATAACAAATTTATTCCAAAACTCAGGGGCTAAAAGTATGCATTTTATTACAATCATGGATTTTGTGGATCAGTGATTTAGAAAGGGAGCAGTGGAACAGCTGTCTCTGCTCCATGATGCCTGAGACCTTGGCTGGAAGGACTTCAAGGCTGGGAGTGGGAATCGTCTGGAAGCATCTCTTATTCACATGTCTAATGGTTGATACTGGTGTTTGGCAGGATCCTTGGCTGGAGCTGTTACATAATCTACATGTGGCATATTCATGAGACCTGGGCTTCCTCACAATGTGGCGGCCTCAAACATCTTCCGCAGAGCTCAGGGTCCCACCGCAGAGTGTCCCAAGAGAACCATGTTGAGACTGCATCATCTTCTATGGCCTAGTCTCGGAAGTCACATGGCATTTCTTTCACCACAGTCACTGGCCCACCCCAATTAAAGTAGGACCATAGACCCCCATCTCTCGATGGGAGGAGCATCAAAGAACATATAGGATGAGAAACACTGTTGAAGCCATTTTGGAAAAAGTCACATCTGCTACATCTTTCCTGACTTCCCCTTCACTCTCTTTTTCTTTTTTCCATCTCCATTGTGTTCCCTGAATTATTAGGTATTAGGGCCTCTGTATAAATTCTATGTGTCATATATATACATGCATTCATAACTTTTTCTCTGACTCACACTGTCTTTTATTATTATTATTTCCATGCATAAAATGGTAATTTTATCAGCCTTTGCCATCACATGCTATTATGTCAAACGTATTTCCCTAAATGGTTTTGTTCTTAAATGATAAACAAGTGAGACAAGCATTTACTTGCACTCTTCCTGCAGGCTTTTACCTCTTGTGTTACACATGATTATCTTTCATGCTTCGGCCCCTTTACTTCTACAGTAGGTTCTTCTCTTGTTAGAAAAAGCTAGACAAAATTAGTGTTTGTCCCAGCCTTATTTTGCTATTCTTTGGATGAAAACATATCTCATGCCTTATGTATTCTACTTTTCTGGTGAGCAGTAACTGTATGCATGACTTCCTGAGTAGCCATATGTGTTCTGGACAATCTTAGAATTTTATTTTGTATTCTATTTCAAATTTTATATAACAGCACACTGCCTTTTGAAATCAACTGTTAGACTTTCAACCTTAAAAATTACATTAGCATCTTTAAACATCAGCTCAGAAAACCCTGGTTCTTCTAAAATAAATTTACTTTTCTTTAGGAGTTTCCCCATGGGTTGTGGTATATTCAAATGTCCTAGATAACCTTAGGGATTTTCCAACCTCGTGAGTGGGTTTAATACTCAGAACTTAGAATTTTAAATTATGTGTGTAACTCAATATCTTTTTTCTTTTTTTTTCCTCGATCATCTAGGATGTGTGGGGCTTTATTTGCTATTTAACTTTAGAAAGCACTTTTGGCCTAAATAATGGAACCATGTCTCTTTTCTATTTCTTCTTGTCAAGTCCCCGAGTCTATTATACAGCAACTGCTCATATATTTTCATCTCATTCTATTTTATGTTTTTTTAAAAAATATAAGCACTCTATAAAGATTTTGTGGAAATAGTGAGCACATAATGAATAAAGAAGACAGGCAATGAAGAAAAGGAAGGAAATGGTAAACGTTTAAATCAAAGATTAATTGCGTTATCTTAGCTCTGTCAGTTGGGTAACAAGGGTCTCTCTTTCTTCTCCCCACACATTCCACTCCAGCTGCACATACTCATCAGCATCCCCCATGCCCTTTCACGCCTCTCTATCTCTGGATGTGAAGGTTATGGTGTCTGGAATGACCTTCCCCTTTCTTCTGATAAAATCTCACTCTCAGCTCACATGTTATTTTCTCTGTGTCAAATCATGGCTCCTGATTCGAGTATGTAGTTCTTTTCATACCATATGAATAGCTATTTACATGTCTACCTCTCCCACAAATTTCCTCAGAAGCGGGGCCTATGTTTTACTCATTTCTGAAACCCTAGGGCCAGACAAATATTGGTCAATTCGTGTATTATAAGTGACTACATGTATGACCTTGATTAAGTTACTTAGCCCATTTGCACTTGTAAAATGGAAATAATAATAGTATCTAATTTAAAGGACTGTTTTGAGGATGAAATGAAATCATCCACGTAGAACACACTGCCTTACATATAATTCATGTTCAGTAAATATATAGCTATTGCTGTTATAATTTTTTCAAAAAATATTAAAATCCTATAACTAATGGTCATGAAAATGAATGTTTCAATTTCTAAGTATTTTTAAAATAAGAGAGCATTTAACAGACGGTTTAAATACTAGTGTTAAACAAATAGACTTGTTTACCATCACACTGAAATATCTTTCTGTGGAAAGATTGTAGGAAGTGTCTTCACTCTTTGTAATAGAAAGGTCGATTTGCAGTATGACATCATACAGTACCTGTAGGGAAGAAATATTCAGAACCAACCAATACCACCCCCCCTTCCCCAGCCATCAATGTAAACTCTGTTTGCCTCTGGGATCTCACACCTCTTTCTCAGCACTGCTTTTATCAGCTCTCTTTCATCACTTAAATCATCAGGTATATTTTACGGTTTAAATTTTTCACATTAATAAATTTGCAATATATTAATTTACTTATAGGAGCTGTTTTTACTACAGATAACTTTCACAAGTAAATAATGCTCATGAGATACAGGCCATGAACTGCTGTTGCTGATTCTAAAAGCAGAGCGTGCCCTGAGGAGAACCCTTCTTAAAAATAACAAAGGAATTAGGGATTCTGAAAAGCAGGCCTCCAGCTTTGTTTTCTAAAATGTTAAAAAGTAAAGCAGCAGAGACATCGACCACACACATAAAACAGTTGCCGATTTTAGTCATTGGATTTGCAAGAAGTAAATTTTACTATCGGTTCATTATTTTCTACATAATAGATGTATTGAGATAAATATGATTTGCCACATCACACATACCACACATTCAGAGTGGTTTTTCTTAAAATATTTAATATCTTGGCTGTAATAATATTTCAAAAGCAAAGTTTACATTGTGATGTGAATGTGCCAGATTCTCTTTTTTTTTAATTCAATTCACCAAGTACAGAGTGTAAATAAAGGTATTTTTGAGATTTATTTATTTTGAGGGATTCCAGTGAGGAAACATATTTTATAATCTATATATAGAGTATTAGTATTAGTTATCAGACTCCCCAAAATGAACACATTGATTAAAGACATACTTCTGACCAACTTCATCCAAAAAAAATAAAAATAAGAGGATATGCAGAGTTTGAAAGGTTCGGCTTTCTAGAGCTATGCAACTGACCTGATTACTGACTTCTTAAATTATACAGACCACTCATTTTGTAACTCAGATATCTGGCTTATCTTAATAACTGTGATAGATTAACCACCTGGAATCTACTTATGTTCAGTATTTTTTTTATAAAACCATTCTACTCAAACACAAAGATTTCTTAATAACATACCAGGTGACAGAAGAGGGGAGGAAAAGGAGTAATGGAGTTGCAAGAAAAATTTACGAGGGTGAAGTTTTCTAACTTGTAGTCTTCACCAAAATCTCCTTCATTATGGAGACCATATTTTTCAGCTAAATGGGGAATGAGAAGGCAATAAAAGTGGTTGTTCTTATTAGTGAGGACAGGCTAAGTTTATGCTGTACTGACAAACAATACTCAAATCTCAATGGCTTAACTCAAGAAAAACTATTCCTCATGTTTCTCATTTATGCAATGCCCACTCTGAGTATGACGATGGAGACTGCTACAACCACTGCTTCACTATCTGCACCCAAACCCTCCTCCATACTTGCTGCAGCGGGCCGTGGAAGCACAAGAGGAACTCACACGTATAATTAAATGCTTCAGCCCAGAAACGACACTGGTAATCGAATGCCTCATCCCAGAAGTCATTCCACTCACAGCTCATTGGCTTTCCATTTGCCTAGAAGGATAGGAGGTCCACACATTGTTGCAAACACTAGAAGTCCCTATCATGGGGGTCAGAACAGAACCTAACACAGTGTTTTTCCCCATAGTAATCGCTGCATAGTGAGTTAACTCCAATTTCAACTCTCCAAATAATTTAGTCTTAATCTGAGTTTTGCATATGTAGCTGAGGACATGATTCTGCCACCACTGTAATTTGGATATGTCTGGGTACGCCGGAGCTTTAGTGGCACTGACCTACCAAATGTCCACTTGCAAGAGGGATTGAGAGACCAGTGAGGAGAGGACTCATCCTAAGGGAGCAGAAAGTTGGGAAGATTATAGTGTTTCAATAACAGAATGTTAGTCATTAGAGAATAAGGAAGTCTGGGTAATGCTTGGGTGACTATTAGAGTAAGCAAAAGAGTGGCTCTACTGTTAACTCTTGAAAACATTAGGGTACAATCTTCTCTGCTTTGGGTACCCAATTAACAAATACACTGTAACAGACTGCAAGGGGATCTCTTCCAAGCTTTGACCTTGAATAGAACCTGAACTTGACAGAATCAGCAGCAGGAGTTGACATCCCATGGCAATAAATGGTGGTACCCAGAAGAAGCGGCTAGATTGCCAACGACCAGGAAACACAGCAGTGACCAAAAGATCAGGATCAATTTTAAAGTGACAGTGCCAGCAAAAGCAGTATCAGTGGCCCAGCAGATGGGGGCAGTGATACAATAGCATGATACCAAATGGGGCCAAAGCAGAAGGGTGGGAAAGTAGATACTTATCATAGGGTAACTAAGCAGATTTCTTAGTCGTCCCTTGATCAGATCCACCTTAGCAGGCAAGAACACCCATCCCCCAGCTGCTGGGTGTGTTAGTAGCTCATGGTCACAGCTGGCCCCTCTCTAAGAGAACTGCCTCCAGCCAAATGGAAGTTCTTTTGCTCAAGGGATGGGGCCCTCTCAAAATCAGCCTGTTGTCAATAACTGACTGACCCAGGTACATAAAAGGATGCACTGCTTGCCTAGAGGTGGGATCAACTCTCGGTGCTACTCATACTGCAGAGCTCCCTGTGGGATCAGGCGGGGACTACATTGTAACTGAGCCACACATCCATCTCCTGCATTACCTCCTTCTCTCTTTCCTTCTCTATGAGCTGAAGCCATAACCGTCTCTGCTTTTACCATAAGCAGTGAGGAAATGTGAGCAGTTTCTATGGAACACTGAGAATAAAGATACTAGCTTCCTAAAGAGGCAGCATATGCAGAGTGCAGAGTGAAGAAAGGCTTCCCCTTGTCCAAACTTCTGCTCTCATTACTGCTTCAGTTTGGGAAGCTTACCTCTCTCAATGACTGCAAATCTTACCCATCCTCTTAGACCTAGCTTAAGCTTTCATGGAGTCTTTCCAGACCACTCTAACCCGCAGTGACATTCTCTGAACTTGCATGCTACTTACTGTTTGCGTCACCAATTTAACAACTGATGCTTCAACTTGTGACATTTCAGCATCTCTTCTAATAATTGATTCTTCTAATATTATGCACCTGCTATGCCAGACACTGACCAACAAAAATAAATAACCTGGTTGTACCTTCCACGAACTGCCTTTAATGGAGAATACAGATATAGAAACCTATTACAACACTTGGAAGTATGTAACGCTGTGAAAATTGGAGATATTTTTACAAGGGCAATATTTTAACTGTTTTGAAAGATGATCAGAAGTTAAGGAGGAATAAAGCATTTCAGATGAAAGCATTAAAAAGTAGTACACGCAAGGAATTAAAAATGATTCATTGGTTACTCAGTGCATATGTTATAAGGAGAAAGAAGAGAATAGGAGAAAATCAGTATGGAAAAGAAAGTAAGATCTTAAGTGTAAAAGACCGTCTATGTCATGCTAGGATGTTTAACTTCTCTCCAGTAGGCAATAAGGAGCCAACAAGTGTTAGTAACCCCAGGATGATGGTTGCATGTATTGTGGTAAGATCCATATTCCACAAGCCTTACCACCTATGATTTCAGGATAAGGCAACCTTTCCTTCAGAAAATTATAAAATATCTTAGACATTAAAAAATGTATAGCGTGCAATATGATGATTATCTATGCATGTTCCACTCACCTTAAGAAATAAAACATTTCAACAGTTTCCATTATTTTCCCTCTCCTCAGATAAGACTACTACCTGAATCCGGTGTATTATCATTCCTTCCTTTATTTTCCCCATATTTTCCTTACACATGCTATATATAAGTATACTTCTGCACCTTGCTTTCTTCAATTAAGATCACGTTTGTGCAACTGATGCCTGGTGATATATGAAGCTCAAATTCATTCGCCTTCACTGATATGTAGTGTTCTATTGTGTTGATATAATGCACTTTTTTTATCCTTTCTCCTACTACCATAGATCTGTTTCCAGTTTAACCACTATAACTGATGTCAAGTATGAACGTTATACATGTTTCTTTGTACATATCTGGGAGAGGGAGTATAGAAATGAAATTGCTGGGTCATTTGGTGTATATACCTATAGCTTAAGTCAATATTGCCAAGTTGCCATCTAAAGTGATTGCACAAATTTATACCCCTGCCATCAGAGTATAAATATTCTAATTGCTCTTCATATTTCCCAATACTTTACGTTATTACACTTGATATTTTTAGTATCTCATTGTAGAACTAGCATTTCATCGTGGAACTAGTTGTGGAACTAGTTTACATTGTCCTGACTACCCATGATAATTTTTATGCATTGCCCATTTTTCTAATGGGTTGTTTTTTCTTTCTGATTTATAGGAATTTGTGTTAGATCTATAGGCTACAATTTTCTATTTCAGTCTGAGGGTTTGTTTTTGGTTTTTTTTTTTTTGTACTTTATTTGATTTTGAGACCCAGGTATTTTTATTTTAATATTGTCATGTATGAAGCTAGTTTTTATATTTGTACTTTTTTGTTTATTTGCTTACAAAATCCTTCTATATTCAAGTTCAGAGAAATGTTTTATATTTTCATCTGTATACTTAAAATATTATTTTTCTCATTTCAGTCTTAACATTTGAATTGTTTTTATATCATTTGAAATAGGGATCATATTTTCTTTCCATGCGGATTTTGTAATAGGTCTCTTTGTTCTTTTGAAAGCAATTGAGAAATAGAAGTAAAAGTCAGAAAAATGGAACTCAAAATATCACCTTTACTACTAGGAAAAGCTAATTGGGGATTATGATTTTTGATCTCAAGCCAAAGGGGCTTGCTAAAAATTTATTCCTAAATTGGAAATAATTATTGCTATGGTCTGAATGTCTGTATTGCTCCAAAATTCATATGATGAAATCCTAACCCCTAATGTGATGTATTAGGAGATGAGGCCTTTGGAAGTTGATTAGGTCATGAGACTGAGCCTTCATTAATGGGATTAGTCCTCTTATAAAAGAGATCCCAGAGAGCTACCCGGCCCCCTTCTGTCATGTGAGCACACAGCTGTCTATGAACCAGGAAGTGGGTTCTAACCAGACACCAAACCTGCAGGCATCTTGATCTTGGACTTCCTGGACTCCAGAACTGTGAGAAATAAGTTTCTGTTGTTCATAAGCCACTCAGTTTATGGTATTTTGTTATGGCAGCCCAAGTGGACTAAAACAGTTATTTATCCAGGCCCTAACTGGCACAGGTAGATCACTATTGGCTTCCTATTTAAGTAGCAGATGCATGTGAAATGAGAGCAGATAAAAAAGTACACTTTCCACAGGCAGGGAGATCCAAAGACAGTAGTGAAGCAGCTGCTTAGCAGAGCAAGCTCCACAACTCCTCTCAAACAAACAAACCAAAATAATCCTTCCTCCTTTCAAGACATGGAGTCAATAAAGTGCAGGAAAAGAAGCTAGAGTCGTTTTAAATGAAGATTCTCATGTGGAAGCATAAGAAGGGAAGGATAAGAATCTTTCCCCCTTAGTATCTGAAATAACAAAGGGCACGTGAATCCTGAAACCATGCAAATATGGGAGGGAGGGGTAGCCACGCTACAGCATGTAAAAAACTAAAGTGAAGTCAAACAGAAATTAGGTTGGACAAACAGAGATAGGCCTTTTCAAGTTGGAGAGAGTAAACTCACTTTTGGATTTCTAGTTCCGGTTCTACTGTGGCCTGCTGGCACTATCTTTCTCCTCTTTGGATGACTGCATTTGCCTATTTAATCCTTACCATAGCTTGTGCTTTTCTCCACTTCCTGGAGTGAATTTATGTTTCTTGCAATCATACAATCCAAAACTAGATTACAACAAAGAAAGAGAAAGAGAAAAAAACAAACAAAAACAGAGTAGAAAGATACTTACATCCATGAAATATAATTACCAGACTTTTACAGAAGTTTCTAGATTATGGTTATTTTCTATCCATCGTTTTGTTGCACTACCATTACACACAGCAACTTTCATATTAAATGACTCATGAACTTTTCCCAATTATACTTAAGTTTCTGTCAATTGTGTCCTATTTTTAAATGTAAATAAAATGTCTTAATGTAAAAAATATTTAAAATAATATTACAGAAAACACATAAGTAAAAAATATATATGTAAATGACAGAAATCACGATTAAATGGAAAAGACTAGTATGATAATAGAATTCACTAGATTTCAGTTTTTAAAATTTTCTACACAAGTAAAAGTTTGGATTCCCCTTTGAAGACAAATTACACATCTAATTAAAGAAAAACACTTAAAATGGGACTTTGGGTTATGCAAAGGTAAAAAACAGACTTTATTCTGCAATGACACTTCAAGAAAATGAGCAGAAAAAAAAAAAGAAAAGAAAATGAGCAGAAATTAGCTAAGGTAAAAATTTCCAACTAAAATGTATTCTTGGAGCAAAATCTCACTAAAGACAGCATTTTGTAGACAGTGAGAGAGTGACTTGGACTATTACTGCTTGAATGTTAAGAAAAACTGTGTATGAACTGTGATATCTGGAGAAGTTGGGAAAACCCATTTTACCCAAAGTGTAACAACACAAGAGTACCAGACATTCATGCTTGGAATAATCACTCTAAGGTATTACCTACGTGAATATATCTGCTATAAAAATTGGATAGTTTAAAATTGTATTTCTTAAAAGAGTTAAAATGTCAAAAACAACAAAAGAGCCAGGATGGCAAAAAAAACTCAACCTATTTTAAAAGGTGGGTAAAAATACTTGACCTAGTATCTCTCATGAGTAAATTGTTATATAAAAGAATATTTGATAGAAAGATAATACATCATTAACAACTGGATTTATTCTAGTAAGGCAGGAGTGTTTTAACATTGAAAAATAAATTAGTGTTCATACACGTTAGCAGAAGAAAAGAAGAATTGTGTGATCCTCTTAATACATGCAAAGAAAATATTTCAGATAATTCAATATCAATTTACAATACAAATTCTTAAACTGGATATAGAATGGAACTTTATAAACAGCATAGAATGTTCAAAAATTCTTATTAAAATTTTGTACTTTATAATGAAATATTGAAAACTTTCCCCTGAGACCAGTAATAAGACTATTCTTATTACTTATCTGCTGTTGCCACTTTTATTCAGTACAGTACTAAAAGGAGTTGCCAGTACAAAGCATTAAAAATAAAGGCAAAATAATTCATTATTTTCAGATGACTTGATATTATGCACAAAAAATAGCAAAAACAAAACAAAAGAAAAACAATGTACACTCAAACCATTTGAATTAAAAAGTAAATTGGGCAAAATCTCTAGATACAAGATCAGTGTACAAAATCAATTGCATTTTATCTTCCAAAATAAAGATAGAAAATAAAAAATTTAAAACAAAACCACTTATAATAATACCTGAAAAATAACTTTGATGGAAGTAAATCTGACAAAAAGTATGCAAGTACAAAGCATTACTGAGAGAAATCAAACTGGATGTAAAAAG
This sequence comes from Globicephala melas, assembly GCF_963455315.2. Lineage (NCBI taxonomy): Eukaryota > Metazoa > Chordata > Mammalia > Artiodactyla > Delphinidae > Globicephala > Globicephala melas. The sequence continues at coordinate 69,175,983 of NC_083322.1, read as the reverse complement.
ATATAGGCCTGTGCTCCGCAACAGGAGAGGCCACAACAGTGAGAGGCCCAAGTACAGCAAAAAAAAAAAAAAAAAAAAAAAAAAGTTTCAGTGCTTTTTTGGTATAAATTGAGAGCTTGATTCTAAAATTTATGTGAAAATGAAAAAGGTCGAGAATAGCCAAGACAAACTGGAAGAACAACAAAGCTGGAGAAATTCCACTAACAGATTGCTAGACATTAAAAATCTATAGAAATTAAGGCAGTGTGACTTTGGAACAAGGATAGACAAATAGATCTGTGAAGCAGAACTGAAAATCCAGTCAGCTGATTTATGACACAATGACACCGATGTACAGGGGGGAAAAGATAGACTTTTCCAGAAAAGAAGGACTTTTCAATATGGGTGCTGGATCAATTAGATACCCATATAAAAAAATAAAATAAAATTTGATCCTTGTCTCACACCATACGAAACAACCAATCTCAGATGGATTGTAGATTTAAATGTGAAATGCAAAACACTAAAGCTTTCATAAAGAAACAGGAGAATATTTTCATGACCTGAGGTAGGCAAGTATTTCTTAAACAGGATTCTAAAAATGCTAAAGAAGAGGGGAAGAAATGATAAACTAGACTATGCTAAAACCATTGCCGTTCCTCAAAAGAAAAAGCCACCATTACAAAACTAAAGGGTAATCTATACAGTAAGCATAAAAATATTTTTATAAGTGTATTGTCAAAGAATGTGTATAACTCCTACAAATCAGTAAGAAAAATATAAACAACACAACAGAACAATAGGCAAAAGACTTGAAAAAGCAACTCGCAAAAGAAACTATTCAAATGTCTCCTAAATACTTAAAAAGGGGCTTTCAGAGTCACCAGGTAAACACAAGTTAAAACTGAAAAGAGACACAATGCACACTCACCAATATAACACATTTTTAAAAGACACCAAATGTTGCAGAAGATATGAATCAAGTGGTACTCTTATTGCTTAGCAGAAATTACTCAAGCTACTAAAGCCATGTATCCAATAATCCCTCAATTCTGTTCTTAGACTTGTACCCAAGATAAAGGCACTCATGTGTCTACCAAAAGACAATGACAATGTTCATGACAATGTTCAAGCAATAGCTTTCAAATAGGGATATCAAATGTCTATAACAGTAGAATAGATGAATCAATTATGGTACATTGATACAACAGATAACTACACAGTGATGAGAAAAAGAACATTGACTATAGCAACCACATGTATGCATCTCACATGCATATGTGAAGTGAAAGAATAAGATATAAAAATCTTAACCATAATAATACAGCACATAACAGTCTTTGCTGTATGATGCCACTTATATCAAGTTAAAAAAATCAGGATAGTGCTTATCTTTGGGGATTAATGGTTAGAAGGAAGAAAAAAGGAGTTTTCTGGGTGCAAATAATGGTTTGTTTCCTCACCTGGGTGCAGGGTCCACACAGAAGTCATCATTTTGTGGAAAAAAAATCATCAAGCTGTACATATGATTGGTGTATTTTCCTACATATATTTTACATTCTAAAAATAAGTTAACTTCAAAGTATTTTCCAAAGATCCATATTCAAGTGATTCTAAATGCTAACATTCACAATGATTCAGAGTTGAGTATTTCTTTTGGAAAATCCTTGGGAAATATCCCAACCCTCAATGAGAAACAGAAACAATTCCTGCTGTAAGCATTCTTTTTGGCCAAGTATACCACAGTGAAAATAAAACGCCAACTCTCATGTGAATTCACTATAGCTTGAGGGAAAATGAACTGGAGGCACTGGTGAAGTTCAAGCGCATTTTTCTCATCTGAAGGTCTCAAAGTTGACTTTTGCTTTACCATTTCCTAAGTGGAAATTTCTAAGTGCACGTTCATGCCTGTGCACGCAGCACTCTTACAATGACCAGATTCCCTTGCAGAGAGATCATGATTTACCAGCACACCTCTTCTAGGAGTCTCATGTTCCTGCCTAGATCTTTCCTTGGATGATTTTTCAATGCTTACTAATAAATTTCCTTACAACTAAAGAACCGATTCCATTGTGCCGTGTTTTTTTCTTTAATGTTATTGGCATATTTATCAACTGGAGGTATAGGTGAGAGGCTTAAAGGTATAATTAGTTTTTCTCTCATCTAATTTAAATGAAAATAGTATAATGAGGTTTGGGGACAATATTCTCTTAATTAAAGGGAGCCATCAAAGATCTCGTTAGTTATTCCTAGCATTGAGTTAACATGTTTAAATTGACTAAACCTTTCTGATGCAGAGAGAATATGACATCAAGGCAGGTAAGTTATGGTTGGAACATCCCACTAGTCTAGGGGGAGGTGCAACCTGACTTGATTCCAGGCATACTATGGTTAAGCACAGCTCATCTGGAACTATCGAGAATGTTCTCAAGAAAGATGGCGTTTTCTCCTTGCACATCATTATTTGTCTTCAAGTTGAATTCAGATTGGGTTTTTTTTAGCATTTTATAACATTTTTACAAAAATAGATAAATTCCAAGATAACATTTATAAAAATGTTTCAGCATTTCAGTTAGTTTATAAAAAAACCTTTTCAACATTCCAATAGCCCTTTTCTACATATTTTGGATATAATTGGTTAGTAGAAGGCTCTGAAAGTTTGAGTTGTTTTTCATGATAGCTATGGGTTAACTTTAAACTTATATAAATGAATCTGAAATTATCATAAAATATTTTCTTGGCCTTTTGTTATTTGAGATCTGTTTTTAAAGCTATGCATACTTGCTAAAATGATTTCTGAAGCACTTTAGTACAAAGTAGAAAACAAAAAATCTTTTTCATCTGTTTAACAAATCACAAGGGCAATTATTTTCTTCTCAATGCTGAAGCACTAGTGTATAAAATACTCAACTCACTAACTCTAAAGGTACTACATGTACAAAAGGAACTAATTTAGCCTTTTTTAGGCAAAACATTTGTACAATTCCATAGAGAAACTTAACACAGGAGACAACCACGCAGTCCAGGAAGTGGGTATGTAGCTAAGGAGAATCATTTACTTATTCATTTATTCAATGTCTGACAGTGTCCTCTCAACAGATATAAAAAGGAGAGAACCAAAATCTATGTCCTCAGTGGGAGACAGACGTGCAAATAATCAAGTCCAGTACATTCACCTAAGGCTGTGGAGGTACAACAATCAAGTGCACTGGGAGGGTGTGAAGAACAGCAGTCTCTGGGCATCAGGAAAGCTTTTCATGGAGGGTTATCAGTGTAACTCCAAGTCAGTGATATCTCAGGGAGTCCTACCTGGGGCTTGGGTTCTCCTCAGGCTCCCCCTTGATGACCTTCAGAGTACAATGAAGTACACTCACACCTCTGGAGTGGCCCCAAAACAACTTGTTCATTAAGCCCTCCAGCTTCTACCTGCATTAGCAGCAGACATACCAGGAAGCCTCAAAACAGATTAACTTACAGGTATTGTGTGCTTGAGCAATCATCTCAATTCACCCTTACGGGAAATTACACTGTGACTTAAGTGGAGTTACAGAGCCAGAAATAGATGAGGTTTCTTTCTTATAGTAAAATGTAGGGCAATCAAGTGTATAAAATTATACGTTTCCTTCAACAGCCTTTGTCTAGCATCATTGCTCTGATTCAAAAGTGAATGTCATGTTTAGATACCATGCTCCCACTACTGGCAGTTTCCACCCCTGAGTAACCACAGAAGAATTAAGGAATTAAACCTAGCTTAGGACATTATATCAATGCATGCACAATATTTTTTTCCTATTAGAATTAGTACAACCCCATCAAAAACTGGGCAGAAGACCTAAATAAACATTTCTCCAAAGACAACATACAGATGGCCAATAGCCACATGAAAAGATGCTCAACACTGCTAATTATTAGAGAAATGTAAATCAAAACTACAATGAGTTATCACCTCACACTGGTCAGAATGGCCATCATCAAAAAATCTAAGAACAGTAAATGCTGGAGAAGGTGTGGAGAAAAGGGAACACTCCTACACTGTTGGTGGGAATGTAAATTGGTGCAGCCACTATGGAGAACAGTATGGAGGTACCCTAAAAAAGTAAAAGTAGAGCTACCATAGGATCCAGCAATCCCACTCCTGGACATGTATCTGGAGAAAACCATGCTTCAAAAGGATACATGCACTCCAATGTTCACTGCAGCACTGTTCACAATAGCCACGACATGGAAGCAACTTAAATGTCCATCGACAGATGAATGGATAAAGGTGTCGTGCATATATACAACAGAATATTACTCAGCCATTAAAAAAGAATGAAATAATGCCATTTGCAGCAACCTGGATGGACCTGGAGATTATTATACTAAGTGAAGTAAGTCAGAAAGAGAAAGGCAAATATCATATGATATCACTCATTATGTGGAATCTAAAAACAATGATACAAATGAACTTATTTACAAAACAGAAATAGACTCACAGACTTAGAGAATGAACTTATGGTTACCAGGGGGCAAGGGAGAGAGGGAGGGATAGATTGGGAGTTTGGGATTGACATGTACACACTGCTATATTTAAAATAGAAAATCAACAAGGACCTACTGTCAAAATACATATATAAATAAATAATGCTCTAGGTAAAATACCTTATTTAATCTTACCTATATGGTAAGAATTATCCAGCTTTATAGTTGGAAACTGAGATTCAAAGAGGTTACATACTTTCCCAAACTCACACACAAAGATAGTAAATTACAGATCTTGTTTGAACTGAGTTCTATTTGGCTGTAAAAACCACATGCCCTTTCCTAAGTAGTGCAGAGTCCATGACAGAGTTTGCCTTTCTGAGATCAATAGATTACTAGCCTCAGAATCACCTGGGCTGCCTGTGGCACGTTGGCCCTAGATCTCGCAGGCTTCAGTAGTTGTAGCGTTCAGGCTCAGTAGTTGTGGCCCACGGGCTTAAGCTCTGCGGCATGTGGTATCTTCCCGGATCAGGCCTCGAACCCGTGTCCCCTGCATTGGCAGGCGGATTCTTAACCACTGCGTCACCACGGAAGTCTCCACAATAGGTATTTTTAAAAAATGAAATCATATTGGGTAGTAGTGAATAGTGTTTATATTTTTTATATATATATATATATATATATATTCATTACAATCAATAGTCAGTAGCTGCAGTCAAAGTGCTTTTCCAAATAACCAGCCAAGTAAGATGTAGAGTTGGATTTGAAATCCAATTTGCTCATTTCCAAATTACATAAACACCTGTGCTCTTTCGGCTACCCCACAAAGCTGCCTTCTCCTCTCAGAAAAGAAGGGAGAGGAGACTCATGTGAGTTGAAGTACTCAAATATCTTTGTAGAAGTAGAAGAGAATAAAACAATATTAAGTTGGACTTTGGATTTTTGAGCTCCGATAAATATCATTTCCCTGCAATAAACGTAAACAAACAAACAAATAAATAAGGCCATCCCAGTGCCAGAACAGAGCCAGTCATCATAGAATTAATTCTTCAGTAAGACACACCACAGCACATTTTCACTGAGCTACTGCGCGAGGAGAAAGGATTACCTTAGGATTCCTGGAATCTGGGCATGGTGAGATAGAACAGGACAACCCAGGTGTGGGGGTACTTCAAAACACTGCTTCCAGCCACGTAGGGCAGCTGTAACTTCTGGACAACAATAGCAGGAGATGAAGCAGCTTGGCTTGTGGATTGAGCAACGGGGTAAGGACCTTGGCAAGACCACTAACAAATTCCGCAATAAGTGCATACGGCTGAAAATTCAAGAAAATGATTCACATGGGCACAGGTAGAAAGGTGTGTTCAGGATTCCTAGTCTGGTCTGTTGAGTCATCCACAAAATTTCCCACAAAACAGTTGTTATCCTGCGGCCCTTTATTTGAGTAAGAGGCACAGAAATGTGTGGTGAAATCAGAGAATTTGGGAAATGATAAACACTTAACAACTTCCAAGAAACTTGAAGGATCATGGCATGCAAACTGAGTGCTTAGCAGGTAAGGAAACTGAGACCCAGTTGTCTAGAGTCACAAGGAGCCTCAGTGAGCGCTTAGCCAAAAACTCAGGTCTCAGTTCTATTGGGTTCTTTGCTTGGTTCACGATGTTATTATTCTGGTCAGAGAATGGAGAATGGAATGTTCTTGCTTATTAAATAAAAGTCATTAAGTGGTTAAAGCTAGGTCCGTACAATGACCATATCCCTAATTTTCAAAAGAATGAAACGAAGCCACACTGAATCTTAAAGTTGCCTTGAATAAAATGGAAATTGTTAGGATGTTGCAGGACATCCAGGCCACTTTTGAGATGATCATAGGTCCACAGTGGACTGTACACATCTTTCTCATATAACGACTAATTGAATAAATTATTCTAATATTGCCATTTTTAAATACTTAGAAACTATTTCAGTTTAACTCTTTTTGAAAAGAAGGTGAAATCTAAGTAATACTTTCCTGTGTATTTTGTCACTTCCATCAGGTCTTTCAAATGTGACTTTTCAGTGACATCCTCTTTGTTTTGGTTTTTATTTTAATTAAAGTATAGTTGATTTACAATATTGTTTGTCTGAGGTATACAACATAGATTCAAAATTGTTATAGATTACATTCCATTTAAAGTTATAAAATGTTGGCTATATTCCCTGTGCTGTACAGTATAACCTTGTAGCTTATTTACTATATTACAGTGAGGTCTTTGAACACTTTAAAGCTGCAAACCACATGTCATAGTACCCACCCCTGAGGCACTTACTGTTCCCTCTGCGCTTAATTTTGTCTCCAAGACAGTTAACACAACCTAACAGATGATAATTTACCCTTTGTTTTCATTCCCTAACTAGAATAAAGGCTCTAAGAGAGCAGGAATTGCTTTGTACCCCCAACAGCGGAGTAGCTAGCACATTGTAGGTGCTTAGCAAATATTTGTTGAATGCATGAATGAATATAAAAATTCAAAAAATGTTTTAAAATGTCTATTACACATAGCCTGAAATTTAAAATAAGTATATTCGATATATCTTTTAAGAAACTATACAGAGTGAAGTAAGTCAGAAAGAAAAAGACAAATACCGTATGCTAACACATATACATGGAATTTAAGAAAAAAAAATGTCATGAAGAACCTAGGGGTAAGACAGGAATAAAGACACAGACCTACTGGAGAACGGACTTGAGGATATGGGGAGGGGGAAGGGTGAGCTGTGACAGGGCGAGAGAGAGTCATGGACATATACACACTAACAAACGTAAGGTAGATAGCTAGTGGGAAGCAGCCGCATGGCACAGGGATATCGGCTCGGTGCTTTGTGACCGCCTGGAGGGGTGGGATAGGGAGGGTGGGAGGGAGGGAGACGCAAGAGGGAAGAGATATGGGAACATATGTATATGTATAACTGATTCACTTTGTTATAAAGCAGAAACTAACACACCATTGTAAAGCAACTATACCCCAATAAAGATGTTAAAAAAAAGAAAAACTATACAGTCTTTTCCAGCTTCATACAGACTGAACATTTGGAATCTAAATAAATTTTAGATAAATGTTGATCTAAATTTGATTTTTTTTGCTTTTCCTCAGAATGTGTATTACAAAGTAAGGTACGGGCTTTAATAACAAACAAAAAACAAAGAAAACACCAAATGACAAATCTAAAAGAGCAATTTGATCTAGTTTTTAGGCAGTTAGGTTTCATAACATTGGGTGATATTAAACAAGTCCATCACGTGTTTGTTTAAAATTTGAGTTTTATTTCATGTTTTTCCTTCATGGATGTACAAGAGATTCTATTCCTCCTAAATGACATTATTAAACTTTGTAGAAATCATCAGATATTCTATACTAATTTAGCTCTTTCCTTGAAGAAATTTGTTTTTCTTCTCCTTTAAAACATAAGAGGACACACTGAACAATCTAGAACAATCTTGATATAGTCACTCTGTGTGGATCTGTATAGAAATTGCATTTAAAAACAGTGATGATATCTGTAACATTGTGAAAATTAACAGGGGTGCATTCTGTGCCCTCCTAGTCAGCATGATCCAGGTCTCATGGCATGTTTCTCAGTTTGCCTCAACCCTAACCCAGAAACTCTGTGCCAGCTTTATTGTCCAGCTGTGTGTTCTCAAAAAACTCATTTTAAAACATCTCAGCTACAAAACACAGCTAAACAAAACATCTCCTATGAATCCTGCCAGACTCTGAATCATCTAATGTACATGAGTTAAAACATAGATCTGGGAGCCCAGGATATTATAATGTCAACTGGTGGAGGCAATGGAGTTGGGGTAGGGTGGGAGTTGCTCCTCTTGTCTCCTCCCCAGCCCTTCATTTCTTTGACTATTGGTTGAGATCAACAGTGCTCCTTAGAGCTGGTGTTGCTTTATCCCTATAGGGTGTTTGGCGGGCTTTCAGCTGATGCCAATGTAGAAATACAGCAGGCAGATTTCTTAGCATTTTCTATGAAGATATATATATATATATATATATATATATGCAATTTAAGAAGTTCCTGCAAATTGAATTCATTCTTAGAGCAAAACCTAGCTAATATAAGTTATTCTTAATATTGGTTCTAGAAATAAAAACATAATCCCCCTCATTCTAATAATTTAGAGAGTGAGCTGGAAATTCAGCTGGGGAGAATTATATCCTCATCCAAAGTCTGAACTCAAGAAATGGACTCACTATATAATTGTTTAATTAATCTTATTTTAACCATCATTCTTCTCAGAAAGCCTTTCAAATGAAAAAAGAATCATGTGCAAAAGATCTTATAACGTGGCTGAATGCAAAACCTATGCCGCTAGAAAAATATTGACAAGACGTGGAAGTTTTAATAGATATTATTCCTACAAACCCATTGGTTATATGTAAATCATTAAATAGATTTATAAATACAGAATTAATCTATAATTTTAGTCCCTCTGCCAAAATGAACTTTTCATTTAAATTTCATTTTTAATAAGGTGGGGATGTGATCTGAAAAGAGTCTTATTGACAAAGAGTGCCTGTCACTTATGATAACATCAGGGGAGAGAGTTCCTCTCTGCCTATTTGCTTAGTTCTAGAAACTGCTGAAAGACAGTGATGGCAGTTGTGTTCACCAAAATAGCCCTCCTTGTGGATAAAGTGCATTTTTCTTTCTGGGTCCTTGGATTTCAGTGGACCTTTGTACTGGTGAGCTTAGTTGACACCAGGGTTGCAGAACCACCAATGCAACAAAGGCTGAACAGGGAACACTAGATGGTGTGTACCTAACAGTGATGCCCTTTGTTAATAGCCTACCCTGGTCAAAAAAAAGGGGGGGGCAGGATTCCTTTTGGTCTGCGTATGATTTTCCTGTATTTTTCCTCACTGTAACAATAAGCAGGGCTGCTCTATGGGATGATTAAGCATCCTTTGGAGTGATCACGCAAGGGTAGAAAGACATTGTCATAAAAGGTGAAATGCAGGCCCCAAATCACTGATTTTGATTATTATAAAGAATATAACCTAAAGTCTCCTGAATGATCTACTTATACAATTATATCATCATAAAAAAAGAATTTTATTTCCAAAATATACAAACAGCTCAGGCAGCTCAATATCAAAAAAACAAGCAAACCAATCAAAAATGGGCAGAAGATCTAAATAGACATTTCTCCAAAAAAGACATACAGATGGTCAAAAGGCACATGAAAAGATGCTCAACATCACTAATAATTAGAAAAATGAAAATCAAAACTACAATGAGTTATCACCTCACACTAGTCAGAATGGCCATCATGAAAAAGTCTACAAACAATAAATGCTGGAGAGGGTGTGGAGAAAAAGGAACACTCCTACGGTGTTGGTAGGAATGTAAATTGGTATAACCACTATGGAGAACGTATGCAGGGTCCTTAAAACCTAAAAATAGAACTACCATATGATCCAGCAATTCCACTCCTGGGCATATATCTGGAGAAAACCCTAATTCAAAAAGATACATGCACCCCATTGTTCATTTCAGCATTGTTTACAATAGCCAGGACATAGAAGCAACCAAAATGTCTATTGACAGAGGAACGGATAAAGAAGATGTGGTACATATATACAATGCAGTATTACACAGCCATAAAAAAGAATGAAATAATGCCATTTGCAGCAACATGGGTAGAACTAGAGATTATCTGGCTGCGTGAAGTTAGCCAGACAGAGAAAGACAAATATCTTATGATATCACTTAGATGTGGAATCTAAAAAAAAAGATACAAATGAACTTATTTACAAAACAGAAATAGACTGACAGACTTCAAAAACAAATTTATGGTTACCAAAGGGGAAAGGTGGTGGTGGGGAACAAATTAGTAGTTTGGGATTAACATATACACACTACTATACATAAAATAGATAATCAATAAGGACCTACTGTATAGCACAGGGAACTCTATTCAATATTCTGTAACAACCTGTATGAGAAAAGAATCTGAAAAAGAATGGATATATATATATATATATATATAAAAAACTGAATCACTTTGCTGTACACCTGAAACTAACACAACATTGTAAATCAACTATACTCCAATATAAAATAAAATTTTTTTAAAGTCTCCTGAATGATCTAGCTATAAAATTATATCATCATAAAAAAGAACTTTATAAATATTTATGCCAGGTTTTTCATTTTCTTCTCCTATTGTACTAGCTACATTCTTTTATGAAGCTCAATAAAAGAGACAGAGACAATCCCTAACTAATTTTACTGTATTATCACATAAAAATAATAACCATTAGTACTTATAAATTTTTGTTTAAGATTTTATATGTGGCAAATACAAGACTAGGTTTATACATGTTCAATGGACATAAGAAAAATGTATATTCTCTGTTTGAAGTGTGTAGGCTCTATCAAACTTATTGACTATACTGGTAAATTTCATGATAGCCTTTCTTATTGTTTATTTACTGATGTGTCCATTTAAGAAGAATTATTAAAATCATTCAATAAGATGCCAGGATATAAAATGAATATATATAATGTAATTTAAAATGTAACATAATAAAACAATAACAACACTTTATGTTTAAAAAATTTTACCAAAATACATAAAACAAGATGAGAATAAACTGAAAGCACACCATGTTTTTGAATGGGAAATTTAATATTATTAAAGATTCTATTTTCTCCAAACTAAATGTATCAAATTTAATGTTATTTCAATTAGATTGGCAGGTTTTCTTTTTTAAATTAATAAGATCTATTTGATTAAAGTAATTCAGTCACTGATCCTTGGTATATTATTTCTCAATTGCAAATGGTAGATGACACTTTTAATGTGTTTTTAAATCTCACTTTATAAACAATGTATTAGGAGGCCTTTGATGGAGATCACAGACATACATGCTCAGGACAAAAAGAGAAAGGAAAAGACAGGAAAAGTAGTGTTATATACTACACAGATACACCCAAACTATAGACACCTATTGAACTGTACCCCAAATCTCCCCTTGCTCTGATATTGGGATACAGAATTGGGGCCACACATGTACACTTCAAACCCCTTACATGATTAATTTTTCTCCAGGTAACTCCCGATCTCTTAGATCAATATATTTCAGTTAGGCTTATCCCACAGTCATACCCCATTTCTGAATCCTGAACTGAGTACAGTTGAGCCTTAAAGAGGATCACCAGGTACAGTGATTCATTTGATAAATCACTTATAACCCTTTTTGGTGGTGAGTTAAAGCTGGCCTTAGATCAGCTGCTAAACGGCAGTAAAGACTGGTTAACAATGTGCTTCTACCCCATCCTTTCCAAGTCTAATAAAAGCCCTGTGGTGTTACTCAGGAAAATGCAGTACCGCATAAAGTCTATGCAAACCACATTTTACGAATGACAGAAAAAAAAAAAAAAGAAGAAGAAAATAAGCACATTTTGAATAATTGAAAGTAAAACAAGAAAGATACAAAAGCAAATACGTTATAAACAGCATGATGGAATATTTCAGGAGTCTGGAAAAGGAGAAAGGGTGAGTCTAAAATAATTTTGGTATGCAGTTTAGAGGTCCATTAAAAAAAAAAGGTAGTTACAAAAGTGTTCCCTTTCAATGAGAGTTCAGATCCCATTTCAAAACATACATATTACTCGGGTACAATAAAGATCATCAGAAACTATATTTGAGCTTAAAGCTCTACGGAGAACAATATAATATTAATTTACCCAACACATAAATTTCTAAATATGTGCATATAATTTGCTTTTGAGCGCTAAATAAGAAGGATAATGAGAAAGGATAGACGGCCAATAGAAGTCAGTGTTTAATATCTTCACTGTGAAGATGCAGACGCTGATTTGACCGACTGTCCTTGCTGGAGTGGGAGGAAACAAGAGGAGTGGAGAGGGTTTTCGTGGCCTGCACGCCCGAGCATCCCATTTCTGTCTGGTTTGGTGCATGAAAAGAATCAGGGAAAGAGAACAGGAAGGGAAGTGGATTTCTTTAGTCTCCTGCGTTCTTCAGTTTAGAGCAGAGGCAGAGGAAAGATGTGATAAAGTTTTGTCACTCAGCATTTACCTCTGCTCAACAGCCCACTAGAGCCCTGAAAGCCCTGCTTGCATTCCTGCCATGGAGATGCTTAATGCAAATTGCAAGGCTTGGTCCCACAGTCAGTGCAGACCAAAGAGAGATGCTCAGGGAAGACTTCTGACAAGACAAGGCAGCTACAGCTTTTCCCTCAAATTAAAGAAATATTAGCGAGGATGTTTGGAAAGATAAATGTTCCTGTTTTCCATTTGGATATGTTTGCTTCAAAAATGACTGCAAATACTGTCTCTTATTTTATGTCTAGTCTGGAGCAACTGGGCACTTCAGATACTGATTAGCATTTTTACAGTGAGGTGCTTTCTAGAATACGTGACTTCATCATTGGTGCCAGCTGGAAAGGCACTGCTGCCAGGACCACCATGTACTGATGGCTCAGGGTAAGAGCAGGCACAGGCCCACAGCATGGGGGTGCAAAGTGCAGCCACTTTTTCTAGCCAGCTCCAACAGAGTGCTTTAAATGTTAGTGAATTTTACCTCCGAATTCTCATTTCTGGCTCCTCTTGAAAAAAATCTGAAGACTAGGCAACACTAAGCCTGTCTTCATCCTTGATGAAACAGACTACAGCTTCTCAGTGGCTGCCTCTCTAGTGAGGCCATGTTCCACTATTCTCACCAGTAAGCAAGGTCTCACCTTCAGTCCACTTCACCCCATCTGGCCCTAGAAGAATATGAAATTGCAAAATGAAACTCTGACATATCTAATGTGCTATATGTAACACTAGATCGTATTACAGGTCCTACCTCTATGGACTCTACCTCTGAGTGACTATTAAGTCATTCCTTCATGAATGAATATGCCACATTGCCTTTAATTAACCGATGGAAACACTCAATGGTACTTCCTCTGTGATCCACAAGATGAAGGGATTACACTATAAACTTGTAAAAAACAGAAAACCAAAAGCCTTGTCTGAGCTCTCACGGCAATTACAGTACAAACCACATTAGTTATTTAGCTCTTAATCATAAACTATTTCATGTGTCTTTTCCCCTCTTTTATGTATATTTATCTTGTCTCCCCAATAAAAGTGCAGCTCATCAAAGATCAGGATGTTTGTCTTTTACGTCTTTACAATCCCCCATGCTGTTTCGTACGCAGTAATAATGCAATAAGTGCATACTTGTTGATTTAAAACGTGATATGAAGCAGAAGCTTCCCAGTACCCTTCAACAGTCATGATGTTGTAATATCTGAGACCATCTGCCTCTGCCCTCTCTTCCTTTATAGGAATAATCCCAGGCTGAATCACACAAAGCAATGCCAACTAATTTTTCTAGATGTGCCTTCTATTGGCTTCTTTACCTCGAATCACACAGAAGGCTCCTTTGAAGCAGGTCCTGCCAGAGACTCGATAGTGATCAGGGCTGTGATCACAGTGAGTATGCAGCCCTGGAACCCAGCACTGGTTACTGGCACTTACATGTTCACACCAGGCCCTGCCAAACCACATGTGCTCCAGGCCAAGAAGCTTCCCCTCAAACACAGTGCTGACTGGCCGGCTGCTCACTCAAGGAGATGAATCAAGAGCCCTAAAGGCAAGTTATAAACTCCTTTCTTCTTGGCATAGACTGTAGACCAGCAGGGTCCAAACTGATTCCACAAACATAGATAATTATCTTAAGTGAATGCACCCAGACTCTTACTGTCTGAACTCACAGTGGGTTTAGGCAATGTGCCTCCCTGGTACCATAAATATGACATGATGAGGTGGGCAAGGGGGTCTCAGAAATTTGGATTTTTTCCTGATATTTTCTTTATGTTTGCCTCATCTTGTGGCATAAAGCAACTGAGGAATAACTGTTGGATGAACTGTTTACATCATCACAAATAGTTAACGAGACTTAAATGGAATCTAAATCCTCCTACCAGAAAAAAGAATGGTCAGTTTTAGAGAAGGCAAATGGCTGCTGGTGAAAAAAATCGTAACTACATTCATACATAATTTAGAACAAGATGATTTGAAAATCAAAATGTTATCGTTTTACCATAAGTGAAAACAAGGAAGATTATACTTGACATTCTCCCTTACTGCATGGATCTATTGTATTACGGAGTTTCTGATGGGATGTTAGCAATGATGTTTTAATGTGGTTTGATCATATCAGATTATCATATGAAGCGATAATCAGTTTAGTAGGTCAGGAATTAATAGACCAAAGGAGGAAATGTCTATGTGGACCTGGTTCCCATCATTCCTTTGCCCTACTTGACCCACCAGTGGAAATTCTTTTATGGTTCTATAAGGTAGCTTATGGATAGAAAAGAAACAGGAAGAAAGGACCAGACCTCACATGCAATTGCATCCCCTGGGTTATAAGGAATGCTAAACAGCATTTGTTAATAGTAGGAATACTATTCTTTCATTTCCTACAAAACTGCTTCTTGACCTCAGCCCAAATTCTGCCTCCTTCCAGGAGCCTCCTTTCACCATCCCTTCTAAACTTTGCTCCTCCACTCACCCCATTCTTGCTCCTAGTTTAACCTATTTTATTATCTTCTTAGCACTTACATTCTGAAGTAACTTATATTTTTTTTACTGGTCTATATTCTGCCATTTCATCCACTGTAAGTTCCAAGACACTAGAAACATCTTCTGCCGTATTAACTACATAGAAGTTGCTCAATAAATATTTGCTAAAAAATTAATGAACAAATGAACATTTAATATTTTCAAATTATCAAAGCGACCATAACAAAATGTAAAGACAGGTTCTTTATTTCCAAGGATATATGCCTGAAGTATTTTTGAGCATCAGCTCACCCCTGATTCCACTTCTGAACACTGCTCCATTTCTTAGCTACCCCATCCCAAGCGAGGGATGCTGTGGGAGAGGGAGACGTGGGAGGTTCAGCGTAAGTTTGAAGTAAGGGATACCAGTATGTCTTTCACAACGTTTTTTTTCTATTTGGTAACAAAAAAAGCAGAAGTTAGATATTTTGTTTTGTTGACCGCAGAAAACTACTGATGACCTCAGCTAAAAGACTACATTCTTCAGACTCCCTTGAGAGAGCTGCCAAGCAGAAGTCATTGTTTCTTCCAGGAATGCCCTTTGCAGTAGGTTGACTCAGCTTGGAAGGGGGCACTTTTACCCTTTCCACCTTCGTCTTCTTCGTTCCGCAGAAAAGACAGATATAATGGCTAGAACTCACATGCGCAGTGTTAAGGATAGAGACCACAAAAATAAGGGTGATGAGAGACAGGGGTCTGGCCCATTGATGACATCATGAGACCACCATGCTAGCCCTAGATTATTGCTACCTCTGAAATGTTTTTGAGAGAGAAAAATAATTTTTTTCTGCCACCATTATTTAGTTGTTTTTCCTATCCTATTGAGCCAAACCTATCTAATCAATACATGATTTAAAAGGTTAAAACTAAATAATTAAAATTATCAGTTGAGTCCAAACTGCCATGTTAAGTTGGCCCAACATAGCCACGGGTTCTGCATGCATGGATTCAACTGCAGATCAAACATACAGAAAATAAATTCCAGGAAGTTCCAAGAAGCAAAACTTGAATTTGTCATGCACAAGCAACTATTTACATAGCTTTTACATTGTATTAGGTATTGTAAATAATCTAGAGATGATTTAAAATATACAGGAGGATGTATGTAGGTTATATGCAAATATCATTTTACATAAGGAACTTGAGCATTTGTAGATTTTGGTAGGCAAGCCAGGGTAGGGGAGTGACGGGCTGTTCCCGGAACCAAACCCTCACAGATATTGAGGGACAACTATATCCATGTACCATATACTTTTTCACAAAGTTTTCAACATGCTTACCTCATTTGTCATTTTCATCCTTAAAATATACCACTTAATTAAGCATACCCATTTAACAGAGGAGAAAATAAGACTAAGGAGGTTAAGTCACTAATACAAGGTTCCCAGCTGGTAAATTAGAGCACAAATCATCTGAATTTTAGCCCAGAGCTGTTACCAGTAGCGTATGCTGCCAATTGCTCAAATATGTGTCAAAGTTTCAAGAATTATTACATATGCCACTTAATAAGATCAGATAAAGCATTAAACACATATAAGGGAGATGATACCAAAGTTGCTATTGGTATCAAATGATAATTTTTAAAATATTTTTATAAGTTCTGAAATTTCTTCCATAACAAAAATATATAATATTTATAAAATAAATATTATAGCCAAAGAAAAAGTTCTTTCTATTTTAGTTATTGAGCAGGAGATAAATGCATTCAATGCAACAATATGGGCTAATTCACTCAGGTGGCAGATGTGAGAATGGTTAGGATTCTAGCTGGACTCTGCCGACACTTGGTACTACAACCAAATAGGGAACCATCATCACCGGCTATGGAGGTGTGTGAAGATTTACTGAAAACCTATCAAGTAGATTGCCATACAATTGATCAAATATATTTAGGAAAACTAGACTGCATAATATTTGATTTACCAATTTGAATTACCAAATGCCAAATCAACTTGCATTAATACTATAAAATCCATTTGCTGAAGAAGGGTTTTTTCATATAAAAGGAAGAAATTTGCCATAGATAAGCTATAGCTATAAGTAAAATGAATCCCGTCTTATGTTATTATGTTAACATATTCAATATTGCATGGATATGTAAACTTAAAATACTGAATTAACAAGCTGATTTTTTTTTAACCTGTGTAGAGCTAGTTTTTGAAGATGAATTTATGTCCCTATTCTTTATGTGGGTGACCTCACAGAAAAGAAATTCTACTTTTCTGACTAACTCCTGAGAGATTTTCGAACATCTTGGCCACTAACTTAGTTAATTTCTTGCCTGTGAATTTTGAGAAAGGGTCATAATTTTGGGGGGAGATAAGATAAACAGTAGGCAGAAATGACAGTCAATATCACATCAACATCAATTCTTTGCATGAAAGACAACTCTTTTTTTCTTCAAAAATAAGTACAAATCCCTCTCTACAACCTTTGGAGTATCATTAAGATTCTAGCCCATTTTGAAGCACTAACCTAGTTAAGAAAAAGGAACATTTATTTTGTAGGGTCTACCTCGTCTGATCAGTAGTGAGACTGTACATATCAGATGATTTCTTGGACACAGCTTTTTCAGCATATTTCCAGAGTGAGGCACACTCCCCAAATTTAGATACACTGGATATGCCCTGGGAAGACGAATTTTCTGACTGTTCTAAGATCTGACTTCTCCTACCTACAGTCCCTGAGCCGGATACCTGCACTTCTTGTTATAATGACACATTGAAAGTTTCTGGGCTCTCTGGACTCTGTCCTACATTGATGTCCTAATGATATTGTCTTTTTTACATGGTTTTGGTATTTTGTTTCATTCGGCCTTTTGGTGAACCATACAGTAGTGCACAACCAAGAAGACTAACTTCTTCTTACCCATAATATATACTTGGGTAACCTAGACATTTCAGCAATATTTACCCAATGCATTTCAAGATATAAGATTTGCTCTTTATGTTTTGAAAGAACTGCCAAAGACTCCCAGCTAAGCATCACTTATCTTCATCTCATTCCCACCTACTACTCACTCATTCTTTAGATTGAATATTTTCCCATGTTTCTATCACCTTCTCAAAGTTGGTTGACATTTAAAATAGCAAGTATGGATTGCATATATCATTAAATTTGCTTCCAGTGGAAAAGAAAACTAACTGAACTTTTGGTAGAAAAACATTCATCAGCAGCATCTTCATCCTTAAGTTACATTTTTTACACAACCACTTTTGCAGAAACTACTTATATCAGTGAAGCCATTCAGGCAGCAAGTAAGAGAAAATCCAATTTGAAATGGCACCTGTGATGAGGCAATTTCTTATCTCACAAGACAGGAAGACCAGAAGTGAGTTAGCTCCCCAGTTGGTCTACTCACCAAATCAACCTCATCATCAAGGACACAAGTGCTTTACGTCACTTTACTCTGCCACCTTCAGCTGTTGGCCTTTGTCAGCCTAACAGCTACATAAAACGAAGGTCCAAAGTCTGAAAGGAGAATGTCCGTTCCTTAGGTCTTTTTTTTTTTTTTTTTGGCAAGAAAAATCTTCTCCCAGCATCTAGGCAGACTACTCCTCATCACCTCATACATACATTTCTAAACAAATATTAGAAAGATGATAGGATTACCGTATTTTACTAGGAGGAAATAAGACTCATGACTTATGCCCTGATGCTTCCAAGGAGCCCAGCCTTGCTTGAAGCACAGGACCACCTAATACCTGAAATAGTTATCTAGAAAAGTCATGAATGATGACTCCTAGCCGGGGGACTAACAGTCTTCAGACACCACTGTTCCAGGTATGAAATGATTTGCCCTAATGATTTACCACTCCATATACCCACTTTTTTATCTTTAATTTATCCTTTATCTTTTTCCAATAAACCTGTTGGGGGACTCAGCTAGAAATTACGCCTGTTTGCAAAATGATTATCTCTATGATAACATCTTAAATATAAGACTCGAGAAGTTCACAAGATTTAATTTTTGGAAATATGTAGAATTCCTTATGATAAAAGGTAAACTAAGGCATATTAAAATTTTTTAAGAATTTGAGCAAAAATTGATTCCAACTGGGCAGCACCAAACCAAAAGTGGTTAGAAGTGCTCCACTGATGAGAGCTTAGGGAGAGATTTTTATAGAGAAGAGGTAGAGCAGAGCAAGGAAATTATTTGATTGGCTGTAGATTAAGCCGTCGCCTCATTTGTAAAACCCTAGCCGGATGTTTGTGAGTGGTTGTTGTTAAATTTTTGCTTTCTTAACCTTGAGGCATTTACAGGCTTAGGTTTTGGTTTGCTTACATAGGCTCCCAAGCCATTAAAGCCACCTCAGGCGAATGTCCCTCCTGTTTAATTAATTTAGTACTTAATGTTAGGTTATTTGGTAAAGAACCCAATTAAGATTCAATAAGGAACTCAGGTTTGATTCCTTAATTCAGATAGGTGAAATATTTCTCCTCTGAAAGGCTTTGAGCCTTAAAATAACCACGACATTGGTCTGAAATACATTGTGTTGCCATTAGATACATGTGCTTCAATTGGAAGAAAAACTGTATCACACAACCTTGGGAGAGCCTATGAAAGGTGTTCTAGTGCTATTAGTAACTTCTTCCTAAAGACATAGTGACGTGCCACATGCAGAACATTTCATGCAAAGACACAGTCCAATTTCCATCCTTAACAGGGCTTTGAAAACTGCCTGATTTTCACTGGGAAAAGAAAGGATAAAACTTACTCAACAAATTTGTTGTAAGGTCAAATAGAATTGTATTTCTCTTGATACATAGGTATGTGAGTGTATATGGGTGTGCATAACATAGATGAATATATGTATAGATGTATACATTTATATGTACACACACATGCACATATATACACACATATGTATAAATATATACATATAGAAAGATATACATATACACACACACCCATACTCTATTTATGGTGATTATCTTTGTGAAGATGTTGAAAATACAAAGCATGAATAATATCCATTATGTTAACCACATTTTTAAAATATCCCTTGATTTGAGACTTTGAGCAGATTGCTTAGCGTTCTTTGCTGCATCTGATTTGGCCTTCGGGGGAGCTACTCCATTGCTACCTTCTTTTAAATTTATCATTTGGATCCTATAATCCAGGGAGAAAAATAGTCAGTTGGCTGAAGCATGCTGATTTGCCCCAGAGTGAAACTAGAGACAAAAAGGTCTTGGAGGTCTTAAAAAGGAATTGAAATTCTGTTTGTTTTAGAATTTAAAAACATTTATTTTTACTTTGTTTGCTGTATGGAATTTCTTCTAACATCACTAATTAAGCATCGTATTCAGTAGCTCTTAACCTTTAGGAATTACCAGAGAAAGAATAAATGGGACTAGGTTAAAAAGCCATCCCATGTAATTTTTAAGTTTGCTTCCAAAGTTTTGGTTTAAGTTTAAATTCTGCCCTAAATTTTAGAGGAGGGAGGAAGTAAGGTTATAGGCTAGTGAAAAACATTTGAATTTTAGGGGCACTGAGGAAAAATATAAGCAAACCAGTTTCTGCTTATGTATTGAATCCCTTAAAAAAAAAAAAAAAGGTGTTTGTAAGGTTGGTTTGTTTGTAAGTTTTTCAGAAACTAGATTTTATTTTTCCACAAAAATTTTCTGTAAAGTATTGTAGATTCCCAGGTTAGCCCAATGAACCATAGAAATAATACCACTGTGAAAGATGATCACTGATTTGTTCAGTTCTTGGTATGGGATGATTCCCATTGAGCTTTAATGCTTGATGGGAATTCTTCCAGCATGAGGGACTGATACTTTGATCTTTTCTAGTAGCAGATGGATGAACAGGAATTGCTCCACTTTTTAGAGATAGATGCTCCTTGGATTGTGACAGACAGTACAGTATATGTTACTGAAACGGATGAGAAGGGTAATAATAACTAATAGCTAATAACTGTAGCTACAGGAAACATGACCAGAGAGCTATCCAGAGTGGTTGCCCAGTTGCAGTGTGGGTCACTCCTTTGACAGGGGTTCATTACAGTGCAATGGGCTATTAAGTCGTTCAAAATTTCCTGAATGTCAACCACCAAGGAAATACAATGCTAGGCTCTGGAGAAACAATTGTAACCAAGCAGATGTGGTCTTTTCTGTCCAGGCACTTACAAAATAATTTGGGATGTAGGGCTGGGCAAACAAGCAAATAATCATACATAAATATAAAACCGCAGCTGGGATAAATGCTGGGAGAGATAATACACGGTCCTTTGAATAACGGAATAGAGGACTTTTAATCTAGTAAGCTACAGTTTTCCCTGATAAATGATTTCTCCTAAAGCGTGTATTGGAGGTAATCGGTCCAAGAGTGGAGTGGACTAAGCCAGTAGAAAAGCCTGAAAGAAGACCAGTAGAGCAGGGGACGAGAGGAAGAAAGACTGCAATGAGATGATGCCTCAGAACTAGTTTGAACACCACACCTGATAGAGATTAACATTCTATGTTTTAAAAAGACCAAGGGGGAAGGGGCAGGAGGGATAAATTGGGAGGTTGGGATTGACAAATACACATTACTATATATAAAATAGACAACTAATAAGAACCTACTGTATAGCACGGGGAACTCTACTCAGTGCTCTGTAATGGCCTATATGGGAAATGAATCTAAAAAACAGTGGATATGTGTGTATGTATAACTGATTCACTTTGCTGTACAGCAGAAAATAAAACAACATTGTAAATCAACTATACGCCAATAAAAATTAATTTAAGAAAAAGACCTTTAGCCTGAGAGCATTTGTGTGTGTGTGTGTGTGTGTGTGTGTGTGTGTGTGTGTGTGTATGTAAATGTCAATCTGAGTATAGAGCAGAGAAAGGAGGAATGGAAGGGAACCAAAGTCTGGAAGCTATTGTGGTAACCAAGATGTGTGGTGTTGGTAGTTTGGTCTAGGGAAGTGGTTCTCAAACTTTCATGTGGATCAGAATCACCTGGAGGGTTTATTAAAACACGGATTGCTGGGCCCTACACCCAGACATTCTGACTCAGCGGGTCTGGAATGAAGTACAAAATGTGTATTTCTAATTGCTTGCCAGGTAATGCTAAAAGTGACAGTTAGAGGATCAAACTTTGAAAACCACTGTAAATCTCAATGTACACAACTGGTCTAGGGTGAGAAAGGTGGACAGATTATTTCTATATTCTCAATGCAAAAAAAAGTCTCATGAGTGAAATGATGAAAAATTTCCTTGGCTAATTAATTTGTATTTGATATTCTGAGGAATAATGAAGTCTAACACCACCTAACATCTTATGATTTCTGACTTGACAGTGATCTACAAAAGATTTTTACAATAAGATTAAAGTGATTGTGCCTTCTCCTTCTAGTCAATATTTCAACACAGAAAAATATTTTATGAGTTAATTTGGAAATTTACCCAATTAGCCATAAAATATATTTTTTAAAATGTTTGAATAAGACCCATGTAATCTGTGCTGTACAGTATGCTAAGACTATCTCTGGTGAAAGACTCATTTTACATTTTTATTTCTAATCTGCTGGGGACAAATGTGTCCAGATGCACATGCTCAGTGAGCAGTTTGTACTACCTGGACCTACCACACAAGTTCAGCAACATATAAACTGGCCCAGATTCTGTTCAAGGGGACAAATCCACTGACTGCATACTTGGATGTTGTTGTGACATCAATTTTCTACAAAAGTTTCTGAATGCATTTTTTTTTTTTTTTTTTTTTTTTTTGCGGTAAGCGGGCCTCTCAGTGTTGTGGCCTTTCCTGTTGCGGAGCACAGGCTCCGGACGCGCAGGCTCAGCGGCCATGGCTCACGGGCCCAGCCGCTCCGCGGCATGTGGGATCTTCCCGGACCGGGGCACGAACCCGCGTCCCCTGCATCGGCAGGCGGACTCTCAACCACTGCGCCACCAGGGACGCCCTCTGAATGCATATTTTTAATTCTGTAATTGTCTTGTTGTACAGGTAACTCACCGTTCATGACCTGACACTGATTCACAGGCCACACTTTAACACTACCTTGCAGGAAATATAAAAATACAATTTTTTTCTTGAAAATTACTAGTCCAAGGAGATCTTCAAAATGGGCAAAGTTCTGCTGAACTTCATAAGTCAGCTTCATGATTGTCTCATTTGGCAAAAACCAAAATGGTAGCACAAAATTAGAAATATGATGGATAACCTCAGTTTTACTTCATTTTACTTGGCAGAACTTTCAACGAATAAAGGCCACAGGATTTGTTTTATTCTAGAAATCTTATAACATTTAAAATTTTGAATAAAATTTGGTCTACACTTTAGTGTTTAGTTTTAGGCAAAACTCCTTTGTATTTCTTGACTATTCAATTAGTTTGTTCTATGTGTTTATTTTTTGTATTGCTCAAAAAATGTGTGAAAATAGCTCTTTAGTTAATGAGGAACTCTGTGATATTTTTTGGTGTTGATTAAGGAACAAAAGAAACATTCCCAGTGTCCGTCTACACAGGCTGGAAAATTCACCGGGACACACTTTTCAGTGCTTTACCTTCTAACTGATTAGCTGTCTGAAATGGCTCATCATTGTATCAATAATAAGGCCCCAGGAGTTTCTTAAACAAATTAAAATATTTTCTTTTATGGTACATCCTTAGTACCATAACATTCATTTTTATAGCAGAATTCTTGGATATTTTGGCATTATGTAAAAAGAAACAACATTTCTACTTTTCATAACCCACAATAATATGGGTCACAGTACTACATCTGTTTTAACGTGATTTGCTAAGTAGGGAGAATCATTTAGGCCTGTAACGAATCACTCACAGTGTTAGAGATTCAGATGTGTACTGCATTTCAGATTAAGCAGCAAGTAACCCTCCTGTGTGATGGAAAGATTTCCTAGTGGTTAAATATGCAAGATCTAGTTTCCACGTTCAAGAAGATAAAGTAAACATACTTTTTCTTTTTCTCCCACTAATTACAACAGAAAACTTTGGACTTTATACATAAAATAAACATCAAAAGACTCCAAAAGGAGAAAAGAAGGCAGATTGGCTAGGGACCTCAGGGATGATATGATGGTGAGTTCTCTGAATTTTCTTTTGGCCTCATATATCCCAAATTCTCAGTTAAAGAAGCTAGCAACATGGTAAAACTAGCAGGCACAGACAAAACAAGCAAACAAAAGCACCCAAATACCTTTTAGATAAGAACTACTCTACTCCAGACAAATATCACAGAAATAACTATGGCCCAACACACACCCATACCAACAAAGGCTGAGTGAGTTGCCTAGACTTCCACCCATGCCAGGCTGTAATAAGGCACCCAACCTCCCACAACTGGGATGGTGTCAGAGAAGGCCAAGTGGAAAGACAGGACTCTCACCACCACCCAGCAGGAAAGAGGCCATTTCTCCCCTCTGTAGTACCAGTAGAGGCCACATAGGGAGCAGTAACTCCTATTCCTCCTAGCCAGAGAGGTAGGAATAAAAGCCTAGTGAGGAGCCAGAAATTCCACTCTGACCCAGGAGTCACATGGAACCTTCCCTCCTCAGATGTCAATGGAAGCCAAGTGGGAAACCTGCACTTCTACCCCCATTTGGCAGTAACAAGGTGCCACCCCACCCCTTTTCCTAGTGCAGTGGGGGTCACAGAAAATCAGCTAAAATAGAAGGTTTAAATAAGATCCAGAATCTTATAATACCTTAAATTTTCAGGTTTCAATAGAAAGTCATTTGTTATACCAAGAACCAGGAAGATCTCAAACTGAATGAAAAAAGACAATCAATAGATGGCAACACTGAAATGACAGAGATAATAGAATTATCTGACAAAGATTATAAAAAGGCTATTATAAAAATGATTGAAGAGGCAATTAAAAACATGTAAGAAACAAATGAAAAAATAGAAAGTATTAGAAATAAATAGAAAATGCAAGCCAAGAAATAGAAGATATAAAGGAGAACCAAATGGAAATTTTAGAACTAAAACTCAAACAAACAATAATTTAAATTAAAAAAACTCAGTAAATGAGTTCAATAGCAGAATGTAAGGGACAGAAGACATAAACAGTGAACTGGAAAGTGGAACGATAGAAATTACCCAGTTGGAAACAATAGAGAAAAAATAGACTTAAAAAAATTAACAAAGCCTCAGGGACCTGGGCAACTATACCAAAAATATCTAATATTCATTCAACTGGAATCCTTGAAATAGAGGAGAAAGGAGAGAGTAATGAAAAAGTAACTGAATAACATCAAATCAAATAATCAAAGCTGAAAACTTTTGAAATTTAGCAAAAGGCCTACTTAAAGAATGAAGCTGAGTGAACTGAAAATAGGAGAAATCCATGCCAAGATGTACTGTAGTCAAACTTTGGAAGACTAAAAGAACAAAAAATATTTTTTTAAGGAAGTGAGAGAGAAATAGCACATTACATATGGAGGAAAAATACTTGAATGACGGCAAATTTCTCACCAGAAAGAGTGGAGGTCAGAAGGAATTACACTACAGTTTTCAAGTGCTGAAGAAAAGAACTATTCAATCTAGAATCAAATATACAATGAAAATCTATTTCAGAAATGAAGAGGAAATCAAGATATTCTGAAATGAAGGAAAGCTAAGAGAATATGTTCCTGGCAGTTCTAATCTAAAAGAATGGCTGAAGGAAGTCCTCTAAAGAGAAAAATAAACACAATAAGAAAGAATCTTGGAACATCAGGAAGTAAAATAGAACGTGGTGTGCAAAAATATAGACAAAATACTAAATCATGTTTGATGATTGAAGTAAAAAGTGTAGGACTGTTTCATGTGGTTCCACATGTACGTAAAGGAAATATTTACAACAATTATATTACAGATAGGCGAGGGTAAAGGGATGTAAAGAAAAGCAAGGTTTCATACTTCACTGTGGTAAAATGACACCACCATTAGACTGTGCTAAATTCTATATGTATAATGTAATAACTAGAGCAACCATTAAAAATAAAAAACTATACAATGAGCATATACAATGCTTCTGGCCATATGAAGCTGAAGCCTCTCTTGGTTTATCACTCAGAGAACCCAAGAGACCTTAAAAACATAGCCAAGGGCTCTCTCCCTATTGTGTGGAAAAATAACCCCAAAGCCTGGGTTACACAGGTCATTTTCCAGGACTGGTTTTTCCATCACTTTATCCCAGAGGTTAGAGAAATATTGCTTGGAGAAGGACATCCCATTGGACATTCTTCTACTGCTTGACAATGCTCCAGGCCACCTCCCCATTCATGGACGACTTTCATCCCAACATCAAAGTAGTGCCTCTGCCACCGAATACTATACTACGTCGCTCATCCAACCTATGGACCAGGGAGTTACAGCGACTTTCAAGAAATATCATTTAGGTCACAGTTTTCGTCAGGCTGTAAAGCTGAGTGATGAATCAGGAACAACTTTGTAAATTTGGGAAGGACTATAGCATCTACAAGGCCATAAAAAACATTGACTTTGCTTGGCATGAGGTTATGGCCGTCACCATGAATGAAGTTTGGAAGAAACTTTGCCCGCAGTTTGTTCACAATTTTTGTGGATTTTAGAAGGTGGATGAGGAGTCCAAAGAGGTCTTCAGCAACTTAGTGACACTCAGTGAGAAGCTGGAGCTAGATCTGCAAGAGGGCGACTTCATGGAACTCCTTGCTGTGCAACATGAGGAGCTTACTAATGAAGACCTGATGGAATTGGAGGCCCAGAGAAAGGACAAAGAGAGACAAGAGGAAGAAGTAACTAAAGAACTGAAGAGACTCACGACACAGGAAATGGCAAGGGGATTTTCTTTATTTGACAAGGCACTGTTAGTTTTTGATGCACAGGACCTTAACATAGACTGGTACACGAAGGTTGCAGCAGCTGTTCAGAATGCAATCCAGTGCTACCATGTCATCTATGGTGAGAAAAAAAAGAGCTACTAATCAGACATCACTGGATCGCTTTTTCAGTAGAGTAGATAGAATTGAATCCAACAGGGAACCAGAACCTGTGCCATCAACGTCAGGGGTAAGTGAAATAGCAACTTTCCCTCCATCTCCTATTGCTGACAATCCTTCAGCTCTACCATCTCCCACCTCCTCTCCCTCCTCCAGTGGGTAACTCTTCTTGCCTGCTCACTTGATGCCAGCCCCTGTATGCCAACTGTTGTACTGTACTACTGTACTTTTCAAGGTACTGTATTGTAAGATTAAAAATGTTTTATGTTTTGGGTTTATTTTTTATGTATTATTTGTGTGAAAAGTATTACAAACCTATTACAATACAGTACTATATAGCCGATTGTGTTAGTTGGGTACCTAGGCTAACTCTGTTGGACTTACGAACACGCTCTCAGAACGGAACTCATTTGTATGTAGGGGACTTACTGTACAAGAAACTCACTTCAAATAAAATGATATAAGAAGTTGAAAGAAAAAGTTGGAAAAAGATATATCATGCAAATATTAATCAAAAGAAAGCAGCATTAGATATATTAATATCAGATAAAGTAGACTTCAGAGTAAATAAAATTACCAGAGGCAGAGAAGGCTATTTAATAATGATGACAAGAGGATTAATGCACCAAGAAGACATAGCAATCATAAATATAAATACTGAACAACCCAGATGCAAAATAAATGAAGCAAAACCCAATAGAACTAAAAGGAGAAATATTCAAATCCACCAGTATGGTTGGAGACATCAACACCCCTATGTCAACAACTGACGGAACAACTAAACAGAAAATCAGCAAGGGTATAGAAGAACTGAACAACACCATGCAAAAAATGAACCTAATAGACATTTTTAGAATACTTTGCTTAACAAAAGCAGAACACACATTATTTTTAAGCATCCATGGAACTTATACCAAGATAGACCATATTCTGGGTCATTTAAAAAAAAAATCCAACAAATTTGAAAGAATTTAAACCATAGAAAGTGTGTTCTCTGACCACAACAGAATCAAACTCTAAATCAGTGATAGAAAGAAAACAGAAAAATCCCCCAAGTACTTGGAAATTAAACAAAACAATTACAAACAATTAATTCATCAAAGAGAAAAGATTCAAGAAAAAAAACATCTAATATATTTAACAAAATGAAAATATACCATATCAAAATTTGGAGGACGTAGGTAAAGCAGGGATGAGAGGGAAATTTTTGGCACTAAATTAGAGCACTTAGGTTTTTATAAAAGAAATGTTTCAAATCAATAATCTAGACTCCCATTTCAAGAACCTAAAAAAAAAAAGGGGCCAAGTTACTCAAAGCAAGTATCAGGAATGAAATAATATATATAAGAGCAGAAAGCAATAGGACTGAAAACAGAAAAAAAAAAAAAAAGAGAAAATCAATAAAATAAAGAGCTGCTTCCTTACAAGATAAATAAAATTGATGCACTGCCAGCAAGACTGAGATAAAGAGCAAAACAGATAATTCAAATCACCAATATCAGGAATAAGACAGATCCTGCAGACATCAAAATAAAAATAAGTGAATGCTATGAGCCACACTGCACAGCTAAATTTAATAATTTAGGATTAATTGGCCAATTCCCCAAGAAACATAAAACTACCACAGTTCATCCAATATGAAATAGATAATTTGAATAAACCTATAACAATTAAGTAAACTGAAGTCATAATTTAAGAAAAATTGACTCCAGTTATGTAGAATCTCTTAAAGAAGAAAGAAGAAGAGAGGACACTTCTTAATTTATTTTTTGAAACTGGTATTACTCTGAAACCAAAACCAAAGATGGTACCAAATAAAACAAAACAAAAACTTGAGACAAATATCCCTCATGAATATAGATGTAAAATCTTTAACAAAATATTAGCAAATAGAATTCAGCAATATATAAAGCAAATTACACACCATGACCAAGTGAGTTTTAAGACTGGTTGAATATTTGAAAATAAATTAATATAATCCAATATATTAAAAACTGTAAAAGGAAAATTACGTGATCATATCAATCTATGAAGAAAAAGAATTTGAAAAAATTCAACACCCACTAATGTTTAAAAAAAGAAGAAAAACCTCTCAGAAAAGTAAGAATTGAGGGGGAACTTCCTAAACTTGATAAATAGGATCCACAAAAAACCTGATGCTAAAAATACACTTAAGAATGGAAGAGTGAATGCTTTATCTATAAGATCTGGAACAAGGCTAGGATATCTACTCTCACCACTCTTATTCAACATAGTGCTGGAAGTTCTAGCGGGTGCAACATGGCAAGAAAAGGAAATAATGGCATACAGATTGGAAAGAAAGGGCTAAAACTGTGCCATGTGCAGATGACATGATTATCTACATAGAAAATCCCAAGGAATATGCAAAAACCAAAAACACACAAAAAGCTTCTAAAACTAAAAAGTAAGTTTAGCAAGGTCGCAAAATACAAAGTAAACAGAAAAAATCTATCGCATTTCTACATACTTGTAATGAATACATGGAAACAAAATTTGAAAATATAATATCATTTATAATCACTTAATAAAATAAATAGTGTAATTCTATGAAAACATGCACAAAACTTCCATGATGAAAACTACTACAAAATGCTAATGAAAGAAATCAAGATGACCTACTCAAATATATTCAACTTTCTTTTGACAAAGGTGCAAAAGCAATTCAATGAAGGAGGGATAGTTTTGCCAAAAAAAAAAAAGCAATCAGACAGCCATTGGTGGGGCAAAAATAACTGTGATTTAAACTTTATACCTTATATAGAAATTAACTTAAAAGGGGTCACAGACTTAAATGCGAAACTGAAAAATTATAAAACTTAGAAAAACATGGAGGATCTTTGGAATGTAGGGCTAGGGAAAGTGTTTTTAAACTTGAAACCAAAAACATGATCCAGAAGAAAAAAAAGAATAAATTGAACTTCATCAACATTAAAAAACTTTTGCTTTGCATGAGTTCCTGTTAAGAAGATGAAAAGACAATCTAGAGGCTGAGAGATAATTTTTACAAACTACGTGGTGTTTTTTAGGAATACAATAAAGGTATTATTTATCATCAGCAGCTCAGAA
This sequence comes from Globicephala melas, assembly GCF_963455315.2. Lineage (NCBI taxonomy): Eukaryota > Metazoa > Chordata > Mammalia > Artiodactyla > Delphinidae > Globicephala > Globicephala melas. Next base: position 69,145,885 of record NC_083322.1, on the reverse strand, counting down.
AGTTATATGAAATTGGATGAAAGTGGTCAAAAAGCACACATACCCAATTATGAGATACGTAAGTTCTGATGGTATAATGTACCAACATGATATCTATACTTAACACTGCTGTGTGGTATAATTGAAAGTTGCTAAGAGTAGTAGATCTTAAAAGTTCTCTTCACAGAAAACAAAACAATCCTTTTTATCTTGTATCTATACGAGATGATGATAACTAAATTTATTGTGGTAATCATTTCATAATATATATAAGTTAAGTCATCACGCTGTACATGTTAAAATTATACACTGCTATGTGTGAATTACATCTGAATAAAACCAAAAACAAGGGAAGTTATATGAAATTTTAAAATTTTCAGATCTGACAGCATCTAATCGTCTAGGTTTTGCTCCTTTAGAAGATGGAAACCCCTTGAGTACAACACAGTAATCAGTATCATATTTAAAGGAAAGTTAGTGCATTCTTGGAATTCCCTATATTCCAGGATGAGAAGCAGACCCAGAAAGTACAGATTTTCAGGAAAGAGCTGAAAAATAGCTCAAGTCTGGTGCACATCTCTAACCACGTGGTACTTTGCTCAGTCTCATATTCTGGTCTCTCTTGCCCAGAAACTTCTGCTGCTTCTTACCTTGCAGTTTCTTCACTTCCATGAACGTTTAAGGATCAAATATTTGTCCTAGGTTGACTTCCAAGTCAGTTTTGGTGGTGTTTTGTTTATACAGGGTAGATTTCCAAGCACAGACCTTTTTTTTTCAGATTAGGAATCTTCCTTGCAAGTAGACTGGCCATTTGAGACACAGCCATGTGTCCAAGGAGAAGCCATACCAGCTGCTGCTTCCCCCACTTCATCCAGAAGCTCCATTCAAAGTTGACTGGTTTCTTCTTTAATCCTCCAAATACAGTGTCAGCCTCAAGTCAAATTCATGGTCCAGTTCCTTTTCATGTTCTCTGGAGACTTTGTAAATTTCATAGAAAGACTAGAAATAAAAGCCTAGTGAAGCATGCAGGTAAAGAGACAATTACCATAGGGCAGCACTGCTCCTTATGACAAAGGGTCCCGATACCCACTCTGAGAGTTTCAGTGGGCTCTGAGTTCCTGCACTGACCAGCACACAGACCTCTCCCACTCATTTGTTAATTGCAGGCCTGGGGCTGCAGGCAGGTTTGGGAGTGGAAGTCCCCTGTCACTGGAGATGGGCTCCAAATCCTGCAAACTACATGTTTAATAAAAGGACTAAATATCTAGCCTATGTAAAGAACACTCAAAATAACAGCAAAAAAACTCCAAACAATTCAATTAGAAAATGGACAAGAGATGTAAACAGATATTGTACCAAAGTGGATATGCAAATGGCAAAAAAGCACATTAAAAAGCAATCAGCGTTATTAGCCATCAGGCAAGTACAAGTCAATACCACAATGTGATATCACTATACACCTATCAGAATAAATTATTTGTTAAGTGACAAATACTGGTGAGGATACAGAGAAACTGGAACACTCACATATTTCTGGTGGAAATGTAGAATGCTACAGACATTCTGAAAAAGAATTTCACAGTTTCTTAAAAAATATAAACATGCAACTACTGTATGACAGCAATTTTACTTCTGGGCATTTATCCCAGTAAAATAAAGACTTATGTTCACAGTAAATGTATTTTCATAATTATTTGATTGGTTAGGCATTAATTATAAGTGGTAAAGTAAAGCTTGATGTATTTTTTTTTCACATCTTTATTGGAGTATAATTGCTTTACAATGGTGTTAGTTTCTGCTGTATAACAAAGTGAATCAGCTATACACATACATATATCCCCATATGTCCTCCCTCTTGCGTCTCCTTCCCACCCTCCCTATCCCACCCCTCTAGGTGGTCACAAAGCACCATCTCCCTGTGCTATGCGGCTGCTTCCCACTAGCTGTCTATTTTACATTTGGTAGTGTATATATGTCCATGCCACTCTCTCACTACGTCCCAGCTTACCCTTCCCCCTCCCTGTGTCCTCAAGTCCATTCTCTACATCTGCGGCTTTACTCCTGTCCTGCCCCTAGGTTCTTCGGAACCTTTATTTATTTATTTATTATTTAGATTCCATATATATATATATATATATATATATATATATATATATATATTAGCATATGGTATTTGTTTTTCTCTTTCTGACTTACTTCACTCTGTATAACAGACTCTAGGTCCATCCACCTCACTACAAATAACTCAGCTTCGTTTCTTTTTATGGCTGAGCAATATTCCATTGTATATATGTGCCACAACTTCAGACAGCTTTACATATGTGGGATTCTTTGTATCAACTAGGTTTGTATTTGAAAATACATTTGCTGTCCTCTAGATTTATTCATGTATAGTAAGTATAGGTAAATCTTTGGAATTCAAATACTTTTAATTTAGAATGTTCAATTGTGTTGGTCTTTAAAAAAAGTTTAAAATAACACATTCTAAGTATACATCATAGCAAGATGAGGAAGGATCTTCATTTAGAAATTTCTTTCATTATTGGAAATGAATAATCTTTTATAGATAGTGAGGTATGGAGACTGGAATTGGCAAATAATTTTGAGAATAAGTCTAAAATTCAACTCTGACCTCTACTCGTTTCTGTTCTCCCTTTCCCTCAAGGCAACAGCATTTCATATAAAACAAAATGCCAGGTTTCAGAATCAAGGAATAAATTGGTGTATACATGGTGGACATGTAGTGTAATTTAGAAACTGAATACTTTTGAGCACTGAAAAATATGCCCCAAAGAACGGAATTTCCTATTTTTATACATCAGCAGGATGCGTCATTGCTCACAAGAACATCATCAATAGAAGTCAGTGATTCAAAATGAATTAGAGATGACAACTATACTATTTGTTTCCGCTAGTAAATTCTGAGGTCTGTTTTTGCTTCTTAACAAATTGTTCAAACTATATAAAAACCTTTTTAGCAGAGGCAATTTATCATCACACAAAAAGGCCAGTAAATAGTTTTTGAGTGTGTTTGAATATGTCACTATTCAAATGAAGCTGCCGCTTGCTTAATATAACCGGAAGAAAATGATACTTCACTATTGTGTCCAGAGGGTAAATGATACTAAAGTCCCACATATTTGCATTGGGTTGCTATTAGAATGCCATAACTTCCTGTTTTCACTGGAAACTTTAAAACATCATATGCAAATTATTTAGACACCCACATAACTGTTAGCAAAACAAAAACAAAAAAAATTTTTAATCAAGAGGACTAACAGAAATTTCTGTTCATTTCTGGGCTGCACAATTTATAAGAAAATTAGACAATTTGAAGCAGGTTTAGAGCAGAGCCACAGAATGAGTAAACGATTGAAAAATGGGATCTAATAATAAGGATAAAAGAAACATTTAGACAACGGGAGACAAGATAAGTCAGGACTTAATGAACTTCAAATTACCCGAGATACTTAAGCAGCTATTTTTTATTGCTTTCTACCCAAGTCTTCTATCACCCCACTGTAGCTAGAAATAACAGCAATAAATCCTTTTCAGAATTCTCCGCATTTTCACAAAAGAGGATAAATAAGTCATTTAAAAATGACAGACCTTTTAAATAAAAAGAATCTTCTAAGTGCTACAGAATATATAAATGTCACTGAGAGACTCTGGTCATTTATTATCCAAATTTTTCTTCTAAATTGTTGTCTCCATAGAGTACTGGACTTTAATACTTTAGTCTAGAGCCTCTACACAAACAGATGCCAAGTAACTGTCATAATTCACAGAATGTTTGAGGCTTCTTTGTTTTTCTACTTAATTGACATAAGACAGATGTAGATCACTGTTGTATCTTGAATATCTATTCAAATGAAAACTCATTGTACCACAATATTTGCGATTTCCATTGCTGACCATAGGACTAATATCATTTGTTCCCATTTTCAAGGGCTACACTTTTTATCTTTTGAAAAACAGAAATTCTGTGTTGCTATCTAGGATTTACAATCTTGACATCTGTTTCTGATTTCTGAAGACTCTCTAATATTGTCCTACCTGAGTATTCTTATAGAGTAAGACTGAAATGAATGTACAGTTATTAAATCACAATACATATCTACTTACAGCATATAAAAATATGTCTCTCCTACCTAAATGCCAGTATGGAATCCCATCTTTTAAAAATATATAGTACAGTTATTCTCTAATTGACTGCAATTTTCTGAAATACCATGACACGTATGACTATTAAATTTATCAACACCCTCTTTCCTTTCACAAGTCGGTATTCAGCATCCCTTGTATTTAAAGACTTTGTTTGCCGAGAACACCAGAGAATGGGGTTTGGGCCAAGATTAACTACAAGTCTAAAAGCCACATTTTATAAAACACACACACACACATACAAATTCCAAATTGTTTGCCAAATTTCACTGTTAGCTTCCCACAATATTCTAAAAGATATCAGACAAACAGGCGTCAGCATGATGAATGTTGATGATTCCTTTATTTTTTTCCTATACACAGTGACCCTCTAGAAGCTCTGAGGTCAGTCCAATATACATAGTCACTTCAGTTAACTAAAGTGTTTGTAAATAAATGATATCTTTTCTCCATTAACATGGCTCCATCTTGACCTACAAGAGTGGATTGTATGGATAATCTCAGATGACTAATTTGTCTTTTCTTTAACCCCCTGCAAGGGAGCAAAAAAGTACAGGGAAACACAGAAATACTAAAAAAACATACAGATATTCATGCAGTCCTGCAAAAAGTGAATTTCTGCTAAATTTAAGCCAAGCTTTTCTACGAATTTATTTTTTGTGTGTGATAGAATATAAGATCCAATAAATAACGACAACAAATACCATATGAATTTTGCTTTACAGATTAAAAGATACTTTCATGTGTATTATCTCCTTTTGTTTTCATAAAAATCTTATAGCTTAGATATTATTGTTCTCATGTTACAAATGGGGAAACTGAGACTGGGGAAGGTAAAGTACGATGCCAAAGTCTCACAGATAGGAAATGCTTCACTAGATCTCCATCTCTGGATCCTGGCCCTTGGCCACCATGACTGAGAATGTGCATGTAAGTGCATGTGACAAGAACCCACACATAAACCGGGACATGCTGAGATCACTTTTTAAGTGTCACAGAGAGATTTCTCCAAATTCCAGTTTGCCTTAGATCACTTCTCCAGCTGATAACATCATGCTGGCCCAAGGCTGGGTTTGTACATTTCAGAACAAAGTAAAATAGTATCTGTATATTTAATTAGAGAGTCCCATCTGTAACATATGTAAAGAAAAGTATCCTTGTTATCTATAACTTCTCTTAAAAGTGAGATAATATCTGTATAACTAATTAGAGAGTACATCTATAAATTACATCAGCTAGTAAAAAGATTGTTTATACATCATTTCTGGAAAAAATATGCATTTAGTTTATGCAGTATTTATAATTTTTAAAATAAGAAAAATAAGTTACTCTTTTATTAAGAGTGAATTAACTTCTTTTAAATAAATTTAAGGGCTTCCCTGGTGGCGCAGTGCTTAAGAATCTGCCTGCCAATGCAGGGGACACGGGTTTGAGCCCTGGTCCGGGAAGATCCCACATGCTGGAGCAACTAAGGCCGTGCGCCACAACTACTGAGCCTGCATGCCGCAGCTACTGAATCCCATGCACCTAGAGCCCGTGCTCCACAGCAAGAGAAGCCACCGCAATGAGAAGCCCGCGCACGTCAACGAAGAGTAGCCCCTGCTCGCCACAACTAGAGAAAGCCCGCACGCAGCAATGAAGACCCAACGTGGCCAAAAATAAATAAATAATAAATAAATACATTTTAAAAATAAATTTAAAATTTATTTAGGGCTTAGTTTTACCTGTCACATGATATTAACTCCTTACTGAAACACATGTTCAATTTTTCATTGGTTAGATAACATTAGCTGCTATAATAAACTGCAAAATTTCAATGGCTACAGCTATATGAAAAGTTTATTTCTCAGCTGGACAATAGTCTAACCTGAGTATTCCTGGCATGTTGCTTTCCTCCACATGATGATTTAAAGACTCAGGTGACTTCTGTCTTATGACTCTTCCATCTCTTGGAGCCTCATTCTTCACTGCCTAAGTTAGCAGAAAGGGAAGAAAACTTAGAGAAAACATAACCTTGACCATGTTCCACTCATGTTCCATTGGCAAGATCTACTCCCACATCTAATATAAATGTAAAGAGATCTATGATGCCTAGCTCAGCAGTGACTTCCCAACTACAACTCTATACTATGACAAGGCAGTCATGAATTTTGGTGGTTAGCTGGCATCTCTATGTAACCATGAAAAGATATACAATCTCCCCGCCTTTGTTCTATCACACAAAATTAAAATTTTTATTTCACTTTATGTTGTCTATCTATAGCCTAGAAGTCTCGGTAAATACCCTACATTTGGTATGTGAATGCAATCTGAATTTCATTGTTTATCTTATGCGCAAGAATGAGAAAATCCTTTGTTCTCCCTCAGAATTTATTTCATTTCTGTAAAATGGAATTATGGAGTTGAACACTTATCAAACCACCCCTCACCTGTGCTGAAAGAATTTAATAAAATAAAGAATGATACACTAAATTATAACAATTCTAGATTTTTGTTTGTTTCAAAGTATTTTATACCTAATATATGTATATAGGTCTATAGATATATATTTTACTTTCTTCATGGCTTTGCATTACTGTTTACCTAGTGGAGCAGAGCATTAAACCCAGAGTCACTTTTTCCATCTGTGATCTGGAGACAATAATAAATGGTGCTCTTTCGTTAAGTAGGGATAATAAAACATATAGCAAGGAGTTCATAACAACTAACATGATATATATTAAATGTCAGGGATTAATATGTATTAATTCCATTAATATGAAAAATACATGTGAACATTTTAAAACTTTAAAGTTTCCTATAAATATTGTTTTCATTTTCATCATTATACTTGTTATGACAGCGGATCCCAGAGTTCATGACAAGTTTGATGATTTGTAATATACATTGGAACCTCAATCTCTAAGGTGGTTTACACAAACGTTAACACTAGGAATAGGAGTAGATTATATTTTTATGAACTTCATACAAAAATCTCTTCGCTTCCAACAGAAGACTTCTATTAGGATGATTTTATTGCACACATGCTCTATGAAGTGGAATTGTCAAGTGTAAAATTTCTGGAAACTGAGGAGAGCAGGAAAGACGGAAACATTACACAGAGAAGCTCCAGCAACCCTGCCCATGTGGCGAAGTAGCATAGATGGTAGGGGAAGTAAGGGGCCAGATGAGGTGCGTTTGCAGTTTTGCTACTAAATCTAGATCATACATTTATTATATATGTGTTTACCTGTATTAGATTATTGCAGACTTTTAATCCATAACATGTTATTTCTCATTCATGAGATCAAGTTTATGATCTTGACCTCATTTTAGCATTTCAGCAAAAGTTTTTACTACAATCTCTACCATACTCAAACCATTTTGAGTTTCAAACAGCTTATTGTGTGGGCGATAAGCATTAGGAAAGGAAAAGCTCTCAAGATAACCCTTAGCTTATCCACCTGGCACAAACTCAGAGAAGAAGCCAATAGGTTTACCTGAATAAGCGGTTTATGTTATGTAGTCTGAGACCACCTGCACAGAACATTTCTCTGATTTAACCCACGTCATGTGCATGTGTATGTGAGAGTAGAGGTACCCTCAATATCATATACAATGTATCACTGGACACAGGTACTGTGTTTTCTTGGCTTTGTTTTCTTAACAGTAATGTGCTATAAATCGTTAATTCATTGAGATATAAATGCTCCTGTAATTCTATAACCTTACTGTACAAATATATTTTGAATGGGTCACTAAAAAGAAAGTGGAAACATCTTCAAATTCTTTCTTCTTTTTAAGATCTGCAGTTTAAAGTCTGTCAGTAAATAATGTTATTTATAGGAAATTATACTGTAATCCAGAGGCCTAGAAGAATAACTGTGACTCCATACATTGAATGATGCATTCTAGATTTACAGTTGGAATGAATCAAATCAATGTTTTCTTTCAAATCGAATGCCTTGTCTACCATGTGTGAGTCCTACCAATCCAAAGAGAAAATGAAAACAATTGTCTTCATGGCATAAGTGAATACCACTCTGCCTGAATTTGGGGTTTCTGGGTTGCTTAAATACGTAATTTGCTAGAGATATCACTCTATGATACATAAGGATGAGGATTTCTGGTTTTAATGTTTTTGGAAAAAAGTAGAGTTTGTTGGTTTTCTTTTTCTTAACTGGAAGAAACTGTGATATAGTGGAAAGAGTCATGAACTTGGGTTCAGAAGTCATCAGTGATCCATCTCTATTACTCTCCACATCCTTGGACAAGTTATTTCATCACACTAAGCCTTAACTGACTCATGGAAATAATATTCTTTCCTCATGCAGTTGTTATAAAGATGAAATACAACAATGTCTGTGATGTTTCATTTCTACTAGGTATTATACAGCGTGGAAGGGTATCTCAACTTGACTCTGAGAGTTCATTAGACTGGTCTGGGCATATTTAGGAAAATGGGACGGTGGACTCTCCAGAAGCCTTTTTGCAATGGGGCTGGGCAACTCCCAGGAGAGTAATTATTCTGATGGAAAAGGCAGCCCAGAATAATGAGCTCAACAGAAAGCCTTGGTGTCCGGTGAAGAGAGGTGAATATGAGTGCACACGATGCCTCTTCCTTGGACTTATCTGTTGCTCCAGGCCTGCTGCATTCTCATCTGGGGTGTGTGGAAAGAAAGAAAGTCAAGAGCATCCTGACTCACATCATAATCAGGACACTGGAAGAGGAGCAGAACTAGCAGGCCATCAAAGAAGCTCTTCCAGTTTACAGCAGAAACCTGAGCAGCTTTAGAACTTCAAGGGCTCCAGTATCCCAGTTGTCATGGGGTTCAGAGGGGTCTGGTGAACACTAAGCACATACAAGGTGCTGGGCGGGGGTTGGGAAGCAGACTTGTTCATCAGCATGTGTCTGGCAATCCGGGGGCAGGGCAATTCCCAGAAAAACCAGAGGGACCCTATACAGATGGCTGAGGTCTCATATCAGCAAGTAGGGGCAAAGACAAATAGGTCACACCATTCATGTGATGGCTTCTGTTTCTACATGCTGGTCATGCAGGGGGAGCAAGTCAAAATCTAAAAGGATTTTGTCTGTCATACGAGTAGCCATTTAAACTTTTTTTGAATTTATGTTTCGGCCTCTGAAAGACTAAAAATTTCTGTGAAATAGGATGTGAAATTTTTCAAACGATATTGCAACACAGTTTTTCTTTTTTTCTCAAAAAGAAAAAAGGATGTGAGAACCCTTGCCAAAACACACGTTGGACATATCATGAGAACTTCTTTTTATGAGCAGAAATACCTATTCATTTAATTCACTAAATCTAATACAAGGTCTAAGGTGCTAAGTCATTATGATTTTAATTAGAAACAACTGAATGAACAAACCCAAAAAAACTGTCCAAGGATTTTGAAGGAAACTTAAAAACTGAGTTTTCTAATGTTTGTTTTCTGTTTTTGCTTTTCTCTTTTGAAGTGGCGTTGGTATAAAGGAAAATTCATGAGCCCTTGGAATCTGACAATTCCTGACTCTTCCACTTAACTGGTTGTGACCCTTAGCAAACTGTTTAACCTCATAAAATAAAATGTTACAGGACAAAATTAGATAATCTGAGTGCAGCACCTAGTCCACTGCTGGCACACTCAGCAGGCATTGTTAATTCTTCTCCACCCTTCCCAACTCCCTGTCCCCCTTTCTTCCAAACATGTGTTTCCATTTCAAGTATCCACAGGCAGGATTGCAAAATGGTTAAGAAGCCACTGCATGGGTATACATGTATTCTGCTTCTGCAAGTTATGTAAATTCTCAGGGCCTTCATTTCCTCATCTAAAAAGTGGGGATTATAGCACCTTCCACATGGGTTTTTATGGGAATTAAGTGGGTTAAGTCATGTGAAGTGCTTAGAACACAGCCACTGGGGGGGAAGGGACAAACTGGGAGATTGGGATTGACATATATAAAATACTATATATAAAATAGGTAACTAATAAGGACCATCTAGCCCAGGGAACTCTATTCAATACTCTGTAATGGCCTATATGGGAAAAGAATCTTAAAAAGAGTGGATATATGTATATGTAAAACTGATTCACTTTATTTACTGTACACCTGAAACTAATACAACATTGTAAATCAACTATACTCCAATAAAAATTTTTTTTTAAATTTTTTTAAAAAAGAAAAGATACATGAACTCCATTGTCCATTGTCGCACTATTTACAATAGCCAGGACATGGAAGCAACCTAAATGTCCATTGACAGAGGAATGGATAAAGAAGAGGTACATACATAAATGAAATACCACTCAGCCACAAAAAAGAATGAAATAATGCCATTTGCAGCAACGTGGATGGACCTAGAGATCACCATACTAAGTGAAATAAGTGAGACAGAGAAAGATAAATATCATATATCAGTCATATGTGGAATCTAATTTTTTTAAAAAAGATACAAATGAACTTATGGTTATGAAAGGGGAAACATAGGGGGAGGGATAAATTAGGCGTTTGGGATTAACATACACACACTACTATATATAAAATAGATAACCAACAAGGACCCTGCTGTTTAGCACAGGGAACTCTACTCAATATTCTGTGATAACCTATATGAGAAAAGAATCTAAAAAAGAATGAACATATGTATATGTATAACAATCACTTAGCTGTACACCTGAAACTAACACAACACTGTAAATCAATTATACTCCAATAAAATTTTTAAAAAAAAGAAAAAAGAAATCCTCCACATGCTTTGCTTGCAGAAGGCTGATATGGTGAGGGTGGAATTTGAAGGGCATGTGATGTTTTCACTAAGCCAAACCAAAGGAAACCCACTCCTTTCAGCTTCGTAGTGTCCTGCTCTGTTTTCTACCTCATCCTTTGTGATGAGCCAGCAAAAAGTTTATTATGAGAGTCACTAAGTGTCAGACGACATTTGCTGAAAAAGCCAGATCAGCAGCCAGGAGGAGGAGGATGTGCAAGCCCAACACTGTAGATACTTGGAGGTTCGCATGTAACGCTCCTCTCCCTCAGCCAACCGTGGGAAGACAGTTATTGTACTTTAGGACACAACTCTCTGTTTATTGTTAGAAAATTGAATTAGCAGCTTCCACTGCTTTGATCCCTTCCACACGACAAAATGCCTAAGACTTCGAAGGACAATCATTTTCTCCTTGAAGCTGACCAAATAAAGATTTTATAGTTCCTCATTTTAGCGATCAAAGAGGTCTATTATGATTCAAGCATGAGTCATCCTCTCTGTTCTCGTAATAGATTTGTCCAATACTTAGTATACGCTTAAGAAGAACAATTGCAGCAAAAGATCTTATTTGTGGTTTTGTGTGTGTGCATGTGTATTAAAATGCCAGAATCTAAACATTTTTGGTACTTTTCAGGATTGGAAGCAAAGCATCCTTAATTTGAGAGTCAGTGATAGTGTGGGACTGATCGTCTTAAAAATACTCTGAAACCTTCTGACATACCACCCCCCCCCCAAATAATCTCAGAACTATGAACTCAAACTATCAACTGACTTGCTAAGAAAAAGCAAACTCCAAACTTTGTAAATGCTTAAGCTTACATGAACAGGAGCATTCCTTCCTAAAACTGAGCCTTAGGACTTATCTTCTAACTCTAGCTTGTCACACTACACCAAAGGGTCTACTGAGAGGGTCATTGCTACCTGTGCATGTGTGCACGTGCACGCACGCACACACACACACACACACACACACACATCAGGTGGGAAATAACCCAGGAATAATGGACAAAGTGCGGACATGATTGAGCCCTACTATAATGAACCTTCACATCACTTTCAATTAAAAGATCACATGATGGTTGAAGTAACGCTAAGGATAAATCCTCCAAGCTTTTTTCAAATCATCAATCCAGGTGCAGCAAGTACGCTAAGCACATACTGAGGTTGCCACGGCTCCCCCTGCCTCATGAACTGGAGTGCCTAAGCATTGATGTTTCACTTCTCCTGGGTAACAGGCCAGCACTGTCAATCTCACCAAAGCTCTGGACATTCTCACTTGAAAATGAATAAACACATACCCACAAATTTTGAATACAATTCCCTGGGTCTGGACTAGAGTTTAAAAACCTCTGAACAAGTGACTGAAGAAGTCCTTTGCCCCGAGGGATTTACAAAGAGCTATCATCAGGACTAACAGTCTCCAATGCATTGATATGGGAGCTGACTATTATTATGTTCATAAGGTGACATCTACAAATATAATCAGCAGGCTTAATAAAAATATTTGCATAAAATCCATATGTTTACACATATACTATCATGTATTGATAACCACCTACATTACAGCATATGTTTTACCATCTACTGTGAGGTTCTTTATCAATTTTCCATAGTTCAGAATCTCACACTTTCCTTCCCAATAATGGAAATACATTTTTTTCTTTTTTTTTTTTTTGCGGTACACGGGCCTCTCACTGCTAGGGCCCCTCCCTTTGAGGAGCACGGGCTCTGGACGCGCAGGCTCAGCGATCATGGCTCACGGGCCCAACCACTCCGCGGCATGTGGGATCCTCCCGAACCGGGGCACGAACCCGTGTCCCCTGCATCGGCAGGCGGACTCTCAACCACTGCGCCACCAGGGACACCCGGAAATACATATTTTTAAAATATCAAGTTTACTTCTTAATGACTCAACAGTTTATCTGAAAACACATTCGTCTACTGATTTATTATGATAACAAAACTTATTTCCAAAATAGCGTAGAGCTCAGGAACTGAAGCAAAATATTAACCGTTTTTAAAAACTTTGAAATAATAATACTTTATCATTTATGTAGTATACTTTTTTTTTTTTGGCTGCGTTGGGTCTTGGTTGCCGTGCGTGGGCTTTTCTCTAGTTGCGGCGAGCAGTGGCTGCTCTTCATTGCCATGCGTGGGCTTCTGATTGCAGTGGCTTCTCTTGTTGCAGAGCATGGGCTCTAGGGGTGCGGGCTTCTGTAGTTGCAGCACAGAAGCTCAGTAGTTGCGGCACGTGGGCCCTAGATTGTGCGGGCTTCAGTAGCTGCAGCGCGTGGGCTCAGTAGTTGTGGCTTGTGGGTTCTAGAGTGCAGGCTCAGTACTTGGGGTGCATGGGCTTAGTTGCTCCACTGCATGTGAGATCTTCCTGGACCAGAGATCAAGCCCGTGTCTCCTGCATTGGCAGGCAGATTCTTAACCACTGTGCCACCAGGGAAGTTCCTGTAGTATACATTTTTTAAAGAATGTGGCCAAATAGTTTTTGCCTTAAAAGGGAACTGCAATATATGAAAAAGATGAAATATGGAGAGATGAAAATATTGACACAGATATACCACCACACATACCCAGTTCTATGTTACCTGGCCGGGTACTAGCATTAACACAACACTGGAAATATGTTTAGAACTCTACTGATGTGCCAGGGAGGCTCAGGGTTCACAGCCAACATGTTAACTGGCAAAGTACTGCTTAGAGCAGAGAGGGTGTGAGGGCACTCATGGGCAGACAGGTCATGACATAATGATAAGACATTTAATTTGAAAATATTGGGTCTTTATATATCTGGACTGTTCTTGACTATATTTCCATATACAAGTTTTAGTCATCAGGTTGCCAGGTATTCAACCAACATCTGGAAACTTCACATGATTCCTAAGATGCTGGCTATTTGACAAGACCACCTTGCCCAATTGAGGACTCTCTAATGGAGCTGATGCTTGTGAAAATGTTCCAGTCCCAATGCTAGGATCACGCATGGGAATAGCTCAGCTCACCCCTGCCCCTCTTTCCATAGTAACCATGGTTCCCAGAGAACTCTCTGGGGCACTCGTTAAAGTGCTCAGACATATCTATCACTCTTCAGTATTTTCCAAAATGTCTATCATGGAATCCTAGTCCTATAAGATTCCCTGCTGAAGAAGGCAGGGGAGGGGCAATTTAACCTTGGATAAATAATTTTAGGAAACATAGCATAAAATGTTCCCTCATATGTGAAAATATTATAATGTAAATTAAAAATCTGTTACTTTGGGTCTCCAAAAATTATATTATTACCTACATTTTTATTTGATTATTAACCGAAAACCTATCAACATCCTGGGGACTAATATTTTGCAACTCTGTGGAAAATTCTTCACCATACCCTAGAGTTCATTAATGCATATCTTTGCTCCAACTCCCAGACCCCACCCATCGGAATGGACACTCAATTCTTACTTTCTCCTCTGTTTGAAGTTTCTTCTCCAGAAACCATTTTTTCTTCCCTTCTCCACAGTCAATATCAGATAATACCTAACCATTAATTTTCTCTTGGAAACTTTCACTGCAGGGGACTGCCTTATTCAGAAGTTTAGAAATAGCTTGGTAATTAAAGGTACCAAGGTTAATGAAATGTACACTGTTTCACTGTTGTGGTGGCAATAATTCCTCTTTATAATACGTAATAGAAAAATACATACAGCATTTTTTTAAATAAAATTTTTAATTATAAAGAATAAGAAATATTCCTTTTAAAACTTTGTTAATTCAATTCAAGAAATCACACCATTGTGATTTAAGATAACCCCTGTTAACATACCATATTCTCTTCCAAATATATTCATAAATTTGATATTGTTATGTATATAAAATTGTGTGTTTATATCCTGTTTTTTTCACTTAACATAGAGACTATGAAATTTTTCGCATCCTTAAAAAGGTATAATCTGTAATGTGTAAAAAATTCAGGTTCACAAAGTTGGGGAACAGAGAATAAACTTACTTTTAAACAATATGTAAGGGACTTCCCTGGTGGCACAGTGGTTAAGAATCCGCTTGCCAATGCAGGGGACACGGGTTCGAGCCCTGGTCCTGGAAGATCCCACATGCCGTGGAATGGCTAAGCCCATGCGCCACAACCACTGAGCTCACACACCACAACTACTGAAGCCCGCGCACCTAGAGCCTGTGCTCCGCAACAAGAGAAGCCACGGCAAGGGGAAGCCCATGCACCACAATGAAGAGTAGCCCCCGCTCGCCACAACTAGAGAATTCCTGCGTGCAGCAACGAAGACCCAGCACAGCCAAAAATAATATAAATAAATAAATTTATATTAAAAAATATGTAAGTTACATATTCAAATAATGCTCAACATGTTTTCAGGTGAAATACCTCTAAATTTATAGCAATGGGTTCAGCTGTCAATTGGAAAACAGTACGATAAGTACTATATAATACAGGGTGTCAAAAGTGTCTAGAAATACAGAGAAAAGAGGGTGTATTTATTGCACTTCTATCAGATTAACAACTAACCCACTGCTCTAAATTTAGACATATTTCATCTGAAAAGTATCTGGAGGCTAACACAATCATTGGAATACATGATTTAAAAATACAGCCAAGATATGCTTTAAAAATAAGTTTATCTCACATTACCACTAAGAAAAAAGATACCAAAAACTGATATCCAAACACATACAGCATTTAAAGGTAATTTAGTTGCCGACTGAATCAATATTGCTTGTTCTCTTTAACTTTCATTTGATCTAAACTTGGAAGCATAGAAATTAGTAAGCAATTTCATCATTATATGCTTTTCCCAAACTTGTGACTATATATTTTTGTCCTGTTCTGACACAACTAGTCTTTAAAAAAGGCCTGCATATTCGTTGTGGTAAAGGACCATTTGTTCTTATGATTTACATTGATTGTTCAACCTGTAAGAGAATAGGATCCTTCATTCTCCCATGGGATCTATAATAGTTATCAGTATTCACCTGAAAAAATTAACAGCTTTTATCTTACTTTTAATTGCTTGGGCTCCACAGTCCAATTCCTTGGGGGTCAATGTTTCACTACTTATTCTGTGACTTTTGCAAAGTTAACTTTTTGCCCTTGGTTTTCTATTGTGAAAAATGGAAATACAAACACCCATAGGGCTAATGACCAGAGTAAAGTAGATAATTAATGCAAAGGGCTTGGAATATTACCCAGAGTATGGCAAGTGCTTAATTAATATTAGCTATTATTATGGCAAAAGCGGTATAGACACTTTAAAATCACACACTTCAATGTCCACCTGCAAATTCCTTTTCTCTCCACATTATTAGAACCTGAATAGCTAGAAATAGCAAACTGACTCAGAAATAGAGAAAGCAGAGAGTGTGTCTCAGCAGATAATTAAGCTGAAATAACACATTCACAGAAATCATTTGAATTGGCCATGATACCAGATTTCAAAAAATACATACATACTGAGAGGCAGGGAGTTATTAGTTCCTATAAAGACATGAATAACTTATAATGCTCTCACTATCCGTAAATATGCTTCTGCAAATAACAGGGGGACAAAAACACTCAGCAGGGAATTTTATTCTCTGGTATCTTCTTGCTATCTTTGATAAAATGTCACCTTCTCACTTAGGTCTTCCCAAATGGTTCCATGTGCAATACCCCTCCCACCTCCTAGCATACCTTATCTCCTTATTGATTTAATGTTTTCATTGCATGCATCACCTTTGCTACCGGCTGAATGTTTATATCTCCCCAAATGCATATCTTGAAGTCCTACTCTCCCTGATAGCATGGTATTAGGATGGACACCTGTGAGAGGTAATTAGCATTAGGTGAGGTCATGATCATGGACCCTCATGAACGGAATTAGTACCCTTATAAGAGGCAAAGAGAGCTTGCTTCTTCTCTCTGCTCTCAGACATGTGAGCATACAACGAGAAGTTGGCAGTCTGCCACCTAAAAGAGGCTCTCACCAGAATTCAACCAAGTTGGCACCCTATATATGAACTTCCAGAATCCTGAGGAATACATTTCTGTTGCTTATAAGCCTCCCAATCTATGGCATTTTTTGTTATAGCAGCCTGAGCTGACTGAGACAACTTTCTTACACATTATATAATTTATTAATTCATTCTGTTTAATGTTTGGCTTCCTCTACTTGAATGTTAGCTTCATTGCATAGGGATTTTTCATAATTTTTTCAAAACTATATCCTAACACTTAGAACAATTCTTAGTGCATATCATGAATATTTGATGAATAAATGAACAAGTCCAGAAGTGGGACATGTATAGTCTTGATCAAGTCAGTAGCTAAAGAATATCAAGATTCAGATCTCTTCCATCCTTCCACTCTGCCATCCTCATTGTTGGCTTCATCCTAAAGTAAAAACCTCTTGTTCTTGGTTTTCTAATATGAAAAATGGTAATAATATTAATACAAACTCCCATAGGGCTACTAAGTGGATTAAAGGAGGTAGTAAATGCTCCGTAAAAGAACAAGAAATCATTCACAGAAGTCCCTCATCAGATCTTCCTCGACACCTCATTGAACAGAAACTTGATCACTTAAACTAATTAAGTGTTAAGGCGAAGGGAATTTCTTTAAATGTTAGAGAAATCAGGATTTCCCCCTAAAACAGGGGAAAGGATCATGATCCTCCAGCGGTAAATACCTGATGCAATGTTGCACTCCACTGGCAAAGAAGGAAGCCTAGATGTGTGGACAGAGCAAATAACTGTCGACCACATTATTAGATCTCTGCTTCTGTGCACTACTGAAGTGGGCTGGGGTAAGACTAAAAGCTTTTAAAACAATTACAAATAATACTGACCTTAAACTAAACAAAAAGAAAGGAAAAGGAGACCCACGTTCAGTTAGTTAGAATGAATTGGACTACTTTACATGCGAACTAATTTAGGAAACATGATTCAACAACTAAAAGCAATCAAGGTGAGTATTTATTTGCATTCTACTGCCTGGATGCTAAATCTGCTTTCAGAAAGAGTTTGAGTGTTAGTGACCTAAAAGAATCTATCTGTGAACTGATGCATTCACTTAAATTTTAATATGTCTTTGCTATGCTCATGTTACAAAGTTTAGTTGCCTTTTTATTTAACATAAACTCTCCCATTTTTGTTGGCTCTTCAAGTGGCCAAGATAAAAAATAAGAGTATATTTATGGATGTGAGAAGTGATGTGTTAAAATATTTTACTGGTTTAGATTCAGTTTGGTAATCTTATGGCTCTTTTTTTAGTTGGATAGCAAATATGAAAAGAATGAGCATGTATAAATGTCTTCTTGGAAATAAAACAGCACAATTGAATGTCTGCTCAAATATACAAGAAAGAAATTCAATTTGGGCTTTTAAATAGCTAACCTTTACATGTAAAGAAATGATTCATTTAAGTTAATACAGCTTAACTATGGGACTTTCAGTGTCTAGTAATGGTTATTTACTTTCTTAATGTTCATCTACTATTTGATTTTTATGTATTTAACCTTACTATTAACATCTACAAAAGAAGAAGAGTAGTTGCCACAAAAATGATAAAAGTGAAACTAGGCCATTTTGCTCAAACTTAGTATTTCTGAGTCAACATCCATATAAGCTAGAATGAAATTGATGAATGACTATGAATTTAAACTTCCATACGGAATTCAGAGTTATGTCAAAATTACCTCTTAAATACTGAGTACTCTCCCAGAAAAGTGTGGCCTGTGTATGTACCTGACCAAAGTATATGAGAAATACGTATTGCATAGGAACACATACCCTAATATTTTATTTGGAATACCTCAATATTGATTACCTTTGATGCATTTAATTGCCAAGCTGCAATTAGGCCTTCCCTCATGACGCTATTTCCAGGTACTTCAGCAGTCTTCCACACTGTCCCTTAATGTCATTTCCCTTGTCCATTTGCCATTTTCCATGGTACCTATCACCTTATGCACTATATAATTTACTAGTTTATTCTATTTATTTATAAGAAGTCAAAGCCAAAATTAGATAGGTGACATCTTTCTTAGAAAGCCATAAAGATAACACAAATTTAGCAAACAAAATAATTAAGCATCAGAGATTAAAAAATATTTCCAACATACTAAATAGGCCAAATTTTATAACACAAAGTCAATAACATTTATGTTTTAGGTTAGCCGTATTGTGATTTAAATGTTAGCCTCTGCAGACAAATCTGGTAGTAACACATTTCTACATTGCACACTATGTGTCCTGAGGATTTCCTGCATGAAACATATTGTGTCTATTCACTGATCTACATAATGAGGAAATAAAGAAGACAGAGGCAAATAAGTGATCAAAATATGTAGAAGGCCAAGATTTGAGGAGCTTCTTGGGCAATGAGTATGTAGTTACGTTTTCACAGATGTGCTTGTGGACATGACCCTGCTAGAATAGAGGTCTCCGGCCCATAGTCAAATAAAAAGCTATGTCTTTGGGAAGCTGTCGAACAGCCTCCCAAAAGGAGCAGTCCTCTTTTGTGGACATAATAACAAGCATTAATTCAAGTTTATGTTCAACATAATAAAAAGGAAAGATAAAAATCAAGAGTATGCTATAGAATAAATGACTCTATTAAACCAGGTGGTGTCACAGCCAAAAGCCAAAAAATACAGTCAAAAATACAGATATGTAAAATCATATTTCTCACAAAGAAAAGGCACTGCAGCAAGGAATGTATAAATTATAAGAATCTTAACTAAGAAGCCACTTATCTTTTGACCGAGAACTCAAAGAAAAGTTGAAGATGTGCTACCATTGCAAAGTTAAGTAAAATACATTGAGTGCACTGAATGCAGGGACATCTTTCATGCCTTAAGGCACAGACTGCCCTGATAGTGCCAGGATTACGGTGTCAGATGCAGTAAAATTTGAAAGCACATAATGCATTCACACTTGTATTTTTTGCTATGCATTTCTATAAATGTAATAAAATTGTCTAGTTCTGTCTTGTTTTTTAGTCATTCTAGATAAACCATCTAACTTGTATCCATTTCAAGTACCTATCTATAAACAGAATGGTAGTTGATTTTATGTGAGCAAATATTGCTCTTTTTCCTACGGCAAAACACCTAAGGTTGTAACATGTTTTCTGGGAGAGTCATTTCCAACTTTATAGAGAAACTCTGCAACAAAGAAGAAAAAACAGAAAGAGGAAGTAATTCAAAGCACCTCTGTGTTCTGTGTGGTATTTAGATGGTATTTTACTTTTGTTCTATAATACTTTAATTTTTTTGTCTCTAGGAAATTTCGTTTCAGCCTTGAACACAAAAGGGTCCACATGTGTGGAGAGGCAACCGTCAAGTAAGTTTACCATGACCTGGTCAAACTGTATTCAGTCATTTAAGGTGAAATAGGATTGTCCAATGAGATGGATAGGAACTGTTTTCTCAGCCCTCCATATAGGATTTATAGAGCTTTGGTACTCAAAGTCATAGATTCATGCTAGTATTTGAAATATAAGCATGTAATCCCACCCTCAGAAAGTATTATTTCTTAGAAGTGTTCACTGACAACAGTAAATAAAACGGAGGAGAGTCAACTATATATATTATGATGTAAAAGAAACAAAAATGATATCATTTGTGGGGGAGTAGTAAAATAATCTCTCAATAAAAAGTAGCCCTCTGTGTGAAAATACAATGACAGTCTTTGAAACTAATATTGCAAGAGTAAAAGGTCCTGTGATCTCACCCTTAGTACATATTAGTAGCTCCTTGGAGCTTCTTGGGCAAGGAGACATTCAAGAATATGCTAGATGACCACTCAGCAGGTATTTTATAAACTGACTCAGGCATATTTAATGATTAGGTATCAGGAATAAAGAACCTTCAAAATTTCTATCTCTTGAGAGATTATGATTTCATGACTATTCAAGTTATTTACCAATAATCTTTTATAATTACCATCTAAATTTGAATACACTATTTTCTTCCAAACAAATCTTTGAAATAAAATGGCAAATTGAGACAACTGAATACCTAATGTCCTCGCCCATGAAAAATAAACATGTATGTCTTTATTTCCTTGATGGCTGTTTCAGTTCTCTCAATTCAGCTTCTGTTTCTGAATTTCCTCTAAGATTCTTGGTCACAGAGTCAGTTGGTGACTCATCTCATCCATTCTTCAAAAAAAAAAAAAAAAGTGGTTTGCCGTTGTGTATCACAATTTTTTTCTCTATTTTTATATTTTTATTTGCCTTTTTATTTTAAACTTACTGAGCTTTCCTTCAATTAAAAAAATGTGTTTAACCTGTTCAAGGAATAACAGGTCCATTTTTTTTTCCTCAAAAGTTCTCCCTTATAACCTCTGGACCTTCTGATATTATTTCCTTAAGAGATTCTGAACATAGGTCCTGGACTCTTTTTATAAAATGATATTTTAAAGACTCATAGACTATTAGAACTAGAAAGTAGAATTTAGCCCAAATACCACATGAAGAACTCAACACTTAGAAAACTTAAATGGCTTAGTTAAGACAAAATCTAGTAAAGAAAGAACTAGAACTCAAACTTCTTCATCTCTATTACAATATTCTTTCTAGAACACAATACTGCCCTCTATGATATACAATAATACCATTTGAACTTTTGAGAAATAAGTACTTGAATAATGTATTCCCTAGATTTGCAATCTATAATTATGTATTAAATACCAAATATAGCTCTCTTATCATTGTGAACAAAAAAATTGGATATCTTGCATGTGTAAATCATCGCAATGGGATTTAAGAGCTGCATGGAGACATGATCTATAATAAAACACTGTTTGAACCACTACAAAATAGGTACCTTACACTTCAAGATAACCACTGATGCAATATCGTAAGTCAATGCCTAACTGATTCTTACAGATAATGACTCAATGTTCAGAAGAGAAAGAAAACTCATGGAGTACAGTGATTAGAATGGATTCCATGGAGAAGTAGGTCTTGAAGGATGCATAAGATTTAAATTCTTTTCTTATTGCCAAATAATAAATAACAGAAACGTAAAAATGCATAAAATTTAAAAAATTAAGGCAGATATCATGTAACTATCATCCTACCTGCCTCCTAATGAACCTTTATGTTCATTCCTTCAACCCTACCTTAGAGATGACTTCCCTATTAAATATGATGGCAGTCACATTCTTGCTTTGCTTTATGTATATATTTATAGTTTTGCTATTTGAGTGTGCATCCCTAAACAATGTATTTTAATTTTGCCTGTTTGGGGATTTTTTTTTTTAATTGGAAACTGGCAGTATGCATTCTTCTCTATCTGACTTCTTTTGCTCAACGTTGTGGTTTTACTATTCCCCCGTGAAATCCATGGAACTTCTTTATTTACTTGCAGTGCTGTATTCTATTACATAATTATATCATTTATTTTATTTATTTATTTTTTTGGTGCTCATTCTTTATTTTCTTTTTTTTTTCCTTTTTTAAATATCATTTATTAAGTCATTGTTTCTTCGATGTGTTTTTGAGTTGCTTCCAGGTTTTTGGCTATTAGGAACAATGCTACTTAGAACATTTTTGTGTTTGAATCCTGGCCCACATAATCACATTTAAGAATTTAATTGCTGGGTCATCATTTATGTGCATATTTAACCTTACAAGATAATGCTAATTTTATACCCAGTGGCTTAATAACGTTCTTTCTTACCTGCTGGGCAAGTTCTTCTGTGGTTCCACATCCTTATTGATGTTTGGTGTTGTCAGATTTAAAAATTTTAAACAATCTGGTGCATATGTAGGGGTTTCTCATTGTGGTTTTCATTTGTATTTTGCTGATTGCTAGGAAAGTTAAGCACTTTTTCATATGGTTATAGGTCATTTGGATTCTTTCCCTTGTGAGATGGCTGTTCAGGTATTTTGTCTATATTTTTTTGAGTTGTACTTTGAAAAATTTATTTGTAGGAGTTCTTTACATAGAGTAAAAATAAGCCCTTTTTGTACTGTAGATATGTTTTAGGGTCTATGAATTGCCTTTTCTTTCTCTTAATGGGGTCTTTTGGTGAAGAGACAATTTTAATTTTAATATAGTCTCACTTATCAATCTTTTCCAACCTGGTTAACGTTTTTTGGAAACACAGGGTTTTTACAGGCTGTAATGAGGGCATTCCAGCCTGGTGAATGGCATAGACAAAATCATGAAACTAGGAGAGCTCACGTTATGTTTGCATAGAAGAGTAGAAGAAAAATCTGGGGTTGGTCTTAAAGTCCCCAACTGTCAATGTTAAAATGTCTAAACGTATCCCTTAGGCCTTTGCCCAAAGGAGTGTCAGGGGAAACTTCTGAAATGGGAAGATCCATGATCAGAGGAATGCTTTCAAGAGATAAACCCTATGGTATTCGAGTTTTAATTAGAAGGAAGAGACATTTGGGACAGGGAAACCAGTTCATGCGACTGGAAAAAGGCAGAAGACTCAGAGACTGCTCAGATGGAACCCTCAAGGTTTATGACACAAAGCAACTAGAACCCTAATGTATTGAGGGTGTTTACACTGAAGGGCATAAGTTGTTTGCTACATAACTGTGAGGTTTAGAAAGCCTCTGACACATGGGTGTTATGTAGTCTAGGTGGATATGAGGCAGGAAAGAAAGAAAAACATGAACAAACACACAAAGGCATAAACAAATGAGATGACTTATGAGTAAAAACAGACTGCATAAAGTCCAAGAGGTACATAAGATTAGATAACTATGGTGAGGCCAGAAAATGGAAAGATTCCAGGGTTTTAATAAGCTAGATAAAGTTATACTGTGGTAATGAAGGATCCTGAAATTCCAGTGGCTTAACATGACAAGTTTATTTCTTGCTCACATAAAATGTACTGCAGGTGCAGAAGATACTCCAGGGCAACTCTCCTCTATGACTCAGCTACCAGGTCTGCTTTGATCCTGTGGCTCTACCATCCCACTAAGAGGGCTCTTCAGCAACTCTCACATCAAACAAAAGGAGTATTGGAGGGTCCTGGCAACTAAACGCCGTGGCTCAAAAGTGAGATAACCAACTAGTCTTGCTAACTACAAGGGGACAAAAAGTGTAATCCTCTGATGTGCACAAAAAGGAGAATCACAGGTGAAAACTAGAAGAGAATTTATATTTCACATGATAGACAAAAGGGAGCCATCTGGAACCTGGAGGGAGAAGGATGAAATCATGTGCAGCTAGCATTCCATGAGGGCCCATTAGATGCCAGGATGTTTTTACACATTCTCTTTTTTAATCCTCATAATAATCCCGCGACTGAAGCGTTACGTCTTAACACATAAAGAAGCTAAGGATCAGACGAGTTAAGAAACATGCCAAGCTCACAGAGCTAGTAAATGGAAAAACTGGGATTTCACCTGCCTTTCCAGCTCTGTCTTCTTTCCACAACACTATTCTGTCATCACCAAGGTCATAAATATTCATTGGGTAGAAACACCTACAGGCTATTTCGGGAAAGGTTGTGGAAGTTCTCTGCCTGTGATGTGATAAAATCTATAGTAAAGTGTTAGAATGGGTGCATACAGTGCGCAAATATATGACTATTCAGGGAAAACAATTTTTTTTTAAAGTTAGTATCCGAATGAATAGGGGAGAAAATAGTGGTGCTAAGAAGATGATTTCTATTTTATCATCCATCTTCTTGGGATAGACACCATTTAAAGAGAAATGGAGGCTGAAAATAAGTACATGCTTGTAGCAAAAATCATAAATTTAGTTGCAGATATTTGAGGGAAATGAAACATCTAAATATGAATATCTAAGAATATGTATGGATCTGGATTTTTGGAGACAGACATTGAAGATATTAATTTGAGCTCTCCTTTATAAATAAATAGTTAATATTAATGAAGTATTTTAATATTATTTAAATAACCTTTTCAACAATTAGATTACTTATAAAAATCGCTATAATTACATGCATATTAAGTAGTTCTTCATTTCCCCAAAATATTCCTTATGTGTAAAAATATCGTCCTACATATATACACTGACAAACGTAAGGTAGATAGCTAGTGGGAAGCAGCCGCATGGCACAGGGATATCGGCTCGGTGCTTTGTGACCGCCTGGAGGGGTGGGATGAGGAGGGTGGGAGGGAGGGAGACGCAAGAGGGAAGACATATGGGAACATATGTATATGTATAACTGATTCACTTTGTTATAAAGCAGAAACTAACACACCATTGTAAAGCAATTATACCCCAATAAAGATGTTAAAAAAAATAAAAAATAAACTAAAAAATATATATATCATCCTAAGATCCTACAATGAACTCTACTAATCCCCAACTGAAAAGATTCTATGACTCCCATTGCCCACGGAATAAAATCCAAATGCAAATCAATTAAGAAATAGGATATGTAACCTTCTAATATCTAGCCATCCTACCTTGCTTTTGCTGACACCACTGCCCTCTACACATCCTCCAAGCTGGTCAAACTGTCTTCCTCTCAGGATGAATGTGCCATGGAGTATGTGAATGAGTAATCTGAGATCCTTCATTGGACCCATAATGATAAAACACAAATTTAGCTACAGTACTAGTCATTTATATATTTTGATTTTACCTTAATGGTTACAAACTATGAGCAGTAAGTTGTAAACAGCACATGAAAATTTACTATCAGACAAACACAAGTTCACTTTATGTGAATAGACATCTTTTAGGTAATAATGACTATTCCTGACTCATTCAGACTAAAGATTTGTACTATACATGTGAACTGGCATTGCCCTCCCCTCCCCCAGCTAAAGGGCAAAGAGAGTCAATTATTATATTATCAATCAAAACTGTTAATTTAGCCCCAAACACGCAGATCAGAAATCTTTAGTCAGTGGGAAGATATTCTGTGATTTGGGAAATCTATGTACTGTCTGACTACAAGACCATTTCTTCCAACTGTGCTTATCCTAAAAAGCAATTTTTATATTTCTTGTAGGCATATGTATGAACCCCTTGGAATTGATGTACACAGTGACAGGAGTTTTGTACATTCACTTTGCTGTTGAGTGATAGAAAGATTTCCCTCTTTGCCTGAGAACACAGTTGGTCCTCTAATTGATAACCAATTTGAAAAGTAAGTGAAGGATTCTCTTTCTATGGTTACTTTTTCTAGAACATCAATCACTCAGTACTAATGAGTGATCTGTTGAAACTGTTCTCCTTCCTTCAGGTAATAACATTTGCTACTTGGGGTTGTATTTATTTGTCTTCTAAGACAAATAAGCTTCCATTCTTTCATCGTGAATATTTACACAGCCACACTCTTGGACGTCTGGCAGACCTTTCGAACTCCACCTAACTGATATTTTGAATTTCTGATGTTTCTCCTGGAACCTACTCCAACTTGCCTGAAGAATGGCAACTCCATCCTGCAACTGCTCAGGCCGAAAACCTGACTTGTCCTGACTCTTGCTTTCTATCATAGCTCCACATCCAGTCTAGCAGGAAATCCTGTGGCCTCTAGCTTTAAAATAGACCCACCTTTTGACCACTTTAGATCTGGGCCATTTTTATGCCACTTAACTGATCTCCTTGCTTTTACCCTGGCTTCCCTTACAGACTATTCTAAAGCCAGCAGGCAGAGTGACCACGGCCGCTCTATACAATAGAAATGAGACCACGTCATACCCAACTTCCTGCAGTGGCTCCCCCATTTCACTCAAAGCAAAGCCAAGGACTTAACCAAGACCTACACAATCTGACCTCTGGTTTCCTCTCTCACCATTGTCTCCTTTTTCTCTTCTCTTCAGTCACTCTTCTCTGGCTACATGGGCCTTCTGGATATTCACCGCATATCCGAGGCATGGTTTCCCTTGGGACCTTGGCGACTGACTGCTCCCCCTGCCTGCAATGCTCTTCTTTCAAATAAACATATGATTTAAAAGGGTTACATAAACATGCAAGTACAAATATTTTATTAACTACAAGGTATTATATAAATATAAGGTTCTTTACTACTATTATTTTAAAAACAAATATCTGTTGGCATTAGGTCTTATTTCTTTAGAATGAATTTGATTTACCTATACGTTGAAACTACCTAAATTACCACGTGTACTACACAGCTTTAATCATAGCACTGGTAAAATCATAATCTCTGAGACACTAATCTTTTAGGTATATGCCATGACTCTCAGTCAGATAATAATTGCCTTTTCTTAGTACTCACTATGAGCTCGGCCCTGGATTTAAAATGCTTTATTTGATTTAATCTTCATCTCAATTCTTTGAGATAGGAAATATTTTTTTTCCCAATTTAACAGATGAGGAAATTGAGTCCCCAAAGATTAAGTAACATAGTTGGAAGCCCATAATCAGTAAATGTGTCAGTACTCAAAGCTAGGACTGTCTGACTCCAAAGTCTTATACGGTGCTCCTTATACCTCACATCAGAGCTGGAAAGACATCACTGTGAATTTATACAGATTTATCTGATATATAATTCTCTTGAAAGTACTTGAACTATTTTGGATGCCAAAGTAATTTAAAGATGGGAGAAAATGATTCCATGCTCTTAACACAATAGCTACCCTGTTTCCATTTAGCAGTCAAGCAACTATGGAAAATTTCTGATATACAGTACAACATATGAAAACAAAGTGCCAAAGTAAATTAAAAAATTAAAAGAAAGAAACATGAAACATGTTTGGACGGACCAGGAGAGTTCATTTAAGAGTAAGGAATTCCAGAATGCTATAAG
Source organism: Globicephala melas (assembly GCF_963455315.2). Classification (NCBI taxonomy): domain Eukaryota; kingdom Metazoa; phylum Chordata; class Mammalia; order Artiodactyla; family Delphinidae; genus Globicephala; species Globicephala melas. The sequence goes on along the minus strand of NC_083322.1, from coordinate 69,118,280 downwards.
AAAATCAAAACACAGAAGGACCAGGTACTTCTTTTTTTCTGTAAGAAACGAGCTCTGATGAAGCTGGACCACATGATAGCAAATCCAAGCACATGGACCATCTAAAGACAGATTCATGCTGCTATGTTTCTAGTTACCAAGCAAACAAATGGCCACATTATAGTTCAGCAAAAGAAGAGCTTTCTCCATTCTTTTCCTTTGCCTGGCATGTGAAAAGACAGCACGTAGCTTTTGAGCCAAATGGGAGACACAAATGCATAGCAATGCCATGTGTGTTTTTCTATTTCTGGTCAAGAGAGTGCACATGCTGATTGAGAAGATACCAACAGATAACAGCTGTAAATAGTTACCCTAAATTAGTGTGTGTTAAGATCAAAGAAGAGAAGTTGTCATCCGGCTCAAATGCTGAGGCCCTCACAGATGAGGGAATAGGTTGTGAGTCTATTACTTCTTACTGGAAAACACTGTTGACCAACTACCCAGTAACAAACATATCTATTCCACTCGTTCGAAGGCTTTTTAGAAATCATTAACTCAAAACATCTTTGTAATTGGTACACATCTGCAGACCATAATGTAGCTGGAACATAATGGTTATAAAGAAAGAATGATCAAGTACCAAAATGGAAGAGTACACCTTAAAATCTAGACATTATAAATATAATGCCATGTCTTATCCTTTGGATGGCCAGGGAAAATACACTTGTCTATTCACTAAATAAACTTCAGGCTTTGCCGAATTGTTTTTCATTTTTAAAAAAATCTCTAATGATAGGACATTAAAAAATAATTATAATCATGCTTGCTTTCCATCCACACAGAAGCAAATTGTTCATAGTGCTAGAGGGAAAAAAAAGACAAAATGATTAAAGTGGTTAAGGGTTCTTACATCTTGGTGATAAAATATTTAACCTCTCTCTGGCCATCAGAACTCTAACTTAGCGTGTTCTTCCAGTATGCCAAAGGTTAGCTTGGAATCTGGGAACAAACAATTGTTTTCCAAAGGGAAGACACTGTCTTAGTCTAGATTCCATGGACACATGCTGAAATCTTCCACTCATTTCTTTAATTTTATTCAACAAATATTTAATAAAGGCCTACTGTGCACTAGGCAATATTCTAGGCACTGCAATGAATAAGACAGAGAAAGCCCCTGCTCTCAAGGATCTTACATTTTTGTGGGGAAAGGGAACTCATAAAGGAATAAATAAGATGATACAATTATAAAACAAAATAATACTGAGATTGACTAAAGGGAGGAGGAATGTATATATTATTCAGGATGGACTAGGTTTGCTTCACTAACAAATAACCCCAAAGTCTGAACTGTGTTAAAAAAAAAAAATAAGGATTTACTTTTCCCTCACGATACATGTCATCATGGTTCATTGTGGGGCTCAGTTGCCTGTCCTCTCTCAGGGATGCAGAATGAGGGTGGCTTCACTGTTGAATGTCACCAACGGCAGTGACACGGGTAAGGATATGCAGCAAATTATATGCTACCTTCTAAAGGCTTCCACCAGCAGAGTCAGGTCATATGCTGTCACATTTCATTGGCCAAAGCAAGTCACATGGCTGCAACTAACGTTAAGGAGGTAGAAAAGGCAACCCTACTGCATGACTGGCAGGATGAGAACCAGAAGTATTGGTGAAGAGCAGTAATGATTGCCACAGTCCACTTTAATAGGGCTTATCACAGAAGGCTGCTCTGAAGTAATGGTATTTAAACAAAGACCTGAATGAGGAGCCAGTCATAAATAGATCAGTAAAGAGTAAGTGCACAGTGTCAGGAAGAAACAAGTTTAGTGTGTTGGAGGAAAAGAGGTCAAGGATGGTGAGGCTGGATAATAACATATACTCTTTCCAGAGACACCACTACTTGGAAATTTTCCTAAGAAAATATTCATAAACATATGCAGACATTCAGTAATATGTCACTATGTTGTTTCACAAGACGGAATACACTCAAGCCTTTTAATTAAACTATGTCATTAAAATGTTTAATCACATGAGAATATTTTACAATATGTGATAAGCCAAAATAATTAACCTACATTATTTTTTGTCTCATTTAAAAGAGCAATATTTAGTTTCAGGAGAATTCACACTCATATTCTGTTCTGTAATTTCAAATTGGTACAGAACCCTGGAAAGCAATTTGTTATCCAAAGACATAAAAATATATGTAACATTTGCATCAATTAACTATACCTCTGGGAATTTGTCCTAAGGGAATAATTAAGGATACGTTTGAAGATTAAACTATTAAAATGTTTATTGAAGTATTGCTTGTAAAAACAAAAGGCAATAAAAAATTAAGTGTCCAACATTGCATATTTTTGAAAATCAATTGTGTACGTCCACAAATTAGAATTCTATACAGCCAGTAATCATGATGGTGCAGAAATACACCTATTGATATGGAAAGATAATTATAATCTATTGTTATGCTTTACAAGTAGGTTACAGAATATCCTATAGAATGCATAAGCTATTTCACAAAAAAATGTATATTTGTGTGTCTATGTAGAGAGATTTTGAAAGATCATTCAGCAAGATATTAACAACGGTTATTTCTGGGTTGCTGAGATTTTGCATGTCTTACATTCCTTTTTTATTGTATTTCTTATTTTTTTGGTAATAAGCATTTATTTCTCTTATTAACAAGAATGTTCATTTTTAAGAAAATAATTACACAACACATTAATAAAAACTACTGTATATAGGGCACATTTTTGTAACAATTTTTTAACAACAACTGTATGTATTTATGGGTGTGTTTGTTATTAATTTGTGGTTCTAACCACTCATACACCACATACACACACACATATATATATATAGATGTATACAAACAAATGTAAAAATACATATAATTTTGCTGAGCAGGAAAAATTTTTTGTTAGGGTTTTTCTGTACCTTAAAAGTTTACTGTAATAGTCATGTTACTTTTATGATATGAATTTTTTTTAAAAAATATTAAATAGGTCTTACTTCTCTGCTCCTCCCATTTTCTACATGATTTTCCCTGAAAATCCCTCACACAATGCAGGGTTTAATTCTCCCAAAGCCACAACCCTCTCATTTTGACTCTCCTCCACCTTACGGGGATTAATTTCAATAGAGATGATCTATGGAGCTTAAAAAGATATTCTAGTTTTCTCTCACCATTATGTAATCACCTTTTGGCAACTGTACTTAAGTCTGATACCATAATAAAATTCTCACAGTTCGTTGATTCGTTAAACTCTAACTAGAGCATAAAAAGCAATAAATCCTGAAAACAAGTCTGTCAAACTTTAAATTATGGGTTAACATGTATTTATTGAGAACCTATTTTATGATGAGGTCTGTGAGATATACTTAGGTTCTGCTTTTCAAGAGTTTATAGACCAATTTGTAGTTATAGAATAATAAAGGGCATCACTGTATATTAGAACACTTTTTAACTGACCAACGTCTAAACTCTGTTCTGTCTGTGGAGAAACTCCTTTTTGGTGAGTCTTGGTGGGAGGCAAGGGGATCAGATCTTTTCTCTCCTTGGCCCTTGAAAGACAGCTATGGCTTAAGAGTGTGGCAGAGATTCACTGAATACTTCTACCTAGAACTTTGACATTGAACATCTGATCAAAGAGAGAAAGAGAGAGAGTCAGAGCTGGGGAGAGGGAGGGAGGGAGAGAGAGAGAGAGAGAATTTACCAATGGCAACAGCTTACAATGTCCAGGTACAACAGTGCCCAGCCATAATGTTCTAATCCAACTGTCCAGCAAACCCTTGCTTGTGCTTCCTGCTGTGTAGCCTTTCTTACTTCTGATCTACATTTTTAAGCCTTGCTGTCAATACGTTTTTTTGATTATGTGAGCTACTCAATATAGTTCTGCATCAATTAGCTAGACTCTGTTTCTGTTGCTTGCAATCAATCAACTTGACTGATGCAATAGTATATAATTACAGGCTCTGTAATGATGATATTGGTTTACGTTTATTGGAGGCTTAATATAATGTTTCTTTTTTTTACATTCTCTATCAGATTGAATCTTCCCAAGAAACCTATTAAGTAGATATTCTTATTTTTATTTTGGCAAGGAAAACCTAAAGATTGATTAGTTAACCTGCCAAACATAGCTGGCAGTCGATGGAAATGAGATTTGAATCTAGGAAGTTTGACTTCAGAGCCCAGGCCCTTGAACACTACACAGCACTGATCCTTCTTCATCATGTAGTTGGGGTCATCCATGTGGTATCAATCTGAGAAGGTCAAAGAGATCTTAGATTTATATCATAGAGATGGAGGAAGAATTTCCATTCATAGGAGAGCAAAATTTCTGGAGTAAACGTGATGCATTTTGGGGTCATGGAGGCAGCAGGTGTCTATTAAAACTAAGATTGGTTTGGTGGCATAAAACCAGACCATAGAGAGCTGTGAACATCACAGTTTGAAAGTGGCTGTCTTAATAGAATGATAGAGAGTGTCTAAGCTTTGAAAATGGCATGAAAAATGCTATTTAATTTAACTGATTAAAAGACAATTGAGCTCAAAATGTATAAAATGGATCATTTTTAGGTGTTGCATTACCAAAATTTTGTAAAAGAAAACCAAAATGCATAGCGTTGTAGTTGGTGATTATTATCAGTGATACACATGGAAGGTCATAACTTTACCTGTTCATTGGGTGAAGGCAAATGAACTAATATGTGTCATAATCACGGAACACAAAGATCTAACAAGTCCTTGGACCTCACCTACCCTGTAACCTCCTCCCACAACAGTCACTTTAAAGGGCTGGCTTGATGCTTTTAATAGGCCTTTGAGTTTTGTTCTAATTATATTAGAGTTAATTGACTATTCCAGAGAATGCTTAGCTCATGGTCATCATTATTAATATTTATTGAAGTTTTCCCTCTGGACTTTCAAGGGTATAATGATGTACTCTCTCAGAACACAGAGATGAAAAGACTCATTTTATTTTTTTCCTCACATCTTATATACAGTTATCTCTAGATTCCTTCCACTACTGCCAGTGTTATATCCCTTTTAGAAAAGATATAAGGAAAACTATATTCAGTGAAAAATTATGTTTCTATCATGTCGTAAGACAGAGGGACTGCTTTGGCAAAAATACCACCACTGCAAGAGTTATTTTGCTGGACCACGTTGCAACTGGGCTCAAAGCCCACTGGGCAGATTCACTGGACAGAGGTATAAAAAACCTCTCACACTTTGAAACAATCCAACTCTATGTACCAGAATGTGGAGAGAACTTGGTTCATCTCTGAGTTGCTCTAAAGAAGTTTACAGATACTCTTAGGAGACCCCGTGGTAAAGAAAGTGTCTCTACAAATCATTCTTACAAATGAGGAACATACATCAGGCAGTACAGCCAGACGACAATCTGTTCTATGTAATCATCTTAATCACTGTCAAGGAAAAGTGTCCACACAAAGGTCATAAACTTCTCAAATGCCTGACAGGAAAAGGTCAGTAATGTAAATGAGTGGAACGGGCTGAGTAGGCAAACCGGAGATGGCAAAGCCGTCAGCGGAGGTAACCACACAGAGCTTCAGCTAAGTGTTGTCACGTGGAAAGGCCACCCTAGTGTTACTGGATCTTCCGATTTTTCAAGAGAAGTCAGAAGTCCAGAGTTTTATGTAAAGTATTTTGACTTCTAAAGGCTAGCAGACAATTAGTATTTTTTTAAATGTTGTGAGCCAAACTAAGTATCTATGGAATTGGAAATCAGCCTGGGGCTGCCAAATTAAGACCACTAATCTATAGACACACATAAAATCAGATAAGGTATTTCCTCTCAAATCTTCCTCAAACAGAAGTCACACTTGGTCTTTTCTCTTTAGACTGGAAATCAGTTGTCACCTCCCGATAATATACTAAGGGAAATTTCACCTACTCCAAGGTCCTCTCTCAAAGCATGCTGGCCAAGTGGATTCCAGCCAAACGATCAGTCTTAGAAACATGTCACTAAGGAAGGATCTTAAACCACAGTATCAGAGAGGGAACATAAAATACAAAACAACTTTAAGTTTGGACTCAGGGAAGTCTATGTTTAAATTCTAGAGTTGCTTCACCTTTAGTTCCTATGTTTTCTCTCTGAGTTTGGGTATTCTCATCCATCGTTTGAGCCTGGTACCACTGGTAAGGATTAAGTAGGGGAAAACATATGTAAAATACCTACAACATGTGTAATTTATCTTATAGAAGATTCCGAAAAGCTGCTAGTTCCTTGCCTACTACGAATGCTGAGGGACAGATGAAAAATCTAACAGCTGGAAATAGAGACAGCTTGTATTTAGCCTTCTTATAAAGTGGCAGCATTCGTTGAGATTATAAATGCTATTAATTATTCTTAAAAAATAATGTTACTTGAGGACAGGCTTTATTTCCCTCATATAAAGGTCTAAAGGGAGGCACTCTAGAATGGCTAATGGCAGCTCTGTTCCATAATCTCTTCAGGGACCTGGGCTCTTTCCAGTCACCATTCTGCCATAGCTGGGCTATGACACTTGTCCACATAGTCCAAGATGGCAGCATCTGCTTTGCAGGCAGCATGAAGGAGGAGAGGCAGAAGAGAGGGGGAACAAAAGGGGTATAATCACTGTCTCTTAAAGGAGGTTCCCCCGAACTCTTATAGGATAGTCTGCCTATATTACATTGGCCAGAACTTAGAAACATGACAACATTTTGTTGCAAAGCAGTCTGGGATAGGTAGTCTGTATTCTGAGTGGCCATATGCTATGCTAAAATTTATTACTATGGTGAAAGGGAAGATGAGTTTTTGGGGGGGAAATTGTAGTTTGTGCTTCAGAGACCTTTCTACCTCAGGAGGACCAAAGGATAACTTCACGTATTTCCAGTCTTATCTTACTGATTGTCCTCATCACAAGCAAATAAATTGCTATTCCACCTTTCTGTTCTATTTCTTTTCATTCTTTTGGAAGAAATGAATGAGGGGGTGGCATAAATGGAGGGCTTGTGTATCCATGTTCAAATGCTAATGCTTTTCCCAAACTTTCTTGTCCATCTTTTGTTATTTTCGTGAGTGCCTCATTATTTCCAGCAACAAATTTAAGATGTATAATTAATGGGGAAAAAGAATTTGTTTTCTTTAGAAAATTAATTTTTGAAGCAGTATTGCTAGTTTTTTCAGCTTTAATGTATTCTAAAGTTCTCATGGTGAGTGTGAAAATAGAGGCAAGTCCTTCTCCGGAGAAGCCTGGAGCACAATTAGATTAAGAAGTAAAGTATCTGATGCATCATAGGAGTTTAATACATGTGTGATGAACGAGTGGGAAGAGAGGAGAAGAGAAGGGACGTGAGAAAAGGAAAAGAAGGGAAAGGAAAGAGATGACAGAGAAAACAGAAGGGAGGAAAGGAAAAAATGCCTCTAACAATACCATTATCTCTTCTTTCACTCCCCAAAAATCCAGCCAAGAGACTAGAAGTACTTTCTCCTTCATGAAGCAGGAACGCAATGGTTACTTATTGCCAAGCTCTTCCTCAGATGGAGCTCAAATCCACATCCATACAATTTCCACTTACACTTGTTCTACCCTGCCCTCTCCAGAACCAGAAACTTAATTTCCATGGCATGCATTTTAGGCAAGTACTATCTGACTAGTACAAGGATCGCTCCACTGGTACGTATGTGGTTTTTAAGTGGTGATAATGCTTGCGTATTTTACAATAGAGACAATAATGCGTGCACAAGTGGCTAAATTAGGTTCAAAGGATGAAAATGAATCATAGGAAAGCTCCCTGCCTCTTGAGAACTCACACAGTGGTTGAAGAGTCAGGTTATGAAAACAAATAACAATATGTTATGTTATGCGAAGATCCAAAAAAGAAAGTATATAAAAATAACTTTATTTTGGCGAAGGGGTTCATAAAGTTGAAACTCTTCCCTGAAATGTCAGGTCAATGTTAGGGATCTTAATCACTGCTCTCCAAACCTCTTTTGACTGCAAAATCAGGTCGAGATTTCCATTGCGCACTCAAATTGTCAGTGCAGGATGAAGGGAAGTGGGTTTGGAGAAACTATTTCAGGAATAGGTATGAATATAATTTACACTCAGGCATTTGTTCTAACAAGAAAAAGCAGACATTTTGAAACTATGCTTTATTTATGTGCACTATAGCCAAGAGTAAATTACACTGAAAGTGAACAACATACAGGGGTGGCCAGAGCTATTTACTGCTTTGTCACGATGAGATATTAAAACAGAGTTGCTGGTAAGTTTCAACAAAGCAGCTAAGGCCACAGTTAATGTGAAAGTAATCATACACTTTTCTAATTTAGATCATCAAAGTGGACCCCTAAAATAATAAGCTAGGCTTTGAAATCTCTTACCTGCAACATTTAGGATTTATAAACTTATTATTATTCTTTCTAGATTTCCTAAATATGCATTCCTTCTTGGAAGTGCTCCCCACGCATATGCAATTTTCATTTTAAATAAACTTTTTAGAGTAATGCATTTTCTAGACATGTAAATATGTTGTGGGAAAAGAAAAGAAAATATGCCTATCAACCCAGGTAGCAAAAGAGATTCATGACCAATGATTATATATAGACAAACTTCAAGCCATCAAAAGACATCATTAATGTCTACAGGTAAATCCAAAGTTTCCAAGGACCCAAAAATTTGGCTTCTCTTACTTTTATGTCTTAGGAAAACAGAGGTCACTACCAGTTGGGGAAGAGATATCTGACTGTGATTCACTCATTTTTTACAAAGGAAATGCAAAATCTGGATATTAAGAGAAATAACAAAAGCATAACACAGTTACCCTATAGAAGCTATTGTATCTCTGAATTTACAGACAACCATTAGAAAAGGCTTTCCTCTTTCTCCTAATATTGACCTACCTTTTTTTCTATCAGTCTGTCCTTCTGACAACCACACGTCTATGTACAATAGACAGGCACACGGACAGCCCTGTGTAATAGTTGTGTACATATATTCAGTCATTCAATTAAAACATTCTCTCACATGTGTATATACACAAAGGAAAGCAGTAAAAACTAGACATAATCCTTCCTCTCCTCCAAATGGTTATAATTATCCATTCCTTCTGAATTCCATTAAAAAATTGTCAAATATGAGTGAATAAACCCAGAATATGTTTCTAGTCTCAAAGCACAGGTCTCATAGAATGGCACAATGTAGCTAATACATTCAGTCTCCTTAGAAAAATATACTTTTAACATAAAATTCATGATAAAAATGGGTAGATCTTTGTGTTAAAGTTCATTGTACAGATTATTTTTCCAGGCCAACTGCTCACATTTTCCTAATGAATCTGCTTTGAGAAGCCCTTGAGAAATTCAGATTGACTCAATCTCATAAAATTGGTTGTTTTGTTTTGACTTTGCTGGGCTGACAGGAAGCAAAGGCCTGATTTCAACTGCCTTCTCAATAAAATTAGAAAAGCAGTCAGGCATCACTTCACTTTGATTTGGACTATCCCGCTACCTGTTCCTAATTGTTAAGTTATCTATTTAGTTCAGTAGGGATGTGTTTGTTTGTGACTTCTGTCCATCCAGTGGTCACCCTAAAGTGTACTCTTTTGTTGACAAGACATTTTACTTTATAAAACTTACTCTATTTTCTGTGCCAAAAAATTCTATTTGAAACAGAGCCAACATCTCATTCCAGGAAGAGGGAAGGATATTAAGAGTTTCCATGGCAATCAGTTGATGTAACTAAATTAGGCAGGAAACCTCTTCAGAATGCAAAGTAGTGTTGCAAAACAGAGGGATTTGAAATAGCCAGGAAGTGTGTCACAGAAAGAAATGGAGATATGAATACCTCCATAATGTAAACTCTCTAACCTTAAAATAAACAACTGAAAACTCGCCTTTGTCCTGTAAAAATAAACTCCCAAACAACTGTCATCTCTAATCAAATCCTTTGTTCCAGCTGGTTTTAGTTTTTTAACTCTTATCTCTTGAGATCAACATCATGTAAGAATATAAATCCAGGTGTTTATGTAGCTAGGGAAAAAATATCTTTTACGTTACTGATGTTAAATTTAGTTTCTATACCCACTAGTGATGAAATTGTACAAACTTCATAGTTCACCAGTGAGATCAGAAGAAACAATTGGAATTTATTTTAATATATAAAGAAAGAAGAAATAAGTAGATTCCTTAGTTTAGAGAAAGGAATTGAACTTTTAAAAATAGGACTCTTCGTGGCAATTTAGATTATTGATGGTTTAAAAATATCATTCTGCTTCCTGGAGCAGAGTGAAAAGAAATGAGTCTTGAAATTCCAGAAAACAGAAGACATGGAATAAACGAGCGGTGCTTCACCTCCTGGTCAACTGCCAACACTTTACAATAGTTTGCTTGGAAATATAGTAGTGACCTGTAACAGTATTTATTTTCAGGATCTTCAGACCATCTAAATGATCTGAAGCCGTTTTTGTCTCTTTAAGAAAGGGGTTCTCTTTTCTGAATGAATGACCTTTCTTTGTCTCTTGATGAAGAGGTTTGTTGGAGGAAACATTTCTAAAGCAGATTTTCAATAAAAAAATTCAAACTATTCCTAAAAATCCATGAATCACTGGTTAATCTAATTTTTAGCTTAATTCAGTACTTGTTTTAAGTAGAATCATAGGCTCTCTTTTGATAACATATAAAATAAACTTAAGAATATACATTATAGAAGAGGAAGGTTTTATAGATTTTTACCTCCAATATCCTGGCCTTAATTTCAATGCGAGCTTTAAATCGTGACCGCAATGCTTACTGTGTATAATATAAACATTAGGGGGTATATTTTCATACCGACTGACTTATGGAAATTTCCTAGCATCATTGGGCTCAATTTTCCCAAAATTTTTAGGACTAGAAACAGCTTTGTACAAGCACAACTTCGTATAAAGGTGGTGCATCTTCATCACACACACACACATGCACACACACACACACACACACACACACACACACACACACACAGAATTATACATACAGAGAGAACACAGCATGTGTACATGCCAGTACACAGCATGTGCCAGAGAGATGTCCACTTGAGAACATTATCAGAAATTTGATTCTTCTTGTCACTGGCCATTGGGTCCCACCACCACCATCTTTCCCACATCTTTTTCCCAATTCCATTACATTCCCCAAATCACTAATCTCACTGGTGACAAGACATAACAAGATCTCTTTATTTTATTTTATTTATTTATTTATTTTTGCGGTACGCGGGCCTCTCACTGCTGTGGCCTCTCCCGTTGCGGAGCACAGGCTCCGGACGCGCAGGCTCAGTGGCCATGGCTCACGGGCCCAGCCGCTTCGCGGCATGTGGGATCTTCCCGGACCAGGGCACGAACCCGTGTCCCCTGCATCGGCAGGCGGACTCTCAACCACTGCGCCACCAGGGAAGTCCAACAAGATCTCTTTAAACACAATTTCTTAAAAATCTACTTTAACTTGGGAAGTGTTCTTCTGTAAACCAGGAAGAAAAAGCAGCAGGAAGTTGTCTTAGTTTGGGTTTGCAGATGAAGACAGGAATTTGAGTGCAAGAGCTTTATTTGGGAGGTGATCCCAGGAAGAAGAGTAAAGGAAATGAAAAGGGAAAGAAGACAATGCAGGGTATGTGAATGAGCAGATGACTACGGTGGGAATCTGGCCTCATTCCTACTGAGATCTTCCAAGCTGTGCAGAACATTCCTTAGAACTGTCCCAGCAACAGGAAGAAGCTGGGGTTTTTATCCACCAGCTCCCATTCCTTATTAGTTGAGGGTCATTCCTGAGGTATGAATTCTCTCACATCCCCGGCCTGTACCTCTTGGACCTACCACATTCTATGGTCAGAGAATGCTCTCAGGCACAGAGACAGAGGATACTTCATTTATCCTGAACAGCTGAGTGGCTCAGAGGGTCTTAAGTGTTAAACTTCAAGTGTTTTCTGGTGTTGACTAGCCACAGTGTAGTGTCTAGAAAGTCTAGCAAAGCAGATCAAGTCTTACTTCAGTAGCACTGCATAAAGAGTGCCTCTTTTTACCTGGTCCCTGGGGACAATCAAATTTGGCCCATAATAATAAACAGAGGTCTTCCTGACCCAAATGTCTGAATGTATTTGAAGGGTGTCTTTAAGTTATATATAAAGGCAACAAAATGCAAGGAGACACAATGCAGAATGAGAGCTGTATGATTTTTCTGGTATTGTTAACTTGAACATAAATATGTATGCAAAAATTTGAATGAATGTAGGGTACAGTCATGCTATTAATGTCTAAATTCTTTCATTAAAGGAATTAGTGAAACTGGTTTTGCTCTCACTCTGGTCCTTTCTGTTGTCTCTTGGTTCTTGCTTTCTAACTCTGTCTTCACCTGAACACACATTACATGGTGTTTGTGCTCCTCCATGGGACCGCATCAGAATGATTGTTTCTCTGATGCAAAGCTCTTAATAATAACCTCAGAGAAATCTGTTTCCATTTGTTACTGCTGAAAAAATACAGAGTCTTTTCAACACTATTCCTAAAGAGACTGCTTCTCTTTGACTGCATTTTGTTTTTCAAAATACTTGCTTGTCTATTTTACCTTAAGAATAAGGTAAACTTATTCTTTATTCACATAGCATTGCAACTCCCAACTCTGTCTTTCTGACAAACCCCAAGATGCGTCAGTGAGAAGAATTTTTTCCTACTTTGCCTTTCAATGGAGAAGGGAATTTTCCAACACTTTACCTCTGGGGTATTTCCTACGAGTCACTAATCTGTAATCTAATGATGCCCTGGGAGTTAGTTGCCTGGGGTTTTACTATTTAACAACTTCATGCTCACTGATTTGTAGGTTAGGCTAGCATTAAAGAAAAGTCGCTGAAGAAATGGTCTTATTTATTTTGGCCCACCTAAGACCAGGACTTGAACATTACCAAAAAAATACTATCTGAGATTAGCACATAAAAAAGCAGCACACAGTGCAAGACAAGAAGGTAGGGCTTGAAGCCCAAGTTTGTGACTTCCTAGTGATTGACCCAAGGCATGTTGGTAACTTCTAACTACCTTGCCTTATCTAACAAGTGCAGTACTGTCACCTTTGTCACAAGGTGTGTGGTGGCTCTATACTGGACAGCGTACACAAAGTGTGTCCCATTGCATCATATTATGGCTCTCAGCAAACATTAACTCCCTTTCCCCTTCCTCCAAAGTTTCATTTGAGAAAAATATGAGCTTAGGGAGTAGAAGACAAATGTTCAGTTGAATAGGAATGGAATTGAGTGCTTTTCCTTATTGGGATAAATCACTGAAAATTTATCTTCATGCCACATTCTATTTGGAGGGCGATGTACATTTCCTTTTCTAAATACCATTAATCAGCACATCCTTGCTTGTTTCTAAATAAATGAATCTTAAATTTCCCTTTACATAGTAATAAGACAGGTAGCTGACACAAATCCAAATCGGGTTGAAGGCTTAAAGGATATATTAATCAGGCTTGAGATTACTAGAAGGGAGAATAAAGAAAACTGTAAATAAATTGCTCGGAAATAAAATGACCCACCATGCGTTGCAATTGGAAAATCTAGGAAAAACATAAATTTAGCATTGTTTAATTACTAGCAACTGCACTGCTTTCTTTTCATGAATCCTCTACTAGATTTGCCACATAAGATGAAAGAGAAAATATTATATGCTTGGCAATGTAAATACTGTCAGATGGAAAGCATGCCTCCCTCTTCTCTTTGGGTGTTGTATTCCATGGCTTGACTAACTGACTATGTTTGGGCATGAACAACGTAATCAGCTCATCTCTGTACTACCCAGCCTGGAAGAATTAATTAGAAGATCATACTAATATTTTTAGTTTTTAGGAGAAAAAATTAATATAGAGAACTGATGGAGGAGTTTTGCAATACAGTTGTAGGAGAGGGGGAGTCAAGGGAGAACAACAATTCTCCCCGCTATGTTACAAGCAAATTCACCAGGCTTGGAAGGACTAAGTAATTTGACTGAAGTCACAAACTAGCAAGAGACAAAAGCAGAGTTTTAACAAGGTCTGTCAGGTTTCAAGAAAAAGCAGTCTAAATGTATTGAGAGCCTATCACATACCAGTTACTGTGCTCAGGAATTTACCTGAATTATCTAGACCCTTCACAACAGTTCTGTATGGTAGGTATTCTTATTCTGCTTTCATAAGTAAAAAACTGTGGCCTACCCATAGCCCCAAAACTAGTTACACTGCAAGCCTAAATTAAAATTCAAATATGTTGGTTGTGAAAGTCTATGTTTCCATTCACTATAATATATTGCTGCCTAGGAAGTACCTGTGTGTGTGTGTATATATATATATATATATATATATATATATATTCATATTCTAGAGCTATCAGCAGCTCAAAAAATGTTGATTATCTCATCCCTCAATGGCTTCAATATTTCAACTGTGTGGACGTTTCTGTCTTGAATTTATTCTGAATCCCTCAATGTAGATGGGTAATGAATAATTAATTTGTGACCAAGTAATGACAGAAGTCCTGTCTTTTTACCAAAATAATAGGAAATAATGAAGAAAGCAACTATAGCCATTTAGTTCCAATTCTGATTTTTACTAATGGATGATGACTATGATACCATCCATGCAAATGCAATAACCAATCAACAGCATATAGTGTACACAAGTAACTTATAGAAAAGGAGTAGCCTAACTAAGATCACAGACAAGGAAATAGATATGCACATATGTGAACATAATTCAAATTTTAAGCTTTAATTTCCATTGCTCAGCTGTATGGCTTACTACAGCCAGGTAGCTAATTTAGAAAAAGTATGACTTACTAAGGCAAAAACATTAAAAGAACATGCAACATAGAAAATTTTTTTTTAACAATTTAAAGATGTGCAACACTATATAGCGACAGGGTTAGTTTCAAAGTAATCATTCCTCACTCTGGCTGATTTTAAATCCTGAACTTGGAGTCTGAAGATGTGAACTCCCTATTAAAATCAATAATCTTCCAGAAATGGTTTAACTATAATCCTATTACTAACATTAAAAATAGAAAAGAAGTGTTATGAGCAGTGACACATATGTTTACCACTATGTAGCAGGACTGGGATGAGGCTGATGTCAGGTGGTCAAAGTAGTCCATTTGTCTAGGATTATTTTATTACCATAAATACATATAGAAATAATTCCTTCCTGTAAAGCAATTTATTAATATATTTGTGTTAATATATTTTAAAACAACTAAGCAATTTTCCCTCATTTTGTATTTATCATGCTCTTTTCTCCAAAACTTTGGTCATACTCTACATTATTAAACCATTCCTTTTATATCATCATTCTAATGTATCTTTGAATAGGATATTTTAAATAAATTTTAGAATAAGAACAATTGTTTACGCTATGAAACGGGCATAATGTCTGCCAATCTAAGGGGTAACTTGATCAAATTAAAAAATCTTTGAGGAGAGGGCAGACAGCAGAGGCAAGAGGAACTACAGTCCTGCAGCCTGTGGAACAAAAACCACATTCACAGAAAGATAGACAAAATAAAAAGCAGAGGACTATGTACCAGAGGAAGGAGCAAAATAAAACCCCAGAAAAACAGCTAAATGAAGTGGAGACAGGCAACCTTCCAGAAAAATAATTCAGAATAATGATAGTGAAGATGGTCCAGGATCTCGGAAAAAGAATGGAGGCAAAGATCGAGAAGATGCAAGAAATGTTTAACAAAGACCTAGAAGAATTAAAGAACAAACAGAGATGAACAATACACTAACTGAAATGAAAAATACACTAGAAGGAATCAATAGCAGAATAACTGAGGCAGAAGAATGGATAAGTGACCTAGTGAAATTCACTGCCTTGGAACAAAATAAATAAAAAAGAATGAAAAGAAATGAAGACAGCCTAAGAGACCTCTGGGACAACATTAAATGCACCAACATTCTCATTATAGGGGTCCCAGAAGGAGAAGAGAGAGAGAAAGGACCCGAGAAAATATTTGAAGAGATTATAGTTGAATAATCTATATTATCTAGGGAAAACTTCCCTAACACGGGAAAGGAAACAGCCACCCAAGGCCAGGAAGTGCAGAGAGTCCCAGGAAGGATAAACCCAAGGAGAAACATGCCAAGACACATAGTAATCAAACTGACAAAAATTAAACACAGGGAAAAATTATTAAAAGTAAAAAGGGAAAAATGACAAATAATATACAAGGGAACTCCCATAAGGTTAACAGCTGATTTCTCAGCAGAAATTCTGCAAGCCAGAACAGAGGGGTATGATATATTTACAGTGATGAAACGGAAGAACTTACAACCAAGAATACTCTAACCAGTAAGGATCTCATTCAGATTCGACAGAGAAATCAAAAGTTTTACAGACAAGCAAAGGCTAAGAGAATTCAGCACCACCAAACCAGCTCTACAACAAATGTTGTAAAGGAACTTCTCTAATTGGAAACAAGAGAAGAAAAGGACCTACTAAAACAAACGCAAAACAATTAAGAAAATGGTAATAGGAACATACATATCGATAATTACCTTAAATGTGAATGGATTAAATGCTCCGACCAAAACACACAGGCTCGCTGAATAGATACAAAAACAAGACCCATATATATGCTGTCTACAAGAGACCCACTTCAGACCTAAGGACACATACAGACTGAAAGTGAGGGGACGGAAAAAGATATTCCATGCAAATGGAAATCAAAGAAAGATGGAGTAGCAATACTCATATCAGATAAAATAGACTTTAAAATAAAGAATATTACAAGAAACAAGGAAGGACACTACATAATGACCAAGGGATCAATCCAAGAAGGTATAACAATTGTAAATATATATGCACCCAACATAGGAGCACCTCAATGCATAAGTCAAATGCTAACAGCTATAAAAGAGCAAATTGACAGTAACACAATAATAGTGGGAGAATTTAACATCTCACATACACCAATGGACAGATCATCCAGACAGAAAGTTAATAAGGAAACAGAAGCTTTAAATGACAAAATAGACTAGATAGATTTAATTGATATTTATAGAACATTCCATCTGAAAACAGCAGATTACACTTTCTTCTCAAGTGCACATGGAACATTCTCCAGGATAGATCACATCTTGGGTCACAAATCAAGCCTTGGTGAATTTAAGAAAACTGAAATCATATCAACCATCTTTTCTGACCACAACGGTGTGAGATTAGAAATTACAGGAAAAAAACCATAAAAAACACAGACACATGGAGGCTAAACAATACATTACTAAATAACCAAGAGATCACTGAATAAATTAAAAGGGAAATCAAAAAATACGTAGACAAATGACAATGAAAACATGACAATCCAAAAGCTATGTGATGCAGCAAAAGCAGTTCTAAGAGGGAAGTTTGTAGCAATACAAGCCTACCTCAAGAAACAAGAAAAATCTCAAATAAACAATCTAACCTTACACCTAAAGCAACTAGAGAAAGAAGAACAAACAAAACCCAAAGTTAGTAGAAGGAAAGAAATCATAAAGATCAGGACAGAAATAAATGAAATAGAAACAAAGAAAACAAGAGCAAAGATCAATAAAACTAAAAGCTGGTTCTTTGAGAAGATTAAAAAAATTGATAAACCCTTATCAAGACTCAACAAGAAAAAGAGGGAGAGGACTCAAATCAATAAAATTAGAAATGAAAAAGGAGAAGTTACAAAGGACACCACAGAAATAAAAAGCATCCTAAGAGACTACTACAGGCAACTCTATGCCAATAAAATGGACAACCTGGAAGAAATAGACAAATTCTTAGAAAGATATAACCTTCCAAGACTGAACCAGGAAGAAACAGAGAACATGAACAGACCAATCACAAGTAATGAAATTGAAACTGTGATTTAAAATCTTCCAACAAACAGAAGTCCAGGACCAGATGGCTTCACAGGTGAATTCTACCAAACATTTAGAGAAGAGCTAACACCCATCCTTCTCAAACTCTTCCAAAAAATCGCCGAGGAAGGAACACTCCCAAATTCATTCTACGAGGCCATGATCACCCTGATACCAAAACCAGACAAAGATGTCACAAAGAAAGAAAACTACAGGTCAGTATCACTGATGAACATAGATGCAGAAATCCTCAACAAAATACTAGCAAACAGAATCCAACAACACATTAAAAGGATCATTCACCATGATCAAGTGGGATTTATCCCAGGGATGCAAGGATTCTTCAAAATACACAAATCAATCAATGTGATACACCGTAATAACAAACTGAAGAATAAAAACCATATGATCATCTCAATAAAAGCAGAAAAAGCTTTTGACAAAATTCAACACCCATTTATGATAAAAACTGTCCAGAAAGTGGGCATCGAGGGAACCTACGTCAACATAATAAAGGCCATATATGACAAACCCACAGCAAACATCATTCTCAATGGTGAAAAACTGAAAGCATTTCCTCGAAGACCAGGAACAAGAAAAGAATGTCCACTCTTGCCACTATTATTCAACATCATTTTGGAAGTCCTAGCCACAGCAGTCAGAGAAGAAAAAGGAATAAAAGAATACAAATTGGAAAAGAAGAAGCAAAACTGTCACCATTTGCAAATCACATGATACTATACATAGATAATCCTAAAGGTGCCACCAGAAAACTACTAGAGCTAATCAGTGAATCTGGTAAATTTGCAGGATACAAAATTAATGCACAGAAATCTCTTGCATTCCTATACACTAAGAACAGAAGATCAGAAAGAGAAATTAAGGAAACACTCTCATTCACCATTGCAACAAAAAGAATAAAATACCTAGGAATAAACCCACCTAAGGAGGTAAAAGACCTGTATGCAGAAAACTATAAGACACTGATGAAAGAAATCAAAGATGACCCAAATAGATGGAGACATATACCATGTTCTTGGATTGGAAGAATCAATATTATGAAAATCACTATATTACCCAAAGCAATCTACAGATTCAATGCAATCCTTATCAAGTTACCAATGGCACTTTTTACAGAACTAGAACAAAAAATCTTAAAATTTGTATGGAGACAGAAAAGACCCTGAATAGCCAAAGCAATCTTGAGGGAAAGAAACAGAGCAGGAGGAATCAAGCTCCTGGACTTCAGACTATATTACAAAGCTACAGTAATCAAGACAATATGACACTGGCACAAAAACAGAAATATAGATCAATGGAACAGCACAGAAAGCCCAGAGATAAATCCGCACACCTATGGTCAACTAATCTATGACAAAGGAGGCAAGGATACACAATGGAGAAAAGACAGTCTCTTCAATAAGTGGTGCTGGGAAAACTCGACAGCTACATGTAAAAGTATGAAATTAGAACACTCCCTAACACCATACACAAAAATAAACTAAAAATGGATTACAGACATAAATGTAAGACTGGACACTATAAAACTCTTAGAGGAAAACATAAGAAGAACACGATTTGACAAAAATCACAGCAAGATCTTTTTTGACCCACCTCCTAGAGTAATGGAAATAAAAATAAACAAATGGGACCTAATGACACTTAAAAGCTTTTGCACAGCAAAGGAAACTATAAACAACATGAAAAGACCACCCTATTCAAATGCTTGGACTAAGAAATTGATACATACAAACATGACTAAAGCTCTCATTCAGTGGTCATCAGGGAAGTAAATTGGGAAGACTCACCTGTCTTTGGATGTTTTTCTGACTCAAAAAAAGGGCATCAAAATATGGTGTCCTGGCTTCTGTGGTGGCACAGTGGTTGAGAGTCCGCCTGCCAATGCAGGGGACATGGGTTCGTGCCCCAGTCCGGGAAGATCCCACATGCCGCAGAGCGGCTGGGCCCGTGAGCCATGGCCGCTGAGCCTGCGCGTCCGGAGACTGTGCTCCATGACGGGAGAGGCCACAACAGTGAGAGACCCGCGTACCGCCAAAAAAAAAAAAAAAAAAAAAAAAAAAATGGTGTCCTTGTTAAGTATTTGGTCATGGTCTCCACTTGACCTTAGTTCCATTTAAGTACTGTTTCCCCATCTAAGTAACCTGTGTCTAAAAACTTAAAGGATCTTCACTTTAAAAAATAAAAAGTTTTGAGTTTACCTTATGCAACCTCTCACTTTAAATAGTGGGGCTCAAATTTAAGTATAATTTACATAATTTTCCCTGCTATTTCCCAGAAAGCCAAATTTTACCTCTGGAGGACAAAATAAATTGATGTTGAGCAATATATTCTAATGGTTTTGGTTTTATAGTGGATTTTAAGACAGTAGGAAAGTAAACGTACAACCACATCCAGACTCTGAATTAACGTCTTCCCTTTTAGGAGTAAACCAGAATTGATCCTAATACACTAAGAATAAAGAGCTACCCTCTTGATAACCATAAATTAAGTTCCTCATATTTTCTATAGTGTTTCAGAATTTCAAAACATTTTCCACACTATGTTTCAAAAATCCCATCTTATCCTCAAAATAAACCAATGAAGTAAGGATTATCTTTTTAACAGATGAGGAAACTGAGGTTCACATAATACACGTCTTGCCTCAACTCTCACAGTTGACAAAGTGGATTGAATTTTCACGCTTGATCTACCTTTCAGTTACACTCATTTTCTCTCTAATCATATTTGGTAGGAGGAGCTCCCAGCATAGGTTGGAGCCAGCATTTAAGGCTAATACTCTAATTTTAAACAACAGGAAAATCACAGAGAGACCATTGCTTACAGTTTGTAACATAATATATCTTAATCGTTTTAATATAATTAATATGATGAAAAATGATAAAGAAAAACAAGATAATTTTCATGCCAAAAAAAGTATGTAGCTCAACCACCTAACAGCTCAATGCCAATCAGAACCTGACAAAAATAGAGTTGAAAAGTAGACAGATTCCTACAAGGGCCATCAGGGTACAGTGCTACAGTATCAAAAATTGTAGCCATCTCACTGCTCATTAGGCATTTACTATATCTTGTAGATAATCATAGTATTTCAAATTGATTCTTGATTATCAAGATGCAGCATAGGACAAGGATTATGAATCCAGGTTTTAAGCTTTGGACAATTAACTTCTTTAAGACTCATTATGAGTGTGCTCCCCTATAAAGTTGGGACAACCAAGGGAGAAAGGTGTTTGTGAAAATTAAATGTATGTAATCTAACCAAGGAGGTGAAAGACTCTGAAAACTATAAAACATTGATGAAGGAAATTGAAGATGATATATAGAAATGGAAAGATATCTGTGCTTTTGGATTAGAAGAATTAATATTGTTAAAATGGCCATACTACCCAAAGCAATCTACAGGTTTAATGCAACCCCTATCAAAATACTCACGACATTTTTCACAGAACTAGAATAATCCTCAAATTTATATGGAACCATAAGACTCCGAATTGCCAAAGCAATCTTGATAAAAAAGAACAAATCTGGAGGTATAACTCCCCTAGACTTCAGACTATACTATAAAACTATAGTAATCAAAACAGCATGGTATTGGCACAAAAACAAACTCATAGATCACTGGAACATAATAGCCCCAAAATAAAATCACACATCTGTGGTCAATTAATCTATGACAAAGGAGGTAAGAATATACAATGGAGTAAAGACAGCCTTTTCAATAAGTGGTGCTGGGAAAACTGGACTGCTACATGTAAAACAATGAGATTAGAACATCCCCTCACATCACATGTAAAAATAAATTAAAAGTGGTTTAAGGACCTAAATGTAAGACCTGAAACCATAAAACTCCCAGAAGAGAACATAGGCAGAACACGTTTTGACATAAACCATTTTTCTGGATCAGTCTCCTAAGGCAAAAGAAATAAAACTGAAAATAAACAAATGGAACATAATCAAAAGCTTTTGTACAGCAAAGGAAACCATTGACAAAACTAAAAGACAACAGGCAGAATGGGAGAAAATATTTGAAAATGATGGAACCAGTGAGGGGTTAATATTCAAAATATAGAAACAACCCATACAACTCAAAAATCAAAAAAATAAAAACAAACAACCCAATTAAAAATTGGACAGAACCTGAATAGACATTTTTCCAAAGAAGACATACAGACAGCTAACAGTCACATGAAAAGATGTTCAACGTTGCTAATTACTGGAGAAATGCAAATCAAAACAATGAGGTACCATGTAACGCTTGTCAGAATGGCTGTCATCAAAAGGCCTACAAATAACTAATGTTAGAGAGGGTGTGGAGAAAAAGGAACCCTTGTACACTGTTGGAGGGAATGTAAATTGGTGCAGCCACTATGGAAAACAGTATGGAGATTCCTCAAAATTGTGAATCACTATGCTCTACACCTGAAACTTACATAATATTGTACATCAACTTTATCTCAATTAAAAAGAAAAGAGTAGGTAAAAAGAGAAGATGGAAGAAGGAGGAAAGCATAAAGCATAGAATGGTCATCAGATGGTCGTGGAAGAGAACAGAGAGAAAATGAATGGAGTTAAGCCCGCACATCCTAATGGGAAGATCTTCACTTGGTTTTCCAATAACCAAGGTTCCAATGAATTAACTTGCAGATCTTCAAGTCTACTTGATTGAGATTGGGCATTTGCTACACTGTAAGCTTCTTTAGTTTCTGTTCACTTCCATTGAAAACAAGAGGAAAGGGAAGTGGCTGACACAGCCACTCTTCCCAACTCTAGTCACATCAGCTGGGGCCAAAGAGGGGAATGAGAGAAGTTTTCTGATTTTTCCTTAGCAACAGACTTAGTGTCAGCAGTTTTCTCTCTAATCTCATTCTCTTAGCATACACCCCTCTCTTCCTGTACCGTTTCAGATGCAGGGAAACGTTTGCCTTCGGTGCCCTAAAATTTAAATAACTTACGACAACATAAATAACAGATACTGGTTTTCACAGAAGCAGTTTAAATTTGCACATCAGACCAACTTCTCAAAATTATAATTCCCTTGGCTAATGTTACAGAAGAAACTTTGGAGGTGGAGGAGAACAAGAGATGGGAGAATTGGACAGAACACCGAATGTGGAGAAAATGCTCTCAGATTCCTAGAGGTCCAGGGAGGGCATTAAGTCCTCAGAACTTCTACGAAAACGTGGTCAGTGTCCATTCTCGAAGGGAAAAGTTGCAGGAAACCTCATCCATCGGAAACCTTGAAATCCTGCCAGGAGGTTGGCATCTACCCTGTGCAGGGACAGGAGCAGTGTTCTGATCCCTCCCCTTCCCCAGCAGAGCTACCCAGTCTGTTACATGAATGGGGCTGTTTTCTTCAGGAGACAAGTCACAGCTGAGGACCGGGATTCCAAAGTCAGGACTGTCCCTATAACTGTCTACACAGTTGTCCCTCAGTAACCATGGGGGATTTGTTCCAGGAGTCCCCGGGGATACCCATATCCAGGGATGCTCAAGTCCCTGATATAAAATGGCAGTAGTACAATGAATACGGTTGCCCCTCCTTATCCATGAGGGGTGGGGAAGGGGTGTGTGGGAGGGTGGTGAGGGCCAACGGGATATCCCACAGAAAACCTAAAATGCAGTGGTGGTGTTTTCCTAAACACTACCCCAGTGCAAGATTCTGTAGTACAGTGAAGAGAAAATGACTCTATAGTTTGGTTGATTAAGACTTTGCCTCAGTCATATTTCAGTCATACTTCCTTTTGGAGACATGGAAGTCTTTAGGGTAATACTCTATTTACAATATAAATCTAATTTTCCTTATTAGCTATTTGGTTTTTTCTTGACAAATTAACATTTGATAGACTTGATAATTCTATTTAGAGACTTTGTTATGGGAAAAACAACCCTCCACAAATGACTAAATTCCCTATGCTTACCTCAGACATAATTATTTGATAGAAAGTACAGATTGCTTTGGTATTGTGGTAAATGGGATTAAGGTTTGTAGGATTCACTCTCTCATTAACAAGAAAATAGCAGAGGGCAAATGGGTTGAATCAAAGGCTCTTTTGAAATATTGAGTGCCCAGGAAATATCTGTCCTGCTGTACTGAAAATTTCCTTTTTGGCTTTTCTTTGCAGACCTCAATTCTACAGAGATGTATTCTGATACAGAAAAATAGCACTGTTTTTATTATCTCAGACTACATCTCTAAGCAGGGCTGAACAGAAAGAATTCTAATGCCACTTCCTGTCTCCCTGCGTTAGCTCTAATACTTTGGCAATGACCACAAAATAGATGGTGTAGATTATAAAGCGCTAGCTAGTGTAGGCCAGTGGATCCTGTTTCAGTTTGAAACAGCAAAACGCCACTAATCCGATTAAGAAAGTTCAGCTTCCCAGGTCACTGAAAGAAAATGTCTCTCAGGAGAGATTTGGACGTGATAGAATTAAGGCGTGATTCTCTCCAGTACATTTTGTGGACCTCTTAGTCAGGAAAATAATTAGAGATCATCAGAAACCCATATATATGTGCAAATGTGTTTACAAGAAATTTGATAGAGCATTGGCTTCTCCACTGTCTTATGAACAAACTAAGAGCACTTCCTCATACATATATTTATGCATGGTTTTCCTACTCTCTTGGCTTTTCTGGTTAAAAACATATGCTACTGCTTAACCCAGATCCTACCTCTTTTGTGAAACTTTTCCTAGTCTAAGTTTTTAAATTTATCTTAATCCCTACACTAGCCACTCATACCATTGTTTAGCTTATCATTTGCTAACTTGTATTCATTCATTCATTCACTTATCCAGTCAACACATATGTATTCAAACTTATACTGTGCTGGTCATTATATTAGTTCCAGGATATACAATGGTGATCAAAACAGAGGCAGTACTATAGAGCTTAAATTGTGAAAAGTTCTAGCCAAACAAACAAACCAACAAAACACAACACTAGGCGGTTGTAGAGGAAGTGACATGGGAGAGGTAATTTCATTAGGTGATCAGGTAAGGCTGGTGGTAATGAACATCTGTCACTAGGGGCTGCCCAACATCTCGTGAACACCCTCCTTATACTGTGATAGTTTTCTGCATTGTGAAAAGAGCGCTCTTAAGGTGGAAACAAAAACCCTCCCATATAGGACAAAATACTGTCATGCATCTTTAGATTCCTTCACCTGCTTCCTTCCTTCAGAAGGTGCTACCCACTTCTGGAGTATGTCATCCCTGAGAGGAAGCTCTGGCCCACATGGTCCACATCCCTCAGATGTTAAAAGTTTCTGCCCTAAATTGCCCCTCCATTTACTTAGATGAAATGCCACAGTGCCAGAAGTGAGACCTGGCTTCCTGAATGGTCACCAGTGGGCTGAATTATATAACTTGGAAGCATGAGGAAACTAGCCTATCATGAGATTGACCTTGGCCAATAGGGAATGGATATGGGAAGAAGCTCCACATAAATTTTTCCTCCTTTTTCCTTTCTAAGGACTACCCTGAGTCAGTTCCTCTTTTCACTTGCTCTGGAGAAGAACGAAATGTCAATGGACACATATACTGAGCTACTACTATAGCAGGAACCAACACAGAAATGCATCATAACACTGTGCTCTGCCTCCACTTTTTCCCCACCTTCATTTCTGGATTTGTGCTTCTCAAATAAAGTGTTAGCATGGTAATCCTTGTCCCGGGCTTTGCTTTCTGGAGGACCTGGTCTAAAAGTCTTACATCTCCCAGGCTCCTTTGCAGCTATGGATGGATCTATGTCCAGGTTTCATTAATCAGAGGTACCTGAGATTTGGATGCAGATAGAAAGAATATGAGTGAGTGACCATTAGTGGTAACATCTTTTAGTATGTGCTGTGGGAATAGTAGTATCATAGAGCTTCTGGAATCTAGATCCAAGGCCATGAATGACCACTGCCAACCTGGGACAGTAGCAGCTGCGATGTTTTTGCTAGAAAAGTCCCGTGATGCATTGTGTATGATCTTAGCTATATCATCAGCCTTTGTAATCATTCATCTTAGTTCCCTGCTCCTCCTGAATATTCTGTACTCTGATATTTTATGATAAATATTTCTGTTTAAATTAAATACTGTGAATTCTTTTCTCTGCAACTAGTAATCCTGACCAATAGAACGTTGGTTCTCTGAACACCTATTCTCAATCTTCTCTTTTCCTTGCTATCCTCAAAAAGAGAGACTAAGAAGTGAAATATCTAAATTTCTAGTCTCCTTTACAACTGAGGATATACTTGGGATATAATGCTGGCTTACGAGAGAGAGGGGAAAATTCATGAGCAGGACTTTGCTTCCTGAATAAAAAAAAACGTGCCTTCAAACTTTCCTCTCATTCCTGCCTTAAAGACAAAAGTTATACCTCCTGCTGGGGGAGTCATCTTGCAACCATGAGATGACACAAGAATACAGACAAAGACAAAACACTCACACATACAGTTTTTCAGAGTTACAAAGGTCTAAAAAAGAACCTATACCAAAACAAATGTATAATGGAGTGAGTATTTATTTTAATAAGTGAGATTACCCACATCCACAAAGAAGAGGATATGGCAATAACCTCTAGACAATGCGCTATGCTGTATTTGAGATAAGGTCTAAGAAAAATGTCAGCCCAGTAGAGCACTCTCTAAAATCTCCAGAAATTTACAAATTACTGAAATTTCCCATAAATTTCAAGTTAAAGATCTCTAGTCTCCAGGTAGTAGGTAATAAACCTCAAGATTTCACTTCAGACCTCATTTATACAACTCACAAACATCAGATGTACTCTCTTAGCCAAGATAGCAAGTAGTGGGCTTCCCTGGTGGCGCAGTGGTTGAGAGTCCGCCTGCCGATGCAGGGGACGCAGGTTCGTGCCCCGGTCCGGGAAGATCCCACATACCGCGGAGCGGCTGGGCCTGTGAGCCATGGCCGCTGGGCCTGCGCGTCCGGAGCCTGTGCTCCGCAACGGGAGAGGCCACAACATTGAGAGGCCCGCGTACCACAAAAAAAAAAAAAAAAAAAAAAAAAAAGATAGCAAGTAGTGAGAGAGGTATTTTCTTCTCTTATGTGGGAGGAGGAAGTATGGCTGCCTGTTGTCAACAAATTCATGGAGCAGTGGACCAGAATCAAGCCATAGGCTGACATCATTAATCTCAGCAGTTTCCTGAGGCACTGAAGACTTGAAGTCCAGGTTCTCCCAAATGAGGCTCTGCCATAAGAATGAATCAGTACACTCCATATAAAAGTGCTGTCCATTAGTATCATATGTCTGTATAACTAGAATACATTTGAATTACTGATTATTTATTAATATTTGTCAGCCAAACTTCTTTTAAATTAATATTTCTTTGGAGATCAGTCACCCATATTATATTTCTTGCCTTTTCACTTTCCTTGAATAATGCATGAGGAGAATAGTGAAACATTTATTTTTAATTCAATTTCCCACTATCTACATTTAGGAGAAGGAATAAAGCAGGAGAAAAGAAATTTTTTCACTTGCTACCTTCGAGGTTTTCCCCTCTAGCGTTCTCCGAAAATAAGTTCGTTCACTCCACAGACACCAGAGAGAAAACAAATTCTTGTCATTAAGACAAGAAAATCTGGTAATAAAATTAATCTTGAAAACATACTTATGGTTATATTGATTAACACAGTCCAAGAACCAAAATTCCATTTGGCCTGGCCCCTAAAGCCAATGTCTGGAAAAAAAATAATAACTGAAGTTGTAATTCATGTTTTCTAGTACGGTAGAGCATTTTTAAAAACAGTTTATGCTAATTACATTCAGATGCATCAACATTATGATATTATTAAAAGTGAGAGGAAGAAGACAAGTCAAATCCCATTATCACAAATGAGGTTTTATGTTTCTATGCTAGAACAGTTAGCTTCTTCATTAGACATAACTGTAAATTCAGTGATGAGCTAAATTCCAGGACGGAGATGGAGCCTATCATTGAAATTACTGAGGCAGTGATATCCCACTGAACTATCTATGTACCGAATATGGGCTATGAAAATTAAGTATCAGGGTTCACAACTAAAATATAGTATGTCATATTGAATAACTAATGAGTTATATAAAATGTAGACTAGTAGAAAGCATAGATGTAGTAACATACTCTATTTATGCATTGTAGCAAAAAGCAATAATAGAATAATATCAATAAAACCTGTATCTCACACTACTGAAAAATATCAATAGAGATGAGTTTGCACAGAGATACAGGCATACACTCAAGCAGAGCCCTTTTTGAGAAGGGCTGAAACTAAATTCCTCCATTTTGTCCTGCCTCTTTAAGGCTCATTCAGTTCTGAATGAATCTGTGCCACCTAGATATTCATCATGCACTTATGTAAAAAGGAAAGATTACTAGGTTTCCACACAGAGTCTGTGAGTCTTGGCCTTAAGTTCTGTGTTTAACTATGTAAGGCAGTTGTTAGAAACTCTTTCATTATTAAGTTATATTGTATTAGGATGATTTGCCAGCTGCACTAGGACTATGCATGTGATACAAACACTACAGGCATGAAGCTGTATAGTGAGGTATACTGTGCAATAGAGACTCTACCTGGAAAGAGGAGAAAGAAGATTTAGGGCGTGGTAGGACTTGATCTGGATCTTGAAGGGTAGTTAGGATGTAAAAAGGCCTAGCAAAGACAAACTCGGCCAATTTGTTTAACTAGATTAATATATACAATGGAATATTACTCAGCCATTAAAAAAGAATGAAATAATGTCATTTGCAGCAACATGGATGGACCTAGAGATTATTATACTAAGTGAAATAAGCCAGACAAAGACAAATATCATATGATATCACATATATGTGAAATCTTAAAAAAAAAAAAAGATACAAATGAACTCATTTACAGAACAGAAACAAACCACAGACAAAGAAAACAAACTTATGGTTACCAAAGGGGAAATGTTGGGGGGGGCATAAATTAGGAGTTTGGGATTAACATATACACACTACTATATACAAAAAAGATAACCCATGAGGACCTATATATAGCACAGAGAACTATACTTAATATTTTGTAGTAACCTATAAGGGAAAAGAATCTGAAAAAGAATGGATAAATATGTATATGTATAACTGAGTCACTGTGCTGTGCACCTGAAACTAACATAACATTGTAAATCAACTATATTTCAATAGAAAAAAAAGAGATTCAGAAAGCAAAATAAGAAATCTAATATAGATAATAAAACACGATGATAAATTTAAATTCTGTTGAGGTTTAACTTATTAGTGTAAATGTGATTTTGTGATAGCATGACGTCTTTATATATTTTATTTGTCTCCAGTTATCTTTATTTAATTTTCAAAGCACTTCTGTTTTCTGGACAATTTTTCTGTAAAAACACTTCCTAAACACCTTTAGTAATTTCGACCTTTTTTGTTAATGAATTTTAAAATTCACGCATCTTGCCAAATCATCAGAGCCACACACATAGAGTGTATTCATGATCCCTTACAGAACTTCTTTTACTGAATCAAATTCCACACACTACCTAAAGGACATTATAATAATAGCCATATGAATATTATTACATTTGTACCTATTAGGGAAAAGCTATAGCTTATATACTTTATATGTATACTATACATACCTGCTATATTACACCATATCTCTTTTTATAATAAAGATACAATACAAAGGAAATGTTTCTCTCAGGGTTCAGCATAATAGAAATGCTGAACAAAAGATTTTCTTTCATTTTATAATCACAGCAAATCTAAATACAGATCAATGTTCCTCTCTTCTTTTAGAAAAGAATGGAAGAAAGGCTAAGTAGATTATAGACCATTATCTCAATAAGTGGCAGATGGTCAAAATATTTCACCCTACCTTATCATATTAGAGTAAGTTCAAATTCCACCCAGTTAAACTCTACAAAGAGAATGCACTCCAAATCACTAGCTGCAGAATTATCCTCACTGAATATGTGAAAACCTCATTTTCTTCCCCTGGTTCTTCAAAAGATCTAGAATCTACTTTATTAATAACCACATATATAAATTGTCAAATTAATTAAGCTGACATGCATCTCCTTGTAAATCATCTATTACAGGATACTGGAAAACCATCGGTAATCTTTTATCAAACCATATACGAGGACCTATTGGAAAAATAATTCTGAGACTTCTAGTACCAACTGATAATCCATTTTTAGAAATTTAAAAGCTAATTATTTATGCATTAATTTTTGAGATATCCTCTCTATTTAGATGTTCTGCCTCTCTGTTTCAGTCCATGACTCATTTGAATAAGCTAGTAAGCTAAGAAGACTAGCAGGAGAACTGTTTTGCCCAAAGATCCGGTAAGACCTACAGGAAAATGATGTTTGGAGGGCATAGAACTTTGCAGCTGGCCCCGACAGCCTCGGTCCTCAAGTGAGATTTTCAGAGGAACAAACCTAGACCTGGTACTTTGGCTGGGAGTAATGAAAAGACTTGATTTGGGATTTGGAGGATGGCTACCTAAGCTGTCTTATAGCTCAGCCCCTCAAAGACCCATGCCAGTTTCCTCAAGAGAGGGGGGATATATTTAACATGAATCAAGAAATGTACTCCATTAGTAAAGGTACAGTAGGAAAGCAAGAAAATGGGGTCACCCTGGTTTTTTGACCCACAAATAAGATCAAAGTATGTGATAAGAGGATAGTTACCACCAATCTCTGCACAACCACAGTTGTAGCAGAGCAGAGAATTGCTACTTGCCAAAATGGTGATACAGGAAACATGACCCGAAAGCAGCTGGCAGAAAAAATGATGGTGATAAGAAATGATTGGGAGCAATATGAGAATACGCTGCGACTGGAACCAGAGTCCCCTTAGCCACAAAGGTGGTAGAATCTAAAGTCAGAGAAGATGATCGTAACAGCATATTATGCCTCTGTTCATTAATTGTACACAGTGGCTAATAGAGTGTTAGGAAATAGGAAATTACAAGTATGTAAATGGGTAATAATCTGCCACAGAAGGATTTTATAATTTCAAATTGTGAGATTCACAATAAATGTGAAAGAGGAGTTCAGAACAGCAGAGGGAACCAACACAGAAAATGAAAGAATATGGTGCGTTCAAGACACACAAGACTTCTGCTGTGACAGAATCACATGGTCAATAAGCTGGGAAGATGATATTGGAAAGGGAAGGTAGAATCAGGCTGTCAAGAGCCTTATAGACTCTTAGGAGTTTTGATTTGCTCCTAGAGAAATTTGGGAGTCATTAAAGACACCAGAGCAGGAGTGCACCTCTATATATTTGTGTCTGAAAAAATAACAATACTGATAGTTTGGTGAAAGGAGTCAAGGCTGATGGTAGGCGGGGATGCTGAGGGCCTCCTCCATGGACTAGACAGGGGATGATGATGAAAGAGCAGATTTGAAAGATACAAGAGGATTTACTGAGAGCATCCCATGTACCAGGGACTGTGCTGGTTGACGAGGATAAAATGGTGAATCAAAATAAATCTGACCCCTGAGCTCTTGGTAAACAGTGGGGACGTAAAAAATATAGTCATTTATTTAATAACCACTCAAATCTGTGCATGCTTCAGGCTGTAATAAGTTCAGTTTTGAAACAGCTTGTGAAAAACAAACTTGAGAGAGCTTCGGTGATGAATTAGCATGAATTATGTAAGATGCTTAAGAGTTAAGTAAGTGAAGGAACATCTGAGAATATTCCAGGTAGAGCAAGAACCTGGGCAAAGTCCTGGAGGGAAGGGAATCTGGAACAGTCTAACTTAAAAGAGGTTTTAGTGGGTTCCATGAGAGATGGTGACGCTATAAGACAGAAAATACAGGAAGAGAAGCAGGTCTAAGGGCAGTGGTAGAAGAAAGTAAAAAAAAAATGTGTTGTACTTAGGACACTTTAAGTTAAAATGTCTGCAAAACATTGGGTTATTTGTGCAGGGCAGGTAGACAAGGCTGGCGATCAAATTCTAGATTCATCAGTGTCTACATGGTCCTCTGATTAATGACTTAGTGAAGTTGCCCAGGGAATGTATATAGAAACAAAAGGGTCAAGGGTTAGGGGACAAACCAATAATTATGAAATAAGCAAACCAAAAAGAGAGGAAAGGAGACTGAAAAAAGTGGTCAGAAATACTAGAAAAAGGACGCAAGGATGGTGTCATGGAAGCCAAAGGCAGCAATTACCACAGAGAAAACACTGATTGGGTGAAATGTCATAGATTGATCAAATGCAATGTGTTATAAAGAGTCCAGAGTTGGGCAAGCCAGAGGTCAGAGATTACCTCAGCAAACCAAGTTTCAGGTCAGGATAGTCAGGAAAGCTGTTGAGGAACGAAAAGAGGGAATGTTCCATACACATTGAAAAAAAAAAACAGAAAGAAAGAAACTAATGTCTATAGCTCTTAGTCGCACTTAAAATTTTTTTTTCTTATAAATAAAGCCTCTACCACCTTTGCTAAAAACTGAGGTCGCAAAGCCAACTTCCATGAATGATTAAATGCTTGATGTTCTCAATTTTTAAAACTAACCTGATTTTTTTTTTTAAACAAATCTGGTATAACTTGAGAGAACAGTATTTTTGTTTCTGCGATTTCCTTGTAGAATCATATTTGATTTTCAGAAAGGCAAATGTTACGTATGTGAGGGTAGGATACCATCTTATACACACAGCAGATTCCAAGAAAGCATTCTGTGCCATGGATGGTTAGGCAAATATTCTTCCCTTAGTTCCGGTACTTTCCTCTGGACTTTTGCCTCCTAAGTCTGAACTTGTCTATTGGGGGAAGAAAAGAATGTGGCAAAAACATGTGTCAGCAAGTGTATGCTTATTTCAAAACAGTACCAAAGAATAAAATAAGTAGATCTGATGACTTCGTATAAAAAATAAATGACCCCACAAAGTGATTGGTTAACACAAATGTAAATAAATTATTTTCTGAAGAAATAAAACGATACTTACAAGTGGTGATGTACTTTTATAAGAATATACTTTTAGAAGTTTTTTAAAGCTATACTTGCTTCTAGATTGATATCTTAGTATAAATTAATGCAAAAGGACTAATTTTCCTTCCCTTTACCACCAGGTACAAGGTAGACAGGGACACACACAGAACCCATCCCCCCCCACACACACACACACATACAACAGTAAACCCACAGAAACCAAAAGAAACTAAGAGACCATACAAAGCTCAGATGATCTCCAAGCTAGTGATAAATGAGTAAGGCACATTATTTATCTTTATAATAATTATTTTTAGATAAATAAACACTGGAAAACTTCACTCACATCCCAAAGAGATCTGTTATTTAATTCAGTAGAACACAGATGAGTTTGAGAGTGAAGCTATATGGCATAATATGATATACGTCAAATTAGAGTACTGGACTGATTTTATTTTAAGCAGTTTCACCTTTGCTCCATATTGACCCTTTTATTTTATTTCATTCCCTTTTATCTATTAGAAAATATCACTACATGCTTTTTTATACTAGCTTAGCACACTCCCCCCTTCAAAACAGTAATCATGGTGATAAAAACAGCTACCATTTCTAATGCATCCTACGTTGCAGAAAACACGTAGTGGGTGTTTTACAGATATCTCATTTTACAGAGGAGGAAACTGAGACTCAGAGAGTTG
Organism: Globicephala melas; assembly: GCF_963455315.2. Classification (NCBI taxonomy): domain Eukaryota; kingdom Metazoa; phylum Chordata; class Mammalia; order Artiodactyla; family Delphinidae; genus Globicephala; species Globicephala melas. The sequence goes on along the minus strand of NC_083322.1, from coordinate 69,084,779 downwards.
ATGCAACTTGTCCGGGGTCATGCAGCTAGTAATTGTAAGAGCAGGGCTTGAAACTCAGGTATTGAAATCCAAGCTTTTTCCTTCACCACACTGTAATTCACTGTTAAACCAAGAGCTGAACAGAAGGCAAATTAGAGAAAGGCAGTTACGATGCACCATGAAACATAAATAAGTAAATAAATAAATAAATACTACTGCCAAAAAAAACCAAAAAAAAAATCTGTTAAATATGTGAAGCCAAGGCTTCTTATGTGAACATTTGTTGAATGTTCAATTGTTGAACATTTGTTTGTTGCAGCTGAAAATGATTAAATTAGAAATCTCAATCAAGTGTTCACAAAATGACTTTCATCCTGGGATCAGTCTCCACGTCACAACCATTCTTCTAACTTTCTTAAGCAATATATTTTGGCTTGACCACTCTTAGCGGTTGAAGTTGGGCCAGCATGGTTTTACTCTCATCTTCCCGGCAAACCTCCCTACCTTTCTCTCCAACTTCTGCTGATTCTCCTTCAACTTAGCACCGTCCCCAGGATTCCAGCCTGTGCCCTTTCACTGGTCTATCTGCCAGCCTAAGCCACTGAAGGCGGAGTAAAACTCAGGGTGCACTCTGCACAACTTGGCTGTCCCTTATGGGGAAAAAAATGGTGCTTTGCTAAATTAAGCACAACTCAGAAGCACCCCCAGGGTGTCCTCAATTTTGTGATCCAATTAGGCAGCCCATGATGTGACACACAACTACTAGATGCTAAAAGGAAAGGAGAAAGAAACCCCTTCAAAGGAGTGTAAGGGATAATCTCAAACTTGCTGTGCTCGTAGGCAGTGGGTAAACCGTGACAACACAGAGGCTATTCAGTTCTGAGAAAAGTCTAGGCTAATCTGGAGATGAGAATGACAATAATTGCAAATATTCTTTGCAGCCACATCAAAACAAACAGCCAAGGTGCACAATGAGAAATTATTGCTGGTAATCTACGCCCACGGAGATAGCTATCACCACCAGGAGTGTTATCTTTGAAGGGCAGAGGTCTGAATGCTTGCTGGGCTAGCCAGGAAAAATATCATAGACCCTGAGACTTACTGATCAAAGCAAACTGAAGTTCCCTAAAGGAATCAGGATATGAGCTCATACACATGTTTTTAAAATGAGGATACACTCAGATTATTTATATATAACCCCTGGATATTGCCCTATGGGCATCCCAGTCTAGACCACACCCTATGAGCTCCAAAAGAATTTGGAGAAATAAACTTGGCATGGCCAATGCTCTTGTTCATGGTTTTAGGACTGGAAACCTTGAAATTCCTCACATTTCTTTCAAATCAAGATATTTAGATTGCAAACCCTTTAATCCAACTAAAAAGAGATATTTGGAATGTCTGAGCTCTCCACCCAGATTGAAGAGTAGTGTTTCAATTAGTACCATGGATTGAGGAATTCTTTGGCATCTACCATTAAGTGAGCAAACTCAAAGATGATAAAATAAACTTTAAAAGACGGAAGAAAGAAAGAGAGAGAGAGAGAGAAAGAAAGAAAGAAAGAAAGAGAAAACGTTCATTTTAATTAACTTCGAGTGAGACTTAAAAGTCAGCCTAAACCACAATAAGTCAGTTTCCAAAACGTTGCTCTTTTTTATTTTTGCCAGACAGCATGACTCCACTGCCACTTAATTAGTGCTGATTTTTAAATGCATCGCTTTTTTTTTAAGTAACTGATTCATAAACAAAGAGAATACAATTCTCAGAAGAGCCAAGGCAATATTAGCATCTCTAAGTTGTTTTAAATTAATTCACCAAAACTATAATATGAACATATCTCAATATCAACTGCCAAAAATCTAGGTCAAGGTCATGCTAAATCATTTTCCTCTAAATAGTATAATAAAATTCACTGGGCTTTCAACCAAGAATAGTCTACAAAACAGCTACCTCGAAACCCCTACATCCTTAGATTTGCCCCAATATCTTAAACACAGTATTTTTTAAACTATAAATTATATCTATTTACTGGCATTTTGAGAGAAGCTGCCATCATATTGTCACCAGGTTAGATTAATTGTTTTCTTTAATTTTAATTTATTTAATTAAAAATTTTTCTTTAATTTTATTTTTATCAGTATGGCCTTGGCACTTTGTTTAACCCTGTAAAATTTTTTGGTAAGTGCAACTTTCACAAAAGATAAAATCATGTGTTGGACACACTTTTCCTCATATTGAGAAGATCCTGCCCGGATCAGAAATCTTATTCATGTGAAAAAATCTATTCTTCACACATAAAAGTGGCCCAGGGGCTTCCCTGGTGGCGCAGTGGTCGAGAGTCCGCCTGCCAATGCAGGGGACACGGGTTCGTGCCCCGGTCCGGGAAGATCCCACATGCCGCGGAGCGGCTGGGCCCGTGAGCCATGGCCGCTGAGCCTGCGCGTCCGGAGCCTGTGCTCCGCAACGGGAGGGGCCACAGCACTGAGAGGCCCGCGAACCGCAAAAAAAAAAAAAAAAAAAAAAGTGGCCCAATAAGGTGGGAGCTATTAATATGTTAATTCAGTTCTTGTCTTTAGCAGAGTTGGCAAAAATAAAATGTGTAGAAGTTTGACCCCAAGAAAATCGATTCATTAATCTGGCAATGACTCACTATTTCCCGAATCCATCTTGCCCTCTGACCTTAGTTAAATCTATATCTCCGTTGCTCTTAGTGATAATGTGGGATTGTTTGTCAATTAGCTGTCTGAAGAACTGTAATACCTATTATATTTTATTTACCATACTATATTGTATAGAGCAACAGTCCCCAACCTTTTAGGCACCAGGCACCAGTTTCATGGAAGATGATTTTTCCACGGACCGGGGTGGGGGGGTGTGAATGGTTTCTGGATGATTCATGCACATTACATTTATTGTGCCCTTTATTTCTATTATTATTACATTGTAATATATAATAAAATAATTATACAACTCACCATAATGCAGAATCAGTGGGAGCCCTGAGATTGTTTTCTTACAACTGGATGGTCCGATCTGGGGGCGATGGGAGACAGTGACACCCAAAGTGTGTAGCTTATGTCCAGTCTACTCTGTAAGATGCAATTTAATTGTCACTTGCTACTCACTGATAGGGTTTTTGTTGTTGTTGTTGTTTGTTTGTTTGTTTGCGGTACGCAGGCCTCTCACTGTCGTGGCCTCTCCCGTTGCAGAGCACAGGCTCCGGACGCGCAGGCTGAGCGGCCATGGCTCACAGGCCCAGCCGCTCCGCGGCATGTGGGATCTTCCCGGACCGGGGCACGAACCCGTGTCCCCTGCATCGGCAGGCGGTCTCTCAACCACTGCGCCACTAGGGAAGCCCACTGATAGAGTTTTGATATGAGTCTGCAAGCATTTGATTTATTATGGTCTCTGTGCAGTCAAACCTCTCTGCTGATGATAATCCGTATTTGCAGCTGCTCCCCAGCGCTGGCATTATCGCCTCAGATCCACCTCAGTTCATCAGGCATTAGGTTCTCATAAGAAGCGCCCAACCTAGATCCCTCACATGTGCAGTTCACAGTAGGGTTCGCGCTCCTATGAGAATCTAATGCCGCCACTGATCTGACAGGAGGCAGAGCTCAGGTGGTAATGTGAGCAATGGGGAGTGGCTGTAAGTACAGATGAAGCTTCGCTCAACTGCCTACCACTCACCTCCTACTGTGCGGCCTGGTTCCTAACAGGCCACAGACTGGTAGCCATCCATGGCCCGGCGGTTGGGGACCCCTGGTATAGAGTTTACCTGATATAATTAGTATCTGTGTGTCAAAGTATAATAACTTTCTAAAAGAATGTGTTGAAAAAAGTGACATCATATAACCTGTATTCATTTCAAAGAAGAGTAGACATAAATCAGATATATGACACGTGAATTCTAATGGTATAATTGTTTACATCTTGAAGTTGTTCATGATTCTCTCAGTATTCACCTACCTCTTCAAGACTCAACTAGGAGGCCATCTGACAGAACACTGCATTGCTCCCATTCCTTCCCAAAGATACAGAGGCAAGAAAAGGAAATCACAGTCTTTCCCAAAGGCATTTGCTCAAGTGTCACACTTAAGGGACATGATCATAATTTCACATTTTTTAATGTGCTTTTGAAAAATAACGAACTCAATTTTGAAGAGTGAAGTGTTTTTTCTTAAAGGACAACATTATGAAAGCACTCAAAGCAACTATTATATTAATTGCCTTTTCTTTTACACTCTTTCCATCTTCTTTAATCATTGTTCCTAAATGAGTTTAAGGCAATCAGATCACATTAGCATCCTGCCCAGGAGGCCAGCCTCAGAATTGATTCCACTCCTTCATGATTTTTCAGCCCGAGGGTCTTGCACACTTGAACCAGACCTATCAGGACCTAGCCCTCTCCTTATGAGGTAACTGACAAGGCAAGAATCAACCTCCCCCGGGTAGAGAAAGCATTTCCTCCTGCCTACCAGGAATATAGAAATAAAGCATACAATCTCTTGGCCATGATTCCAGGGAGAGTTGGTGAGATTCATAAAGGGATGGAACCATTTTCCTTGGGTACATGAGCACAGCTCATCTGTCCTTGGGCCTATAGGACAAGGAAATCATGGGTTTTTGCATATTTGTTTGTATTTGACTAATTTAACAAATTCTTACTAATTCTAATAATTCTTCAATCAAATTTTTAGTGAACAATCATATTATTTCCATTTAAGGATAATGTTGCCTCATTCTTTTGAAAAGTTACTTCAGCTGCAAAGTGGGTTACACTTGGTTTGAAGAATGAAATGAGTACTGAGCTTTTCAAGCAGTTTTGAGATATATGGATTTGAAGACAAAATGCTAAAGACAGAGCAACCAAAGAACCATTGTAGTAGTTTAGGTGTAATGCAGTGATGAATGAAATAGGACGACTGCTTAAAAAAATACGGACAGAAAGAGAAATAGCTGAAGAATATTTTAGATTTTAAAAACTGCTGGATGGGGAAGATGAGTAGGCAATAAAAAAATAACTCCAACCTTTCTTAACATGCACTATGAACGGTAACTAATGAAGAGTAAGCAGAGTTGCTATATTTTTATAGATGCCAAAATGGATTACAATAAAGAAATATGAAAAGAGGATTTAAAAAGTAAATAAATCTGACTTCTTAGTTTATAAACAGTGCAAATCAGACCAAGATAAATCATCAGATATTCTACCGTATCTTCACGATCTCATGTAATCTTGCTAATACCAGGAGACCTCACAATAATGATATTTGTATAAAGCTTTCACACTACATGAAGCAACTACAAATACGTTGTATGTAGAAATGATTCCCTAGAGCAATGCTGAGAGATTTTTGACACTAAAAATTCCTAAAAATAGTTACAGCTTATAAAATCTTTCTTACGATTTCAGTTGATAATTATAATCCATCCTTTATTTTCTTGCAAATTCCATTCTACCAAACGTGATCTACCAGTGGCCTCCACAGGCAAACATGCTATTCTACCCTTGTATGTATATTCCACCCTCGTTTGTCCACGCATCATTCATCTTTCCACTCCTGTGCATATGGTGAAGCCCTATTTAGCCTTCAAAGCAATCTTTTGCCCTTTTCTTGAAGCAGGGGGATTAAGAGGCAGAGGAGATGAAATTGGGGTGGAGGCAGGAAGTTGCTAGAAAGGAAAAATTCAGTTACCTCGAGCTTCCTGGGCAAATGGGTAAATCAGAAGATCAGGGAGTGTGCTGGCAGCTCTCCTCCACAGCTGTTGTGGGCCTCCACAGATAGTCATTATTTCAGTTCTCTAAGCTCAGGAAACCATTTTACTGTTGATGCTGGTGCATCTGCCCTGTTTCCATCTCCAAAAAACAAAATACAGATTGTTCCTCGCGCCCTTCCCGTTGCCCTCCCCCACCTATAAATCTTTCCCATCCTTAGCCTAACTCATTTCCCTTATTCAAAGGAGGAAAAACCGTGGCATTTGTTGCTTGCAAAGGCAAACACAATGGAAGTTGCAACCCATTTTTTTCTCTGGTCTCAATTTTACTGATTATCCTCTTGGCCAAGTAAAAATTTTAAAGAAAGCAAAAGAAACTTTTATGAGAAAAGTTTAAAATAAAATGAACTAAACCACAAGGAATTATATTTATTACATGATGCCACTAAGGTTTTTACCATTATTTCTATTGTGAAAAATAGAAAATTCAGTAACTGCTCTCGATCGACTAGTTTATTCACTTTAGTAAAGTGAAGGTGTTTTCAATAGATTTGACTTAAATTACCTTCTGTTGCATCTACTAAAACACTGTCAACAGTTTAGTATAAATAAGACTGCTGTTACAAGTATAATTTTCCAAGTTATATTTCCTCACTTTCTATTCCACTTTGCTTTTATAACTATCCTGTTCTTTTCAAATGGTCAAGGGGTCATTAAGAGAGTGGAGTGGGGAAGAGAAAGAGGGTCTGGACAATGTTGATGAGCAATGAAAACCAGTTTTAGGTACCCTTTTTAAGCTCCCATAGTGATCATCATGTGAGAAACTGATGTCTGTTGCTAATGATCCTATCCCAGACTCTGATCTAATTCTGAAAATGCAAGAACAAAGCACACGCTGCTTCTACCCTTATTTGCTTACCCCATTCACTCTGACATCTGCAAAAAAAAAAAATGGATTATGAAATAATTTTCTTGGGCATAGTTTTTGAGAAGTATTTTTTCCCTTTTCTTAGTTTCGGGACATTGGTCTTGGGTAACTTCTCTGAGACCAGGCTCCCAGAGGTAGCAGTTGATCTGACTGATGTTGGATGCCTATTAAGTGGTCTCAATGCCCATTCTCACTGATTCCATCTGCCAGGTACTCCTTAATACACTCAATCATTTTAGAGTAGGTGACCAAGTCATGCATACATTTGCTCAACAAACATTCATTGATAGTGTGTGATGTTTGCAACATGAAAGTAATGATTCTGTGTTCAACTAAGAGTGAACTTATTACATCTAATGTACTCAAATCCCTTAGCTCCCCCTATAGGGAGGGTTGGGTTAAAGTAGGGAGTGAGGGGAGACAAATTTCACAGGCAGGTTTAATTTCACAGTAGAGAATTAAAGTCTGAAAGAGTCCATTCTTGTTGTCCCACTATGCCAAAGTCGAAAGAGCAACCAAGAAAAACAATCTTATTTGTACAGCTGATAGAATTAGTCAAGTAAGAGCACACTTTTGCTACTATATGAGAGAAGCAAGAACATATATATATATATATGCTATTATATATAAATATGCTATTATATATATATATATTTTTTTTAATCCCATCTCTGCTACTAATCACTCTTTCTATTCTCCTATTCCCTATATGGCTATGTATTGGCATTAGCAAAGGCTCTCATTGATGAAGCAAATACCCAGCATGGGTTTAATTTACTATTAGGCCAGGTATTTCTAATGCATTAATTCACTCATTCATTCAGTAATTCAGTAAACATCACCAAACAACTAATATACATAGACTCACAATATCTCCCCTCTATGTTTATCCTGAAATAGAGAAGCAAAACTGTATACTAGTGTTTCGAATTCAGTGAGGTAAAAGCTGAAATCAGAGTGTGTATAACACACAAAGTACTGTGGTGGCACACCAAAAAATGATGTGATCGGTTTTGTGTGGTTGAAAAAAGGGATGAGATTTAAAATCTCAGAGATAGATCGGGAGAGGGGGAAGATGGCGGAGGAGTAAGACGCGGAGATCACCTTCCTCCCCACAGATACATCAGAAATACATCTACACGTGGAACAACTCCTACAGAACACCTACTGAACGCTGGCAGAAGACCTCAGACCTCCAAAAAGGCAAGAAACTCCCCACGTACCCGGGTAGGGCAAAAGACAAAAGAATAGGGACGGGACCTGCACCAGTGGGAGGGAGCTGTGAAGGAGGAAAGGTCTCCACACACTAGGAAGCCTCTTTGCGGGCGGAGACTGCGGGTGGCGGAGGGGGAAGCTTTAGAGCCGCGGAGAAGAGTGCAGCCACAGGGGTACGTAAGGCAAAGCGGAAAGATTCCCGCACAAGGATCGGCGCCGACCAGCACTCACCAGCCTGAGAGGCTTCTCTGCTTACCTGCCGGGGCGGGTGGGGCGGGAGCTGAGGCTCGGGCTTCGGACGGCTAGCCGGGAGGGTGTCTGGGGAAAAGTCTGGCCCTGCTGAAGAGGCAAGAGACTTTTTCTTCCCTGTTTGTTTCCTGGTGCGCGACGAGAGGGGATTAAGGGCGCTGCTTAAAGGAGCTCCAGAGACGGGCGCGAGCCGCAGCTAACAGCGCGGACCCCAGAGACGGGCATGAGACACTAAGGCTGCTGCTGCCGCCATCAAGAAGCCTGTGTGCGAGCACAGGTCACTCTCCACACTTCCCGTCCGGGGAGCCTGTGCAGCCCCCCACTGCCAGGGTCCTGGGATCCAGGGACAACTTCCCCGGGAGAACGCACGGCGTGCCTCAGGCTGGTGCAACGTCATGCCGGCCTCTGCCGCCGCAGGCCCGCCCCGCATTCCATACCCCTCCCTCCCCACGGCCTGAGTGAGCCAGAGGCCCCAAGTCTGCTGCTCCTTTAACCCCGTCCTGTCTGAGCGAATAACAGACGCCCTCCGGTGACCTACACGCAGAGGCAGGGCCAAATCAAAAGCGGAGCCCCGGGAGCTGTGCGAAGGAAGAAGAGAAAGGGAAATCTCTCCCAGCAGCCTCAGGAGCAGCAGATTAAAGCTCCACAATCAACCTGATGAACCCTGCAACTATGGAATACCGGAATAGACAACAACATCCCAAATTGAGGAGGTGGACTTTGAGAGCAAGATTTATTATTTTTTCCCCTTTTTCTCTTTTTGTGAGTGTGTATGTATATGCTTCTGTGTGAGATTTTGTCTGTATAGCTTTGCTTTCACCATTTGTCCTAGGGTTCTATCAGTCCATTTATTTGTTTGTTTGTTTTTTGGTCTGTTTGTTGTTTCTTTACTTTAAAAAATTTTTTTTCATATTAATTACTTTTTATTTTAATAACTTTATTTTATTTTATGTTACTTATTTTATTTTCTTTTATCCTCTTTCTTTCCTTCTTTCTACTTTTTCTCCCTTTTATCCTGAGCCGTGTGGATGAAAGACTCTTGGTGCTGCAGCCAGGAGTCAGTGCTGTGCCTCTGAGGTGGGAGAGCCAACTTCAAGACACTGGTCCACAAGAGACCTCCCAGCTCCACATAATATCAAACGGCGAAAATCTCCCAGAGATCTCCATCTCAACATCAACACCCAGCTTCACTCAACGACCAGCAAGCTACAGTGCTGGACACCCTATGCCAAACATCTATCAAGACAGGAACACAACCCCACCCATTAGCAGAGAGGCTGCCTAAAATCCTAATAAGTCCACAGACACCCCAAAACACGCCACCAGACGTGAACCTGCCCACCAGAAAGACAAGATCCAGCCTCACCCACCAGAACACAGGCACTACTCCCCTCCACCAGGAAGCCTACACAACCCACTGAACCAACATTAGCCACTGGGGACGGACACCAAAAACAACGGGAATTACGAACCTGCAGCCTGCAAAAAGGAGACCCCAAACACAGTAAGATAAGCAAAATGAGATGACAGAAAAACACACAGCAGATGAAGGAGCAACATAAAAACCCACCAGACCTAAAAAATGAAGAGGAAATAGGCAGTCTACCTGAAAAAGAATTCAGAATAATGATAGTAAAGATGATCCAAAATCTTGGAAATAGAATAGACAAAATACAAGAAACATTTAACAAGGACCCAGAAGAACTAAAGATGAAACAAGCAACAATGAACAACACAATAAATAAAATTAAAAATACTCTAGAAGGGATCAATAGCAGAATAACTGAGGCAGAAGAACGGATAAGTGACCTGGAAGATAAAATAGTGCAAATAACTACTGCAGAGCAGAATAAAGAAAAAAGAATGAAAAGAACTGAGGACAGTCTGAGAGACCTCTGGGATAACATTAAATGCACAAACATTTGAATTATAGGGGTTCCAGAAGAAGAAGAGAAAAAGAAAGGGACTGAGAAAATATTTGAAGAGATTATAGTTGAAAACTTCCCTAATATGGGAAAGGAAATAGTTAATCAAGTCCAGGAAGCACAGAGAGTCCCATACAGGATAAATCCAAGAAGAAACATGCCAAGACATATATTAATCAACTGTCAAAAATTGAATACAAAGAAAACATACTAAAAGCAGCAAGGGAGAAACAACAAATAACACACAAGGGAATCCCCATAAGGTTAAGACCTGATCTTTCAGCAGAAACTCTGCAAGCCAGAAGGGAGTGGCAGGACATATTGAAAGTGATGAAGGAGAAAAACCTACAACCAAGATTACTCTACCCAGCAAGGATCTCATTCAGATTTGATGGAGAAATTAAAAACTTTACAGACAAGCAAAAGCTGAGAGAGTTCAGCACCACCAAACCAGCTTTACAACAAATGCTAAAGGATCTTCTCTAGGCAAGAAACACAAGAGAAGGAAAGACCTACAATAACAAACCCAAAACAATTAAGAAAATGGGAATAGGAACATACATATCAATAATTACCTTAAATGTAAATGGATTTAAATGCTCCCACCAAAAGACACAGACTGGCTGAATGGACACAAAACAAGACCCATATATATGCTGTCTAGAAGAGACCCACTTCAGACCTAGAGACAGATATTATTATACTTATTTTTCAGTCTGGCAACTCTCATCTTTTATTTACTGTCTTCTTTATCTATCACCCTCTCTCTCAAATGAGTGGTGGTCATTTAGACACTATTGGAAAAAATAAGCTTGGATGGGAAAATGTGAACTTTTAGTTCCCATTTCTGTAGAGGTTTGGTGGCACAATTATCTCTAACTAATAGTGGCACTTTGCAGCCATCACTTACAATTGCTTTAATTTGAGCTACAGAAGAAGGGGGCTTTCTCAGATCTTCAACACCTCGAATTACAGAACTCAGAGGCAATTTACGCTCTAGGCTTCTCAAGGAAACTCTCTAAGAGAAGGGGTGTTTCCTTCTCTCTCTGCTTGAAGTCTGACCTATTCTGAGCTCATCTCACACTTTCACAAGACTTTGCTAAAATGGCAAAAAGTACCCAACACAGACACCGACATTCTGAATTTTTCCTACCATTTCCCCTTGTGCTTTAGCTCCAATTCATATGTGGTTTGTCTTCCAAAGGACAACAGATAACAATGTGACAAATAGTTTTCCATCCTATAATAGAGTTATTAGTTGTCCAGTCTGCAATATCTGAATTTTTGCTATATAAATGCCTCCTCACCACCAAGACAGGTCCTATTTTCAAGTTGTTATCACACCCTACCTCCAGATGCTAAATTCTATATTAAGTAGGATTCAGTTTGGCTGTGGATAAACAAAAAAAATTAAAAACACACTACTACATATAAAACAGATAACTAATCCTGACCTAGTGTATAACACAGGGAACTCTACTCAATACTCTGTAACGACTTAAACAGGAAAAGAATTTGAAAAAGAATACATGTATATGTATAACTGAATCACTTTGCTGTACCCCTGAAACTAACACAACATTGTAAATCAACTATACTCCAATAAAAATTAAGAAGAAAACAATATATCAGAGTGTTAAACAAGATAGGGTTTGGTTTTTTTTTTTTTCTATCACAGAGAAAAATGCTAGAGGCAAGTATGCTAGAGATTCTGCTGGAACAAAGGGCACACATGCTTACTGTCCAGTATACTGAAGACAATAGCTCTGCCGAGCGCAAAGCTCAGGCATTCTTATCACCCATTATAAAAATTTTTGTTCCTTAACTTTGGGGTTCATCCCCCATAATGCAACCCACTGTGGGTGACTGTATCATCTGACCCTCTTCATGTTGCCCTATGGGAACTGCAGTTCAAGAAACCAATACAGGGCTTCCCTGGTGGCGCAGTGGTTGAGAGTCCGCCTGCCGATGCAGGGGACACGAGTTCGTGCCCCGGTCCGGGAGGATCCCACATGCCGCGGAGCGGCTGGGCCCATGAGCCATGGCCGCTGAGCCTGCGCGTCCGGAGCCTGTGCTCCGCAACGGGAGAGGCCACAACAGTGAGAGGTCCGCGTACCGCAAAAAGAAAAAAAAAAAAAAAAAAAGAAACCAATACAAATGCTCATGATCTGGCTACCGCTGTTACTGTGAGTAATAAAGCCTCCTGTCTCTGACCAGGAGTCACCTGTCTTCTACCAGCATCCATGGAATTGTGACCGGCTAACATGTTAGCTTGCAACTAGGGCAAAATCTCACACCCTTCACAGTTCTTGACTGAGAAAAGAGACCGTTAATATTATTTCTGTTTCCAGGGTGAAAATGACGCTGGTAATCAGAGTCACCTCAAATTGCACAATGAGAAGAGTCCACTTCTTCTCACCCCTCATCCATTGCACCACCCATAGCTGCTCCTGGGGAACCAGAAATGGTCTTGGGGCAAGTTGGGGAAAGTGGCTATTTGTCTTAGAAGTAGAACTGGGGTTAGGATGGTGCAAGTATGGCTGCCAGGGTGCAAAATTTAAGGAGGTACTCAGTCTCAGGTGCCAAGGCTGCCCTTGCATGAGCCTGAGAGTCAGTGCCTCCTTAAATATGATGTCCTGAGACATCATGCTGGCTGAAATAGGCCAGGCACAGAAGGACAAATACCCAAGCTTCCATTCATCTAGGGGTCTAAAATAGTCATGCTCACAGTAGCAGAGAGGAGAATGGTGGATGCCAGGGGCTGGGAGAAGGGGGAAATGGAGAATTGCTGTTCCTCGGGTGTAAAGTTTCAGTTACACAAGATGGATAAGGTGTAGAGACCTGCTGTGCCTATAGTTAACTATACCATACTGTACACATAAAAATGTGTTAAAAGGATAGATATCATGTCAAGTATTCATATATACGTATATATTATTTAAAAGATGGCCAGTGCTAGAACTCGAACAATGAATGATAACTACTAATATTTCAGTTCTCAAAAAAAGATCACTTGGACAGCCACATGTGAAAAGGAAAATAAAATTATTCTATTTGGAATGAATGGTTCATACTTTCCCCTTCCAGAGCCAAGTAGTAACTGAAATAGGATCTTGATTTTCAGGAATCAAAGGTCTAAGCCTCATTTAATTATCTCTCCTTTTATAAGAGACTTTCTTTCTGAGTTCTCCATCCAGTATTTTCAATATATGGGAATGTAAACAATTGCTATATTTATTATATATTGGCCAACAATTCATCTTTCTGCCAAATGTACATTTAGAGAAATTTGAAGTTGTTTTAATAAGAATTTAAACCATTTGTGTTTCCATATACCAATTTATGATTGCAAACACATTTTTTTCCACAGTGAATATCTTAAAGTACCAGAACCCGTACCTGTCATTTTCCCATAAAGTTGGTGTTGGGATACATCAGTTTTATTTGAAAAATATGTATCAGACTTTGAGCCTCACGTGCCTCACCTGAATACTGGCCTTGCTTAGAAGTCTCCAGATCTAGCATCTTTCTTTTCTGACATCAGATTGATTTTCTTCTCAACCACACATGCCTTTACACTTTATGATCCCACCAAAATTGTCCTCAAAACCTATACTCTGAAATAGATCCAAAACATATTCACACCAGCATCAAATAACTGGTGCCATCTTAACACTCTCCTCCCACGACTACTGGAATTTCAAAAGTAACATTTTGCCAAAGGAATGCATAATAAAAGGAGAATCTCAAGTGTTCTAACTAGAATTTTACCCTTTATACGGGATATTTGAGGGAGGATTTCTACTTGCGGGGAGCACTGTTAAAATATCTTTATGACATATAAAGATCAGACCACTCCATATTGCCGGCTACCTGCTACGTTTATCCCTAAAGTCTACAGTCCAGTATATTAGGGTTATTAATCACAAAAAGAATCTTTTTTTTTTTTTTGAGAAATCCTGTCATTTAATTAACTCCAGAAGCAGAGACGACCTTATTTGTCCCTTTAATAATGGAGGCAAGTGAAGGCCGAAAGGCACTTCCATTTGCAGTCATCCTCACTTCGTTGAAGAGACAGGATGAAAAGAAAGACTTCACCATCAGCTTGCTGGTGCTGGGGAGGAGTCAAGTGAAGACAAACCCCCAATTCTCTGTCTGCCTGGAAGCCCCTGGCATCTCCAACCAAGTGCCGAACAAACGAGCCTTTGTACGCACTCATGATGGGGCCCTTTGAAGCTCTGGCATCCTGATTGGCAACTTTTCGTATCTGCCCATCTCAGAGCATGGGAGTTTGGGAAACGAGAAGGGGAAGGACCAAGAGAAGTAGGCAGTACTGGCTCCGAGCCCCCTGGGTAAATATGCATGCTCCCTTCTCACAGAGATAGCTTTTCAAAAATGAAAAGGGAGTGTCCAGCTTCATTTGGAATAAAGATGAGGAGACGACTCTCAGCTGTCCACACACAACAAAACAACTGACCACTACGGAGTAGCCAGAGCCTTCCATCCAAGGTAGACCAGATGGAATTTCTCTCCCAGACCAGAAGTACACGTTCCTCTTCAAGAATGTTTACCCTGCCGGGGATGGGGACATCCTAATAATACCCACAGTTTTAACTTTCCACAAAGAATACACAGTCACAAACTTTCCTTCAGGACAAGAGCAGCTTTACTTTTCTGAATGCTTTTCTTAATCTAATTATACTGATGAAGGATGGGTGACCCTTTGTTTTGAGTTTAGGATTATGAGTTTGAAACTCTGAGGCCCAATTTTCGTTCCATACCTAACTTCTTGTGTGGTCCTTCACAAGCAATTATTTCCTGTCTTATTTTTCTGAACTATTAAAGGGGCTATGGTGATGGCTGTGGGCAAGGAAGGAAGATGGGTATATATCTTGTTTTAAATATTTTCAATTGATTCCAAGGCAACAGAATATTTACCAAGCATCTACTCTCGACTTAACAGAAAGAAGAAAAATACAAAAGAAGAAAAATATAGGTCCCCTGCATTCAAGAAATTCCTAAAGTAAATGGCATATATAGACACAAGAATTAGCAAGGCAGTATCCAGTCAAATACATAGTTCGTTAATATTAACTATAAATACTGTAAGAATTTGAAAAAGAATATATCATTATTAATGGGGTTAGGTTATTTGGGATAGGTTTTATAAACCAGAAAAGACTTCAGATCAATCACAAGAAAAATATATATATATATATCTATATATTGCCTTGTCAAGAGGGAAGGTTGTTTAACAAAAAGGTAATAATATCTTTCACACATAAAAAAAGTACCAAGTACCTTTATCGTGGTGAACATCAAGGTTTACCAAAATATAATCTGATTCTCCTCAGTAATTCAAAGACATTAAATTAGAAACAAATGCTAATTAAGAGATAATTTGCTGAATTATTAGGGAGGTTATAGCAGGCTTACCACATGATAAGTGACTTTTAGGACACTGAGCCATTGCATCTGGTCCACAGACTCCTAACTTCACCGAGAAGTATTTTTTATCTACTGTTTCTTCATATTTCTGTCTTACATTTACCAAATGGCAGCCTAGGTTAAGGGCTATAAAAACTAAACTTGACCATTTATATGTTCGTATTTCATCCAGTAACAAAGTCATTAAAAGTATATTTACATGAAAGATATAGCAACAACATTTCTCCCATTTTTCTTGTAACTTTGTTAGAAACCAGCACACGCCTCACTTTGTGCAGATTTGTGGCTTGTGAAGAGAAGTCCTTTTCTTCTATGATTGTTAGGAGTTTGCCATATTTGCAGTGTTCCTCCTCATGTTTTCTATGGGTATTTACTTGACACAAGTAAGTTGAATATATATTACAAAAGCTTCCAGTGGAAATCAAACATAACTTAAAAGTATAAAGTACATTCAACTTTGTTGTTGAATGTATTGCCTTAATTTCCATTTTTATTGATACTCGTCTAATTTCTTCCAGATCTGTGGTATGTGAACCAGGGCTTATTTTTAAGACTGAATAAGGCAAAACACAAGCCTAAAATGAAGTGCCTTAATTTACATTCACAGATCTGCTAATGATTACGTATCCCAAAGGTCACCCCACTATGTGTCCTAGAGATGCAGCTGTAAAACAGAAAGCGAGATCTCATCAAATGGAATACATAAGTTCCTTCTGCAAATTAGATTTTATTCATAAGTCAAATTCAAGACCAGAGTTATTCATCACAGTGATCAACCATAGTTAATTAATTCTAGAGACACCTTCATTCCATTAACTCCTGTCTGACACCTATCTTGACAATGACCTCCCCTAATGCTGAAGACGATAAACTAACTCCTCAGTATAAAAGATAGGTGTTTGGAGTCAGGAGCAATTTTTAATGGAGAGAGCAATAAAGAAGGTTTTGTAATTTAAAGATCTATGTGGCTGTTTCCAGCCAAGACGAAATAACAGGGACTGGATTCACCGTCTCCCGTAAAGCAACTTTAAAAATGGACAAAATATATGAAACAATGATTTTCAGATAGTGGACATCAGGCAGCACAGGATAGTGACCTAAGAGATACGATACAAAGAAAGGGTTTTTTTAATATATATATAAATTTATTTATTTATTTATGTATTTGTTTGTTTGTTTATTTTTGGCTGCATTGGGTCTTCGTTGCTGCACGCAGGCTTCCCCTAGTTGTGGTGAGCAGTGCTACTCTTCGTTGCGGTGCGCAGGCTTCTCATTGCGGTGGCTTCTCTTGTTGCTGAGCACAAGCTCTAGGCACGCAGGCTTCAGTAGTTGCGGTGCGCGGGCTCAGTAGTTGTGGCTCATGGGCTCTAGAGCGCAGGCTCAGTAGTTGTGGCACACGGGTTTAGTTGCTCTGCGGCCTGTGGGATCTTGCCGGACCAGGGCTGGAACCCGTGTCCCCTGCACTGGCAGGCGGATTCTTAACCACTGTGCCACCAGGGAAATCCCAAAGAAAGGGTTCTTGTGGTTGCCCAGCTTCCTACCTGGATTGAGTTTCTAGGCCAAAGCTCAGGGAGCTGGAATTCAGGTGAGCCTAGTAGAGTCCCTGAGATGAAGAAATAGAACTAGGAGTATGGGGAGGCCAGGAATTCACAGGCAGATTCCCAAAGAAGAGAGCTGTATATATACACACCACTACATATAAAATAGATAACTAATAAGAACCTACTGTGTAGCACAGGGAACTCTACTCAATACTCTGCAATGACCTACATGGGAAAAGGATCTAAAAAAGAGTGCGTACATGTATATGAAAAACTGATTCACTTCGCTGTACAACTGAAACTAACACAACATTATAAATCAACTATACTCCAATAAAAATATTTTTTAAATAAAAAAAAAAAGAAGAGAGCTGTACAGAGAGAGAGAGAGAGAGAGAGAAAGCACTCAGGAGATCTGAAGAGGATCCCTTCTGAGTCATCAGCTGAATTCTGACCAGCACATGAGTGAGAGGAAACTACATGAGTCTGGGGGGAAAAAAAAAAACAACTAAGGGAACAGTCATCAGAGCTCATACAGAACATGAATAGATTGTGCTCCCCTCAGTCAAAGTGGAAAAACTTGGTAATTCATGGTACGTCAAATTGAACATGCAGAAGGGTATCACCTCAATAGCGGGGAAAAGTTAGTCTTAGACTAAAGGCTGTTCTAATTCCCCCTAACAGAATTTAAAATCTACATGGTTGAAATTATTTCCCATCTTTGGGGATGGTTTTCTTTCCATCTGGCCCTTCAATAAACGTTCATTAAATGACTGTAATGTTGAATAGAGATTTTGACTTTGTCGAGATCTTGGTGTCTGACTCTCCTGCTATACAAGTGCAAAGGAGGACACAGGTGAGAACCTCACAAAAGTGGAACAAGGTATATCATTCAATTTCTACTTTCTCCTCTACGTTGCTTGTTTTCCATTTAGCAGCAGATGAATCCAAATCTGAATAGAGTAATAAAATCTAATATCCCCATAAGTTCAGTAAGTGTTTAGGGAACTCGTGAAGGCAACACTGGAAACTGTTTACTTCCTCATTTTGAACAATGTACCGATTGTTCAGTAGCACTACTGCATCGTCATTATGCAACTGTCCACATAATACCATTCAGGCACTGCACCTCCCAGACACCATGCTATTGATCTTTCTACCCATGATATTTACTCCCAGCTCAATTTCACCATTCATTAAACCACAAATTTGATAAGCTTAGCAATATTGCTATTGGATTGTAAGTTAGTCTTCCAAGGTTGGTCTCATAAGTCTTTTGCTAAAAAAAGATTTTTATTTTTTGAAAGGGAGACTTCCATAGTCTTACTTGGAAAATAAAAAAACAACCAAAGTTGTGATTTCCCATAGCATTTCTCAGCTGCTGTGATTAAAAAAACCCTTATGTTCTCAGAAAAGCCCTGGTGACACGATGCTAAGTTGGCAATACTCTCCATCCCAAACAAGCATGTGATGGTACAAGATCCTGTGACAATGTGGCTGGTGTCCTTTGACTTCTGAACCCAGTTGCAATGGCCAGAGAGTGTCTTCGGACTTCTCCCTTAGTTGATTCTATTTTGAGGGATTGTCTGGGAGACAGTTGCCTGCAAGATTTCAGTTGCTGCTTGGATAACATCTGAGTCCAGATGCTCCTCTGCCATCCCTCTCACTGCTAGTAATTGTTTACCCCTCTCTGAGGGTCTGCACAGGATGAGAACAAGCCTTAGGTTGGAACCACTTTCTTCTTTGTTGATATATAACCATCTGAAGAAACGTTAACAGGTGGCTCTATTACCATTGTCCTGTGTGGAAAACCACGTCTTCTTCTTCTCCTTCCTGGATTTAGCCATAGACCAGAGAAATTCATAAAGTCCAAATATAAATCATATAGGGAGTGAAAAAGAAAAAACTCAGATACCACTCCTCTCTGGCTTTAATTCAATCCAGCCCTTATGAGTGCCTATGACTTTCTGAGGCAACTGTGTGAGGCAAGAACAAATCAGAGTCTGTTCGCTCCAATCCAATATGGTCTGAAACGTTACACTCTCTTAGGCACTTGTCGATAACACTGGAAAGATATGTCTTCCTTTTTCTATAGGGTGCAAATAGCACTCTCTCTTGCAAAAGGAGAGGCTCACACTAACCCTTTTCTAGTTAAGAATTCATTCCAAGGGCACAAGGGAAAAGAAAAATGTAAGAACAATTAATCAAGCCCAGAGTTTAAAATAAATTGCCAACTTGATTTGAGTTTCTTCCATAGATTTCTTAAAATGTATTTTTTAAATATCCTGGAGATTCTTTAGAGCCTAGTGCCTTTGATGGTGAACAAACTTTCATCGGAAGTGTGGCATTTTCTTCAGTTTCACTTCATGTTTTTTTCTTCTATTAAATTGTAGTAACTTTAAATGTAAACTCATTATTTTAAAAGATCATATTTATATAATTGTATTTCTATCCATCTACTTATCCAACTTTGTAGATAGATGTAGATATAGATAGACATAGACATAGACAAAGACATAGATATACATAGAATATATACATAGAGAGATATCTGGAATAATTTTCACCTAGTGTTACTTACGGTGATTTCAAGGTAGTAGAATTTGGGTGGGGTTTTTTTTTTTATATCTTTACACTTTTCAGTGTTTCTTAAAAGGGTTCTGGGTTTTCTTTGGTTTTGTTATTTGGGGTGATTTTTATTTAATTTATTAACATCTTCCTGTTTTCAAATTCCTGTTCAAAATACTAGAATAAAATGAAACGATGTTATTTACTCGTCAAAACATTTCTATAAGTTCTACCAAAGAGTAGCTCACATGTTCTGTAACTGTCAGAACACACAACTGTGGGACGCTCAGTCTGTACAACACAGGGGTACCCACAACATGTGTGGTGACACATTTACAGTGTAAACGAACGTTGGATACCTGTCTTCTTTGAGCTAGCTCCAAGAAAATCACCCACAGCCACAGAGCAATCGCTTCCTGTCGCCCAACCTATTTAAGTGATTACAATTAGGTGGGGAGAGGATTATGCTCTTCCTGAAGGCGCCCCCTCCCCTTGTTTCCAACCGAGTGTGAATTTTGAAGCACGTGGGAGTTTGTCCCTTTTATTTGTTCTCTTCTGCAGATAACAGACTTCATTTGTAAATTCCAGGAACTCTGATTTGGGATCAGATCTCTAAGGAAAAGTCTGTTCATCTGTAAAGATGTTTTTGTGTGTAAGACTCTGATAAAGAGTCTAATTGGCTCCATTTCTTTTTGAACGTTCTGTTTATCCACCTATTTATCCTGGGAAAACTGACATGTTTATCAAATTAAATTAAACAACCACACAGTGGAACAGACCAATAAAACAGGGGTTTCAGGAGTAGCTACAGCTCTGTTGGCCATTGGTTTGAGTTGAATTTGTCTTACTTAAAAGACTGTCATATTCAGGAGTTCGGGAGTTGAAAAGAGAGAATTAAATTCTCATAAAAGAAAGGGTACATCATTAAACACAGGTATTAAAACGAAGTTTGTTATATGAGCCATGTGATCCTGACAGTTTCATGTAAATCACCATAATGAAAATGCAGTAAGCATTCATGTATGTAACAACATTTATGAGCCTGTTTTAATCTGAATTCTTTAATACCATCAGCAAATTATCTTTCAGATACTTGAGTTCCAGACTTGCTGCGGAATAGTGCCCTCTGCTGATCACACGGACGCACTACGTCATGAGAAAAAAATCGATAACGTGGAAAAGAACAGAAAGAAATAGAAGGAAAGGGAGGGAAGGGAAGGGGTGAGGTTAGAAGAAGAAAGGAAAAGGAAAATTTTCAAAAGGAAATGCAAAAATAAAGAAAAGAAATAAGTACAATTGGGATATATAATCTTTAACTGAGGCTTTGGCATACATTAAAAATAAAGTATGTTTGTCTCACAGTTATGATTATTTAGTAGAGATTGTGTTTTCATTGCAGAAAATGTTTGCCATACTTGAAAGATTTTTAAAATGTTATTGTTATTGAAAACTGTTCTGAAATTGTCTGGTGATGTTAAATTAATTTGGAAGGTTTTCAAATTAATTTAAAATTTAATTTTAATTAATGAAATTAATTAATTAATTTCAGTGAAATACCAACTAACTTAATATTAGTTATTATTTAAAACTAATATTATGCCCCAGTGTCACCCGTGAAGCCGAGATTCTCACATTTTAATGGGCATCAAGAGCCTCCTAGGGAGCTTGTTAAAATTACAGTTGACCAGGCTTGACCTTTAAGAATTTTGATTCACTAGTGCTGTGGACGTAGGAATCTGTATTTTAATATTTACACCCAGAAGACCATTATAGGTATTTTATTTTGCTCAATTAGGAACCCAAGGGCCACTGTGGACTTCGTGTCTCATTCAGGGTTCTAGAACCCCAACCTCAGTGCTCTGGGAAGGCTTACCTTACCCAGGTGTCTGTATACCATCATCATAACCATGACCATAGTCGCCATTAGTTATTGAATATTTCCTATGTACCAGGGACTATCTTCCTATTTTCTTTAGACAGTTATGGCTTTGAAAATCCCTTCTTTCTTTTTAGGATAAAGTTCTGCATAAAAGGAGCCTGGACCATGCCTCGCACATAATTGACCCTCAATGAATGTTAGGTTTGCTTCCCTTTCCCTGGGTCCCTTGCCATTCTAGGTTGAAATGGCTGCTTAATTATATCAGGACCTTTAATTAATCTTGGAAAATTCCTAGTGGCTCAAAGTTCAAGTTCTGGAGAACCAAGACATCATTAACTGATTTCTTAAGAGGTTTTAACTTCCTTCAAAACATTCTGAAAGCTGCCGGCTCCCAGTTGGTCTCTGGAAGGCACTTAATTTGTGCCTCTTTCTACTTTCCTGTCTCTGGTCTACAGCTACGTTCTGGTCATTCGCCTCTGTGTTCTTTACGTGCTGAGATAAGGAGAGTCAGCAGAGAAAACTGGCGAGGTTGAGTCCAGGTTGAAACCGATCCCTTTATTTCATACAAACAAGGAACCTGATGATTTCTCAATAGCACCATTAAACAGACACTGACAGGTTAGAGGTTTTAACGTATAATTATTTCACACCCACTTTAACGCAACTAGTATATGTAGTGTCATCTATATCATATAAAACTGGTACATTTTAACAAATAAGTTGAAAGCGTCTGGCTAGTGGAATGAACAAGAATCCAGAAGAGGTTACCAAACTGAGCTGAAGAGGAGTCATTTAGGTACAAGTTGCATAAATTAAACTCAAACTGGCTCAAAGGGAAAAAGGATTTTTATTGGCTGATATAACACAAAAGTCAGGAGTGGTACTAGAATTAGGCAGGGTAGATTCCAGTTCTCAAAAGATGTCCTCAGAAAGCTCATGCCATCCCTCTAACTACTGTGCTTTCCTCTGTGTTGCCTCCATTCTCAGACAGGCTTTCTCTCCGAGAGGTGTTAAGAGATGGCTCCTAACAATCTCCAAAGGAGAGGCAGAGCCCCCTGCGGTGGTTTCAGTAAAAGACTTCAGCTGGATCACTTGCCCACCCGTGAAGCAATCACTGTGAACAGGAAGAGAGCACATGCTGACCAGGCGGGGGTGACGTGCCTAGCCCTCCCGGAGGGGTAGGAAGCTCCAGCCGAATCCCATCGGTGGGAAATCGGGCCAGAGACTGGCAGGAAAAGACCAGCGTGTACCAGTTACACGCACTCTCTTGAAAACATACAGAAGACAAGTTTTCAAAAATAAAGAGGAAAAAGATTTGTAACTCCATGACCTAAGCATCTGGAAGTGAATGTGACTCGACATGGTTGGAGAGGAAGAAGAAAATGCTGCTCTGATTGAGGAACTGCAAATCTCAAAAGAGGAGTAGAGAGAGGAGGAAGCTGAAAAATCCAGGATGGCTACCCAGAAACAGCAACAAAAACAAACACAAAAGCATGGTAAGAAGGCTAAATTTCAGGACGTAAAATGTCCCTATACTTCTGTGCTCAGTAAAATGCACTTATTACTGATGTCTGAAGCAAAAAGGTGGTCAAAGATACTAGACTGGTTTCTAAGGACAAATGTTTTTCTGAAAGACGTTAAGAAGGAATTCGTGAATTTCTATTTAGCCTGTTGTCTCCTTAATTTTAGCAGAGATCACTGATTGCCACCCAAAGGCTGTTCTCATCTCCAAAGTAACAGAAATCAACTTTCACTGAGGTTGGAATGCACCCAGTCAACGACTGTATTTTCAGCCCCCTTACAGCTATATGTGCCCATTTCACAAAGTTCTGGCAAACATGAATTAGCAGGTTATTTAAAGAATGCTGGCTCAGCAGTAAGTCACCTTGCCCCTCCTACTTCCAGCTGACTGGAAGATGGAGGTGATGGATGGAGCTCCAGCAGCTTGTTGGACCTTGAGGCTGAAAACCAAATATGAGAATGACAGAGTAGAAAGAAAGGAAGAGCTGGATCTCTGCTCACTTGGAACCCCCTTTACCTCTATTTTGTTGAAAGTGCTGTGATTTTGGGTTTTCTGTTATTTACAGCCAATTGTAACAAGTAAAAAGATCTTCTGATTGAAACATTTTGAATCAACTTTGGTAAGCTGAGATAAGGAAAGAGATTCATTTGTTCAAAACAGCCAAATATGCTTTGTGACCAAGGCCCTGGTGGTTGAAGCCCCTGCCCTAGAAGGACTTATACAATTATGTAATGACTCCAAATTAATTAAATATCACAGCAGGGAAAGCCCAGCTAGGGTAACTGAGACTTGAAAGTAAGATATGACGATAATAATCATGAAGTATACAAAGATGCAGAAAAGTTGGATGTGAGGAATTCATTCTAATTCTAGTTTTTCCAAAAGGGGAGATAACTTAGAAATAGTAGCTTTGTATGGCAAGGTTCCAGGACAGACTATTAAAAAGAAGGTTTCTAAACAATGGACAGGGAAGAAGTGACAACTGAAAGGCATGGCAGATTTACTAAAAATCAGTTATAAGGAATTACCTTTATTTTCCTCTTTGATAAAGAAATGCAATCCATGGGTTTTTCAGCAAGAGTTTGGTTGAGATATTTCATAATACTCTTTTGGAAAAGGTGGAAAAATTGGGCTGAGTGTTCAAATAACTAGGTGAATTTTTAACTGATTGGAAATTATGAATGGTTCTAATTAAAAGATAGATATCAATCTAAATAGAGATTTCTACTGGCAATTCACAGGGGTTTCCTTTGTGTCCTGTTAACTCACTTTCATCACAGCTTTTGATGAAGCTACAGAAGGTCCATTCACAAAGCACAGAGGCAACGTGAAGTCAAAAGAGACTCATTGGATTACAAATTTAGAATTCAAATTATTGAAGTAATGGGCTCTAAGGTAAACATAACATGGATGAACATAACATACGGATGTGAGGTCCAGATCTTAGAAATAGGAAAGGGGGCAGAAACTGACTTAGCAGTATCTATTTAAAAATTCAAAATTTTATGTCACAATTTTAGTAGGAACTAATAGGATACTATGTCCACAGCTGCTCCAAGGTGAATTCATTGTTCGGCTGCAATATAAAAGCAACAAGACAGGGGGAAGTGGTCAGCCCTCATGTTTGGGTCTGAACCACACATTTTAGTAGAATTAGAGACAAAATAAAAGAAAAATTGAACAGCCAGGAGGTGAGAGGACTTGAAATCATCTCAGAGGGAGAAGAGTTGAAAGAGCTGGGAGTATGAAGGCTAAAAAGAAGCCTGAGGAACATCTCACAGTTTCTCCAAACATTCAAAAGGGGGAGTTGGAATTGGTGGCCTCAGAAGCAGAACCAGAACCAAGGGATGAAAATCCCAGGGAGACAATTATCAGTTGAGTAGGAAAGAAAATCGAAGAAATTTCTGTTAGATCTGTACAAAGGCAGCATGAGCTGTCTCAGGGTGTGATGTGTTTCCTCGAGAGATATTTAAGGAGAGGACATTTGCACATAGAAGGCAAAGAAGGGATATATATCCCTCCCAACACTGAGGTTCTGTGATATATGCTTCTTGAAGTATTAAATGTTACCTGGGTTTTAGCTTATAAAGCATCTAATTTCAATAAATAAAAACTAAAAAGCAGATCACTGCATACTAAAAAAAAAAGGGGGCGGGGGGAAGCGCCTGATTTCTGTGAAAGCAGGCCATGAAACTCAGGTCATGACTAAAATCCCTGTTGAAGGTGTCAGAATCTGAAAGGATCCTACTTATTTGAAATACTAACCATTCATCCACATCAGAAAGGATCAAGCCTGCAAATCTGTGCATTCTTTGGCACCATGCATTTTTTTTCAAAGAACTTGCTCGAAACCCATGGTTCCAAGAAATCATATTTCAAAGGAGCAAAGGAAAGCAGTCCTTACCCAGCAGGCATGATCTGAGCGCATAATGACAAACTATATGAATCCTAGGGACTGGTTCGCCCAGCACCTAGGAATTCAGATGATACAAAAGCATAGATGGCTGCACCTGGGGGATGATTACAAACTTTGCGGGAACCATCCAAAGCAAAGAGAGGATGGACAGAGGCTGGTGACAACTAAGAATCATTAAAGAGAGAAAATGCAGAGTTATTGAGGTGGGGAGGCTGATAAGTGACGGACAGACTCTGCAAGTCAATCTTGCCTAAAGAAAAAATACATACTGGTCATCTCCCTCTTGTTAGGGATCCTGAGAAATTACTCATACATTCAGTTATTGACACATTGGTTATTTGGTGACCTCCCTAACAGATTATATCAGCACCTTCTTTTGTATCTCCTCCAGAACGTCCAAGCAGGAGACAAAATCAAATCACAGATTTCTGTCAGTGCCTGGAATGACTCTGCCTTTTCCATTGGAAAGCACCAAAAACCATCCCTAAGTGGAGAAAAACAAACAACAAAAAACAAAAGAAACTCTCATTTTGCAAGTACGGGAGATCTAAACAAAATGAGTGGCCCTACAGTCAAACAATACTACTTTCCTAACAGAAAAGAAAAATTCCGAAGGCAAATTTGTAGGGAAAAATGCCTTTACTGTTCAGATCAAAGCCATCAACTTATTCAGCCATCATGAGAACACACACTCCAAGTTTCTAAAGCGGCCAGTAAGCTGAATCATTGCAGATTAAATAAACATGCTGAGTTGAATCAAAAAGTAAATAAAAGGCCTCTTCTGACATAAGTTTGTATTTACAGCAATCCTGTGACTAAAAGCAACTTAACTTTGGATCATTAAAACAAAACAAAACGAGACAAAATAAGGTTCCTCCAGTTTACATTAATTATACAATGTATCCAGAAACCCAGGGCCTGACAA
Source organism: Globicephala melas (assembly GCF_963455315.2). Lineage (NCBI taxonomy): Eukaryota > Metazoa > Chordata > Mammalia > Artiodactyla > Delphinidae > Globicephala > Globicephala melas. The sequence goes on along the minus strand of NC_083322.1, from coordinate 69,058,466 downwards.
AAGTCATAAAAAATCAGTTGATAAATCAAAAAGTATTTTTAGCACAAATGCAATTTCTTTTAAAGTTAAGCCTATTTTCAGACTAATCCTAAGTATTGATGAAAAAAATTATCCATATCATCATATGGTACCAGTGATTATGACAAAAGTTAGTGACACTATTATATGCTGATTTTTAAGAAATTCGGTGTCACGTAAATGAAAACATCTCTGGTTATTTTGCAATTAAATACTACAGTGGAATTAAATAATGTATGCTTCTAAATAAAATAAATTTATGTCATATACCAATATTTAGGGAACAGTTTTATCTGACCCCTCAATCTTCAATTATAGGGTTTTTTTTTTTAGTCTCAAATAACAATTAAAAAGAAGAAAACAAAATCAACCCTTGAGGAGAACACTCTTGAGAAGTCTGTTTTAGACTCTCAGATCAGGAAAATTGCCTTTAAGTGCCAGGCAACTTAGTGCCCCCGAGATGCAAAGATGATAAATAAGACACAATCAACTGGACTCAACAGGATTTAGCAAGTGAGGGAATAGAAGACCCTGGTCCCTACTAGGAGACAGTATGCCATGGGTCCTTAGAAACTCAGATTCTGGAGTTATAAATGTCTTTTTGAGTGTAGTTGAACATTAAGTCATTGAGAAGTTATGCTGAGGAAGTGATAATGTCTGATGGGCAGCAGAGATTGTAAGGGGGACGAAACTGGGGATACAAACCCAGGATGTGGTCTACTGTAATAGTCCAAGCAAGAGAGGCTAAGCATCTAATCTAGACACTGGCGGTTAATACAGAAAGGAGGGGATAGACACAGGAGAAACGTCTGCAAACTCACATGTTGGTGGCTTTGTTGCCATAATAGTACCAGACACATATAGTGCCCTAGATACTGTCAGTGAGCCTTACTTTTTCTTGCACAATCAGGCAAGTAGATTGTATCGCACTTATTCCTTAGAAGTATCAATCCCAGAGACTTACTAATTTGTCAGTCTTCAGAGCTGAGAACTGTCCTAGGAGAAAAGTAAGTACCACATAAATATTTACATGTATACCTGCATACCAACACTCAAAGAAACAATAGCATGAAAGCAATCTTGAAAGTGCTCAGATGTCACTGCACATATATAATAATCTGTACCCTCATACACGTTACTGCACATTTTTGATAGCTTTGAGGATTTCAAAACTCAATCCCTCAAGCTGTTTGAATGCTATTTCCAAGCAAAAAACAGCCCAAGTTGCTTTTAAACTAGTTCCAAATTGTTAAGACAAACTCTTAGCACAGCACAACCATCTTTTCTAATTACACAATTTAGACAACAGTAATAACAAAGCTTTTGCCTACAACTCCAGCATGAATGTAAGAAGAATCTTCTGTCCGCAGGATAATCAAACACAACTTTCAAGTTAACACCACTGGCAGTCTTCCAGAGAAGTTTTTCAAGCTTCTTGCTCATTTGTTGGGCATAACTGAAATCAAGCATTTTAGGAAAAGGTGGAAAACACATTTTCCTTTTTGTCTATGAGCCTTTGAAAATTGCTTGAAGGCTGTCCTCTGACGGTTACCATACTTATGAAATGGGAGGGCACTGTTGTTGACAGCGTCAGGAACAAATGTTCAAGGTGCAGGGAGCCTTCAGGGGAAGAGGCATCTTTCCTTGATCCTCACCTTGAGGAGGGTTCCAGAGAACATCCTTGACTGCTCTCTCTTACCCTTGTGTTTGCTCCTTCAGAAGAAAGGGAGAGTAACCAATCTGATGATCCAGAGCTGGACATTCATAGGCCATGTTTTACCACTGGAGGATTGCAACAGCTCAAGAGCGAGAATTAGTGCAGATACTTCCTCTTTCTTGTCTCACCCTTAGGCAAGGTGTGGCCTCTTTCTTCTTCTACTGCTTCCCCGTCAGTGGTTAGCGAACCTGGACTGTGCTTTCTCCTAAGTCTGGGAGAAGGAGACCGTTCACCCTCCTTCCACTCTCAAAAGTAGTAATAACTCTGGTCTGTGGGCTTGTTCCAACTGGACCCTGTACTCTGCTCTGCCTACATTGTCTTCACCCACCCCTCCAACAGGCATTCTGAGCATTTCTGTTCTAAGATTTAGATTCAGTGCAGGAGGAAGAAGACTTTGCTTGAACCTCAAGCCTAAACCACACTCTCTTTAACCAAAAAGCCTGGCATTGAATGGTTTTTAGTCCTTGCTCTAATGCTGTGCCACATGGTTATTCAGCTGTTTGGTAATTTTCATGTGCATTCTCCATATGAAAACCCCATGGGAGGAAATGCACATGGCAAACCAAACCCTTGATCAAAAGTCTACTCCGAAAATAGATGTTCTCAAAATTTAGTAATGAGAAATGTTGATGATCAAATGAGAATGTGATTTGCAAATTGAAACAAACAAGTTTATTTAGTATGTTCAATTTCTACTTTGTATTATAACCTGAGTACTAAACTCCAAGTTACTTAAAAGCAGGAAACTTGTTTCATGTAATTTATTTTTAAATGCATAGATAAGATATTTTATATACTGGGTGGGGTTTTTAATGCAGTTTTTTTTTTTAACTTTTTTCAAAGTTCTCCCCATTCTATTTTTCTCTGTGATAATATTATACACACTTCATAAACCCACTTTTACACGTGTATACATTGATGGGCATCCACTTTTCTTCTAGTTCTTTGCCATTTCCAGCAACTTCACAGCAAACATCTTGTTTTTATATCGTATGTACTAATCTTTTTTCTTTTATATCTGTGGGCTAGATGAACAGGAGTAGAATTGCAAGAAATAAAGAGTGTTTATAACTTTAAGAGATCCTATCAGATATATTGGCCAATTTGCTATAATAATTCAGACATGTATCAGCAACTCATGAGTATTCATTTCCCTATGTCCCAAGCAGCAAACTTTTTTTTTTCATATTTGTCAGTCCAGTGGATGTGAAGTGATATCTTGATTGTTAATTTGCATTTTTCTTACTAGCAGCCAGGGTAAGCATTATGCATATATATCTCGGTGACTGAACTAACACACCCAAGAAATCTCCCTTCATATTATTTGCCCTTTTTCCTATTGGATTGTATTTCTTCTAGTCATCAATTTGTTGTTGCTTATGATATTGTCTTTCTATCCAAAAATATGGTAATGTCTTTCCATTTATTCAGATCTTTTATGTTCTTTTTATAAATCAATAGGATTTAATTGTTTTTCATCTATATCCTATGCTTTTCTTGTTAATTTTATTATAAATATTTTAATGTTTGTCAATATCTTAATGGAATATTTTCTGTATTCCACTTCTAGATGCTTATTGTTAACAGAGAAAACCTATTGATTTTTGTATATTTAAATTATACCTATACATGTATTACACTCATAAAATTTTTGTATTAATTCTTAACTTTTTAAATGTAATATCTTGGCTTTTTTATCATCAGCAAGCATGTTTTTGATACTTTCTTTCCTATGCTTATATTACATATTTTTAAATTTGACATTAAATTTAATAGGGAAATTTCCATCTTTTTCCATGATCTGGAAGAGTTAGTAATACTGGAAATATATGGCTTCTAATTTTTTTAACTTTTAAAATAAACTTTAGAGTAAAACCATCTGATCTTGGTGAAATTTGGGGGGATAAATATTTAGTCATCTTTCCTACATCTTCTATGGCAAGTGCTTCACTTGATTTTTCTGTTATTTTCTTGGATCAATTTTTGATAATTTATATTTGGATAGGAATCATCTGTTAAATCTAGATTTTTAAGCCTTATGGGTATAGAGTTGCATGTATTCCGTTACACTTTTAAAAATTCTCCTTTATCCCATATCAAATTATTCACAGATAACATAATGCCTGGGATTAGCTGCAAAGTAATCCCCCCAAAATGGGTAGGATATAGATAAAACAAAGCTCGCTTTGTGTTCATAATTTTTTTTTTTTTTTTTTTGGTACGCGGGCCTCTCACTGTTGTGGCCTCTCCCGTTGCGGAGCACAGGTTCCAGACGCGCAGGCTCAGCGGCCATGGCTCATGGGCCCAGCTGCTCCGCGGCATGTGGGATCCTCCCGGACCGGGGCACGAACCCGTGTCCCCTGAATCGGCAGGCGGACTCTCAACCACTGCGCCACCAGGGAAGCCCTGTGTTCATAATTTTTGAATCTAAGTGATGGATTATTGCAGGTCGAACACTTATTCTCACTAGTTCTGTTTTTGTATTCTTCTGAAATTTTTTCATAATAAAAACTTTTTAAAATTTGGGAATGGGTTCCAATTTTTGTGTGTGGTACTAAAGTTACTCGGGCACATCACTGAACTTCTTTCTATGCTTACTATCAGGAAGAAAATCACATTCAAATGTTTTGCTAGTGAGCTTCTATTAAGAAGATTAAGACCATCAACTGTGAATTTCCCATGCCCCTCCATCTGCACGCCCAACGCACTCCAGCGCACACACCACGTACTTCAAATATTTAGCCTGAGAGAATCCTCTTTGTTTTGGATAAAGAGGACTTGCTCCTTTTTAGGACTCTCTCCTCTTTATCCAAAACTAACTCCCTTGACTGCTTCCAAGAACCTACCTAATTATCCTTTCAGCATTTTATATACATTCCATACATCTCATCTATATTCAAGTAGCCGCAGGCTAACATAGCTTTGAAAATAATTGCACAAGGTAGCCGCCCAACAATTGCAAAAGGATAAATTACAAGAGCTAATTTGTAATTGTCTCTTCTCTATCAAAAGAGGTATCAGAACATCAGCTTGAGATAATTGAAGGCAGTCTTCTCCTCCTGGGAATGTGTGCAGATCTTAGAATCACTTAGGAAATTCCCCTTCAGAAGGGAAGGAAAAGGCATGTGAGGTCACTGAGCATAACCTCCTTTAGAAAGCTGGGCAAAGAGTCACCCTGTTCAGGGAAAGTGTGGTATTCTATTCCCACTGGCCTGCACCTTACTTTATTTCAGTACCAATCGGTCTTGGTGGTCTTTCCCTGTAATCAGCTTGTGCATTCTATTTCTTTTTCTTTGCAGGTACAAACAATTCCTTTTGCACCATATTCTTTATGTTCTGAAGCTTTAAAATAGAAAACTGTTTTATCTTTCGTAGAAGAGGAAGACAGAGAAGCAGAAATGGATCAGCAAAGTACGATCCCACCAGCGAGCCTGCTCTGAGAGTCACACTGTACAGGACTCGGCTTCCACCCTTGACCCTATGGGTCAGAGAGAACAGTGGCAGTAGATAGTGTTCACCCAGCTGACAGGTGCAAGCAGACTGACGCCCTACACTGGATTGTGTGAGTCCTTACGATTTCTGTATAACCAGAAGGCAGAGTAAAGCCCTAGGAAAGAGATACCAAAGCATCGGCTAAAAAGGCAGGTAGATACTTGAATAACTTACTGGAAAAGCCAGAAGATGTGACCATTTTAAACCTAAAGTTTGACGAGTGTGTTCTAAGTATTACTCTCTCCACAGCTAATGAATAATATGTCTAAATCTGCTGCTTACATTTTATTGTTACTCATTGTCACTCATTATCTCTTTAAGCCTGCTTTATCTACTATCAGGTAACTCAAAAAGTCTTTAATGAATATGTACATAACTACTGAATCTAATGATCTTTCACAGTCTATATCTGCCTTAGTGTCTCTACAACACTTGACATGTTCCTCTGCTAAAACAATAGCAGAGCAGGTTGAATTTTCCATCCTGCCTGAAATGCTTCTTTCTCAGTTTCACTAATTCCTTGCTATTCTTATTCTCCTCCGACGGCTCTGGTTATTAGTCTCTTTCCTAGCCCTGCCTGCTCCCCATCTTAAATTTTCGCTTCCATCATGTGACTACCTATGATTTACTATATATAATAAATATGTATATACAGACGATAGCCTTCTGTATAAAGATATAAAAAGATTGAAAATAAAAGCACAGAAAAAAGCTATATCACAAAAATATAAAGCAAAAGAAAATTGTACAGCCATAATGCTATTAAACAAAGTAGACTTTGAAACAAGTACAGTAATAGAGGTAAGAGATGTATTTCGAAGTGATAAAATCTTATTTTAACTGAAGGATATAAACACCTAAGTTCATCTGTATCTAATAAGAAAGCATCAAGATCTATAAAGAAAAAAAGAGAACAGAAGAACTCACCAAACTTGTGACGATAGTGGGAAAATGTAACATATTTTTCTCAGTAATCGACAGAACAAACAAACATAAAAAAGCATTAACATGTAGAAGGGTTGAACACTATGACTGACAAACTTGACCTAATAAACATTTATAGAACTTTGTACTCAGCATTTCAGAGTATGCATTCTTATGCGTATTCTTTTCCAATGCAGTGGAACATTTACCAAAATAGAAAATTTACTAGACCATAAGGCAAGTCTTAACAAGTTTCAAAGGATTGAAATAACACCAAGAATGTTTTCTGACTTCAGTGGGATTAAGCTAAAATCAATAACAGAAAGAAAGCTAGAAAACTTCCAAATTTGCTAAAATTAAGCAATATGTTTCTGAATAATCCATGGGTCAAAGTAGAAAAGATACATCTCATAACCATGATGTTGAGCACAAGAAGCCAGACACAAAAGGGTACACACCATACTGTGTACATATAGTTTCAATCATACAAGGTTCCCAAACATCTCTAGTGAGAGAGATCATAATAATGGCTACCTTTTGGGGGAGGATTATTTTTAGAGAGGCTTCTAGGATGGTGGTGATATTCTAGATCACAATCTTTGGGTGTTATATGAGTGTATCACTTAGTAAAATTTCACTGAGCTGTACACTTAAAATGTGTACATCTTATTATTTATAGTTCAATATCAGTGTTTATCAAAAAGAAGCAATTCACTTTTTTAAGGCAACTTCTCTTTAACACCAATCCTTGTTTCTCCTCATTCACTACCATGGTTTCTGTTATTTCCACTAGGTCTTTGTCCTATAATTCAACTTCTAACCTCTAATATTAGTACCAGTCCTGAATATTTAAATTCCTTCCCACTGAATGTGTCATTCATCCCAACTGTAATAGGTTTAAAACTGAATTCCACTATAAAGATTATTATTCTGCCTTCCCAATGGTACCATCATTTGCCCAGTTACAGAGGCTTACAATACAGTTGTCTTTAAGTTTTCCTACTTCTTAAGCGCCTGAAGATATTTCTTTTAGATTATGTCCTGCATACCCCCATTATTTCCATCTTCACTGATCTGACAAAGGACCCATATCCTTGGAGAACTTCAGTTACCCTAGATTGTGTATCTGTCACTTCCAGCTAAAGCAGCTGGAACAGTCTCCCCACTGGCCTCAGCTTTCAGCCTATCCTTCCAAAACTTCCTTTGCACAGGTGCTGCATGAATTTTCCTAAAGTGCTGCTTTGATCATTGTTTCTCTTGTTTAAAAACCTTTTATTATTTTCCACCAACTGAAAGAAAAATGAAATATTTTAGGCCTGATGTATGAAGTTTTATAGAATCTGACCCCAACCTGTTTTTCCAGTTTGCCTATAACTACCATCGCTAAATCAATCTATTAGTTATCCCCCTGTGATCTTCCTCGTGCGAATGCTCCAACCTGGCATGGTCTTCTCGTTTCTCTCCAACTCTTGAAATCACAGTCATCACTGAAGTACATTACACCACAGTAGACCTAAGACTTTGTGATCACATAGACAAGTGGAAATCCCAGCTTCGCCACTCTCTTTGGCACTGAGAGTTTGGGTCAATTAATTCAGCTCAGATGCTCAGTTTTCTCATCTGTTATCCAGAAATAATTATGAGGTACTTTTTATCTGCTAGCCACTGTACTAAGCTTAAGGAAACAAAGATGAACAAAAGCAGATAAATCCATCCGTGTTCCCATGGAGCTTCCAGTCCAACAAAATAAAAGACATTATAAAATCATAGAGTATCTACTTTGCACAGTTGTTGAGAGTAGAGGGAATATATGCAGAGCATATAGCACACAGTAGATAGACAAATAATAATAGCTATCATTATTAATGATCCTTGAAAACCCAAATACCCATCTCCTGTGATACATTCTTACAGGTCTCCATTTCCTCTGGAGACAGAGCTGATCCTCATGTTACCAGGTATGTACAAAGATCCCTCATGTTCTGAACTCTTCTTTCCCTGTCTTTACCATACACCTGGAAACTGAGTGTGTACTTTTTTGAGTTATGCAAGGCTGTTATATTGCCATTATATCAATACGTTGCAAACATTTTATCTCCACAATTACATCTAAGCGTTTTAAGAGTGTGGACCGTTTTCAAAGTTCTATATCGACTAAAACTCCCAGCGCATGCTAAATATTTGTCGATTTAATGAGTCCAGCCCTATGAGTCTGAATCTCAGTGGAGTACTTGAAACGATTCCAGAGGTTTTTCCTCCCACACAGAAAACCAATCTGGCCAAGAATATTAGGAAGTGAAAACATCATTTCTCGACCTCTTTGGGAGTTTCTCCCACCCATTTTCCTCTTTAGACTGCCAACATGTTTCAAATCCCTAGAAGCCCAGGAAAAGGGTGGTTTATGGCAGCTGACAAGAGAGAGATGACATGTTGATTAACAGAAGAAAAAATTTAAAAAGAGTCAGAGCCAGAATTCCTGAAAAAATATTTTAAAATTGAATTTCTAAACGGAGCCTTGATTCTTGAAGTATGTTTACTTCCCCTCCAGCTTGGGAGATTTTCCAAAGGAAGTTAAAACCAAAATACTTCCCACTAGGAATAGTAGAGATTGGCCTGCCAAGTTTAGAATCTGCTAACTTATTGGGTCCTAGATTTTGAAAAGCAATCATAAAGAATACCATTTTACTGTTCCCCTGGGAAGTAATTTCCAGGTTCAAAGGCTCAAAGTGTTCTAAGACATTAAGTTATACTCAAGTGATATTTTATGAATGTTAGTATTTAAGAATTAAAAACACAAGGATTTTGTTTCCTACCGATACACTTATGTTTGAAAACTAATCAAGAGGCTATTCGGTAAGAAGCCTTTTCCAATCCACAATACTGGGAGAAAAAGAGAGGAAGGGAGACTAAATCTTAAATCTATGTGCCCTGGTTTATAAGCAGCAATACTTATAGTAGTCTGTTCTATTGTACTCCCCTCAAAACATCTGAAACCAATATTTTAAAATATTGTTAGAAAATAGCCACCCATACCTATCCATGCGCCCACTGTGAACCAACTGATAAATGTCTATCAACATCAACCTTCAAATTTGATTTATCAGTCTTATTTTGTTCCCTGTTTCTAACAAATTCCACAGAAATTTTCTGAATGGCAGTGGCTTGCAAGGCACTATGTTAGGTTCTGTGGGGATATAAAAATGAGTGACAGCCTTAGGCCTTCAGAATCATAACTTGGTCAGGGAAACGGACACCTACAGCCATAACAAACAGAAAAACAATCCAAAATAGTGTTTCAAAAACATGGTAATAAAAATACATACACCGTGCTATGGGAGAAGAAATTCATGGACAGGTATATAGGTGAATAGAAAGTCTAAATACATCTGGGGGAATCCAGGAAGGCTTCATGGAGAAATGACATATGATCAGTTAACAAGTAGACATGCTTTGAGACAGAGAAGGAGAAAGCTTTCCAGACAGAAGGAACAGTTGAAGAAAAAGCTTACCAAAAGAATATTTGTTAAGTGGGTGTGGGTGTATATGTTATTGGTGGCAGCACACAAGGGAGAGTATGGGGGAAGCTTCAGTGAGAAAGGCCAGTATATACAAAGTGTAAAACAATCAGGAATTCTAACAGCAGGAAGGTACTGACACCCTAACAGACTTATGGGCTCAGGCTAAACCTGGTTTCAATGGTAGAATCTAAAGGGGCAAGTACAGATTTGGACTCAAAAGAGAAAATGAGGGGCAGTTCTAGAAGAGTAAAGGCAGTTGCCACATTCCAGGGAAAGTCTAAGGAGAGGGAGGAAGAGTTCAGGACCAAACACAGAGCCAGAGTGTGTACGTGGGGAACAGGTGATGGGTTAAGATGTAGACCCTGGGAACCTCGAGCATCAGTCATGTCCTTGTGCAGGAAGGTGCCGTAGGGGTGATGCAGCCAGTTTTATGACCCAGGGCCAAGATGCAATGACTCTAATGTCATCTATGCCACCATTTGGAAAAGCAGATGGTTTTCTTGTCTACATAATGCAAAACAATAGGTCACATTAAAATTTTTTGGCTATGATTTGACTGATTCAGAATTTTATGGAGTTTGCCTTCCTTTTATTTGGATGCAGGGATAACTTAGCAGATGTCAGAGCACACACATTTTGGTTGTAACAACATGCTTTCTTCATAGGAATGGCTCACTATCACATATTTTAAATTCTACAGCTTATATCTTAAGCCTTTTTTGTATTAGTATTTTGGAAACTCATAATACTTCTCATAAGTTCTATAACTAATAAGCCACTTAATAATCAGTTTGATATGCTTGGAAAAATAGAAGATGTTATAGTTATTACATATAGTGAGAGACTGAAGGTAAGCGAACAAGTTGAAAACCAACACTTTTATTTTATTCTATCTAATTTTATTTTGTACCTATCTTGTTAAAGAATCTTCTTTGGTAGTTTAGAGAGATATTGATATAAAATTTCTGCCAGGGCCCAACTCCTAGTACTCTTTTATCACTTCCCAACCCTCTTTCATTCTGCCTCCAATTATTTCTACAACTTTCCCCCCAAAATTAAAATATGTTTTACTGCATGATTTCATGATGCAATCAGTAATGCATTTACAATGCACAAAGTAGTCTATCACCCCTCTTTGCGAACATATTCCAACAGAGGAATGGGGCAGGGATTATTTTATCAAGGGTGGTCTGATTTCCTTGTAATACCACCCTAAACACTCACTTCTTTCCTTGCAAGAATTCCTGGATAAAGGGAAAAAAGATACAAATAAAAGAGTAGAGACGAGAGAGAGAAGAAACAGGAAGACCAACAATGATGCCTCAGAAAGACCAGCCTACAAAACGACCTGCTGAAATAATATATGTGGATCAAGGTAAGTCCAAGAAACAGCAAAAATCTTGAAGACTGAAGACTATTGGCTCCTGCTACAAGAGTTTAATCATCTTTTCCCCAGTTTTATTGAGGTATAATTGACATAAAATATTGTGTAAGTTTAAGGTGTACAATGTGATAATTTGGTGATACACATATGTATTATGAAATGATTTCCACAATAGGGTTAGAAAGTGGCTAATAAAGGATGGAATATCCACCAAGAGTATGTTATCAATTCTTAAAAATGAATTTTACAGTATTTTTCAACAGTCTAATGTGTCAAAAGTATCAAAATAATTGAACAAAACAGGATACAAAATTAAGGGAAAAAAAAAGATTTTATGCCAGGAGATGAGAAATGCAAATCTGTCTAAGGTAACCCTTATGTTCCTGACTTAAGCAACCACTGAGATGAGAAACTCTGGATGAGATTGAGATTTGGGGAGTAGGAGTGGGTGTGGGGCAGGAAACATTGGAAGAGAAATCATTTAGAATGTGTGAAGAGATCATGAGTTTTTAATTTTTCTTCGAAACCTGGATCAAATGCCTCTCCTCTGTGATTCCATAATTCTCTACCATGGCACAAATCACATCAATTTGGAATTGGTTTTGTTTGCTTGCTTTAATCTATTTTATTTTGTTTATGGAGTCTATTTTTTAAAATTAGAAACATAATAACAACTATTATTTGAACACTTAAAATGTGCCAGTTATGCTGTGTCAGATACTTGACATTCATCTATTCATCTAACGATCGACAAATGAGATAGGTACCATGATTATCCCCAGTTTATCCAGGAATAAAAGGTTAAGAAAGTTGTCAAAGGCAGTCAAGCTTGAAAGGGTCAAAGCCAAGACTTGAACCCAAGGAGATGAATTTCCACATCCTCAACCTCTTCAGTCTGATAGGCTTCCTGATATCATTGATTATAAAACATCTAGAGGCAAACAGAGAGTCTTTGTACTCACTTGATTGTCATTTATCAGTTCTTCACTTCACTGAAGGAAAATATTGATCAGAGTACATTCACTAACTCTAGGAAATTGGCCCCAAAGTTGGAACAAGCCGTTTCCATACTGATACTTAATAACACAGGTGTTTCATATCTTTCTGGTCATCTTTCCCCTTTTTTAGAAAAACAAAAACAAACCAACAAAAATGTGTGGTTTAACAGAGGTAAGAACTTGAGTTTTCGCCCCAGCCCTGCCATTTGCAGAATGACCTTCGTATTCCAGGCCTCATGTGATGGAGGCATTTGGACTAGAATCTCTAACATCCTCCAGCTCTATAAGTCTGGTATTTTATCCTGTTCACATTACCTTAATCCTCATAAAATGTCTTTATATTACGGGAAACATTTAATCCAAATTCCTTGGATGAACAAACTTAGGAATCCACACAGTAAAACCTCAGTTCCAGAAAGAAGAGGACAACTAACCCATTAAATTCTTATTGTTCCAAGAAAAAAATATATACACCCAGCTATCTTCTTCCATCCATTAGTTCTTGCTAATTCCAAGTCTATGATTTCATCTGCCTTTATTGGACATCCAAAAGCCCGTGATTCACTACATAGTTTAGCATTTACTTTGTAGACTCAAAATAGAGTTTTGCCAGGCCCCTCTCTGCAGCTTTCATTGTGCCCTAAGTCCAGCCCATCCCCAGGATAGCTATTAGGATGGCCATCTGTTTCTTAAGTGCTGATGCACACCCCTCCCGGGGCCATATCTCCAGAGTGAGACAAATGTTTGTAAAAAGGCAGGAGCAACTGCGTACATTTCATTCCTTCAAAGCACTGCCCACAACACTTTTTCTCCCGCCTACTAGCGCTTCCTCAAAATACCCTTTCTGTGCTATAGTTGTGAGATTTTTAAGAAGCAATTTTTCCAAGTCCGTTTACTTCCTTTAGTAGTACATTCCTTACATTCAGATTTAGGAGGTTCCCCATCCCCCCATGCCAGCAGAACACATGGTTAAAAATCTAATTGCTTACTATTGGAAAATAAGAAGTATGCAATTTTATAAAAATGTTATGGTAAGCCTTCTCAATTACATGCCTAATATCCAATCACAGACCCCAAACATATACTTTATTCTTATATAAAAGTGTATATGTTTGCAACCTAAAAGCATCAGTCATTAAGTTTTATAACTGGGCTAAGAGTTTCTAGTCAGCTTAATTCCATCATTTTAATTTAGAAACAAGAGTAATGAGAGGCTAGTGGCAAGGCTCATAGAATGAACAGAATTTTCAGGCTGTAAAAGGAGCTAGAAATGATCCAGGCTATCATTTTCTTTCATTAGATGGGGATTTTAGACCCCCAGAAGAAATATTAAATAAATGTATGTGATATATAAGTAAATAATTTACAAATAGTTATAAAACTTAAGCATAATGCAAAGAAAATGTGTGAATTATCTAAAACTGAGAAACTAAAATCAGTACAAAAAGTTTATGTAATTAGAGTAAACATTTTATGTATATAAAAGGCAAATGATAAAAAATAGTTACTTCTAAATACATTTTAGAATGCTTAAGGTGATAGGTCACAGCTCTGGAGAAAAGAGTCCAATATTATAATTTTATAAGAGATCAAATACAAAGAGAGAGAGAGGCAGGCAGAAAATAAGACACAGGGAATCTAGTACCAAAGTTAAAATTAAATCAAGGATAAGATTCCCTCCAAACCTGGAGCAGTCAATGCACCAAAATGGTGGACCACAGCTGCTGAAGTGGGTGTGCAAGTGTAACCCTGATAAATCTGGAGGTCGAAGTCAGGTGTGTGGGATGTTTGAGTGACAGGTCTAAGAAAAACAAGGCACAGCAGTCACCTCCAGGGATGTCCTAGCTGAGCCTAATCTGGGACTCAGAGTCTGAGCACATCAGATAAATAGACAGATGGGAGAAGCCTTCAAGAGGCCATTTGCAATGGGCCTGAAAAGACTCTAGGAGAGAACAAACTGAAGCTGTGTTCAATGCTGAGCAACTGCTAAGCTTCAACTAAATGTGACCCAGTAGAAATTTGTTTTCAGGAAGGCAAATGAAACTCTCTGCAGAATATTCTCTACAAAAAAAAAAAAAAAAAGCAACAGTCAGGTAGTAGCTGTTATCCAGTGACAAAACCTGACTGTCAAGAGGTAAAGTGATTTTGAGTACCACAAATATGGCTGGTACTTCAACCGATATGTAGCAGAGCCTGAACACATATTTGAGTACTAGTCTGAAAGAGGGTTTCAAGTGAGAACATAAGATTAGTTTTATTAACCACCTGAGTCCAAGCAGCACTGACTCGGGCCTGCAGTACAGTGTAAATCTAACAGAAAAGAGCCTTTCTTCTTTACTCCACCACAGACTACCAGGAAATTTTGATACCTTTAGAACACAAGGGACACCAAAAGGGAATTGTTTCTGGGAAAAAAAAGCAGGAAAAGCAGAGGTAGCACTTCTCTGAGCAGCAAAATAGAGTGGATAGATACTACAGAAGTGTTGCACACGTGATTTACTGCATCCAGAAATACTTGGAGGTAATGTTCAGGGCAATGGAGTTTCTTCATTAGTGGATATAAGTATTAAACCCACAAAATCTATGTAGATGTGTGGTGACCTTATTTCTCTGGTGAGCCGGGAGAAACATTAGTTACAGGCAATGCTTTACTGTGGCATAACAATTAATTACTAATAAATAACGAAAGGGAAGCTACAATCATATACCCTTTGTGTCTCTGCCCACCTCCCTTCCAGCTCCCATCCACCAAATAGAAGAAGTTGCTAATCAGGTTGGTCAGAAGTGGAGGTATCGATGGGTCATGGTGATTCTTAAGCAGGATCGCTATGCCTTACAAGGCAAAGACTTATTAATCGTGCCCCTCTAAAACTACTCTTGGTCTCCCTGTAGCAGAATTAAAGAGCTGAGTTGGAACATCCATTTGGTAGCCTGTGCCCATTCTCGCTCCCAGATTTCATACAGCCCCATCCAGGGCTGTCCATCCTTCTCCGTCCCTGGGCATACCTAGACATACGAGTCCCAAGTTTTGGAAGGGAGTAGGAGAGGGTGGATGGAAGAGGAAGTTTAACTCGGACCTCTAAACTAAGTCGTATACTTTACTTTAACTTGGCCTTTGACCCGAGTTCTACTTGGCAGTAATGGACTTTGCTACAGTTACTAATAAAGTGATCTCTTCATAGTCCTTTTAGCCCACATGGAAGAAAAGTGGTTGACAGGCAGGATTCATTTACCTTCATCAAATACGTCAACACCCTCTGCCCTCATCTCTAATAATTGTAATAATTCCATTAATTCTGAAGAATATAAAAATCTACATGAGGATAATTTAAATAAGTACCCTGGGATTACATGATCACAGAGAACTTCTCTGTATTACAAACCTGTGTCAAACTCTTCCCCTATTCTCTCCCATTACAATACTGTGAGTGGTAATATGACCTCTTACTGCTCTCAGCCGTGAGAAATCCCCAGGGGGATCTATTCTTATCAGTGCCTCTGCTGGAAGGACTCCATTAACATGATTTCCTCTGACCCCCACCTGCTACTATGTACCCATAGTACTATGTACTATATACGGGGTACATAGTACTATATAGATACTATGTACCCTGCTACTATGTACCCATTACACATCTCAAATACACCTATTTTAGGCAAAGCTATCCAAAGTGTGTGTATACATATACTGACCATGTAATATTAAAACACAATCATCCACCATTAGGCCAAAAATATGTCTCTGCTGAATTTTCTAAAAATAACCAGTTAAGCAATATTTCATGAAATGCTTCAATGTGCCCATTACTGCTCTGATTTCTAAGTGCCGTCCTATTTCCACTCACCCCTGCACAGAGCATGAAGATTTCAAGTACCTACTATGCATCTATAGACACGCTGCTAAATGTGGAGATACAAATATGATGCCCATAAAGATTTTTAACAGAATTTTCAGGAGTTGCTTAGAAATTATGGTGATTCCACCAAGATGAGTCACAGGGAGCCCTGCTGTGATTGATGGGCAGAATGATACACATGAGGACACCAGAGTCTGTGATCCTCCCTCCACTTGGATTTTCATTGTGATTTCGGGGGCGGGGGTGGGGGGATGTCACTCTTTAACCATTCCAGATGTTAGGAATGGTGTCTGTGGCAGATCCAAGACTAGGTGCCACTTGGAGTGTTGGCCAAACAATTTATTACTAAACTTGAGCTTGGTCTGGAAAAACTGATTCCACTTTGGAATGTTAGCACTTAAATCAGAGTGACAAGGAACACATGGAACTTTACTTTGTTATATTTTAAGCTCTTCTATCATGACATCTTGTATAGCTGAGTCATCACAACTCCAACTGCCTCACCATGGGGCTCACAGGGTGCTTCTGAAGGTCCAGAACTCAACTCTATAAAACTTACCCAATTTAGCCCAATAACACATTATGATAATGTTTATCCCCTCAGAAGAATATTACATAGTGAACCTAAAAATTTTTGTATTTAAAATATATTTAGTATTATAAAATATTTGTAGCTGAAGTGAAATGATGTGTTGGATTGTTTCAAAATAATGCGAGTGGGTTTGGGGAGACTGGGTAGGAGTATAGATGAAATAAGATTGTTCATATGTGGATAATTATTGAAGTGTGGTGATGAGTGAATCAGGCTCCTCATACTTTTCTATTTATTTTTGTGTGTGTCTAATTTACTACAATAAAATGTTTTTTGAAAAATGCAGGTACTACTGGGACATCAATTCTAATCTTTAACTCTATGGATATCCAATCAAAGGTGCTCTATCAAAGAACTAGTTGTCAATTTATCTTGAATATTTCCTCAGGGCTTGTGTAAATGTTGATATAAGAAGTATCTGTTAACAAATATTTGAGTTGCTATTATGGGTAAGCACTGTTGGGAATTAAAGGTGAATCAGAGATAGATCCAGTCCCCAACTAGCTTATAGCCCAATAAAGAAGATAAAGCTTGAATATGTGAGAGTAAAACAAGAAAGTATTAAATGCCATAGACAAAGCTCTATGAGAGAGAGTTACATGATTGTAATAGCATGTCCAAGATGAAGAGGAATGGCCAGGATTCCTGAGCCCACTACTGCCTGCCTGTCATAGCCTGAACCACCCCAAGATGTGTCTCTCATGTTTTCTAGTTGTGTGTGTGTGTGCACATGCACACACACACACACAAAAGATAAGGATATCCAATTCTAAAATAGAAGCTTTAGGGGAGTAGCCAAGATGGCAGAGTTGGAAGACCCTGATCTCACCTCCTCCTTGGGGCTTACCAAAATTACAACTACTTACAGAACAACTATAGATAAGAATGACCTGAAGACTAGAAGAAAAGATCTTCTATAACTAAAGATATAAAGAAGGAACCACAACAAGATGGGTAGGAGGGGTGAAGATATGATACAGTCAAGACCCACATCCCCAGGTAGAAGGCCTACAAAGGAAGGATAATCACAACTGCAGAGGATCTCCCCAAGGAGCAAGGAGTCCTTGCCCAACATCAGGCTCTCCAGCCCAGAGCATCCTGCACCAAGAAGACGAGCCCCTAAAATGTTTGGCTTTGAAGGACAGTGAGGCTTGCTTTGGGGAGAACCAGAGAGCTGTAGGAAAGAGAGACTCCACTCTTAAAGGGCACACACAAATCCCACACACTCTGCAACCTAGGGAAGAAGCAGTAATTTGCAAGGAGCCTGAGTCAGACCCACTTGCTGATCTTAGAGAGCCTCCCAGAGAGGCAGGAGGCAACTGGGACTTACGCTGGGGACAGCGACACTGGTGGCAGCTATTTTAGGGAGCTTATTGTACCACAGGGACACTGGTGCTGGCAAGAAACATTTTGGAGTCCTCCCTTTAGCTTATTAGTGCTTGGACCCAGACCTGCCCACCAGCCAGTCAGCACCTGGTCTACGCCCCTCCCCAGCCACCACCCCTAGCCAAGCAGCTAGCTAGACAAGGATACAGTCCCATCTACCAGCCAGCTGCAGCAGCCAAAGCCTTCCTGAACCCCCAAGCTGCCCCAGGACATGGCCCCACCCACCAGTGGCTGGCAGTCTCAGCACTAGGAAGGGCTGGCAACCAACCAAGCAGAGGGCCAGCCATGCCTACCAGCACACCCACATTAGTCAGCCTGCCACAACAGAAAAACCCACACAGACCACGTAGGAGTCATGCCTAGAGCACATGCTCTGGTGGACAGAGGAAAGTGTGCTGTTAGGTCCCATAGGATGTTTCATACATATGGCCACTTATCCAAGACCAGGAAATGTAACCAACCTACCTAATACATGCCAAATAAATAAATAAATAAAAGAATCAGGTAAAATGAGATGACAGAGGAATATTTTCAAACAGAAAGAAAAAGATAAAACCCCAGAAGAAGGGTTAAGCTAAGAGGAGGTAAACCAATCCTCCCAATAAAGAGTTCACAGTAATGATCATAAAGATGTTCAAGGAACTCAGGAGAAGAATGGATGAACACAGTGAGAAGTTTAACAAAGAGTTAGAAACTATAAAGAAGACCCAAACAGAACTAAAGAATACATTAACTGAAATTTTAAAGTGCACTAGAAGGAATCAACAGTAGGAATACAGAGGATACAGAGGAATGGATCACTGAAATGGAAGACAGAATGGTGGAAATGACTCAATGAATAGAAAAAAGAAAAACAATTTTTAAAAATGATGACAGTTTAAGAGACCACTGGGACAACATCAAATGTACTAACATTTACATTATAGGGGTCCCAGAGGAGAAGAGGGATAGAGAGAGGTAGAGAACATATTTGAAAACATACTAGCTTAAAACTTTGCTAATATAGGAAAGGAAAAGAGACAACCAAGTCTAGGAAGCACAGAGAATCACAAACAGAATCAATTCAAAGAGGATCACAATATGACACATTGTTATTAAAATGACAAAAATTACAGACAAAAAGAGAATATTAAAAGCAGCAAGAGAAAAGCAAATAGTTATGTACAAGAAAACTTTCATAAGCCTATCAGCTGACTTTTCAGCAGAAACTCTGCAGGCCAGAAGGAAGTATCTTTATATATTTAAAATGACAACAGGGAAAAGCCTACAACCAAGAATACTCTGCTGAGCAAGGTTACCATTCAAATTTGAAGGGGAGAGAAAGAGTTTTACAGACAAGCAAAAGCCAAAAGAGTTCAGCACCACTAAACAGGCTTTACAAGAAATGTTAAAGGGACTTTTCTAAACACACACAAAAAAGACCACAACAAGAAATATGAAAATTATGAAAGAAAAAAACCTCATTGGTAAAGGCAAATATACAGTAAAGATAGTAAATCAACCACATATAAAGTTAGTAGGAAGATTAAAAGACAAAAGCAATAAAATCATCTATATCTACAATAAGTAGTTAAAGGATACAGAAAACAAAAAGATGTAAAACATGATGTCAGAAACATTAAATGGGGAGCAGTAAAAATGCAGGCTTGTTAAAATGTGTCCAAACTTAACAGATCATCGACTTAAAATAATCTCATATATATATATACACACACACACACATATACACATGGTGTGTGTGTATATAATTTTTATATATATATACACATCATGGTAACCACAAACCAAAAAATCTATAATAGATACACGCACAAAAAGACAATGGAATCCAAACATAACAATAAAGATAGTCATCAAATCACAAGAGAAGAGAGCAAAAGAAGAAAAAGGGAACAAAAAAGAACTACAAAGAACCTCCCAAACAATTAACAAAATGGCAAAAGATACATATATATCAATAACTACTTTAAAAGTAAATGGACTTAATGCTTCAAAAGACAGAGTGTCTGAATGGATACAAAAACAAGACCCATCTCTATGCTGTGTCACTACAGATCTACAGATACATACAGACTGAAAGTGAGGGGATAGAAAAGGTATTCCATGAAAATAGGAATATGAACTCTGCAAAGCAATTCTTATATAAGACAAAATAGACTTTAAAATAAGGAGTGTTACAAGAGACAAAGGAGAACATTACATAAAGATAAAGGGATCAATCCAACAGGAAGATATAATAATTGTAAATATACACATACCCAATGTAGGAGGACCTGAATACATAAAGCAAATATTAACAGATATAAAGGGAGAAATTGACAGTAACATGATAATAGTAGGAGAGTTTAACACCATACTTACATCAACAGACAGATCATTCATACAGAAAATCAATAAGAAAACACTGGCCTTACATGATACATTACACCAGATGAACTTAATAGATATATATAGAACATTCCATCCAAAAGCAATAGAATATACATTCTTTAAAGGTGCACATGAAACATTATCCAGGATAGATAACATGCTAGGTCACAAAAAAAGTCCCAATAAATTTAGGAAGAGTGAAGTCATATCAAGTATCTTTTCCAAGCACAACACTATAAGACCAAGAATCAATTACAAGAAAAAAAAAAGAAAAACCCTGCAAAAATGCAA
Source organism: Globicephala melas (assembly GCF_963455315.2). Lineage (NCBI taxonomy): Eukaryota > Metazoa > Chordata > Mammalia > Artiodactyla > Delphinidae > Globicephala > Globicephala melas. The sequence goes on along the minus strand of NC_083322.1, from coordinate 69,037,919 downwards.
ATACCTGGAGGTTAAACAATATGCTAGTATATAATCAATGGGTCACAGAAGAAATCAAACAGAAAGTCAAAACATACCTGGAGACAGATGAAAATGAAAACACAATGATCCAAGATCTATGGGACACAGCAAAAGCAATACGAAAAGGGAAGTTTATAGCAATACAAGCCTATCTCAGGAAACAAGAAAAATCTCAAATAAACAATGTAAACTTCCACCTAAAGGAACTAGAAAAAGAACAGATAAAACCCAAAGTTGGTAAAAGGAAAGAAATAATAAAGTTCAGAGCAGAGATACATGAAATAGACTTAAAAAAAAAAGAAAAAGGAAAAGAAGGGAAGGAGGGAAGGAGGGAAGGAAGGAAGGAAGGAAGGAAGGAAGGAAGGAAGGAAGGAAGGAAGGAAGGAAGGAATGGAGGGAGGGAGAGAGGGAGGGAGGGAGGGAGGGAGGATGGATCAATGAAACCAAGAACTGGTTCTTTGAAAAGCTGGTTCTTTGATAAACCTTTACCCAGACTCATCAAGAAAAAACAGAGAGAGGGCCCAAATCAGTAAAGTCAGAAATAAAAAAGGAGAAATTACAACTGACACCACAGAAATACAAAGGGCCATAAGAGATTACTATGAACAATTACATGCTAATAAATTGCACAACCTAGAAGAAACAGATACATTCCTAGAAACATACAATCTCCCAAGACTGAGTCAAGAAAAAATATAAAACATGAACAGACCAATTACCAGTAATGAAACAGAATTAGTAATTTAAAAACTCCCAACAAAAATCTAGGACCAGATGGCTTCACAGGTGAATTCTAGCAAGCATTTAAAGCAGATTTAACACACCTTCTCAAACTCTTCCAAAAAACTTGCAGAGGAAGGAATGCTTCCAAACTCATTCTACGAGACCAGCATCACTGTGATACCAAAACCAACCAAAAATACCAGAAGAAAAGGATATTACAGGCCAATATCACTTATGAACATGAATGCAAAACTCCTCAACAAAATACTGGCAAACCAAATTCGACAATACATTAAAAGGATTATACACCATGATCAAGCAGATTTTATCCCAGGGATACCAGAATGGTTCAATATGTACACATCAATCAGTGGGCTACAACACATTAACATTTTGAAGAATAAATATATGATCATCTCAATAGATGTAGAAAAAGCTATTGACAAAATTCAACATTTATGATACAAAAAACTTTCACCAAAGTGGGTATAGAGGGAAAATATGTCAACATAGTATAAGTTATATATGAAAGAAAGAAATTTTTAAAAATGAGGATAGTTTAAGAGACTTCCCTGTGACAACATTAAACATACTAATATTTGCATTATAGGGGTCCCAAAAGGAAAAGAGGCAGAGAATATATTAGAAGACATTATAGCTTAAAACTTCCCTAACCTAGGAAAGGAAACAGACATCCAAGTTCAGGAATCATAGAGGGTCCCAAACAGGGTCAATCCAAAGATGACCACACCAAGATGTATTATAATTAAAATGGTAAAAATTAAAGGTAAAAAAAACGAATATTAAAAGCAGCAAGGGAAAGCAACTAGTTATGTATAAGGGAATTTGCATAAGGTTTCAACTGACTTTTCAGCAGAAGCTCCACAGGCCAGAAGGGAACGGCATTTATGATAAAAACCCTCACCAAAGTGGGTATAGAGGGAACATATCTTGATATAATAAAACCCATATATTACAAGCCCACAGCTAACATACTCAACAGTGAAAAGCTAAAAGTATATTCTCTAAGATCAGGAACAAGAGAAGGATGCCCACTCTTGCCGCTTTTATTCAACATAGCATTAATAGTTCTAGCTACAACAATCAGAAAAGAAAAAGAAATAAAGGGAATCCAAGTTGGAAAGGAAGGAGTAAAACTGTCACTGTTTGAAGATAACATGATACTATATATAGAAAATCCTGAAGATGCCACCCAAAAACCATTAGAACTAATAAATGAATTCAGTAAGCTGTAGTATACAAAATATATGGAAATCTGTTGCAAAAAGAACTATCAGAAACAGAAATTAAGAAAACAATCCCATTTACAATCACATCAAAAAGAATAAAGTACCTAGGAATAGATCAACTAGGGAGATAAAAGACGTTATTGCGAAAACTATGACACTGATGAAAGAAACTGGAGATGACAGTAACAAATGGAAAGACATATCATGCTCACAGACTGAAAAAGTTAATATTATTAAAATGACAATATTCCCCAAAGCAATCTACAGATTCAGTGCAATCCCTATCAAAATACCCATGGCAGAGGAATCAGGCTCCCTGACTTCAGACTATACTACAAAGCTACAGTAATCAAGACAGTATGGTACTGGCACAAGAACAGAAATATAGATCAATGGAACAGGAGAGAAAGCCCAGAGGTAAACCCACGCACATATGGTCACCTTATCTTTGATAAAGGAGACAAGAATATACAGTGGAGAAAAGACAGCCTCTTCAATAAGTGGTGCTGGGAAAACTGGACAGCTACATGTAAAAGAACGAAATTAGAACACTCCCTAACACCACGTACAAAAATAAACTCAAAATGTATTAAAGACCTAACTGTAAGGCCAGAAACTACTAAATTCTTAGAGGAAAACATAGGCAGAGTACTCCATGACATAAATCACAGCAAGATCCTTTTTGACCCACCTCCTAGAGAAATGGAAATAAAAACAAAAATAAACAAATGGGACCTAATGAAACTTAAAAGCTTTTACAGAGCAAAGGAAACCATAAACAAGATGAAAAGACAACCCTCAGAATGGGAGAAAATATTTGTAAATGAAGAAACTGACAAAGGACTAATTTCCAAAATTTACAAGTAGCTCATGCAGCTCAATATCAAAAAGACAAACAACTCAACCAAAAATGGGCGGAAGACCTAAACAGACATTTCTCCAAAGAAGATATACAGATTGCCAACAAACACATGAAAGAATGCTCAACATCATTAATCATTAGAGAAATGCAAATCAAAACTACAATGAGGGCTTCCCTGGTGGCGCAGTGGCTAAGAGTCCGCCTGCCGATGCAGGGGACACAGGTTCGTGCCCCGGTCCGGAAAGATCCCACATGCCGCGGAGTGGCTGGGCCCGTGAGCCATGGTCGCTGAGCCTGCGTGTCCAGAGCCTGTTCTCCGTAATGGGAGAGGCCACAACAGTGAGAGGCCAGCGTACCGCAAAACAAACAAACAAACAAAAAACTACAATGAGATATCATCTCACACTGGTCAGAACGGCCATCATCAAAAAATCTACAAACAATAAATGCTGGAGAGGGTGTGGAGAAAAGGAAACCCTCTTGCACTGTTGGTGGGAATGTAACTTGATACAGCCACTATGGAGAACAGTATGGAGTTTCCTTAAAAAACTAAAAATAGAACTACCATATGATCCAGCAATCCCACTACTGGGCATATACCCTGAGAAAACCATAATTCAAAAAGAGTCCTGGGGCTTCCCTGGTGGCACAGTGGTTGAGAATCTGCCTGCCAATGCAGGGGACACGGGTTCGAGCCCTGGTCTGGGAAGATCCCACATGCCGTGGAGCAACTAAGCCCGTGAGCCAGAACTACTGAGCCTGCACGTCTGGAGCCTGTGCTCCACAACAAGAGAGGCCACGATAGTGAGAGGCCCCGCGCACCACGATGAAGAGTGGCCCTCACTTGCCGCAACTGGAGAAGCCCTCGCACAGAAACGAAGACCCAACACAGCCATAAATAAATAAATAAAATTTAAAAAAAAAAGAGTCATGTACCACAATGTTCATTGCAGCTCTATTTACAATAGCCAGGACATGGAAGCAACCTAAGTGTCCATCAACAGATGAATGGATAAAGAAGATGTGGTACATATATATAATGGAATATTACTCGGCCATAAAAAGAAACAAAATTGACTTATTTGTAGTGAGGTGGATGGACCTAGAGTCTGTCATACAGAGTGAATTAAGTCAGAAAGAGAAAAACAAATACTGTATGCTAACACATATATATGGAATCTAAAAAAAAAAAAAGGTCATGAAGAACCTATGGGCAAGATGGGAATAAAGACACAGACCTACTAGAGAATGGACTTGAGGATATGGGGAGGGGGAAGGGTAAGCTGGGACAAAGTGAGAGAGTGGCATGGACATATATACACTACCAAACGTAAAATAGATAGCTAGTGGGAAGCAGCCACATAGCACAGGGAGATCAGCTCAGTGCTTGTGACCACCTAGAGGGGTGGGATAGAGAGGGTGGGAGGGAGCGAGACACAAGAGGGAAGAGATATGGGGACATATGTATATGTGTAACTGATTTACTTTGTTATAAAGCAGAAACTAACACACCATTGTAAAGCAATTATACTCCAATAAAGGTGTTTAAAAACTAAACAAAACAAAATACCAATGGTATTTTTCACAGATCTAGAACAAATAATTCTAAAATGTGTATGGAAACACAAAATAATAAATAAAAAATAAACACTAATAGCCAAAATAATCTCGAGAAAGAAGAACAAAGCTGGAGGTTTCCTGCTCCCTGGTTTCAAACTATACTACAAAGCTACAGTAATGAAAACTGTACGGGACTGGCACAAACACAGACACAAAGATCAATGGAACAGAATAGAGAGTCCTGAAATGAACCCACAGTTATATGGATAATTAATGTATGACAAAGGAGACAAGAATATACAATGGAGAAAGACAGTTTTCTTCAATAGATGGTGTTAGGAAAACTGAACAGCTAACATGCAAAAGTATCAAACTGGACTACTTTCTCACACCATTACAAAAATAAACTCAAAATGGATTAAAGACTTAAACGTAAGAACTGAAACCATAAAACTGCTAGAAGAAAACATAGGCAATACATTCTTTGACACTGGCCTTAGCAATATTTTTTTTTATCTGTCTCCACAGGCAAGGGAAATAAAAGCAAAAATAAACAAAGGGAAATACATCAAACTAAAAAGCTTTGATACAGTGAAGGAAAATGTCAACAAAATGAAAAGGTCTGTAAAGTCAAATCATTATGCTGTACACCTTAAATTTATACAGTGCTGTATGTCAATTATATCTCAATAAAACTGGAAGGAAAAAATATAATAAATAAAGAAGAGACTTCAAGCCAAACACATATATCTCGTAGCATGGCAAGTCTGTTAGACTGACGAAGCAAGAGGCTCCTTTAGGTTGAAGACAGACCTACATCCACCTGCTTCCCACTGCTTCACTCTAGAAAGAGGTGGAGTAGCTCTCAGTCCCATTCCCCTCAGCTCACACTCTAACCTAGGCCCATTAGATTGAAACACTGACAGACAGAGGAACCCAGAAAAGAAGAATTTAAGCAAAATCATGTTGAGGAAAGAGTACATTTTTCCCTCAGGCGATGAATAGTAGTCAAAACAATTTAACCCATGTCTCCTTTCTGCTGGACTTTCCTCGAACTCAATGGGCTACCTGTGGGAATGGGGGGAGGGAAAGAGCAATTTTCTCCTCCTGAACGGGAGCAAGGCCCAGAGTCCTCTTCATGGGAGAAAAAAAGAAAATCAATCCAAAATGAGAGTTATCACTAGAGAGGCCTTAACCCCCAAAAGACAAAACCTAATTAACAAGTCATGTACAAACACCTGCATGTTTAATCAGCTTCATCTGTACATTAAAATCCCTGTGCCTGGTGCTTTTATCCCATAAGGATGCTGAGGAATCCATTTTGTCCTTGATCCAGGTCGCCATCACTCCCCTCCTCTTCCTGACTTAGAAATGAGAGAAAGAACAGATGAAAAGAGTCTTGATTTCCCATTACAGGAACACACAGAGCACTGAATGAGATACTTATCCCCTGCTGGAATCCCTCATGTCTTACAATTGTTTCCTTTGTGCATTTTTATTCTTCTTACAGGAAATTAAAAAGAAAAGTCTTAAGGGCTATCACTATTTCTGACCTGATGCAGAATCTTAACTAGAATTCAGTTTTGTATTTTTTATTATAACACACACATTATTTTCTCTATATACAGGGATGAACCAATTTTAACATTCAGTAATCCCTGACTACATGTGAAAGGCTTATAGCCATCCCAGTATATTTACTGTACAGACTCACTGCATTACCATAAATGTATGAAAGGAAGTCACATATTTTCAATTACTCCATTCATGAAAATGCCTTTTCAATCACAGCCTCTTATTGTGAACCCAGCTGTTTGTTTCATATTACAGTTCAAGAGCCGAGCTTCAAGTGCACTGAAAGTTTTGCTATGCACCACTATCTAAAAGACAATGACAGACTAGCTAAGCAAAAACCTGGGATTTTACAGGCTTTACATAGTGTAAAATCTCCCACATGTCATGGACAACATTTTTCAACATTGATGAGGATTAATGAAAAAAGTACCCTACCTAAGAAAATTTCCAGATGTTGGCTGAAGGTGTTCTTTCTTGCTATAAAATCATGCCATCGGGAAGATATACCTGCCTCAAAAAAACAATGAATTTTGGTATAGGAGTTGGCCAGTCCAGACAACTGAATCCCATGTCTAGTTTAGTCAAAAACTTAAAGAGAATAATTCACATACTATTGAAGACATATACAAGGATGAGGAATCCATTTCTGTTTTGAATTTAACACATGCAATTTTACTGGCCATTGGTACTTTGGAATGGAAACAATGAAAGTGAGTGGTAACCTACTTAGTCTTTGGGCTGCTACCATTGCAGAGGTTGTTTCTACTACTGCTATAGAAAATCAATTAAAGTTATGTTTGCTTGTAATAATCTCTCATAATCCATCAAATTTCTGCAGTGCCAGTTGTTACTTCTCCTTTTTCATTTCTAATTCTATTGAGTCTTCTCCCTTTTTTTCTTGATGAGTCTGGCTAATGGTTTATCAATTTTGTTTATCTTCTCAAAGAAAAAGCTTTAAGTTTTATTGATCTTTGATATGGTTTCCTTAATTTCTTTTTCATTTATTTCTGATCTGATTTTTATGATTTCTTTCCTTCTGCTAATGTCGGGGGGTTTTTTTTGTTGTTCTTTTTTCTCTAATTGCTTTAGGTGTAAGGTTAGGTTGTTTATTTGAGATGTTTCTTGTTTCTTGAGGTACGACTGAATTGCCATGAAATTCCCTCTTAGAACTGCTTTTGCTGCATCCCACAAGTTTTGGGTCGTCATGTTTTCATTGTCATTTGTTTCTAGGTATTTTGGATTTCCTTTTTGATTTCTTCAGTGATCTCTTGATTATGTAGGAGTGTATTGTTTAGCCTCCATGTGTTTGTATTTTTTTAAGATTTTTTACTGTAATTGATATCCAGTCTCATAGCATTGTGGTCAGAAAAGATACTTGATAAGATTTCAATTTTCTTCAATTTACCAAGGCTTGATTTGTGGCCCAAGATATGATCCTGGAGAATGTTCCATGAGTACTTAAGAAGAAAGTGTATTCTGTTGTTTTTGGATGGAATGTCCTATAAATATCAATTAAGACCATCTTGTATAATGTATCATTTAAAGCTGTGCTTCCTTATTTATTTTCATTTTGGATGATCTGTCCATTGGTGAAAGTGGGGTGTGAAAGTCCCCTACTATGACTGTGTTACTGTCAATTTCCCCTTTTGCCTTCGCATTTGCCTTATGTATTGAGGTGCTCCTATGTTGGGTGCATAAATATTTACAATTGTTATATCTTCTTCTTGGATTGATCTCTTGATCACTATGTAGTGTCCTTCTTGGTCTCTTGTAATAGTCTTTATTTTAAAGTCTGTTTTGTCTGATATAAGAATTGATACTACAGTTTCTTTTCATTTCCATTTGCATGAGAGAGTACTACAAGCAACTATATGCCAGTAAAATGGACAACCTGGAAGAAATGGACAAATTCTTAGAAAAGCACAACCTTCTGAGACTGAGGCAGGAAGAAATAGAAAATATAAACAGACCAATCACAAGCACTGAAATTGAGACTGTGATTAAAAATCTTCCACCAAACAAAAGCCCAGCACCAGATGATTTCACAGGCAAATTCTATCAACATTTAGAGAAGAGCTTCTCAAACTCTTCCAAAATATAGCAGAGGGAGGAACACTCCCAAACTCATTCTACGAGGCCACCATCACCCTGATACCAAAACCAGACAAAGATGTCACAAAGAAAGAAAACTACAGGCCAATATCACTGATGAACATAAATGCAAAAATCCTCAACAAAATACTAGCAAACAGAATCCAACAGCACATTAAAAGGATCATACACCATGATCAAGTAGGGTTTATCCCAGGAATGCAAGGATTCTTCAGTATAGGCAAATCAGTCAATGTGATAAACCACATTAACAAACTGCAGGATAAAAACCGTATGATCATCTCAAGAGATGCAGAAAAAGCTTTTGACAAAATTCAACACCCATTTATGATAAAAACCCTCCAGAAAGTCGGCATAGAGGGAACTTTCCTCAACATAATAAAGGCCATATATGACAAACTTACAGCCAACATCATTCTCAAAGGTGAAAAACTGAAACCATTTCCATTAAGATCCGGAACAAGACAACATTGCCCACTCTCACCACTATTATTCAACATAGTTTTGGAAGTTTTAGCCACAACCATCAGAGAAGAAAAAGAAATAAAAGGAATCCAAATTGGAGAAGAAGTAAAACTGTCACTGTTTGCAGATGACATGATACTATACATAGAGAATCCTAAAGACTCTACCAGAAAACTACTAAAGCTAATCAATGAATTTGGTAAAATAGCAGGATACAAAATTAATGCACAGAAATCTCTTGCATTCCTATACACTAATGATGAAAAATCTGAAAGAGATATTAAGGAAACACTCCTATTTACCATTGCAACAAAGAATAAAATACCTAGCAATAATCCTATCTAAGGAGACAAAGACCTGTATGGAGAAAACTATAAGACACTGATGAAAGAAATTAAAGATGATACAAACAGATGGAGAGATATACCATGTTCTTGGATTGGAAGAATCAACATCAATGAAAACAACTATACTACCCAAAGCAATCTACAGATTCAAAGCAATTCCTATCAAACTACCACTGGCATTTTTCACAGAACTGGAACAAAAAATTTCACAATTTGTATGGAAACACAAAAGACCCCGAATAGCCAAAGCAATCTTGAGGAAAAAAAAAAACAGGGCTGGAGGAATCAGGCTCCTTGACTTCAGACTGTACTACAAAGCTAAAGTAATCAAGACAGTATGGTACTAGCACAAAAACAGAAATATAGATCAATGGAACAGGATAGAATGCTGAGATAAACCCACGCACATATGGTCACCTTATTTTTGATAAAGGAGGCAAGAATATACAACGGGGAAAATACAGCCTTTTCAATAAGTGGTGCTGGGAAAACTGGACAGCTACATGTAAAAGAACGAAAGTAGAACACTCCCTAACACCATACACAAAACTAAACTCAAACTGGATGAAAGATCTTAATGTAAGGCCAGACACTATAAAACCCTTAGAGGAAAACATAGGCAGAACACTCTATGACATAAATCACAGCAAGATCCTTTTTGATCCACCTCCTAGAGAAATGGAAATAAAAACAAAAATAAATAAATGGGACCTAATGAAACTTAAAAGCTCTTGCACAGCAAAGGAAACCATAAATAAGACGAAGAGGCAACCCTCAGAATGGGAGAAAATATTTGCAAATGAAGCACATGACAAAGGACTAATCTCCAAAATTTACAAGCAGCTCATGCAGCTCAGTATCAAAAACACAAACAACCCAATCCAAAAATGGGCAGAAGACCTAAACAGACATTTCTCCAAAGAAGATATACAGATTGCAAACAAACACATGAAAGAATGCTCAACATCATTAATCATTAGAGAAATGCAAATCAAAACTACAATGAGATATCATCTCACACCGGTCAGAATGGCCTTCATCAAAAAATCTACAAACAATAAATGCTGGAGAGGGTGTGGAGAAAAGAGAACCCTCTTGCACTGTTGGTGGGAATGTAAATTGATACAGCCACTATGGAGAACAGTATGGAGGTTCCTTAAAAAACTAAAAATAGAACTACTATATGACCCAGCAATCCCACTACTGGGCATATACCCTGAGAAAACCATAATTCAAAAAGAGTCATGTACCACAATGTTCATTGCAGCTCTATTTACAATAGCCAGGACATGGAAGCAACCTAAGTGCCCATCGACAATGAATAGATAAAGGAGATGTGGCACACATTGTATACAATGTTACTCACCCATAAAAAGAAATGAAATTGAGTCATTTGTAGTGAGGTGGCTGGAGCTAGAGTCTGTCATACAGAGTGAAGTAAGTCAGAAAGAGAAAAACAAATACCGTATGCCAACACATATATATGGAATCTAAAAACAAAAAAAAAAAGGTTCTAAAGAACCTAGGGGCAGGACAGGGATAAAGACGCAGACATAGAGAATGGACTTGAGGACATGGGGAGGGGGAAGGGGAAGGTAGGACGAAGTGAGAGAGTGGCATGGACATATATACACTACCAAATGTAAAATACAATACTAGTGGGAAGCAGCCGCATAGCACAGGGAGATCAGCTCAGTGCTTTGTGTCCACCTAGAGAGGTAGGAGGTAGATGCAAGGGGGAGGGGATATGGGGATATATGTACACATATAGCTGATTCACTTTGTTATACAGCGGAAACTAACACACCACTGTAAAGCAATTATACTTCAATAAGGATATTAAAAAAAGTTATGTTTACTTAACTAGAAGTAGCTGTTTATGAAACAGGAGTAGATGGAGAAAGCAGGAGATAAACAGAACTCCCATAACCTACATTAATGCAGGTTACACTGAGCTAGACAGTCATACTGTCCATAAGAACCCTCATCTTCTCCACCACACATGTACTCAACTTAATGAAACAAAGAGCATGATGAATGTGCTTAGGAAAAACATTAGAAAGCCTCCCCAGGATAGAAGAAGAGTAATCTAGTTCCTTCCATAACTTCAGAAGAAACACATACATAGCTCCATGAGTTGGTTAAAATAATAGGTACTGGCATCCAAGGTCACAGGTAAAATGTCATAGAGAATTTTACTGAGAAAATATTTGTTATATAGCCACAATCAGTATCTCTGATTTTATCCAATTTCAATTAAGTTGAGTACCAAAATGTTGCTCATTTTATCAAAGTAAATAATATTAATTATCAAAGTAAAGAATATCATTTCAGTTTTATAACTGTAATGAAATTTTGTAACAATCCCTCACAAGCAAACCACCTTAAGTCAGTTCAGTAACACCATTTTGGATATTATATATACAAACAAATGAGCAATTAACAATAGCCACGACTGGACAGTTTACTATCACTTACAGCCTTAAACTGTTTTAAAGTTTAAAAACTTTGAGAAGTAGAGTGACTTTGCTGACCCTTACTAAACAAGCTTGTGAATTTTTTATAGTCTTGTGCCTGCCCCTGCAAGAAATCTTTTAAATAGCTGTTTGCTTCAGCAGAGTGAAAATGCAATTTTATCTCCTTGTCTTCTTACTTGTCTCTAGAGACATGGATTCAATTCTATTCTACACCTGTTCTTTAGAAGGATGTTCTTTAATGATGTACATTGTTCAGTTTTTGTCTTCTTGCATGGTCATAAGAGAAAGATAAAACCATAGAGATTTTTCTGGCAAATAGGCAAAATCTAACGATGTTTTCTTTTACAATCTAAGACTATATTTCATTAGTAGATCTAACCCTTGGTCCAGCTAACCTCTTTTGAATCTTCCTGTTTATATACAAGTTAATATGTTTAGAATGTTAAGGATTTCACTTCACCTAATCTTTGCTAAGGAACTAAAACTAACATAAACAGGAAGACCGAAAAAAGCTAATTTATTAAGTAGACCCAGGTTAGATGTACCAATAAAGTAAGCCTCAGATTTAGAAAAGACAGTGACTAGATTTTGTGCAAATACGTACATTCTTTTTTTATTTATAGACTATTGTAAAACAGTGTGTATAATTAAACAATTCTTAAGTAGAGTAGTGATTTCTTATATGAACATTATAATATACCTAAGGAAGTAAAGTCTAAACATCATCCATCATTTAAAAAAGAAAACATTACTGTAACTATAAAATTAAAATGTCTGATTATCAGACTCCAATCCATTATGTTTATGCTAAACTTATGTCAAATTCATTCTAAAAATGATGAGAGCTTTTGAAAAGATAAGATCTTTTAGATAAGCCCATGAATTTGTTGTCATCATTACTCATTTCTTATAATCCCTGATGCAGTCCATGATGATGTGCATGTTCAGATAGTATCTGATATATTTTTGACAGCTGCAATCTACCAGATCATTCCAAATAACAAATTCCAGGAATCACAGTGTATGAGCATAAAGTACTCATATCTGGAGGATATGAAATATGACTGGTCTTTATCATGCTATTTCATGTTTTGATGAGATTATTTAAAACCCACTATGAAATACCCATGACTACTGGAGTGGATAAAGATATCCGTGTTTAAATTCTTCTAAGCAATAGTTTCAGAATAGTGATAGTTATCTCAAAGAGTAGGTTTCTTTTTATATTTTCTTTATCCAAATCATTTTGTTTTTTTTTAATGCATGAGTAGTGACGCCATACCTTCAGCATGAATTTTTGGTAGGACTTGAGAAATTGAGAAAAATAATGATAGATAAAAAATAAAGGTGAACCATAAATAGATTCCTAGTAGTACTGTGATAATTCCATATTCAGTTATAGCACAGAAGCTTAATTCATCCAAGAGGAGTTTAAAATTCTTCAGTTGGTTTCCAAAAATTATCCTGTCCTACATTAATTGAAATAACTTGGTTAGAATTGATATTTGAATAAAATTAAGTCTCCTAATCCAGGTGAATCAGATGTATCTCCAATTATTGAAATCTTTTATTTTCCTCAGTGAAGATTTGTAACATAAACTTCTTAAGTTTATTCTTAGTCATTTTATATTTTTGAATGGCTTTTTCAACCCACAATATTTCCCATATATTGCCTGTAAATTCAGGAGCTTTCCATTTTTCTTCAGTCTTGTTAAACAGCCGACTTGCCTCTTTACCTGCTTGTAATTTTGTTTCAGTTGATCTTTTTGGTCTTTCAAAGAAGAAAAACACAGGTGCAAATATTGATACTTTTTTTTCTTTTGGATACATTTTTTAATAGACCATTACTGGAGTATAATTGCTTCACAATACTGTGTTAGTTTCTATTATACAACAAAGTGAATCAGCCATCTGCATACATATATCCCCATATCCCCTCCCTCTTGAGCCTCCCTCCCACCCTCCCTAACCCACCTCTCTAGGTCATCACAAAGCACGGCACTGATCTCCCTGTGCTACACTGCTGCTTCCCACTATCTTTTTTACATTTGGTAGTGTATATATGTCAATGCTACTCTCACTTTGCCCCAGCTTCCCCCTTCCCCACTCCATGTCCCCAGGTCCATTCTCTATGTCTACGTCTTTATTCCTGCTCTGCCACTAGGTTCATCAGTACCTTTTTTATTTTAGATTCCATATATATGTGTTAGCATACGGTATTTGTTTTTCTCTTTCTGACTTACTTCACGCTGTGTGACAGACTCTAGGTCCATCCACCTCACTACAAATAACTCAGTTTCGTTCCTTTTTATGGCTGAGTAGTATTCCATTGTATATATGTGTCACATCTTCTTTATCCATTCATCTATCAATGGACATTTAGGTTGCTTCCATGTCCTGGTTATTGTACATGTCCCAGTTCTTAATACATTGATTAGAAGTTATTAAATGACAGTGGTGATTTTTAAAAAAATACTACCTTTGATATTTCACTATTAGGTATGTTGTTGGCTCTCATTTTAAGCTAAATATTCCATATTATGTCCAAATCCCCTTCTCCTTAGTCATAATTTACTAAGACTTTTCATCCAAACGATGCTGAACTTAATTCAACTTTTTTATTACCTGTTGAGATAGTTATTGTTTCTCTCATGTGAAATTTTAATGTGATCACTTTTGTCATATTCTTCTAATATTATCCTTGAGTTAATGGACTTTGGGCTACTTGGTTCATACAGTGACCAGCTTTTGTGCTACCTCCTTATGTTAGGGGAAGTTTATGCATTATTGAATCTGTGAATCTCCAAGTAAAGGAGCCAGAAATTCATTTCTTCTTCCCTTACAAAGAGAAGTCCCAACATATAACCTAGAATCAGTCAATCAGATATCCACATGGAATAAGCAAATGTTAAAGTAAATGCCATGAGGAGGCTGGTATTGCGTAAGTTCCAATCTGGCAGGGATGGATCTGGGAAGCCCCGTTTTGAAAGCAGCAGTAGGCAGGCTCCCACATTCTCCATAGCAGCAGGACAGCCATGGATTCTGAGCCCAACAGCAGAGCCAGAGAATCTGTCCTAGAGCAGACTCATGACTGGACGTGAGCGTCAGTCCCAGCTGCAGAGCCCCTGCCCCAGTGAGATTCCATAAGCTACATTTAGTAACTTTATTTCTGCTAAAGCTAAAGCAGGTTCTGTTGTTCCAACTAAGATCTTGGATGGAATTAATTTGCTGAGTGCTTCAGTTTGTTTACATTTTATTAGGAATTTTCTAGAAGGTATTAAGAAGAAAAATTGCTCTGTGATTTTCTTGGCTGAGGGGAAATAGAATGGAGGATCTATTTTTTAAATATTGATATTAAACTTTAGTAAGATGAACTGATATGTGACTTTGGTAAAATGTGAAATATTTACCATTTTTTCCCACCTGGAACATATTAAATAACTTGTGAATTACCTAGTCCTTAAATATTTGACAGAAAATCCCTTATATATATTTCTTTCATTCTTATACCATAGATATAAGTCTATTTAGTTTTTAAAATTTCTTCTTGAAGCAATTTAGATAATTTCATTTTTTCTTTTCAAAAGTATTTATTTCCTTCACATCTTTTTATATTAACAAAAAAATCTCAATTTTTAATCTTCTCTATATCTGATTATATCTATTAAAGAGTGTTTATCAACCCACCTCCTTCTTTTCAACTAATTTTCCTGGAATTTTTCTATTTTATTTTCCTTTCACATTTTAAAATTAAGGTTCCAATAAGCGGTATAACGGTAGAGAGTAGCAATTACAATAATGTCATCCCCTTGCAAAATTGCTTCTCACATATATAATCTTACCTTTTATTCCAAAAGAACAACCACAACCAGGTGAAATATATATATATGTATAAGTACATATATATGTGTATGTGTGTGTGTATATATATGGTGCTGTTTTATAAATTAAAAAGCTAAGCCTCAGAGAGATTGGAACTTGCCACGGTGACTTAGATAATGTCCATTTCTGATGCAGACTCTTTCTACTCATTTTCACATGAAGATTAAAATAATATCATCAGAGCTACTACTATTGGTTGATATTTCTACATAATAGGCACTGTTCTAATGCCTTCTTATTTGGATCTCATTTAGTGAAAAGAGAAAGAAAGAAAGAAAAACACTATGCGAGTACAATTATTTTTCCCACAATTGAAACACTGATGATAGTTAATTCACCTCAGGCAAGAGAAGCCTGGAACAGAGGCCTGGTTGTTCCTCCAGATGGAAGAAATGAGGTAACATTTCATGTCTCCTTCAGCAGAAAACAAGCCCAGAATTAATGTTTCAGTAAGCTATCCAGAGGGAGTGATGAAGAAGAGAAAGAGAGAAAGAAGTGGGGGAGAGAGGAAGAAAGAAAAGAAGAAAGAGGGAGGGAGGAAGAAACAGAGTTTGTATTCATAATAATCTACAGCAAGTAACATAGCATTTCTTTGTTAAAGAGAAATGCTTGTTAAAAATGGCATGAAAGACTTTATTCAAGACTATTGCAATAGGGGCCTAGACTTGCAATTGGGAAGAGAGATTGAACTCAGCTCCACTGAACAAAAGGCAGGAGAGTTTTGAAGCCCTGGGGTGAGATAGAGGAGAGAGAATGGAGACTGTAATCAGGCATCTGCATTTGCTAATTGATGCTCACTGAAGTTAGACTCCTACCCTCACGCAGAGACTGAGAGATAGGGCCCAATGTTTCTCGATGATTAGATTTCAGAGATGGTTCCCAGGTCCTTGAGAAAGACATTCCTGGATTACGGAAAATTTACATCTCAACCGGGCAGAGGAAGAATCTACAGTTGCAAGTTTTCTAATGTAAATACTCTAAGAAAAGGGAAGTCAGGGACCTTCAGTCTGGATGAAAGCTGTCTAAAGTTTAGTCAAGTTCACAGGAACATGAAGGCTGTATTGGTCATCTTTATCTTTCTAAATCAGACACATCAGACCCAAATCTCATCTACCTGGCTGCCAAGAAATTCTGTCATATGTGGTTGGGGAGAGGACCTCCCTCTCATCAGAGTTTTGGAAGAATCTCAGATGTTTAACACAACTGAGGACATTTGGGCACGGGCCTCTATCTTCAGTCATACTAGACACCACGGACATGCCCACTGCCCAAGGTCTCATGGTCACTCCCTACAAGGCTCAAAGCTCTACAGCTTCCTTGACCTCTGTCACCTGAGAATTCTTCACTGACCTCCCAAGACCACAGCTCTTGACAGTCTCCAGATTGCACCAGCAACCTCACTACCCTTCAGGATCTGCCCTGTGACCCATAACTTCCCACAGCAGAAAAAAAAAAAATCCAAGTACCAGCAAAAACTACAAAGAACACTTTTTCTCTGAAGAGTAGCCTCCTCCCTTTCTCAGTCCAGGTTTCTCCAAAAGCAAAAGCATAAACGGAGATTATTTTCTGAGTATCTGGCAACTTTTAGTCAGTCAGCACGGAAGTCCTAAGTAAGAATCTTGGGGCACAACATTCGGCCACCTTCACGAGATGCAAAAGTGATAGTTCTTTACACTTCTTCCAGATCTCTATGGTAGAGAATAAAACAGAAAATAACAACAGAGTATCCTGCCAGATATACGTGTGAGCTCATTTAGAATAAATAACATTTGAGAATTAAGACACCAAACGATTAACTATGTTGCCTTTTTCCACCTGGATAGAAAATTAATGGTTACTCTTTTAAAATTTTCTGTTCCTTTCTCATTAAAATTTTTTTTCTGTATTTTCTGTGACAGACAACAAAATATCACAGATTTCTTTTGAAATAAAGAAATAACAAAAGTTAAGGAAATCATCAAAGGAAGTGGAGAAAGCTTCTTATCAATAATTTTCGCACTCTCTGAAAATGTATTTTTTAGGTGAAAACGTGAAGTGATGAGCTTATATGAGATTTAGGCATAGTACTCTAAATTTTTTTCCATAATAGTCTTATCTCCAGTTGCTGCTACTGCAGCCTCATCTGTTGAAATAGTCCACTAAATATTAGTCTAGAGGCCATGCCTTCTCTTTAAAATTGTGCTTCAAATAGTGAAGAAAGCTCTGGGGAATTTGTCAGATAGAAAGGCTGCTACTGAGAAGAGAACAAAGCTACCATACTGCAAAGACCTTTCTTATTCTTATATTTTCATTATTGCATCCTTATTCTTTCTTTCCAGGGACTTGCCCCTGAGTTCTTGCAACAAAGATTCCAAGTAACTGAAAGTTAGTCTGGTGTAAACTGGATAACATCAGTGGGTTTTTTTTTTTTAAATCTGAAAGTTAACACTTCTTTTTATCTCTTGCTAATCTTATAGATATATTTGCCTAAATTTCAGCTAGAATTGTGCAGTTTTTACAACCTTGTTCCTGAAATCAGTGATGGAGGAAAGAAAGCAGCTTTAGAATCACTACTGATTATATAAATGGCTACATTTTATTGTTAAGAATCAAGAAATATTTATGGATCACATATATTGAGTCAATCTAGAATCTCCTGTAAAGTCAGCACACCAAAAAAGAGACAAAATGATAGATACATAGATGACAGGTGATATGTGGGGGATGGGTGGATGGATGGAGAGACAGACAGACAGACACTGGACTATATTCCAACAATCTTAGAATTGTTCAGTTATTTCCCGAAATAGCAATCCCTCTGCCTAAATATTATCAAATTCTTCCTTACCATTCTTCCTTTTTTTTCTCTCCTGACTGCCAAATTTAAACTCCCAAATTTCAAATATACATTTCACACAATCTAAATTCCATGAGCTACTGAGTGAAATAAGGAATGGAAATGTCACATGTTTTATCTTAGATATTCTCAGTGTGTCATAGAATTGACTCCTGAGAAGTCCTTCACTAAGGAAGTCTGTTTAGGTATGTTTAGCCAGCATTTCCTAAACTTACTTGAACTTGGCGCGCTCTTTTGGCGGACACTTTGAGAAAGATGGCTCTCTTCTACTTAGTTTTGTAGAACCCAGTAGCTTACTTACTTGGAGTAGAGAAGGCAGAAATCAATCAATGTGTCTTATTTAAAAGGAAAACAACATTAAGTATATCACATTAGCACAGGTCTGGGCACATACTTTTCCTTTTTTTTCTACATTATTATGTTACTATTTTTATCAATTAATACATGCTCACTGTAAAACAATTCAGGTAAATCATTTCAACTAATGATTCCTGATTAAATTCCCTTCCCTAGATACCTTCAGATAATATCTAATCTAATAGTGTCCATTTGGATCCTGGTCCTACCCTCTTCGAAAGAGCAGTGCGAACCGGACATGGCACGTGTGCCTTAGTGAAACCGAACAGTAACCAAGGGACACAGAGCTCAGAAACAACGCAGCACTGTCAGGCGCACACCTGCGGCAGGTGAGGGGCTAAATAGAGGTGCAAAAGGCAGACAGAATAATTAACTGGATTCATTTTCAACACTAATGAAAACCAAAATCCTGCTCACTTTGATCCAAATAGAGCAAAGGAGCTTCAATAATCCAGCAGAGTAGGAATGTCATTAGAGGGGTAAATTTTTAAAATATATGTGTTTTTTATGTTAAGCAATATCGTTATTTGATGATATAATAAAAGAACAGCGTCTTACATTTTATTTATTAAAGCAATATATGTGTGTGTTTAAAAAAAAAAAAATCAAGCAGTACAGAAGGATCTTAAAACACAAAGCAGCCGTCTCCAGTCCTACCTACCCAACCTCACATACCACTTCCTACTTCTGCTTGTTTTTAATTCTTGCCATGGTTCCCTGACCCACTTATAGCTTATAGCTCAATGTTTTGATTGAAGCATTTTTGACTGAAGCATTATCTATTTATTTCTTCTCTAAGAAAGCGAAGTTTCATTTATTTTATTTCTATTAGTTACATTTGAATCTGTTAATAGTATCCTTAAATATTTTGTTATTCTATTTACCTTAAACATTGAGAATATTTATGCTCTGTTCTTATCACTACTTTTTACATCTTCCATATTTTGCCTATGGGTGGATTCTAAACATTGGAAATAAATTAACTGATATTATCCTTAGTGGGAGAGTTTGCTTCTAGGTAACACGTATTCCCAATCTGTTCTAAATCTGCCTGCCAATGCAGGGGTGGGACACCTCAAACCACATGTCCCTGACACTCCCTCATCAACGGGGTTCTAGAATCAGTTTAGAGTGGTTGAGGGAGATGCATTGGGAGAAAAGTTGGAAGGCAGCAAGGAGGCAGAAACCCTTCTTTCTCGGGCAGAGGTGGTGCCTGGCACATCTGGCCTGCATTAACGGGAGTTTGCAGCAGCCAGCTAGATGCCACATTCCCTGCCAGTCCCCAGCTCGGGGACTGTACCTTCTGTGATGATTCCCTGCAGCTTTCTCCCCTGCGGGGCAGTTGCAGCTTCCAGACCTCTAGATCCCACTTGTAAAAGCAGGACTGAAGATTCTATAGTGCTAGCTTAATCTTCACTCCACCAGCTCATTCAATGATTATGTAAGCACCAAATTCCCCACCTTTAAACCCCATTCTCCTTAAAAGACTCTAATTTTTCCACAGTGAAACCAGACTGGTACATGTTTATGTATATTTAATTCACAGAAGAAACAAGTAATGTGTTAGGAGTACATTTTCCTCTCTCCATCAGTCCAATGTCATCACCTCTATACCACACAAAAGAGAATATTCTCTTCCTCCACAACACTTGCTCAATATCACACCCCACTTATGTTTGCTGCACACTTGAGCCACGGTTTTGCTTATCATGGAACTGGCCTATTTTCTTGTTGAGGAAAATATCACATTGCTTTAGTCACCATGTCAATATCATCTAGCATCTGAATCATATTTGTTTCAGTTTTCTTCCTTAAAATAGTGTGACATACTCTTTAGAACTATTGTTCTCCTGGCCTGCTGATACAACTGCGATCCTAGGATTAACTCAAATCAAACTCCTGAATCGGTGCCACTGTTTATCACATCCCTTCCAGTTCTCCCTCCCTCCCTCGTCCTTCTTTTCCTTTCCTTTCTTTCTTTAGCATATTTCTTTGAGCAACTTCATCCAAATAAAAGTGCATGGAAACTACTACTTTCTAAGTCCCTGTGTTTTGGAGACACTTTAGTTTGCTCTTCCACTTGACTAATAGTTTGCCTGAGCATACAATTCTAGGTTCAGACCATTCTTTTCTAGAACGTTTTCCGGCATTATATGTTGTTCTCTGGTGTCCAAGATTCCTAGGCTGTTCTGATTCTTCCTAATATATATGAGCATTTTCCCGCTGAGTCTCCAGAAGCATTTAAGACCTTCTCTTTCCCCTTAGTATACAAAACACCGTAAATGTGAATCCAAGTGTCTTCATTTACTCAGGCCATCAGCAGCCCTTTTACTCTGAAGAGACTCAGTTCTCTCTTTAGTTGTGGTAAATCACTTTCTCATATTTCTTTGAAAAGTTCCACCCCACACTTTTCTTTGTTCCCCATTTCTGGACCTCCTCTGTTATAACACATAGATCAATTTTTCTGTTTTATCTTTTAAGTTTCCTTTAGTTTTGTCACTGTTTATTTCCTAGGTAATTTCTTCAGTGTGATCTTCAAACTCTTGTATGGAAGATTTTACTTTACTAAAGACATGTTGAACTTCTAAAACATTTTTTTTGTTGTTCTCTAGCTTTTCACAGGTTCTTGATTTTTTTCTTGTTTCATTATCCTCTGTTACTGTTACTGAATTATCTGTTTCTATTGAAATCTATTCAATTTCTTTTTAATTTCTTTTTTTTTTTTTTGGTTCTTCTCTTTCATGCTATTGGTATTCTTCATATATTTTGAATGTTTTTCAAATTTGAGAATGAGGGTCCGGGTTGTATTTTCCAAGTAGCTGATATGGGTCCTCTGCCTGGTATGTGTTGACTGCCTTCACTTGGGTATACAAATGTATGCATTTATATATTAACTGTAGTTCTTTTCAGTGTGTAGGAATGAGCAGAACTTGGGACTGTCTGGCTTAGCTTGGGCTTAGGTCCTCAGATCGAGAATCAAGCTTTAGGTAAGGAAGTCTTTCAAATGCCAGAATGGGGAAGGTTTCAATCTAGGGAAGATGCAGCCACCGTGGGAGCCTTACATTTTAGAACAGAAACTCCTTATTTTTTTGCCTGCTCTGAACACAATGCCAGGAACAGGGGGGAAGGCAAGGAACATGGGAAACAGTTGCAGAAAAAAATTAAAATCTACCTGGTATGAATGTTTAGAGGGAGCTTGGGTTGGAGATTAAACCACAGCAAAGAAGCCTCAGACATCCTCAGTAGATATGAATGAGAAATGATGTAAAAAGAAAAGTAGTACCCCAATGGAACAAAATACACTGAAGTACTCAACCATTTAAACATTCAATAAATAATAAGTGAGCACACCCTCTATACTTAGCCTTGTGCAATTGTCATCTATTCTTTAAATTGATTGGTTCATTGCCTGTAGGCAAGTAATTCTTCTTACTCTTATCTTCACCTATCGAAATTAAGAGTTTTCTTCCTGATTCCTGCCTCTCAGAAAATACAGCACAGCTAAGTGTAGCCTAGACATGTCCCTACCTGCCGGCCTGACCCTGGCACCTGGGAGAGGCAGGATCTTGGCACGGTTGACATTTACATCACCACGGCGTTAGAAAATTGAGCTCAACAAGGAAGTTGCAAAAGTCAGAGACAGCCCAGGGAATGTTCCTGATTTTGATCATGTTATGTGTACTTCCAATTACATACGTTATTCACATGGTACTGTTTGGAATTATTGTAACAGCATGTAAATTTATTACTTGATTTAATAAGCTTTTTGTATATACGAGGTCTCCATATTATATTTTCATTATATATATATATAGAGAGAGAGAGAGAGAGAGAGAGAGAGAGAGAGATGTCCGTATTGTTTTTCTTACTCTTTAGTCCCTTGAAAATTGAATGGATTTTTTTTAACTTAAATTTTTTTTCCCAAGTCAAGGTTTCACAAAGTGTGGTCTGTGACTCAAACCACCAGGGATGCCTGGTAATGAAGTAGTCGTCAGGGAAGTTACTCCAAATCCAGGCTATTAAAAATGGGCCTCCCAGGTATCTGCATTTTAACGTTTCCCCGTGGTGAGACATTGGTTCTTGAAACTTTATGTGCATAATTAAGTACTGTGGAGGATGCAAAAGAAAAATGTCTTGAGCGCCCCATGTGCTATGGGGATTGAACACTGGCAGTGAGAGCCCACAGTCACTCACTGTTAATGCAGAAGGCGTGGCAGTAACAGCTGTGCAACCTCCTGACTCCAATGCCCTTGGGCCTTTGGAGTGGAGTTACCAGTGTGGAAGTGTAAGCCTGAAGAAGCCCATGGGCACTGAGTAAGTGCTGGGTCCAGGTTTGCTTAAAGATAAGCCTGGACAGCAATGAGAAAAGGTATTGGTCAGCATTAGCGTTGGCAATTTCTTAATTAGGAAGCCATTGCTCCCCTTTATTACTTCACCTTAATATAAACTACACACACCCAAAGCAAAATCCATTCCTCCCTGCTTGCCAGGTGAGTTGGCATCTTACTAACATTTTCCAGAAGGGACATGGGTAGTTCAGGACTGTATACACACACACACACACACACACACACACATATATACGGAGAATTAATTAATTACCTATATACCAGGGTGGGAAAATACTCCAGAGGAAAGTAAACATTTGCAATTTTTGTTTATATGACAATGCTGATTTTCCTCCTTAAAGAGCAGAAAAGAAGTTTGTTTTGTTTAAGACCTTATGACTATTCGAATGTAAATATGCATGAATAGCATACAGCCCCTGCAAATGTGTAGTCCTATTACCGCCCATGTTCCAAAAAATATCAGCAAAACTGATGGGTTATTTTAAGGTAGAATCTAATGGAAGTGAGTGAGCGTTTTAGTGTCCCAACAACGACATTATAAACAACATAACTGGTCTTTTGAAAGCAAAGGACTTCCTAGTTAATAGGTGTGGATTCTAGTGAAAAAAAATAATAATATTTTTCAAGTTTTAATAAAGTATGAGTCACACACAGGATGGATAGAGGAAGGGAGGACTTACGCTTAGGAGGCGAAGCCAGAAGGAAAGAGGAAGCTAAATGTCAAAAGGGGAAGCAGCTCGGAAGGAATAGAAAGAGTGTGGGCAGAGGTAGCAGAACCGAAGAAGTAGCTGTGCCTGCTGCCAAGCCCACAGCCACTCACCTACGGAACAACAGCCATTCCCCTAAGGGAAAGACATTCCTCCAGCCAAGACACAGATGTTTTAAGGTACAGATGCTGAAAAGTGCAGCCATTTCCATGCCTTTTCCCACAACATCTGAAATAGCTGCTATTTACCCTTTGGGTTTAAGACCTGAGAAAAATGACACCATGAAAATGTCTACTATTTTGACAACGTTTTCTGACTCAGATAAAACCTGCAAGAGCCCTCACGTAGAAAACTGGAGGTGTTCTTTGTTGTTGCTGTTCCATTTTATTGTTG
The DNA here is from genome assembly GCF_963455315.2 of Globicephala melas. NCBI lineage: Eukaryota > Metazoa > Chordata > Mammalia > Artiodactyla > Delphinidae > Globicephala > Globicephala melas. Next base: position 69,014,003 of record NC_083322.1, on the reverse strand, counting down.
GCAGGATCAAAGTAAACATAGCTGAGGCTTTCTTTGCTCAGACAGTTGGGACACTTATTCTGATCTCATCACATTGGTCCCCAAAGTTGAGAATCGAGAAAAAGACAACATGAGGACAGAAACAAGGATGTAAAAAGCTCCGTGGCTGCCAGTACTGAGGAGTCATTTCTCATCTGATCTCGCCATTGACTTTACAATATTCGAATCCACTGAGGATTCTACTTAAAGTTGTTTTTTGTCATCTTTCTAAGGTAGAAGCCATACCTCTGTTTTCTTCTCACTTGTACTCAGAGAGAGGCCAACTCACTCAGTCCTTTTGGAGAAATATGAGTCACATCCCTCCTGAGACAAGTAGAGAAGAAATGGATTCTTATTTCTTTTATTTTTAGCCCTTGTTTCCAAAATAAATCAGAGCATCAAAGGACTGTTGGTAGAAAGAAAGAAAAAGTCACACCAAACAAAAATTAACTCACAACAGATCCTGTGCTACCTTTTCCCATCCGGGGAGATCATTGCCCACCCTTGGACAGTCTTCACAAACTAACAGCAATACCAAAACTCGGGTTTACCCAGCTCTGCCCAGTAACAACCAATCCAGGAAAATACCCTCCCATTAGTAAGAGTGAAGTAGTCGCAAAGAATACCGGGAGACATGCAAACCTCTCCCTAAAAGCATGCATGCCTGAACTGTTTAAAGCACTCTGCACTGAGTGGTACTACTTAAATACAAAAGAAATTATATTCTTCATTTAGTCTCAAGCATTTATAATCATAACCAACATAAAAACTCAGAAAATGCCTATCGTCTCCAATGTTAAAAAAGTAAGCTCAACTAAAGCAGAAAACTAATGCATTTGCCATCTCAATCTATACCTTAAAAAATGTCAATACTATTATTTAAATTTTAAATATACATATTTATTATAGAACATTTTCAAAAATATTTTAATTTTATGTAAAAATTTTTTACGTCTGTCATATCACTGGATAGTTTATTATTATTATTATTCTAAATCTTGGCCATGGCAAATATAAAGCATTCTGAAAGTAATGTTAAAATCAGAAAACAATGATTATTTAATATTGAGATTGCTAAATGAATTGAAGGGTTTTGGGGGGAAAGAAAAATAAACTCCAAAAACCTTCCTCTCTCTCATGCAACCAGTTTAATAAGGGTGTCAATATTATATTTCTTAGTAGTTACAGGGTTCAGTGGAGAATGGCTGAATTATTGTCTTATGATGTTTCACTCTAGCAACAGTAAAACAGGTTATGTCAGTCAGATCAAGGCCTTTACAGAAAAAAATAAGGATGGGATTTGGAATAAAACACTTCAAACAAGGAAGGTAGAAGTAAACTCATATCTAGGATGACAAGAGAGGGCTTGGAATAAAGGTGAGAGAGAGGTGGGTAATAAGAAATTACTGGAAAGAAGTTTCTATAACACTGTCAGCTCTCTCTGACAGTGAGAATTAAAGAAGAAAACCATGCTGGGAAAGAATATCTGAAAGGGAATTCATGAATAAGATTTCCAACTAGCCTGGACAGTCAAAATGCTATATGCAGCAAAGTTAGGAAAAGCAGGGCTTCCCCGGTGGCGCAGTGGTTGAGAGTCCGCCTGCCGATGCAGGGGACATGGGTTCATGCCCCGGTCCGGGAAGATCCCACATGCCGTGGAGCGGCTGGGCCCGTGAGCCATGGCCGCTGAGCCTGTGCTCCACAACGGGAGAGGCCCATGTACGCAAAAAAAAAAAAAAAAAAAAAAAAAAGTTAGGAAAAGCATTAATTCTTCAAGGAATTTAAAGAGCAGATTAGGAAAGTAGTACCATCTCATTTATAAAAGGAAGTTCTGGAATTTTGGAATCAGATAGCAAAACACACACATCAAATGCTGGCAAACTCTGTTTGTAGTTGGCATCCTTTGGTCCAGGGAATTGGTGGACTTCTTCCTCTTCTGAATGTACAGCAACCACTTTCTCTGCCCACTCTTAACCACTTATGTGTTCTTCTTTACATATTTAACTCTCTTTGGACAGATTTCTAAAATCTCACCAATAGACTTGTAGATTGTAGATTCTAGGGGCAAAGGATGTGTCTTCTATTTCTGGACCATCAGCCTTTATGACGCAGAGGGAAATGGTGTTTGTTTGGTGTTATTGGTATCCCTTACGATGGATGATGGAGAACATTATATCTTACTTGCAAAGGTATCTTTACAATTAAATGCTTGATGTTCAATAGATGTCCACTGACTGAACTTATTACTTAGATTGAATCTAGTTGAGAGATTTAAACAAACTAAGGGGGGGCTTCCCTGGTGGCGCAGTGGTTGAGAGTCCACCTGCCAATGCAGGAGACATGGGTTCGTGCCCCGGTCGGGGAGGATCCCACATGCCGCGGAGCGGCTGGGCCTGTAGAGTCCCGCGTACCGCAAAAAAAAAAAAAAAAAACTAAGGGGGAGAGAAAAAAAGGACGTAGGCATGCGAATTGCACCAAATTCTTGGTAAAACTAATGTGATTCGATCATGATATGGTAAATACTATATACATAGTGTCATCTTCTCATCCAAGTGAGGAAAAAAAAGAGAGTGGGACTGCCTCTGGGTGTATACAAATTGGACTGAAAGGCAATGTAAGAAAATAAAATTTAGGTGATAGGATTTTAAGATTAATATAGTTCTTTAAAAAGCTGATTTGACAAAACATCTCAGTTACCACCAAGAGATGAAAGGGTAATAATTACTAATGTATTTATTGCTAAGATTTCCTATGTCTATGATTTTTGGCAAAGCCTCAAAATATTGTTTTTACATTTTTTAATCCATTCCTTTAACAAACATTTGCAGATCACTTTTTGCTGGGTACTGGGCTTCATGCCAGGTACTTACATGTAAGCAAAGCAGACACAATCCCTACTTACTTGTTAAAGAGGGAGACAGATGAGGACAGTACTAAATTCTCAATTATTCATTCATGCAACAGCTATTCACTGAGAGCCTAATAATTGCCTCTATGGACCCCTGAAACACAGGCGTGAACAGAACAAATTCCTTGCTTTCATGGAACTTAAATTATAGTAAGAAAGAGATATCATCACTAAAAAGGTAAATATATGAAATGTTTTAAAATGCTATGAAGATAAATAAACAGGGCAGTGGGACAGGAAAGAGAATCCTCAGTGGTCTGGCATGAATTTATACAGGATGGTCTGGGAACCCCTCCCTGAAGGAAGGGAAAGAGAAAAAAAGCACAGTTAGCAGGGGAAGAATGTTCCACCAGCCAGAGATGGTGATTATGATAGCACTAACAATCATTGACATGGCCCACCTGAGGCCTTGTTATATGCCAGGGACTGTTCTACACACTTCACATGTGTTAACATGTTTATTCTTCATGACAGCCCTAAGAGGTAAATATCATGGCCAGGGACTTCCCTGGCAGTCCAGTGGTTAAGACTTCACCTTCCAATGCAAGGGGTGCGGGTTTGACTCCTGGCTGGGGAGCTAAGATCCCACATGCCTTGCAGCCAAAAACCCAAAACATTAAAACAGAAGCAATATTGTAACAAATTCAGTAAAGACTTTAAAAATATATATATCATGCCCACTTTACAGATGAAGAAGTGGAGGTGTAGAGAAATCACATGATTAGTCAAGGTCCACAATTCATAACATGTAGAGCCACAACTGAACCCAGATAGCCTGCCGATGCAGCGGACACGGGTTCGTGTCCCGGTCCAGGAGGATTCCACGTGCCGCGGAGTGGCTGGGCCCGTGAGCCATGGCCACTGAGCCTGCGCGTCCGGAGCCTGTGCTCCGCAACGGGAGAGGCCACAACAGTGAGAGGCCCACGTACCGCAAAAAAAACAAAAAAAACCCAAAAAAAGCAAAAATAAGTAAACACAACAACGGAAGTAATTACAAGCTTTGTTAAGTGGATAAATGTTCTGGGGGAAAAAAACAAACATCTGAAAATAACAGGGAAACCACTTAAGATAAGGTCAAAGGGGAAGGCCTCTCTGGGGACACTACATTTTACCTGAGAATGGAAGGATGAAGAGGAAGTGCCGGGGCAGGGTTTTCCCGGAAGGGAGAAGGGCATGTGCTTATGTCCTGCGGCCAGAAGGATCTGGGAAAACCAGGGAATCTGGAGCCCAAAGAATAAAGAGAAGCGTCCTGAGAGAGGAGGGAGGAGAAATAGGCAGAAGCCAATGCTACGTTGGCCTGATAAGGAAGTGTGGACTTTATTATGTCATTAAGAAGCCATTTATTGGGGGTTTTATCTGGCTTTGTAAAAATATCACTTTGCTTCTTTGCGAGGAAGGAATTCACTTTTCATGGAGAGTTGATAGAAAATGTGCTGCGTGGGGTGGTGGTGAAGTCTCCCATTTTCTTCAACTGTACAATACAAAGACAGACATGCAATCGACAAATAGCTTCTATGGGTGTGTATAGATGCACACATAATATCTGAATCCTGGTGTCCAATACTGACTTATAAATAAATCAGAACTCTTTTTAGAAAAACTGCCTGGTTGCGCTCATTTTGTGCATGAGGCTGACCTCATGCAACAGAGAGTCTGCTTGTGGATTTCTGAATCCTTGCCATGGTCAGATTTACTGAGTGAGGAAGGGAATGCTCTTTGTTCATCGTGAACTTGATTCTTTAATATTTTGACCATTTTTCTAACGAGACAAGGTCCTTAGAATTCTAGTTATGGTTTGCTTGAGGTTCACGTGTTAAAATACCTTTTAGCCACAGGTTGTATATCTAATTCTCTGTGAGAATAGGGTGTTGACAGAAGATCGTTCTGTAACAGTACAAACGAACTCCACCTCAAACTGTTTTCTCAGGAATGCTCAATGTTTTAGAGTACACTGTGGTTTTGAATTTAGGATCAAATTTGGAACTGAACCGCTTTCTGTTCGGTAAAGCAGAACTAAAATGTCACAGCTGTGAAGATGTGTCTTTTTTTTTTCTTTCTTTTTTTATTAAAGAAGAGAGAGTTGCCCTGTCATGAGCACCACCAAGTGGCCTGTGCAGATCTTACAAACCTCCCAAGATGTCACTTGATTACGAGGTTCCAACCAAAGACCTGACCAGTTTACATGGAGAATATCTGTATTTCTTTAATTTTTTAATTTTTTATACAATTTTAAAGGTTACACTCTATTTACAGCTATCACAAAATACTGGCTCTATTCTCCATGTTGTACAAGGCAATCATACCTTTTGAGAGTCAATGACTCAGAATCCATTTGTTAGACTTCCTCAAAATTAAACCAATGAATAGAAATCATTGCTGGGGTTTGAAGCCCCAAATGTGGCACTAAGGAGTGCTGTTTGGTCACTCACTGTACTATCAGAAGTAGGTACAATGATGGAAGGGGACTGAAAAGGAGCCCGACACTTTGGAAGGGCTCTCATCCCCTACTGATGCAGGCTGGCCCCCTTCACACAGATGTAGAAACACATTCATGTCGGTTCCTGGGGCATAACCCACCTGCGCTGAGCAACTTTAACCTAGCAACAGGAGGGAGATAAATTGCGTGTTCTCGGTTTCACATTATAATGTTTCTCATCCCAAATGTGGATGCACATAAGGTTTAAACATTTTTCACCTGACAACTTGTCTGATGTTTTTTTTCTTTTTAACTATCCAAAATCCAGGTTTGGACGCACTAGAAAATGTAGCCTCTGCCCTGGAGAAGACGATACTCAAGGAACAATACAATACTGTCATCCCCTTCTCTGGTTACAGATATAAACTGTGTCTGTCCTGTAGCGGGGAGGGGGGGCACTCTGGGTGGCTTTAGGTGAAGAGTGTTGACTTGAAAGCAACACCTCAAAGACTGTCTCCTAGAAAAGGGAACCCTCTGTTGGTGGGAATGTAAAATTGATACAGCCACTATGGAGAACAGGATGAAGGTTCCTTAAAAAACTAAAAATAGAGCTACCATACAACACAGCAATCCCACTGCTGGGCATATACCCTGAGAAAACCGTAATTCAAAAAGAGTCATGTACCACAATGTTCACTGCAGCTCTATTTACAATAGGCGGGACATGGAAGCAACCTAAGTGTCCATCAACAGATGAATGGATAAAGAAGATGTGGCACATATATACAATGGAATATTACTCAGCCATAAAAAGAAACGAAATTGAGTTATTTGTGGTGAGGCGGATGGACCTAGAGTCTGTCATACAGAGTGAATTAAGTCAGAAAGAGAAAAACAAATACTGTATGCTAACACATATATATGGAATCTAAAAAAAAAAAAAAGGTCATGAAGAACCTATGGGCAAGATGGGAATAAAGACACAGACCTACTAGAGAATGGACTTGAGGACACGGGGAGTGGGAAGGGTAAGCTGGGACAAAGTGAGAGAGTGGCATGGACATATATACACTACCAAACGTAAAATAGATAGCTAGTGGGAAGCAGCTGCATAGCACAGGGAGATCAGCTCGGTACTTTGTGACCCCCTAGAGGAGTGGGACAGGGAGGGTGGGAGGAAGACACGAGAGGGAGGGGATATGGGGATATATGTATAGGTATAGCTGATTCACTTTGTTATACAGCAGCTACTAATACAAGGTTGTAAAGCAATTATACACCAATAAAGATGTAAATTTTAAAAAAAGACTGTCTCCTAGGGCCTCAAATCCTCAGCCCGTTCCATTCACACCTCATTTCCATTTTGACAGACAAAATTAAAACAAATTTGAATGGGTCAGGATTTATTCAATATTTAGGAATTTTAATTTAGGGTCAAAGAATGTGGTCTGGAAATCACTTCTGTAAGTCATCAACAAAAGATTAAGGTTTCATAAACCAATTAAAAACAAACGTCATTATAGTCGAAGAAAGCATGTTACAACACACCTGCACCGTATTTAAGGGTCTGAAGTATTGCTGTTATTAAGAAAAAGACATATATATACATATATATGTATAGGTCCATATAAACAGTTTTCTAAATAGACAGTGATTAAAAGTTCCCTACCGCTGCTATAAGGAGTTAGAGGCCTAACAAGTGCCTGGTTTGCCTGAGGACACAGAGGAAGGAAGAAGCAGACTCCTGACACCACCTTTACATTCGTGTGGTATTCTGCAGTTTACAGGGTGCTTTCAGCTCCTCTGTCCCTTTCATTCGAGCCTTACAAAAAAGAGTGATGCATCCCCCACTCAGAGTTAAAGAGACTGTGATTCAGAGAAGATAAATGTTTTGTTAGTGGCTAAGAGCTGTTGGGCTAGGAACAGGCTGGGCTTGTTTCACTCTGCAACAATCTGCATTGACTTATTTTCAAAACACTGTAGTGTTTCATTTATTTCTCCCAGGACTGTGGCAAGATGGGTAAAGTGGACATCATTCCTAAATAATAAGTAAAATAACTGGCATTTAAGGGAGGAGGTGGTTTGCCCAAGGTCAGGCAAAGCTAGAGCTGGGAAGAGAACCAAATCTCCTGGATTCTAACCCAGTTTCCTTCCTACGGTCCTCCACTGCCACCTTCTATATTCAAATTATCATCTACTAGAAGAATCCAAACTGAAGAGACTAAGAGCCCCAAATAAACAGGAAAAGATATTTGGATGAAATTTTTCCAAAGAAAACGTGGGCCCAGAAAAGGAGATTATTTACGTCAGGAGTTGTTTTTTACATACCATCACCAGAAGGAACAAAAGAGGCATAAAATACACAAAAGTCATACTTTAAAGAAACATTTCTGGGAGGAGTTGTGAGTTAGAAGATGGGAAATAAGAGAGAAGCAGGGAGGTCTGAAATTCTATCAGTGAATTTAGACCTCAATTGCTACATGTCATTTTAATCACAAATACTGACCTGAGACAAATACCCTGGTATATAAAAAAGGCAACTTGCCCAGAGAATTTAAAATTAGTAGCAAAAGGATTCAAAAGAGTTGGAAATTTCAGAACTCCGTCTTGCAGTCTGATGGATAATTAGGTTTGAAAGTTACATTTGTACTTTCATGTAAGGCAAAGTAGGCTGATGACAGGCAGCCCTGGACAGTGGAAAGACCCTCTTAGGAAACTCACCATGAGACCCCGGGCTACATAGCCCTTTCAGAAACAGGATCAGACATCCTGGCTCCAGTTCTGCTCTGCCACTCTGTAATTACGCAAGTATGCTCCACCTCAGTTTCCTCAGGTGTAAAATGGTGTGACTAATGAGCATAGGAATGGTGACCCCATTTAAACCACCCAAACACTTCCCCTGAATTCTCTCCATCACTCTGCACACAACCCCATTATGTAGGTGCCATGCTTATTCCCATCTGACTAAATCAAGGCCTAGAGACCAGAGGCACCACTGGCCTGATTCCAAAGATCACTCTCTTCACCTGCCTTATTTGAAATGAAATGTTTTTTCATGGTAAAACAATAAACTGGCATTCTGGTTTTACATATGAGTCTTTCACAAGCCTTGCTTATGAATCAGCCCCTTCAGATCCAGCTCTGAGGATATCAGATTTCTAATGCTTCAGAGCTCCACATGGGATCCCAAACTATGGTATCAGTGAAGCTATTGTGCATTTGGCGGGGAAGCCAGTCATTGGAGGCAACACTTTAGACCTATTTCCAGGAGAAATTTCGGCATCCTCCATCATACTGCCATCGCCTTTTATAAACTGTAATGGGATGAGGAAAAGTGGTGGGATTCAAGCTGAATTCCCATTCCCAGGCTGGGTGGGTTAGAAGCCACGTTTATCATACAGAAACTGCTAGGGTGAAGAAAGTCAGCACCTTGAACTTACACTCTGATTAAATATCCTTGAGACCTCAGATGAGATAGTAGGAAGGATAGAAACTGAAAGATTCATTTACCAGAAGTGGAAATTTGAAGTCAGCTTTGGGACAGACCCATACTACCATACTGTATTCTGTGTTGCTCGGAGAAGTGGATCTTAGCTGAAGAAAGCAAGACATATGCTGGCTTTTACAACAAGGTATACTCAGACCACCAGCTCCCATTTGCTTGCAATGGACAGGGATTTAGAGACCAAACAAGTCACCTCTTATCACTTAGAGCAGAGATAAAGTTTTGCACGCCCAGGCTGGGGTTAAGTAGATAGAAGTGTGGGGAGGACAAATGTGACAAAGTGAAACGAAAGGTGGTGTGTGTGTGAGTATTCAAAAAGTAGTTATAGGGCTAGAGGTCCTGTAGCTCTGGGGAGTCGAGGTGGGGTCATATATAAGCAGAAACAAAAATTAGTCCTTCACGAGAGAAACACTTTGAACCTATAAGATATTTCAGGTAAAACACATTTCCTAATACTCCCTAGGCAAATATTTAAAACAAACAGGAAAAAAAGACGTGTTTTAATTTCCTTTGTGTAGATAACACTCCACCCCACTTCTGCAAGGCAGTGGCTGTAGGAAGGTCTAACTAGTTAAACGCCTATGGAATGCCATATGATTTGTATAATTTGACTCCTCTCTTCAGGGCTTGAGGGCTTGGGCTATCTAGCTAAAAAAAAAAAAAAAAAAAAAAAGGGAAATGATTTGCTTCCAAAACCAACCCTCGTTCCAAAGGTAACTTCTGAGACCCATGAGGAAGCTGAACTACAGCAAGGCACTTTGCCTCCTGCAGGATGACTTGTTAAATATTAATGAATCCACAAGGTATAAAGAACTCCTGGGGTGGCCTAATTGCTTTCAGAACTGCTTAATTCCTGTGAGTAAGCCACTTCTTTGATTTTGCCAAACAGTACTTACTTTGGGTTCAACCCTTCATGGCTCACTTCCAAAATGTGAACATTAAAAGGCAAAAATTTTGTTTGCAAACCACAGTCTGGCAAATAAGGCACTAAAAGAAACCTCAGAAATGGAATTACATTCACTTGTCTAAACTCTTCCACTTAATGCTTTAAAGACTAAAACCCCTTGGTCTAAGTGATCTAGTTTTGCCTTACTATGACTCTGTGGTAGATCAAATAACAACTCCCCCAAAGACAGCCACCACCTAATCCCCAGCACCCATGGGTGTCATCTTATGTGGCAATAGGGACTTTGCATATATGATTAAGTCAAGGATCCTGAGACAGGGATAGCGTCCTGAATGATCCAGGTGGGGCTAATGTAAAGACCAGGGTCCTTACAAGAGGAACCCAGGCAGATCAGGTACAGAAGAAGACACGCTGATGATGAAAGCAGAGATCAGAGTGATGTGGCCTTGAGCCAGTGAACCCGGCAGTCCCTAGAAGCTGGAAGAGCCAAAGGACAGATTCTCCCTGGAGCTTTCCAAAGGAACCGGGCCTTCCAACACCTTGATTTTGACTCTCGAAAACCCATCTCAGACTTCTGACCTCCAGAATTGTAAGATGAGAAATCTGTGTGGTTTAAAACCACTAAGAGTATGGTAACTGGATACACAACAACAAGAAAACTAAACCAGACCCACTTGTAATTGTCTGAAAAGTTTGAAACAGTATAGTAAACAGCCCATGAAACACCCTCAGTCTCTATTTGAGCAGAATGCCCAGTCAGTTCCTTAGGTAAAGTGTTTTTCATCTTGGGGTTTGGTGAACAAGTGAGGATTTGAGAGGCTCATGGTGTAAAACTTTGCCTATATATATGTATTTTTTTTTTTTTTTTTTTTTTGCGGTACGCAGGCTTCTCACTGTTGTGGCCTCTCCCGCTGCGGAGCACAGGCTCCGGACGTGCAGGCCCAGCGGCCATGGCTCACGGGCCCAGACGCTCCGCAGCATGTGGGATCCTCCCGGACTAGGGCACGAACCCGCGTCCCCTGCATCGGCAGATGGACTCCCAACCACTGCGCCACCAGGGAAGCCCTGCCTATATATTTTGGAGAAGTGTGACAACCTGGTCCCTAGAATTTGGTGTCCACTGGCCTAACCACAACGGATGGGACCACCTGTAATTACACTAAAGGAGGCCCAAGGCTACGAGGAAGCCTGGGGTGAGGATTCTGCCCAGTGAGATGCTCCAGTATGGATGGTGACCAAGCAAAGGAGTCAGATTCTCTCCCTGGGAGTTTTGAGTGCAAGACTCCAAGAAAGCAGTAAAAGGAAAAGGAAAAGAACAGGAGTGGAAAAACAGAGAGAAAGGGAACAAGGAGAGAAAAGCTGAGGGACAAAAAGGACAGAGTGAGTAGAAGAGGGAGCAGTGGACACCAAACTCCAGGGACCAGATTGTCACACTTCACCATGGTTCCCAGTGCCTGCAATGGTCCTCTGTGGGGAAGCGCTGGGGCCCTCAAATAACGGCTGAATGGATGAACAGTATAGTAAACTGCATTCCAGTTCTTCAGGAGACCTGGACTGCTGCTGAGATTGGCACTCAGGCTTCCTTCTTTCCCCATGTAGCCTTGCAATTACCACACCCTACCTGAGATGACCTGAGTAGGTTCTGTCCTTTACAACCTTAAAGAGCCTAACCACAATTCTCTCTGCCCTAGTCTCATCCTTTGAAAAGATCACTGAGGGCAAAGGACTTGACATTTCTTCACAGAAAATATACAAATGGCCAAAAAGCACTTGAAAAGTTGCTCAATGTCATTAGAAAAATGCAAAATCATAACTAGAATGAGATACTACTTCACACCCATTAGGACAGCTATACTCAAAAAAGTGTTGAAGATGGAGTGAAATTGGAACCCTCCTACACTGCTGGTGGAATGTAAAATGGCACAACCATCACAGAAAACAGTTTGGTGGTTCTTCAGTACGTTAAAGAGAATTACAGTATGACCCGGCAATTCCACTTCTAGGTATGTAAGCAAAAGAACCTAGAAAACAGGTTTTCAAACAATAACTTATACATGAACATTTACAGTGGCACTATTCACAATAACTGAAAGGTAGAAACAACACAAATGTCCATCAGTGGATGAGGACGAAAACAAATTTTGGTCTATATGTACAATGGAATATTAGTAATCGATAAAAATGAAGAACGGATACATGCCACAACATGGATGAACCTAGAATACATTATGGTAAGTGAGAGGAGCCAGACACAAAAGGCTACATGTTGTATGATTCTGTTTGTACGAAATTCCCACAGTAGGCAAATCCACAGAGACAGAAGGAAGATCAGTGGTTGTTAGGGGTTGTGGAGAAATGGGAGTAACTGCTCAGTCGGTACCGAGTTTCCTTTGGGGGTGATGAAAATATTCTGGAACTCAATAGTGGGGATGGTTACATGACATTGTGAATGTACTAAATGCTGTGGAAGTTTTAAAATAGTTACGATGATGAATGTCATGTGAATTTTACAATAAAGATTATTGGACAATGTATTTCATGTAACATTCATTTATTTGCCACATTTTATAGATATTCACTTCAACTTACGGCTATGCTGGCAGACACCCCAAATCTTGCTCTGGCTCCAAGTGGCTTTGGGCCTCGGGTTATTCATTCACCCTCAAGGGTCCAGTCTACGATGTATAACACAAACATCTATACGATTTCTCAGAATCGGACCCAGGACTCCTACCACGTGGGCTTCTGTTGTCAGCCTAAAATCTGTTGTCGACGTATCGCTTGTTTTGTAAAAAGGAGTAGAAAGCTAATCAATGGCAACTGGCCAGAGTAACCTGATCCTGGACTAGCCTCTGATTGAGCAGGAAAAGCCATACAAAATTCAGGCTCACACAGACCTTTTATTTCTAATTTTAATATGAGATCAAGATACCTTAAAGAAATTGATCACGTAGGGGAGGAAAAATCATTTTCCCTCTACCCTTCTAGGTTCTTGTCTGAGACACCCCCCACCCCCCGACCACCAATAAAAGACAGATTAACAGGAGAAAAACAACAGAAGTTTAATACCATATATGCTTCCTGGTTGCATGGGAGAGACCCAGAAAAACTGAGCAACTCCCAGAAACGGCCCAAGCCATCACCTTAAGTACCTTCTCCAACTAAAGGCTAAAGAAAGATATATGGATGGGGACAGAGAGGCCAGTTATGGGAGGTCACCATGAAAAGCACAATCGACAAGGGTTAGGCTGTCATGCAGATCTAAGTCTGTGCCTTCTCCATAGAGAAGAGTTTCTGGAGATACAGTCATTCTTCTCTTCCAGGTACAGAGAAGGAGACACCCTTATAAACGTAAATATCTCTTACAAAAGGGTAATTTCTACTTGGTTTTCATAGCTTCTCCCTTGTCTGTTGTTTCTTAAAAGTAACCAGGCTAAAATAATCCTTGTGCTAAGGAGGCAAATTTGGGGGTGGTAAATTCTGCCCCCCTTCAATTCCTTGATAATAAGAGTCAGTCACTGAGTGGATTAAGAAGTTAATGATGACACCATTAGAGAATCATTTTCTTACAGACAGTGACTGATACTTCAAAAGAATGTTACAGCTATACGTTATCAAGCTCTTCAATAAAATTAAATTTCCCAAGTGAAGAAAATGACAGATTGGCCCACGCTTGTTGAAAAAGATGCAAAAGAAGACGGAATTACATTTCTTGCTTCGCAAAATATTCCAGAAGTGCTTTTTTGATCAGCAGATGGCGCTGCCAACATATTACTTCACTGAAATTAAAAAGGTGACAATGGCCACTTTCTTTAATCCCTTTATTATATAGGAAATTTGGAATAAGTTATTAATTTCTTGTCAGTGTCATGCTTGGAATAATTTTTTTTCATTGTCATGCTTTATCACTCTTGGTATTAGCAAGCTACCTCCAAAGTTCTAAAATCCTAAGAAATTTAATTAAATTGATACACAGAAAGGGCCTTTAAAACATTATCTTTATTAGTATAGTAGTATTAACTAACATGGATTGGGTATTTTCTACGGGGTAGACACTTTAGTGGGTCTTCACATAAGTTTCTTACTTAATCTTAACAAACTGAAAGTGTGTTATTTCCATTTTAAAAAGGAGAAAACTGAGGCTTAGGTAAGTTACATTCTTGGCCCAAGGCACACACTGCTTGTAAGAGACAGAAACAGGGTTCAAAGTGAGGTCTCGCCCTTTCAAAGTGCATGTCCTTAAGCACGTTGCCTCCATGTCACACACAGTGCCACAGTGCTATAGTATTGCCAACACTGTGGAAAAGACATCTCAAAGACAGGCTTGCTAGATGAATATACAGTCAGGTCATCTTAAACCACCAAACACACAAATGACCTAATTCAAACCATTTAAAAAGCTAATTTAACTCCTAAATCCTGCTTGTATCCAGAATCCATTCAAAGCTTAAAACAAGTCTGACCCCATTTCTGTTTTGAGAAAATAAAGAATGAAAAGTGATATCCCACTGAGTCAAAGGGAACAAAGACCTTGAACAGCATTCAAAATAAAAGGCAACCTGAAGAGAAATAATGCAAACTCCACTGAGTGTGTGAGCAGAAAGGAACTGAGTTAATGAGACAGTCTGTCCAGTACTGAAGAAAAGAGAAAGAAGTAGGTTGTTTGCATACTTAAAATTTGACCTTTTCATGATCAGATATTTTTCTGAACTGCGACAGGGAAAAACCAGTAATTTGCCTGTTGTGACACTATTGATTACAAAGTTAGATAGGTAATGCCAAAGTTGAAGAAAAAGCAAGCAAGGGGCAAGCATAAGGATTCTACGTTTTTCTAATAGACAAATGTTATGTGTTGATTATAAAGGTTATCTGATAAAAATAAATTCAACACAGCAAGAGACTTTATCCTTCAATCTAAAAAAAATTGTTAGTCATGTCTGAAGTGAAGATAAATTGGGGACTTACACGCTAGTACTCCATAGCCCATTCAGTCACTTAATGCCATCACCCCTCGGGACAAGAAAGGACACTCCAGGGTCATGAACACTATTTGAATAAATTGAGTAAGGTTTTCTCCCCAGGCGCCTGGGATGGACCCTAGTGAGCTAGACCAGAGCCTGTTGTTTCTCTCATTTCCCTGTTATAACACAAAAACCAAACACTCCCTTTATCAGAAGCTGTACCTAAACACTGGCTCTTGACATATACCTTTTCAGGAGCAAATCAGGACAGATCTGAGATGTGAGAAAACTCTTGGGCTTTTCCAGGACAGTAAGGCACTTCTATGCCTGACAGATCACACAAATTGCTTAGGAGGAACTCGAGGACAAGGGCTCCCGGAGAGCCCAGCACACAAAAACACAGCTTCTGATGTATTCAGCCCTCACACTGTCCTCCCCACGCCAGCCTCAGAGCCCAGCAGTTTTCTTCTTTTCGATACTATTTCTGGTATGTTGACCAAGCATAAATCATGCCGTATTCAAAACACAACTGTATTTTGGGCTCCTTTCACACTTTAACATGTAGTCAGTGGGGATAACCCTTCTCTGCTCCTGGAAAACCAGGAACCAGCAGGTTCCGTGCCGTTTCTGCTCACTCTTAGGTGATACGCAGTTCTGCATATACACTGGAGGTTGCCTACAGACTCATTTCAAAAATTAAACTTTGAATTCAAAATATTAATCAAAACTCTTTTGATGGGCTTCCCTGGTGGCGCAGTGGTTGAGAGTCCGCCTGCCGATGCAGGGAACACGGGTTCGTGCCCCGGTCTGGGAAGATCCCACATGCCGCGGAGCGGCTGGGCCCGTGAGCCATGGCCGCTGAGCCTGCGCGTCCGGGGCCTGTGCTCCGCAACGGAAGAGGCCACAACAGTGAGAGTCCCGCATACCGCAAAAACAAACAAACAAACAAACAAAAAATCTCTTTTGAATAAACATCACAGTCTTCGCCCTTCCCCTGGTTTAGGCTAGCTTCAGGAGAAGCCTACACTGGGGGGAAAAAAGCACAGCTGGATTCTCTTTCTCCCTCAGGCACATCTCTCCCTCCTGTCTCCTCCCTGTTTCCTAGCTAGTTTCTTTTTCCTTCTGAGATGGGTAAGCATGCAGGAGGGGGGAATATGCGGACAAGATGAGGCAGTGCCAAGTATAGAAAACAGCTGAGAAATATTTCACTTGAACTGGGACTATTTTAAGCGGGCTTCCCACACTCTGGGGCTGGCAGAAGTTCAGGGCTAACTCTCTTGCAGGGACACGGACGTAGGCTCTTCAGAGGGGCTTCTCACTGGAGACTTCTCTGAAGTTCCCTCGACTACGGCAGGTGCTTCTCCATGCTGGGCTGTCACTCCCAACTCCTTCCTCGACCTGAAGTGTTGGGTTTTCCTCCCCGTGCACTGCTGCTCCCCTGCGGGCAGCTCTCTTTGAACACAAGATGTCCCCGTCGGTAAAGACCACATGTAGACCACAGGAAACAACTATGCACCCCATGTCCTTCCAGCAAACCTTGGGGTGAGGCTGAGCCTGTTGCAGCTGCAGCTTCATCGTCAGCACAGAGACCCCATCCAGATACTTTACATTCATGAAGATACCAGGATTCCAGAATCACAGAGAAGATTCTGGCTTCTTCTGTACCCATAGCCTATGGTATATGTTACATCATACATTTTAACACTTTGTGACAATGCTTTGGGAAATGTTTTAACCAGTTCTACAATTCTTCACAGTAAATAGTCTTGGCTTCTCAGAAATTGTTGGAGTAACATCGTGGAGACTGAAACCACTCTGGCTTTCGGACTCGTAAGTTTTATTTACTTCATGACACAAGCCAGCATCATCAGAGTAGTAAAGGAAACATCTTAATTTCAGCTCAGACAGTAATATTTACCAAACTTAACATAGTTTAAACCCTGTTCTACTTTACAGTATCTTTCATAAACATCCTTCCCCAATAACTTAGATCCTAAATAATCAGAACCTTAAAATAGAGACTTTGAGACTTACTGTACCCCAGGAGTATCTTCTGGTGATTATGGAGCCCTAGAAATGCTAATGCAAATAGCAAAAGGCAATGAACACTTCAGAATAGCTGAGTGGATCTAGGCACCCCAGTTTTCTTGATGAGGGAGACGCTGCTCAGAGCTAGAGGGCTTCTCCCCAACATCAAAAGAGGCTGTGATCATGGAACAACAAGTGCATGGGGATGGAATGGAGGAGTGGTGACACTCATATAGTGTATTTACCATTGCTAATCTAGAAGCAGAGTAACAAGTCAACTATGCACAATGGAAGAGAGTCACTGTTGTCCTAGAGAAATGATTAGAGTGAAAACAGAAGGGAAAAAGGAAGAAAGACTAGGTTTTTTGTTTTTGCTAGTTTAGCAATAAATCTTAGTTTTCACAGTTTCCCATCTGTAAACTCAAATGAACTTGAACTTGGAGAAATCTATCAAGAGATAACTGATACTGTCTTGATTACTGTAGCTTTGTTAGTATAGTCTGAAGTCAGGGAGCCTGATTCCTCCAGCTCCGTTTTTCGTTCTCAAGATTGCTTTGGCTATTCGGGGTCTTTTGTGTTTCCATACAAATTGTGAAATTTTTTGTTCTAGTTCTGTGAAAAATGCCATTGGTAATTTGCTAGGGATTGCCCTGAATCTATAGATTGCTTTGGGTAGTATAGTCATTTTCACAATGTTGATTCTTCCAATACAAGAACATGGTATATCTCTAGATCTGTTTGTATCACCTCTGAACTCTTTCATCAGTGTCTTATAGTTCTCTGCATACAGGTCTCTTGCCTCCTTAGGTAGGTTTATTCCTAGGTATTTTATTCTTTTTGTTGCAGTGGTAAATGGGAGTGTTTCCCTAATTTCTCTTTCTGATTTTTCATTGTTAGTGTATAGGAATGCAAGAGATTTCTGTGCACTAATTTTGTATCCTGCTACTTTACCAAATTCATTGATCAGCTCTAGTAGTTTTCTGGGGGCATCTTTAGGATTTTCTATGTATAGTATCATGTCATCTGCAAACAGTGTATGGTACTGGCATAAAAACAGAAATATAGATCAATGGAACAGGATAGAAAGCCCAGAGATAAACCCATGCACATAAGGTCATCTTATCTTTGACAAAGGAGGCAAGAATATACAATGGAGAAAAGACAGCCTCTTCAATAAGTGGTGCTGGGAAAACTGGACAGTTACATGTAAAAGAACGAAATTAGAACACTCCCTAACACCATACACAAAAATAAACTCAGAATGGATCAAAGACCTAAATGTAAGGCCAGACACTATAAAACTCCTGGAGGGAAACATAGGCAGAACATTCTATGACATAAATCACAGCAAGATCCTTTTTGACCCACCTCCTAGAGAAATGGAAATAAAAACAAAAAGAAACAAATGGGACCTAATGAAACTTAAAATCTTTTGCACAGAAAGGAAACCATAAACAAGACAAAAAGACAACCCTCAGAATGGGAGAAAATATTTGCAAATGAAACAACAAAGGATTAATCTCTAAAATATACAAGCAGCTCATGCAGCTCAATATCAAAAAAACAAACCACACAATCCAAAAATGGGTGGAAGACCTAAATAGACATTTCTCCAAAGAAGATATACAGATTGCCAACAAACACATGAAAGGATGCTCAACATCACTAATCATTAGAGAAATGCAAAGCAAAACCACATTGAGGTATCACCTGACACCGGTCAGAATGGCCATCATCAAAAAATCTACAAACAATAAATGCTGGAGAGGGTGTGGAGAAAAGGGAACCCTCTTGCACTGTTGGTGGGAATGTAAACTGATAGAGCCACTATGGAGAACAGTATGGAGATTCCTTGAAAAACTAAAAACAGAACTACCATATGACCCAGCAATCCCACTACTGGGCATATACCCAGAGAAAACCATAATTCAAAAAGATACATGTACCACAATGTTCACTGCAGCACTATTTACAATAGCCAGGACATGGAAGCAACCTAAATGTCCATCTACAGATGAATGGATAAAGAAGATGTGGCACATATATACAATGGAATATTAGCCATAAAAAGTAACAAAATTGAGTTATTTGTAATGAGGTGGATGGACCTAGAGTCTGTCATACAGAGTGAAGTAAGTCAGGAAGAGAAAAACAAATACCAGATGCTAATGCACATATATGGAATCTAAAAAAACGGTACTGATGAAGTCAGTGGCAGGGCAGGAATAAAGATGCAGATGTAGAGAATGGACTTGAGGACATGGGGGAAGGGGAAGCTGGGAAGAAGTGAGAGAGTAGCATTGACATATATTCACTACCACATGTAAAATGCATGGCTAGTGGGAAGCTGCTGCATAGCACAGGGAGATCAGCGCGATGCTTTGTGACAACCTAAAGAGGTGGGATAGGGAGGGTGGGAGGGAGGCTCAAGAAGGAGGGGATATGGGGATATATGTATACATATAGCTGATTCACTTTGTTGCACAGCAGAAACTAACACAACATTGTAAAGCAATTATACTCCAATAAAGATATAAGAGAGAGAGAGAGAGAGAGAGATAAGTGATAGATTCAATACAATCCCTGTCAAAATACCAATGATATTTTTCACAGTACTAAAACAAATAATTTTAAAATCTGTATGGAAACACAGAAGACCCTGAATAGCCAAAACAATCTTGAGAAAGAAGAACAGAGCTGGAAGAACCATAATTCCTGAGTTTAGACTATCCTACAAAGCTACAGTAATCAAAACAGTACGGTACTGGCACAAAAACAGACATATAGATCAATGAAACAGAATAGAGAGCTCAGAAGGAAACCCATGATTAATCTATGAAAAAGGAGGCAAGAATATACAATGGAGAAAAGACAGTCTCTTCAACAAGTGATGCTGGGAAAACTGGACAGCTACATGTAAAAGAATTAAATTAGAACATTCTCTAACACCATGTACAAAAATGAACTCAAAATGGATTAAAGACCTAAATGTAAGATTGGATACTATAAAACTCCTGGAAGAAAACATAGGCAGAACACTCTGACATAAATCATAGTTTTGTTTTGGATCTGTCTCCTAAAGCAAAGGAAATAAAAGGAAAAATAAAGAAATCAGACCCAATTAAATTTAAAAGTTTTGCACAGCAAAGAAAACTATTGACAAAACAAAAAGACAACCTACTGAATGGGAGAAAATATTTGCAAATGATATGACCGATAAGGGGTTAATATCCAAAATATATAACTGGCTCATACAACAACATTAAAAAACCAAACAACTCAATTAAAAAATGGGCAGAAAACCTAAATAGACATTTTTCAAAGAAGATACACAGATGGCCAATAGGCACATGAAAAGATGCTCAACATCATTAATCATCATAGTAATGTAAATCAAAACCGCAAGATATCACCTCACATCTGTCAGAATGGCTATCATCAAAAAGAACAAAAAAAACAAATGTTGGTGAGGATGCAGAGAAAAGTGAACCCTCGTACACTGTTGGTGGGAATATAAATTCATGCAGCCACTGTGGAAAACAGTATGGAGACTTATCAAAATATTAAAAAAATGAACTACCATATGACCTAGCAATTCCACTCCTGGGTATATACCCCAAAACAAAAACAAAAACACTAATTTGAAAAAATATATGCACCCCAATGTTCATAGCAGCATTATTTAAAATTGCCAAGATATGAAAACAAACTAAGTGTCCATCAACAGATGAATGGATAAAAAAGATGTGCTATATATACATGGCAGAGCTGTTAGTCATAAGGAAGGAATATTATGAAGAATCATATATCAATAAATTTGATGTAAATGATGTGGTCAAATTCCTTGAAATACACAAATTACAACGACTGACTCAAGAAACAGAACACCTGAGTAACATTATACCAATTTAACAAAACTGAATTCATAATTAAAAACTTTACATTCCACTTCTGGAAATACAGAATTAGAAATACTCTTTCCTATTATTTCCCCTAAGCACAACTAAAAACTCTGGATATTATACATAAAATGAAGATAAGATGACCCTGAAAGATGGAGAGACGAAAACAGACAAGCTAAGGAACTCAGGCCCTGAGAAATGACATGGTAATTAGAAGTTTCCTGGATTTTCTTTTTGCCTGTTATATCCCAAACTTAGTGCCAAAGAAGCCAGCAAGCCAAAAATACCAAAAGGTAGAGAGCAAAAAGAATCCCAACAAAAGACAGCTCACTCTAGGCAAAAGCAATAAAGGGGAAACCTGGCTATAGAGAAAAAAAAAAAATGTTTAGACAATATCCACTTTACTCCAGCCAAACATCACAGAAAAAAAAACCACAAAAGACTTACTCCTACCAGCAGAAGTTGAGTGAGGAACTAAACCATGCCAGGTTGGAAAGAGGTACCTCACCTCACCTATTACAGTGATGTCAGAGAAAGCCAAAAAGGGACCTGGATTTTGATATCCATGAAGTGATAATGAGGCCCACTCTTACAGTGTTGGTGGATATCACACGGGGAGCATGGACCTCCTTACCCACCAGGTGCTAACAAACTACTCCTCCCATTTCCTGTGGGGTTAGTGTCAGAGGCCCAGAGATAGACATTCACTATCACCCAGTGTAATGAGGCCATCTCCGCTGATGCATAAATGGAAGCCATATGGGGGGAAGTAACAAAGCCCTCCTACTCTTCCCAGGCAGAATGGCATTAGTGAAGGCATTGTGGGGAGGTGGTATTCTCAACTCAGTTGTCATTTGGGGAAACTGGACTTCCATCTTTCCCTGGAAATAATGGGCATTATTCCTCAACTCCTGCCCCTATCAGAATGGAGTCAGAGGAGAACAGCTAAAACAGAAAATTTAATATGGTGGAGATTCTCATAAAATACCAAATATGTCCAAGTTTCAGTGTATAATCACTCACCAACAAACAGGGAAATATCAACCTGAATGAAAACAAACAATCTAAAGGTGTCATTGGACGATAGAGATGTTATCTGAGAAGGATTTTGAAGCATTGAAGATTATTCAATGTGCAATAACTAACATGAGAAAACAAGTGGTAAAAGTATAAATCCTTAGCAAAGAAAGAGAACGTCTCAATAGATAAATAGAACATAGTGATAACCAAACAGAAATTCTAGAGCTGAAAATCATAATAGCTCAAATAAGAACTAATTGGATAGACTCAACAGCAAAATGGAGAGAACAGAGTAAAGAATCAGTGAACTTGCTAACAGAATGAAAGTAACTACCTAATCTGAAACATCAAGAGAAAATGAGCTAGGAAAAAAAATGAACAGAGCTTCAGAAAAAGAGAGTGAGGCTGAAAAAATTTTCAAAGAAACAATGGCTGAAATGTTTCCAATATGGGTAAAAGACATAAACTTACAGATTCAAGATTCTGAGTGAACCACAAACAGAATAGACCCAGAGAAATCCATCCCAAGACATATTATAGTCAAAGTTCTAAAAACTAAATACAAAGAAAAAAATCTTGAAAAGAGAAGGGAAATTAAACATTACCTAAAGATGGAGGAAAAAAAACCCCAACCAATTCAAATAACAGATTTATTACTAGAAACCATGAAAGCCAAAAGGAAATGGATATTTTTCAAGAGTAGAAAAAAGAAAATTATCAGTTCAGAATCCTATATCTAGTGAAGTACCCTTCAACAATTAAGGAGAAATCAAGATATTCTCAGATAAAAGTAAAGTAAGAGAATTTGTTGTCAGTAGATTTATCTTAAAAGAATGGCTAAAGGAAGTTCTTCAAACAGAATTGAAATTATAAAAAATGGAATATTGGAACATCAGGGAGGAAGAGAAAACAACAGCAAGAGTAAGAATATGGCTAAACACAATAGACTTACTTTTTTATACTGAGTCTTCTAAGTTATATTTGAAAGTTAAAACAAATATTTCAATACTCCCTGAAGTAATTCTCAATTTATATAGAGGAAATATTTAAGATAATTATAAGTAAGGGAGAATAAAGGGCTATAAAAGGAGATTAGTGATTGTCATGGGGTATGGATGTAGACAAGGAGAGGGCAGGTTGTGACTACAAAGGGGAAGCACAGGGGAGATTTTTGTAATGATAGATTATTTCTGTATCTTGACTACAGTAGTAGTTACACAAATATACACATGTGACAAAATTACACAGTACTATGCTGCACACTTTATAAGCAATGTCAATTTCCTGGTATTGACACTGTACTATAATTAAGTAAGAAGACGTGACCAATATGGGAAGCTGGATGATGGCTACCCAGAACGTGTCTGTACTGTCTTTGCAATTTCTTGTAAATATACAATTAATTCAAAATAAAACTTTGAAACATTCTTCAAACTTTCCACTAAAAATATTCCAGGCCCAGGTGGCTTTATGTGAGCTCTACCAAACAGTTAAAATAGAAAAATAATACCAGTTGTTTGAAAAGTTTTTCAAAAAATAGAGAAGGGAACACTTCTCAATTATTTTTATGTTTTACTCTATGCCAATACTAAAAAGAAAATAAAATTACTAATCAATATACCTTATAAATATAGATGCAAAAATTCTTTAAAATATATTAGCAAATTGAATTCAACAATATATAAAAACAATAATGTATCATTACCAAGTGGAGTTCATACTAGGAATGCAAGTTTGGTTTAACATTTGAAATTCAGTGTCATTTTTATCATATTAACAGAAGAAAAAAGAAAACACATATGATCATCTCAACAGATGCAGAAAAAGGCGTTTGAAAAATTTCAACACTCATTCATTATAAAAAAATTTCTCAGTGAGCTAGTAATAAAAGAGTAGTTCCTCAAGCTGATAAAATGGCATCTATAAAAAATTTATAGCTAATATCATTTTAACTATGAAAGATTATATGTCCTACCATAAGATAAAGAACAAGATAAACATCTCTGCTTTCACTACAAGCAGACAAAATTGTACTGACGACACAATAAGGAAGAAAAAGAAAAAATTGGAAAGGAAGAAAACTATATTTATTCATAGAATCATAAATACATATGTGGAAAATTGTGAATTATCTACCAAAAACTACTAAAATTATTAAGTGAATTTAGCAAGGTCACAGGGGTATAAGGACAATATCTGGAATCAATTGTATTTCCATATTGTAATAAAAATAATTGGAAAGCTGATTTTTAAAATGTTTTTTCAATGTCATCCACAAATATGATATACTTCATAAGTTTAACAAAATATGTACAAGATCTGTGCACTGAAAACAGTGAAACATCACTCAGAGAAATTAAGGAAGACTTAAAGATATGGAGAGATATAAAATGTTTCTGGATTGGAAGACTCGATTTCTTAAAATGCCAATTCTTCCCAAATTAATCTGTAGATTCAATGCATTCCCAATCAAAATCCCCACAGATTCTTTTGTTTTGTTTTGTTTTTTCGTATGTGTGGAAATTGACAAGTTGTTATTTATACAAAAAGGTAAAGTTTCTAGAACAGCCAAAACAACTTTGAAAAGAAACAAAACTTACAGTGCCTTGATTTCAAGACTTACTATATAGCTACTGCAATCAAGAGTATGGCACAGGTATAAAGATAAACATATAGACCAGTGGAATAGAACAGAGTCCAGACAGATCCACATCTATACGGTCAATTCAACTGTGACAAATGTGCCAAAGTAATTCAGTGGAGAAAGATTGGTCTTTTCAACAAATGATGCTGGAACAACTAAATAGTCGTATGTAAAGAATATGAATCTCAACGCTTCCCTCACACCAACTCGAAAATTAATTCAAAATGGATTATAAACCTAAACATAAAAGTTAAAACTATACACTTTCTAGAATAAATATAGAAAAAAATTTGCAATATTGAAGTAGGCAAAGATTTCTTAGAACACAGAAAAGACAAAAAATTCAAAATGATAAATTAGAATTTATAAAAATTAAAACCAGTTTTCAGTACAACATACGAAAATAAAAAGGGAGCTATGCATTGGAGACAGTATTCTCTCTGATGAAGGAGCTGTACCCAGAATATAAAACTACTCTTAACAACTCAATAGTAGGAACACAACAACCTAATTTTTTTTAATGGAGAAAATATTTTATAGACTTTTCACTAAAATAGATACATGAATAACCAATAAGTACATGAAAAGATACCTGACATAACTGATCATTAGAAAAATGAAAATTAAAACTACAATGAGACATTATTAAACATCCATGGAATGTCGAAACTTAAAGATTCACAAGTGTTGACAAGTGTGTGGAACAACGTGGCGGTGTAAATTAGTACAACAATTTTGGAAAACAGGTTAGTAGTTTCTTATTAAGTTAAACATATACTTATCATACAACCCTGCAATTCCACTTGCAGATATTTGTCCAGAGAAATGAAAACATATCCACACAAAGCCTGGTACTTGGATACTTATAGCAGCTTCATTCATAATAACCCAATGCTAGAAACAACCCAAATGTTCAACAATAGATAAGCAGGTAAACACATTGAGGTATTTCCATATGATGGACTAATATTCAGTGATAACAAGGAATGATTTACTGGTGCATGCAACAACATGGATGAATGTCAAAACCACTGTGGTTAGCAAAAGAAGCTAACACAAAAGCCTACATCGCATATAAATTTATTTAGAAAAGACAAAACTAATCTATAGTGACACAAAGCTGACTAGTGGTTGCCTGGGACTGGGGGTGGGAGATTAACTGTAAAAGGGCATAAGGGAATTTTCTGGGCAGTTGGAAATATTCTGTATCTTAATTCTGAGGGTGGTTATATGAGATAAAAGTGTCCTCAAAATATCACTGAAGTGTAACTTAAAAATGGATGCATTTAATTGTTTGCAAATTTACTCTCAATTAAGGTGTAAAAATAGACAAATTTCCTAGGTTCAGATCATGCCATCTTCAGTTATGGCAACCTTAAATCAGTTACCCGTTGCTGACACTCAGACTGGTCCCTCAAGTTTTCTACCCCATACAGATAAAAGCCACTGCTATTTGGTGAGAGCTACTGGTCAGACGTTTTGTCCTGTCTCTTGGATAGAGCAAGCTGACTCTGAGCACCTTCCTTCTGCTGAGTCCCCTTGGCCATCTCCAACTTCAATGATCATAAACCTACCATTAGAAAAAAAGAGTGATACAGTAGAAAGCAGCAGGAAGTATGGATATTGTATAGCACATGATTTAGGTATCGTAGTCCTTTCCTCTCAGTATATAACCCATCCAAGTCATGTTAACCTATGCTAACTCCTTCTGCTTGCTTCCCTCTCTGTTGATTCAATAAACCGTGTAATCTGAGAATCTTAATTTGGTCTGTGAGACTTTTCTTACTCCAACCTCTTAAATAGTTTACTGGTAGCATGCTTGGAGCTACCATAGCATCAGGGTAATTTCACATCATGACAAGAGTACCACTAACTTATACTGTGAAATCCATAAATGTACAATGGGATCAACCTTATGAATTGGAACTGTCAAGACACTGGAACAAACTGTATACATGTATCAACGAAATTTAGAGAAAAACACCTAAGTCAAAGTGGGTAAAGAATGCTAAATGGTGGAATTAAAAGAGAGTAATTTCACATACAGAGAAAAAAATACACTTATTGTGACATCAAAAGGTGCCTGATGTTGGTGAGAAAAAGCCCTCCAACATCATGATAATCATTAATTCTTAAAGTCATAAGGTCAAAGTATATATTCACACTTTCTAAATTGTATGACACATCCACATTTAGGCAGTGAATGTAACTGTTGAAACAGCTTGGCAGAGGCAGCATGAGACATCCGTAGATATGTCACACCTTCCTTTCATATAAAACAATCACTTCTAAGGCATGCTAATACAGTATAAAGGTTAATATAACCTGGATAATTTAGTTGTAAGTTTGCTTGTGATTCATCAAGATAATGATACAGGTATCCAGTAATTCAGTATTCAGTAATTATAGCAGATTCCAAACAATACTAGCATCACTGGTCTGAGATATGTCTTATGTCCCTTTCTTTTCAACAAGGACAATCAACAGAAGTATCAAATATCAAATAAGAGTTGGACAACTACTATGGACTCATAATCTAATCACTGCAAATGACACAGAAACACTTTGAACATGACAATGCCTGCCCTCTAAGCCTGTACAATTCAGTCTTTCCTGTCCATCCAATGTGAATGCAACAGTTTGCATATAATGCAAGCTGGTATATTAGCTACCAAGTAGAACAAAGAAAAGAGATCAGTGTTCAAGATACTTTAAAACAAATGAATATGTTACCAATACTGAGAACCTCACCCCTGTCCCCAATATCAGTGTACCCTTGCAAACGCCAAGGTAATGTAGTTATGTCAGATATTAATGTGGCTTTCTGAATCTTCAGCAATGTTTTAATCATCATGCCATCAGAATCATGACAGAAGATGAATCAAGGCCTCCATCACAGCCTGAGGAAGGAAGATGTTGTAGAAATGAACAGACCAAGCTTTTCCCTGTATTTTTCAGTTTTTCCCCAGGTATAACTTCCCACCACTAAGGTCATTCTTAACCAAAAATTGGCAGTAGAGACCATTATCAAGAGGGAAACAAGACTGAATTTTGATACTTGTATTTGGAGTCTAAACCAGAGATCTTGTGGGCCCTTGATAAGCCAAGTTCCATACACACACACAAGGCTGATATTCAATAGTAGATACTCATACAGCCATCCCAGTTGTTAAATTGTTGAAATACTTCTTCCCTGAGCTGATAAATAGGTGCTGTCACCACTGCTCACCACCAAGTCCCCTCCGCCACACACATATGGAGCACCCTTCCCTGCCCTTGGAACCCCAAGCACTAATGTTAGCATTCATTAGATTTGTCAGTACCTACAGTGTATCAATTGTGAAACACTCTGAATCTATTCCAACAGTGTGTGCCAATTCATATACATGGGAAAATACATTTTAGTACACCTCTTGGGAGGATGGACTTTTCAGTTCACAGTGTTGCCTAAAATAAAAGAAAACATTAGGTGGGTACCATTGTCTTCAACTGTTTGTAGATATTTTGCTTAAATAAACAAATGTGAACATACCTGGTAACACAGAAATGTCAGTAATGTGGGAGAAACAAAAATAACTTCCTTCCAAGTATGAAACAAGTTTTTAATTTAAGCCCATTGAATCTCTTGATTTTTCACATCTTTACAAAGCAAAGGGAATTTTGAAACACCTGATAAGTTCTAAATATTTTTTTAAATATTTAAAGTTTAAGCTCATTAGAAGAAATAAACTCTCAGCGAGCAAGTCTATGAAAATCTCATTTGTAACCTATTGGGATTATTCGGCTTTAAAACTCCTTGGAGGCCACTATCAGTTTCAGCATTTTTAGGGGACGAAATAGCAAAAATTGCGAAGTAGTTACTAGTTGTTTCTAATCAACGTTTAGGAAAATGGGTGCTGTTGCCATCCATGTATTAAGATGTTCCTTCTTCACCATGGCAATGTGGATACATCGTTTCTTCTCCAGGTACTTCATATCACAATTTAAATGTGTATCTTTCTCCCTCCAGGTTCAAGGTCCACTTCACCACTCATTTGTTTGCTCTGTTTTTCTTTGATTGTAGTGACACCTAACGTCAGAATCAGAGATCAGCTCAACCTCCGTCAAGCTTCCCAACTGACGGGGCTCTTCAGATTACAACCTCACCTTCTAGTGAAGACAGACTGCACTAGAATAATTTGTTGGGCCATGAAAAACATGACTAAAACTGAGTTAAACTTGTTTAAAATGAAAATAGAATTAGTATTTGAAACTATATAAGAATGATACATTTTCAAAGTGGGCCTTTTCTTGAGGGAAGTCTCCCCTTTACAAAAGTGTACATTTTTGGAAAATAACTAAAATATTACATTAGTCCATCCTATTGATAAAGCATTTTCTTATTTAGTTTCTGGGTTTAGTGGGCTCATTTGAATAATAGTTATAATAATAAGTAAGGGAACTAATATTTATTGGGAATTCATCAAACAGCATTTTAAAATATTTATTTTTTCTTCCAAAAAAGAAAGCAATTCTCTATATTGTCTTATTGCCAGTAACTATAAGAAGGTCTGGTAGCCACATGTTTGGGAAGATACTATTCATTTTCTGTCCCTTTTCAAGTTTTCTCTCACGTAATTCTCACAACTCTGTAAGATGAACATTAACATTATTTCTATTTACATTAATAATTTATCCAGCTACTAATCAAGTATATGAGCTCAGACATCCTGTCCCTAGAGCAGAAGGACAACTAGAGGCTGGCAGGAGAGGACAAATGGTCCCGTGATCATTGTTCCTTAAGTGACATCGTTTTGTCATGACAATTGTTAAGGCAATGATGAAAATGTTCGAGGAAGCATTATAAAACATGGGATTAAAATCAGTGGTCCCATTGTGAAGCATATAACAAAACAGAAAATTCCCCTTTCAAGTTCTTGATTTCCCTCCAATCAGCACTGGAGAATCAGTTCTCCATGGTGACCCATCATGGGGACCACCCTTCCAGCTGTTAGAACCTGTCTGCTCCCCTTCGCTAGGGCCCCCACTCTTCACCACCATGTATGATGCCTCCCTGAGTGGGAAAAACACAAAAGTTGTGTTCAAAAGATCTAAGTATGAAACCAGGCTCTGTCATCGTGAGCTTGGGCAAGTCACTGAACCCATTTTAGGCTCAATTTAAAGTGCAGTAAATGGTAGCTTTCAGTTCAAGATGGCAACTTAAGCCCACATGCTTCTAAACTCTCCTTTGAATACAGTAGGAAAAAAATTATACCTCCTTATAAACTACAGAAAGCTATACTTAGCCAAACTGAAAATTCAAAGAATCTCTCTAAGATAGCACAGGCAGGATCACTGTGAGAGAGGACTGATATGGCCATGGTCTAAAATTTATAAAGGAAAGCTTTCAGGGGCATAAATGAAGGGACCCCTCCAGCAGGTTTGCAGGGGGGCCTGAAAATAAGGCTAAGTTGTGGGAGTGAATTTCAATTTTGCTGGAATTTCCAGCAAGTGCAATAAAACTTGGAGCCTTCAAACAGTGGGAGCCACAAAGGCACTCACAGTGTAAATTTGGCAAAGACACTGGCCTAAGAAAGTGAGGTCACTCCCAAGGTTTAATATCTGGATGGACACACTTCTGCAAAGGCATCTTGCCTCACATATACAGCAAGACCTGTAGTCATACACAGAGAACAATTTGAAAACAGAAAGGAGGTTTATAATTTAAAAGTGTGACTGCTAACTTTTTAACTGTAAAGGAAGCAGTAAGTAATAAATTCAATACTACAAGAATCAAATCAGTTAGTTAGAAAACAATCTTGAGAAATTTAGGCCTCTGAGGAAAAGCCTAAAGAGATGAAAATTATCAAGGACACACAGATAATAGTGTCTGAAATCCAATATATACAAAACAAGTTTTCCAGAAAGAAAAAGGTGAACAGAATGAATATCAATAACCAGCTACACAGTAAGAGAAAACACTTCTAGGAACTGAATGCAGACTTGGGTGTTTACTTTAAACAAATTCATCGAGTTCTAGCCAAAATTAAGGAGCAGAAATTTATACTTTACAATATCTTGATTAATATTTTTTTAATTTTAGGAATAAGCAAAAGACTCCCATAAGTATCTGGATAGAAAAATAAAGTCACATAGTAAAGAGTCAGATTGGCCTCGAATCTTTCTTCTTCACTAAACAGAAAATACTGTATACTAAACAAGCAGAACACTAAACAGCTACATCTAGAATTTACCACAAATAATTCAACATCCAAACTCTCATTCCCATGAGAGTGAAAGACATTCTAGATTTACACAGATCAGTAAATATCACCCACGTACCCTTGCTCTAAAATTCCACAAAGTAAAAAAATTCTGATGAGAAAGATATGACAAAAGAGAAATGTCAATAAGAAATGAAACCAATGTAACTAAATGCCAAAATGGTTGAAAGTTTAATTACAAAACAAGCAAATGCTAAAAAATTTTATCAATTAGGATGCTGTTGACTAAAAGTGACAGAAAACTCTGACTCAGCTGGCTTAAACAATAGGAAAAAAATTTTTTTTTTGTATAACAAGCCCTAAATCATGATGGTTCCAAGACGGGTTAAAACGGTGACTCTGATATTTAAACACACACACAGGTACACGCACTCTTTCCATCTCTCTATCAGGCTCTTTAAAGTATATCCACTTTGTCCTCCTTAACCACCCTCATGGTACCAAGGTGGCTGCCACAGTTGCATGTATTACATCCAGCGATGACACTATACAATGGGAAAAGGAGCCATTTTCTTTACATTTATTGATGGCATTAATGAGAAAAAAAACTTTCCTTAGATTTCCCCTCACAGCTCATTGGCCAGAATCATATCACACGTTCATGCGTAAACCAACACTAATTTAGAATGGAGCCACCATGACTGGGTTAAAATAAACCAAGAGTTCTCTACCTCAGAACTACTGGCATTTAGGGCTGTATAATTTTTTGCTGTGGGAGCTGTCCTGTACGTTGAAGCATGTTTAAAATCATCTCTGGCCTCTACTCACTAAATGCCAGCCATACCCTCTCCAGTTGTAACAATCAAAAACGTCTCTAGACGTTGCTAAATGTCCCCTGATTGAAAACCACTGGAATAGACCAATCAAGATTTCCCTTTAGGACTAGCTATGAGGCCCACCTCCCCTAAATATATAGCAGCACAGAGACAAGGGAATATCTGAACTAAATCCGTGTCTTTCAGAAAAGAGACGTATATGAAAGAAAAATAGTCTTCAGTAAGCAACCAGTAGTATTTAGTTCAGTAATTCTGTAAAAGGGATATAAGCAAATGTAAAATATGAAATTAAAATCCTGTATTGTCTGAAACAAAACAGAGGGAAGATGAATGAAGAGCTTTAACAGGACTGAGGTCTGCTACTACATTGTTTACTCATTAAGCACACAAAGTATCAGTCCGTATTGAGAAGAATTATAATATGCAATTTACTTGATTGATAGGAATTTGTCTTTAAACATTAATTTTCATTGTGGGTCTGTATGTACAATATTTAGCCCCTAAGAACCCTGACCAAGAACTGCATTTGGCTGTGTGAAGGGGAAGATCAGCTGCAAGAGCAGTATCCTTTTCAGGGAACACTCCTCTGTTAATATCTTTTGAAGATATATACAAAGCCGTATCATTCCCCTAGAAACATAATTTATTCTGTGTCTTGGTGCTTTCACAACTGCAGCTTATGAATATAATTTACTTTTTTTACAAATTAAACCATAAGCTTTGAAACTGAAATTTATCTCATTATGAACATTATAGATACCATCTTAAGATTCTTCATCCTCCAATCTCATGATAATAAGGCCATATCCACACTCTCTCCACCTATTTAAACAGAGCCAGCTGTCCTAACATCATCTGAGAGCCCTGTCCCCATTTATCCTTAGACCCACTGCTTTCTCCTCTCCTTTCCCCGGTTCTGTGACTCACTGGCTCCGCTTTCTTCTTCCTACTTTCTGTATATGTTCTTCATCCATTTGAAAACTATTTTTAAATCCCTCTGAGGACTTGCCATGGCTGTCTCCCAGCTCTCTACATTCCATTTGAACGTCACCCACAATTTCCAAAATAGACTCTCCCCAAACTGAATCTGGGGAAACTGAGTGGCCAGTCTAGGTCCCAGATCTCCCTCCATCAGAGGAAAAATGTGTTGCCTATTTGTAGGCATAGGAACATTTTTACGGATAAAAGGAAAAGGCTACAGGTAAGAGTCTAAATGAAGGACCGAATCTGTAGTCCAAAAATGACATTTGTAATTCTATTTAATCTTATGTAGCCACAGGGCAAGTACCAAGGAATAAATCCCATTTTTATCCATGTTGTGAAAATACTGCACATTTATCAAGTGTTTACTTGTAGTATCCTGAAAGTTAAGAGACTTAAGATACTTACTGCAAATGAAAGGGCTATTGTTTTGCATTGGGAAATGTAACCATTCGTGACAGAGCAAGAATCTGTAGGTTGCAGACTCTGAACATGAGACGCTTATAAAAAAAGACTACGCTTTTAAATGTTTGACATAAATTAACACGGCTCAATAACCAATTCTGGAGATACCTATTCCTTTAAAGCAAAGACTCTCTTTTTTCCCAAAAATCAATATTTTTAAAATAAATATTTGCCTCTACAGGATTTAGAAAATAAAGATGGATAAACATTTTCTACAGTATATTCTTTCTCTTTCATTTACTAATAGTTTCAAAAATTCTTCTGCTTATGTGGTACAATATTTAATATTATTAAATGAAAAAGAGAGGATTAGAAATATTGATAGAATGGTGCCATTTGTTTTAAAATAAAAAATGTAATATGTAGGTATATACAGAGATGATAGATAGATAGATAGATAATAAATGGATAGTGTCCTGTTTGAATATAGAGAAAGTATTTCCTGAAGAAAGCTCAAGAAGTTGATAATCATATTGCCCTAAGAAGGAGATTCACAAACTGGGAGATAGAGGGATGCCTACTTTCCACTGTCAACTTTTTTGTACTGTTTATTTTTTGTATATTCTCAGTGAGAAACAAATTGAAACACAGACAGACAGATGGACAAACACACGTGTGCATGCGTGCACACACGTGCACACACACACACACACACACACAGAGTGGATAGGTAATCCTAAATTCAATTTATGGTTTATGTGACCTATTAATCTTGTAAAAATATGGGTCACTGACCTTGAAAGAATTAACAAGTGTGGACTACCTTGACTTATTAAAGGAGTCTTTAATTAGATAAATTTGTATTCTATTCCCAAATGGAATGAAATGTTGAAGAAATGACTTTAAACAGAAACTAAAAGAAAGTATTTGAGGGCTTCCCTGGTGGCCCAGTGGTTGAGAGTCCGCCTACAGATGCAGGGGACATGGGTTCGTGCCCCAGTCCAGGAAGATCCCACATGCCGCGGAGCGGCTGGGTCCATGAGCCATGGCCGCTGAGCCTGCGCATCCGGAGCCTGTGCTCCGCAACGGGAGAGGCCACAGCAGCGAGAGGCCCACATACCACAAAAAAAGAAAAAAAAAGAAAAAGAGAAAGAAAGTATTTGAGAGCACTTTTAAATAAGATTAAAATTGATTATAAGATTAAAAATATTATTCTCCATTGAAATAAATTTTCTTGAATTTAGCAGGTAACCAAGCAACTATGGAAAGAGTATTTTCTTAATTAAAAATAGTATGGTCTACAGAGGAGTACCAATTGAAGCTAATGACAATTCTAAATATATTAACCATAAGGACAACTTTGAAGATGATTGCATGCAATTTTATAAAAAAATAAATATAAGATCACACTGAAAAATAAAAACCAATAATACCAGAAAAATCTTCAGAAAAATACCAACCACCTGGTATAAGAGACAAGTATAGTTAAGAAATTGATTAACATTAATATATATATACGAAGAATATTTTTTTAATTTTTGCCAAAATGTACATGAATATATTTTAAAGATTTTTATTCTTGAGAATAATCTTTTTTTTTTTAACAACTTTACTGGAGTATAACAGCTTTACAATGGTGTGTTAGTTTCTGCCGTATAACAAAGTGAATCAGCTATACATAAACATATATCCCCTTATCTCCTCCCTCTTGCTATTCCCTCCCACCCTCCCTATCCCACCCCTCTAGGTGGACACAGAGAATAATCATTAATAGAGCTATTTGTCATCTATTATAGAATAAAACCAATTTTGGCTGACAAATATATATTTCAAAATACTATCTAAAATTACATAATTCCAATAGCTTTTACTACCTTCTTTTACTCTCAAAGTTGTCCTGGTTTACAAGATATATTACAGAGTCACACTACTGGGAAAAAAACCAATGATATTGATCAGTGCAGACACACTGAGACCTAATTTAACTACACCTTAAGTACTTGACTTTCTTATTCTCACTCACTATCTATTAAAATAGATAATCTGGAAGATGGCGGTGTGGGAAGATGCCCAGCTAGCATCTCCCCACAACTAGGGCGCCTGCCAGCCACTGGTGGGGGGACCCTGATGCCCAAGGAGACAGGAGGAACCCCCAAGTGAACCAGTAGGACATAGGGGACTGAGGGAGGAGGAGAAGTGGAGGCCGGACAGGATCGGCATTCCTGAGGCTGAGGAGATCAGGAGAGGCAAGCAGGAGGGGCCCTCTGGGAGGAGAGGAACAAAGGGCATCTGCCCTGCCCACTTGGACACGGGGAGCCTGCTGAGCTCCCAGGCTGATCTCCTGCCCTCCAAAGACCCCTCCAGTCTGCATGGGTCCTTGGCCGGGGAGAGCAGGAGAGGCAGATGGGGCCATCTGGGAGAAGCAGGAGAGGAGAGGAGTGCACTTGCCCCACTGGCTCGAGCCCAGGAAGGCTCTGGGGCTCCCAGGTGAGGTCCCCCACCCTCTGATAACAGGGGATGGGGGCACATCTGGGCCCCTTCTGTTCAGGTGAGCATAAGTCCCACCCCTCCAAAGACCCCAGGGCCTTTTCCAGGCCTGTGGGTCCTAAGCATATGCCCCATCCACCACCAAAACCTCGCTCTTGCTTAGGCCCCATCCTCCACAGCCAAGCCCTTTCACCCCCTTTTTTCTTCTTTTCCCTCCTCCTCTTTTTTACTATTGTGGTACTGTTGTACCTTCCAGTTGTTGTTTCATCTATATTTTTATTTTCATATTCTTTCTAACATATCTGTTAGTTTCCTAGTCTAATTTTATGCTTTACCTTGTTATTGTTCTTTTTTTTGCCACCCCACGTGGCTTGCGGGATCTTGGTTCATGAGCTGGGGGTCAGGCCAAAGTTCCTGTCGTGGGAGCTCAGAGTCCAAGCCACTGGACCAACAGAGAACCTCAGACCCCAGGGAATATTCATCAGAGTGAGATCTCACAGATATACTCATCTCAGAACCAAGATCCAGGTCCACACAAGAGCCTACAAATTCCAGTGTTGGAAGCCTCAGGCCAAGCAACCAGTAAGACAGGAACACAATCCCACTCAGAAAAAAACAGGGCTTCCCTGGTGGCGCAGTGGTTGAGAGTTCGCCTGCTGATGTAGGGAAAGTGGGTTCGTGCCCCGGTCCGGGAAGATCCCACATGCCGCGGAGCGGCTGGGCCCGTGAGCCATGGCTGCTGAGCCTGCGTGTCCGGAGCCTGTGCTCTGCAACGGGAGAGGCCACAATAGTAAGAGGCCCGCATGCCACAAAAAAAAAAAAAAAAAGAAAGAAAAATGAGACGACAAAAAAATATGTCACAGATGAAGGAGCAAGGTAAAAACCTACAAGACCAAATAAATGAAGAGGAAATAGGCAATCTACCAGAAAAACAATTGAAAGTAATGAGAGTAAAGATGACCCAGAATCTCAGAAACAGAATGGAGGCACAAATTGAAAAAATACAAGAAATGTTTAACAAAGATCTAGAAGAACTAAATAGCAAACAGAGATAAAAAACACAGTAGCTGAGGGGCTTCCCTGGTGGCGCAGTGGTTGGGAGTCCGCCTGCCGATGCAGGGGACGCGGGTTCGTGCCCCGGTCCGGGAAGATCCCACATGCCGCGGAGCGGCTGGGCCCGTGAGCCATGGCCGCTGAGCCTGTGCGTCCAGAGCCTGTGCTCCGTAACGGGAGAGGCCACAACAGTGAGAGGCCCGCATACCACCAAAAACAAAAAAACCTGTTGTGAGTTGTATATATGTATATAATGGAATATTACTCAACCATAAAAAAAAAAAAAAAAAACCACAGTAGCTGAAATGAAAAATACACTAGAAGGAATCAATAATAGATAACTGAGGCAGAAGAACGAATAAGTGAGCTGGAAGACAAAATGATGGAAATAACTGCTAAGGAGCAGAAAAAAGAGAAGAGAATGAAAAGAATTAAAGACAACCTCAGAGACTTCTGGGACAACACTAAACGCACCAACACTCAAATTATAGGGGTTCCAGAAGAGGAAGAGAAAAAGAAAGGGACTGAGAAAATATTTGAAGAGATTATGGTGGAAAACTTTCCTAACATGGGAAAGGAAATAGTCACCCAAGTACAGGAAGCACAGAGAGTCTCATACAGCATAAACTCTAGGAAAAACACACCAAGACACATATTAATCACACTAACAAAAAGTAAATTCAAAGAAAAAATATTAAAAGCAGAAAGGGAAAAACAACAAATAACATACAAAGGAATCCCCATAAGGTTATCAGATGATTTTTCAGCAGAAACTCTGCAGGCCAGAAGGGAGTAACAGAATATACTTAAAGTGAAAAAAGAGAAAAACCTAAAACCAAGATTACTCTACCCAGAAAGGATCTCATTCACGTTCAATGGAGAAATCAAAAGCTTTTCAGACAAGAAAAAGCTAAGAGAATTCAGCACCACCAAAACAGCTTTACAACAAATGCTAAAGGAACTCCTCTGGTGGGAAACACAAGGAAGAAAAAGACACACAAAAACAAACCCAGAACAATTAAGAAAATGGTAATAGGAACATACATATCAATAAGAACCTTGAATGTAAATGGATTAAATGCTCCAACCAAAAGACAAAAACTGGCTGAATGGATATAAAAACAAGACCCATATATATGCAGTCTACAAGAGACCCACTTCAGACCTAGGGACACATACAGACTGAAAGTGAGGGGATGGAAAAAGATATTCATGCAAATGGAAATGAAAAGAAAGCTGGAGTAGCAATACTCGTATCACATAAAATAGACTTTAAAATAAAAACTGTTAAGAGAGATAAGGAGGGACACTACATAATAATCAAGGGATCAATCCAAGAAGAAGATATAACAATTGTAAATATTTATGCACCCAACACAGCAGCACCTCAATACATAAGGGGAATGCTAACAACCATGAAAGGAGAAATCGACAGTGACACAATAATAGTAGGGGACTTTAACACCCCACTTAACCAACGGACATATCATCCAAACAGAAAGTAAATAAGGAAACACAAGCTTTCAATGATACATTAAACAAGATGGACTTCACTGATATTTATAGGACATTCCAACCAAAAACAACAGAATACACTTTCTTCTGTAGTGCTCATGGAACATTCTCCAGGATAGATCATATCTTGGATCACTAATCAAGCCTTGGTAAATTTAAAAAAACTGAAATCATATCAAGTGTCTTTTCCGACCACAACGCTATGAGGCTGGATGTCAATTACAGGAAAAAGTCTCTAAAAAGCACACACACATGGAAGCTAAACAATACACTACTAAATAACCAAGAGATCACTGAAGAAATCAAAGCAGAAATTAAAAATACCTAGAAACAAATGACAATGAAAACAGGATGACCCAAAAACTATGCAGTGAAGCAAAAGCAGTTCTAAGAGGGAAGTTTATGGCAATTCAATCTTACCTGAAGAAACAAGAAAAATCTGAAATAAACACCTACACCTAAACCAACTAGATAAAGAAGAACAAAGAAAGCCCAAAGTCAGTAGAAGGAAAGAAATCATAAAGATCAGAGCAGAAATAAATGAAATAGAAACGGAGCAAACAACATCAAAGATCAATAAAACTAAAAGCTGGTACTTTGAGAAGATAAACAAAATTGATAAACCCTGAACGAGACTCATCAAGAAAAAAAGGGAGATAATGCAAATCAATAAATTTAGAAATTATAAAGGAGAAATCACAACTGACACCACAGAAATACAGAGGATTATAAGAGACTACTATGAACAACTATATGCCAATAAAACGGACAACAACGAAGAAATGGACAAATTCTTGGAAAGGTACGATTTCCAAGACTGAACCAGGAAGAATTAGAAAATATAAACAGACCTATCACAAGTAATGAAATTGAAACCATAATTTAAAATCTTGCAACAAACAAAAGCCCAGGACCAGATGGCTTCAAAGGCAAATTCTATCAATCATTTAGAGAGAGCTAACACCACTCCCTCTCAAATTGTTCCCCAAAACTGCAGAGGGAGAAACACTCCCAAATTCATTCTATGAAGTCACCATCACCCTGATACCAAAACCAGAAAAACACATCACAAAAAAAGAAAATTATAGACCAATATCACTGATGAAAATAGATGCAAAAATCCTGAACAAAATACTAGGAAACAGAATCCAACAACATATTAAAAGGATCATACACCATGATGAAGTGGGATTTACCCCAGGGATGCAAGGATTCTTCAATATACACAAATTTATCAATGTGATACAGCACATTAACAAGTTAAGGAATAAAAACCATATAATGATCTCAAAAGATGCAGAAAAAGCTTTTGACAAAATGCAACACCTATTTATAATAAAAAACACTCTCTAGAAAATGGGCATAGAGGGAACCTACCTCAACATAACAAAGGCCATATGTGACAAGCCCACAGTAAACATCATACTCAATGGTGAAAAACTGAAAGCATTTCTACTAAGATCAGGAACAAGACAAGGACGTCCACTCTTATTCAACATAGTTTTGGAAGTCCGTGCCATGGCAAACAGAGAAAAGAAAGAAATAAAAGGAACACAAATTGGAAAAGAAGTAAAACTGTCACTGTTTGCAGATGACATGATACTGCACATAAAAAATCCAGCAATGCCACGAGAAAACTACTAGAACTAATCAATGAATTCGGCAAGGTTGCAGGATACAAAATTAATGCACAGAAATGTCTGGCATTCCTATACACCAACAATGAAAAATGTGAAAGAGAAATTAAGGAAACAATCCTGTTTACCATTGCAACAAAAATAATAAAATACCTAGGAATGAACCTGCATAAGGAGGCAAAAAACTTGTACTCAGAAAACAATAAAACACTGATGAAAGAAATCAATGATGACATAAACAGATGGAGACATATACTGTGTTCTTAGATTGGAAGAATCAATATTGTGAAAATAACTATATGATCCAAAGTAATCTACAGATTCAATCCAATCCCCATCAAACTACCACTGGCATTCTTCACAGAATTAGAACAAAACATTTTACAATTTGTATGGAAACACGAAAGACACCGAATAGCCAAACCAATCTTGAGAGAGAAAAATGGAGCTGGAGGAATCAGGCTCCCGGACTTCAGACTATACCACAAAGCTACAGTAATCAAGACAGTATGGTACTGCCACAAAAACAGAAATATAAATCAATGGAACAGGATAGAAAGCCCAGAGATAAACCCATGCACATATGGTCACCTTATCTTTGATAGAGGAGGCAAGAATATACAGTGGAGAAAAGACAGCCTCTTCAATAAGTGGTGCTGGGAAAACTGGACAGCTACATGTAAAAAAATAAAATTAGAACACTTCCTAACACCATACATGAAAATAAACTCCAAATGGATTAAAAAATGTAAGACAAGACACTATAAAACTCTTAGAGGAAAACATAAGAAAAACACTCTTTGACATAAACCACAGCAAGATCTTTTTTGACCCACCTCTTAAAGTAATGGAAATAAAAACAAAAATAATCAAATTGGACTTAACTAAACTTAAAATCTTTTGCACAGCAAAGGAGACCATAAACCAGATGAAAAGACAACCCTCAGAATGGGAGAAAATATATGCAAATGAAACAATGAACAAAGGATTCATCTCAAAAATAGACAAACAGCTCATGGAGCTCAATATCAAAAAAACAAACAATCCAATAAAAAATGGGCAGAAGACCTAATTAAACATTTCACCAAGGAAGACATACAGATGGCCAGGAGTCAAATGAAAAGATGCTCCACAACACTAATTATTACAGAAATGCAAATCAAAACTACAATGAGGTATCACCTCACACCAGTCAGAATGGCCATCATCAAAAAATCTACAAACAATAAATGCTGGAGAGGGTGGGGTAAAAAGGGAACCCTCCTGCACTGTTGGTGGGAATGTAAATTGATACAACCATTATGGAAAACAGTATGGAGATTCCTTAAAAAACTAAAAATGGAACTACCGTATGACCAAGCAAACCCACTACTGGGCATATACCTTGAGAAAAGCATAATTCAAAAAGAGACATGTACCACAATGTTCACTGCAGCACTATTTACAATAGCCAGGACATGGAACCAACCTAAATGTCCACAGACAGATGAATGGATAAGGAAGATGTGGCACATATATACAATGGAATATTACTCAGCCATAAAAAGAAATGAAACTGAGTTATTTGTAGTGAGGTAGATGGACACAGAGTCTGTCACACAGCATGAAGTAAGTCAGAAAAACAAATACCGTATGCTAACGCATATACAGGGACTCTAAAAAAAAATGGTACTGATGAACCTAGTAGCAGGGCAGGAATAAAGACATAGACATAGAGAATGGACTTGAGGACACATAGGGGGAGGGGGAAACTGGGGAGAAGTGACAGTAGCATCAACATATAAACACTACCGAATATAAAATAGCTAGTGGGAAGCAGCCGCATAGCACAGGGAGATCAGCTCGGTGCTTTGTGACCACCTAGAGGGGTGGGATAGGGAGGGTGGGAGGGAGGGAGACGCAAGAGGGAAGAGATATGGGAACATATGTATATGTATAACTGATTCACTTTGTTATAAAGCAGAAACTAACACACCACTGTAAAGCAATTATACTCCAATAAAGATGTTGAAAATTAAAAAAACTACAATAAGGTATCACCTCACACCGGCCAGAATGGCCATCATCAAAAAATCTACAAACAATAAATGCCGGAGAGGGTGTGGAGAAAAGGGAACCCTCTTACACTCTTGGTGGGAATGTAAATTGGTACAGCCACTATGGAGAACAGTATGGAGGTTCCTTAAAAAACTAAAAATAGAACTACCATATGACCCAGCAATCCCACTACTGGGTATATACCCTGAGAAAACCATAATTCCAAAAGAATTATGTACCACGATGTTCACTGCAACTCTATTTACAATAGCCAGGACATGGAAGCAACCTAAGTGTCCATTGACAGATGAATGGATAAAGATGTGGCACATATATACAATGGAATATTACTCAGCCATAAAAAGAAACGAAACTGTGGATTATGGACCTAGAGACTGTCATACAGAGTGAAGTAAGTCAGAAAGAGAAAAATACCATATGCTAACACGTATATATGGAATGTAAAAAAAAAATGGTCATGAATAACCTAGGGGCAGGACAGGAATAAAGATGCAGACGTGGAGAATGGACTTGAGGACACTGGGAGGGGGAAGGGGAAGCTGGGATGAAGTGAGAGACTGGCATGAACTTATATATACTACCAAACGTAAAATAGCTAGTGGGAAGAAGTTGCATGGTACAGGGAGATCAGTTTGGTGTTTTGTGACCACTTAGAGGGGTGGGATGTTGGGGTGGGAGGGAGATGCAAGAGGGAGGACATATGGGGATATATGTATATGTATAGCTGATTCACTTTGTTATAAAGCAGAAACTAACACACTATTGTAAAGCAATTATATTCCAATATAGATGGTAAAAAAAGAAAAAAGAAAAAGATTTTTCTATAAACCACTACCAGTCAAGAAGAAAGTGAAAGCTGTGCCCCTCTCTTTAAGAGGAAAACTTAGGGACGACTGCATAGCTGTTTCTTTGCTTCGTAAGTGCTGGACATAAAATTATAATTGTTGGTCAAGTTCCTTAACCTTCAGCAGGAGGATTCTATTTCAATAGCATGTTCCAAGGAAGGTTCCCTTTAAGAATTCTACAGAAGGAAGAAAGCACAATTAAATGAATACATGAATCAGTAGTACCGTAAAAGAATAATACAACCTGGCTACATGGGGTTTCTCTTGGCATCACAAGAAAGGTTCAATAGGAAAACTATAAATCTACTATATGAAATGAATACATTTACTATATCAATTTGCTACCCTATGCACATTTATCCATCTTTATAGAACAAAATCCAACATTCCTGCTTTCAAGAGACGTAGTATAGGAACAAAGGCTGCCTTCTTCTGGTAAATCAAACCAGCTCTATATCCAAAGTTAAAATACTAGAAGCAAAGCATACTCTCTTTAATGTCAGAAGATAGCCACCACCTCCATTCTTTAGCAGTACATTTATTAATATAGTGAGTAATTAAGCAAAAAAAAAAAGAGAAAGAGAGGGAAGAAGGGAGGAAGGAAGGGAAAAATTTGTTGAACAAGCACCTAAATTAAAGATGAGCCAACTTTTTCTATAAAAGACCTGATAGTAAATATTTTAGACTTCACAGACCATATAGTCCTTGTCTCAGTACTCCACTTAGAATGCAAGAAGAACCATAGACAATAATAAGGAAATGGACATGGCTGCACTGCATCCAGTAATTTCTATTTACAGACACTGACATTTTAATTTCATACAGTTTTCAGATGTCACAGAGTATGATTCTTTTTATTTTTCACCCAGCCATTTTTAAATGTAAAAATCATTAGTAGCTCTTGGTCTGTACGAAAACAGGTGGGCCAGATTTGATGACCCTGCCCTAGATCACTTTAACAGTAATTAAGTCCAGGAAGTAGAACTTGTGTGTGTGTGTGTGTGTGTGTGTGTGTCTGTGTATGTGTGTGTCTTTGGGGGTGGAGTGATCAGAGAAAGGTGATGCTGGTGAAGGGGAGGAGAATTTTACTTTTTATTTTGACACAATTCCACACTTGAAAAATGTTTTACCATAATCATGGATTAATTATACAATTTAAAAAATCTAACTATTAGATAAATATAATCTCTAATGGCCTGTTTTCCTATTTTTTGGCATGGTAAGGTAAGGGGTTTTACAGAGAGACTATAAAGAATCATCAAATTATAAAAATGTTAACTTTTAAAACAGCAATTTTTATTTATTTCTCTCTTTTCCTTTTTCTCTCTCTCAGGAAAAAAAAAAAAAAAAAGGGTGGGGGACCTGCTCTCTTTAGCTGTTAATTATACTCCTGTAAAGAGAGTAAACCTGAGGAATTTCTATTTGTTTTATATCTAATCTGCAAGCCTCACTGACCTTTCATCAAGAACAATGGTGCACACACAGTTCCTACATTTATACCCGTTCCTTCCCCACTCTTGCCACCATTTCTTTTTTTTTTTTTCTGGGTGTTGAACTCCAGCCAAACATTAAATTACCTTGGGAAGCAAAAGGTAGACGAGAAAAAAGCACAAAGGTGGTATTTGGCCTCATTCTATGAGGACACTCAATCTTAATTTAGGGAAAGAAAAAGGACGCTTTTTTTTTTAGCGTGAGAGCATGAGAACTGGAAAGAAGCACGGATTTTTCAGACAAGGCTGTTTTTTAAGTTCGCAGGTGGACTGTGCTCTTGTTTCAATGCAGGTGGGGCTGTAGATCAGGTGTGTGTGTGCCTGTGTGTGTCTATAAATCCACACCCATTTTTAACCAGAAATATCCAGAATACACTTCCAGCAAGAGCACTGACAAGTTCAGGTAAGCAAGCAAAATTTCCAGATTACTTAATCAGTGGTCAAGCTCAGTTATATTTAAAGGATCAAATTATCGCTGTACGAAAGTGAGGTCTTCAGTAAAGCAGAGGGCACGTTCAATGAAATGATATTTTTCTTCTTTTAATGAACTAGATTTCCTTTGTTGGCTTCATACTTTTATTCTTTATGTGTATTAATGATATTATAATAAACTAACATTCACCAAAAGTGATCCTTTAAAAATTATGCTGCAAGTAACAGC
Source organism: Globicephala melas (assembly GCF_963455315.2). Classification (NCBI taxonomy): domain Eukaryota; kingdom Metazoa; phylum Chordata; class Mammalia; order Artiodactyla; family Delphinidae; genus Globicephala; species Globicephala melas. The sequence continues at coordinate 68,969,523 of NC_083322.1, read as the reverse complement.
TGTTCCTCCCTGTTATTTTTTTATTGAAGTATAGTTGATTTACAATGCTGTGTTAATTTCAGCTGTACAGCAAAGTGATGCAGTTATACATATATATACATTTTTTTTTAATATTCTTTAGGGGCCCTCTTCCACAGGAAAGAGCACCAAGGAATGGAGTGAGAGTTTGGGGTTAGCAGATGCAAACTAGTATATATAGAATGGATAAGCAACAAGGTCCTACTGTATAGCACAGGGCACTATATTCAATATCCTGTGATAAACCAGAATGGAAAAGAATATGAAAAAAGAATGTAAAATCTCACTCCCAGTTTTCTTTTACAGAGAATTTTTACATAATATTTAAGTAAATGACTTACATTAAATTACTTTTGAAAAGTGAAATACTGTGTCAGAAAATGCTAACTATCCGTGGTTTTAACACCTAATTGTAGACGTGTGGCTACTTGCCTGCGGAGGGCAATGTGAGCTGCTCCAGGGCCATGACCGTGTCGTATTCATCCGTGTCCCCCAAGGAGCTTTACCCACGCATCTGATACTATAGGATCATAACTAACTCATGTTCTGTTTACCAGGGAAATTACTGTTCATCCAAAGATAATAATATATAAATTGATTGGCTTTGTCATAGAATATATTTACTATCTATTTTACAATTTATCAATGTCAAACAGAAAAAAAAATTTTTGATTTTTAAGTAGAACAATCTGACAATAATACATAGCAACTTGAAATTGGAAAAAAATTCAGTTCCTATTCATTCTAAATTTGGCAGCTTTAAAATAAGAAGATGGTGAAGTTATCACTTCTCTCTTTTGCTGTAGATTCTACCTACTAATCTCTGTCTCTCTCATAAAGAACTTTTCCTAATGCTTCCTCCAGATTAACTTTTTCTTAACTCTTTACTTCCAGAGATCCCTCGGAGAATCTTAAGGCAATTAGGGGCTCTCTTCCCCAGAAAAGAAAACAAAGGCACATAAAATTTTACAGACAATTCAGGGATTTTTGAGACTCCAGGAGCTCAATCATAGACCTTCTAGAAGCTCACCTGACCCAAGTTAAGACCCTACCCTAGATGGTTGCTTCAATTTTTCCACTGCAACTTTCACTCTGACAGAGTCTGCCCTCCCCACGTTGGACTTTGTGTTCCAGAGTCAGCTGTCTTTATCCCCTACTGAAATCTACCCTTTCTTTGTTTCAGTCTTTATGGTACAAGATGACACCCATAAGGTAAAAGATGGCATGCTGAAATGTTTCACAGTATTAATAAGTTATAGGAACTTAAACTGCGATCCTTATCAGCACCATGGTTATTGTTTAACAGGGTTTCTCAATACAAAATAATTTAAAAGTGGGTCCCTTGCAGATTAGGAAAGAAAATAATTTAAATAGGACCAAACTAACCATTTTCAATCCAGGAGAGGGATGTACTGCTGGCTAGATAAAGATACTAAAATGAGAGGAATGAATTTTAAATAGGGCAGGGTTGTAAACTTAAGGGCAAAAGGCTGAGTAAATGATGAAAGGATAAAAAAGATAAGCAACTGTAGAGGAACTGAAGAACAAGAACCTCCATATTCTGTTTTTCCTCAGTTCTAATTTAAGCAGTATTTGTTCATGCCTAATCTTACTGTCTTGGCAGAGTTAAAATGTCATCTTAACCTATCAGATCAAGAAGAATCAAAGGGCAAAGAATATTTATGCATGACAAACGTCACCTTTCCATTGCACTTAGCAGTTGCAAGGCCTTTAATCAATATCATCTGATTTGAGTTTTAATGCAGTTCCGTGAGCACTAGAATACCATCAGAAGTAGGCTTTGGGTGCCCTGGTCCAGTGCTCTTTCAACTTCATTGTACTGCTCCCAGGATGCCAGGAATGTGGCTTTTCATCAAGTGGACATCTATTGAGTTGACTGTAGTTTTACAATAATTTACAAATAAAATGTGAAAGTTCTAGGTGGTTGTACCATGTCAATTCACACAAGCAGAGCAATCTGGCAGCATAGGTTTGGTCTCTTAACAAATGTCTTAATGACAGCCTGAGGTAACCTACCAGATTCTGACAATTATTTTTTACCATCCAGCTGCTTCTGAGGGATTCTTAAGAAGATATGATGTTACACTCAGCTTTGGTCGTCTGTCTCTTACTCATCACGGTTTCTTCTAACCTTGCCATGGCAATCAAAAAGGGAAAAAGACCTCCTCAGACACTCTCAAGAGGTACTGGAATCTCATTTTATTTTCTGGACTCAGTCATTTGGATTGTTTTAAAATTCATCATCTCTTGCCTGTAGTCTAGTTATAAAGCCAACTCAATTAACTGAAATTTTTTGTTGTGTATCACTTTAAAATAGGAGAAAAAAAAACAACAGAGAGGATCAGTTAACTTTAAAGAGTGAGCCACATGAAATGAAAAACAACAATTTGCTGCATCTTCTATAGAAATAGTGGAGAACTGGTTTCATTGCCTATAACTTTGGTAACCAGAGTCCTGCAAAATGCTATTGATTGATACGTTCTACTGATATCCTAAATGCAATCAGGATTCCCTCAAAATCTGTTCCAGTGCCCTGTCCTCTCTTTATTCAGGCAAGAAAATAATTTGGAATGATTTTACACTGGGGTCCCCAGAAAATTATACTTTATCTCCACCCTCCAAGAATTTTGGTTAACCAAGTGTTGGCTATGCTGACTCCAGAAAACAGCTGCAGTATTTTTAGAGGACATAATCTAGATTTGTCATTGGCTACATTGAAAACATTTCTATTTTGTACCCACTGTTTTACTTTGGCCTGAGAAACAATTATATCTTCATCTGCAAAGAAATAATTCATAAAGAAAATTCTCAGAATTGATTCCTACATTTCCAGCTACCAGAAATGGAAAGAAAATCATTTGTCTCCAAATAGCTAATTCTAAATTAGTAACACAAACCAAAAAACACTTGACTGGTACTTGGAATGGTAATGTGACTCGAGCAAACAAATGGAGATCAACTATAGCATAATTTCAAATTTTAAAATATTTCTTTCCAAGTTAATTCATTCCTTAACAGATGAGATGTATTGGGTACCAGCCAATTGCCTGTCAGTGTTCAGCCAGTGTTCAGTTTAAAATCACAGAAACTGTAAGTCTAAAAAAATTGGTAAGTTTTGCAAAATAAATAAAAGAGGGAAATATTTTCCTAAGTGTAATTTATCATGTACCTCCATATATACATGCAACAGTTATAAAACAATGAACTCAGTAGCCTTAAAGTGCCAAAGATCAAAGTCACTGCCCTTAAAGACCCTCGAGGGCTGAGTTAAGCAGCATGCTGTAACTATAATTAAGGTACCAATATTCTGTGTATTCACTTCCAAATGTCCATTAAAACTGGTGAATTTTATGAAAAATATACTCAATACGTACAAGAAATTTTAAACAACGTGATGAGTCTGTTATTTCAGTTAAACTATGTCAATTGGGGAGATGACTGATAGCAGCTGGGAACTCCATTATTCAGAAATGGTTTGCATTTGGTTAAGCCTTTATCTTCTACTGGCACATAGAAAACAACTGAGAATGAGGATTTAAGGTACGGGTGAAAGGGAAATTTGTCTACAGTGTACCAAGTAGCATATGGAGCCTCTTAGAGGGCAGAGCAGCCCCAGTTAAACAGACACAGTGTTAGGGAGAAAAGGGAGTATTAATTGGAAAAAGGTAAGAAATGGTTCAATAAAAAAGTGAACCCCAAATCTTAACTTCCTTTTAAACCAAAACTGCTCTGCGTCCAGCACCTGGTCCAGTGCCTGGCATACAGTAAGTACTCAATAAATACATACTGGAGAATGAATAAAATCTCAGAAGATAAGTAAGCATAGCCAGTAATGGATTAGGAATTAGGAATCATGATAATGAACAGAGAACAATAAGACTGTATTGTCTTACCTGCATACACCCAGTGCTAAGTGGAGCAAGGCATATAGCAGATGTTCCTTCAATATTTGTGGAACTAAGTTAAACAGGAGCAGAGAACAGTAATTCTTCCCACTGCTGACATTCTGGCATTGAATGATATTTGCAACAGAATAGGGAAATTAAGTAGGAACACAGTCTCACTGGCTGTTTCCAAAGTAACTTTTATCTAATGCAAAACGTGGCATAAACTTACTACATGTGTTTGAGTAAAGTTGTAAAGAAAGTCTTTCAGGGTTATTACAGATAGGAAGCATTCCTGCTAAGGTTGGGGTACTAAGCTAATGTAAGATGTCTTCCAATGTTAGGATTCTAAGGTCAGGCAAAAACAAACCAACAACACTTCTGGTAAGAGTGTAAAATAATGCACTCACTTGGAAAAACTGTCAGAAAGTTAAAGTTATAGTTACCATTTGATCCAGCAATTCCACTTCTAAGGATTATACCCAAGAAAAATGAAAACATATGTTCACACTGAAGTTTGCACTCAAATGTTCATACCAGTATTATTCATAAAATCCAAAAACTAGAAACAACCTAAATGTCCATCAACTGATAAATGGATAAACAAAATGTGGTATATCCATAAAATGGAATAATATTTAGCCCAAGAATGAAGTCCTAATACATGCCACAACATGGATGAACCTTAAAAACACTGTATTAACTGAAAGCATCCAGTCATAAGATACATCACATCTTATATGATTCCACTTATATGAAATGTCTGGAATAAGATAATCTATAGAGACAAAGTAGATTAGCCATTTCTTAGGGTTGCAGGAGATGAAAGAATTGCGTGGTGATAACTAAAGGGTACAGGGTTTCTTTCTGAAGTGATGAAGATCTTCCAAAATTGATTGTGGTGATGATTGCACACTATGTAAATATATTAAAAGAATGTATATACTTTCAATGGATGAACTGTATTGGCATATGAATTATATTTGAATAAAGTTGTTATTAAAAAACAAACAAACCAAAACCCAGCAGGCAGAAATCATGGGATCATATTTATCCTGCTTCATAATTCTGCTTCATAAGTCCTGGACATCTTTAAGCCATGGTATCAAAACCAGGAACTCCAGTCTGACAACATATGAAACTTATGAAAAAATCTGGGTCCAAAATAGCCTGAAACTATTTCTATTTTCAAATTAATTCAACCTTTTTCATCCATAGACTGAGACATTTCCTGAAAATACTTTGAAATATTTCTGGATGTTTTGTGCATTCTTCTCTTCAATGGTCTTATTCTTCAATCTCTAATACACATTCCCAACTACTCACATCATTTCTTTAAAGGCTAGTGGGGGGACTTCCCTAGTGGCGCAGTGGTTAAGAATCCGCCTGCCAATGCAGGAGACACGGGTTCGATCCCTGGTCTGGGAGGATCCCACATGCTGCAGAGCAACTAAGCCCGTGAGCCACAACTACTGAGCCTGTGCACCACAACTACTGAAGCCCGTGCGTCTGGAGCCTGTGCTCCGCAACAGGACAGGCCACCATAAGGAGAACCCTGGACACCGCAACGAAGAGTAGCCCCCACTCGCCACAACTACAGAAAACCCATGTGCAGCAACGAAGACCCGATGCAACCAAAATAAATAAATAAATAAATAAAATTGATTCTTTAAAAAAAAAGCTAGTGGGTTCTCTCTCTACTCGTTGTATTCTGTTTCCCTCTCCTCCACTCTTTTGGATGCTTCCAAAACAAGGGTTTTATTGAGTCTCTCAACCATGAAATTCCCATGCTAGAATTGTTTTCCGTTAAAACTCAAAGCAAAATTTGAAATTCCTTTTTTTCAATGATGTGTTATGACTTTGAAGGAGTCAACATCTCGACACTCAAGATTCAAGGACGCTGTTCAGTATAGCCCAAAGTATTCCCAACAGATTTACAAAGTATGCAAAGATTAACTGTTATTTCCTCCTGTACATTCTGAAAGTGAGAGCTCTTGCATGGTCCAGAGATGTCCTTTCAATCACCACTAATCATAATAGCATCTACTGAACACTTACTGGGTTCAAGGCCATGGGCCTTAAGATTTAAAACATAGTCACAAAACCTCAGTAATATCACCTGAAAGGACACAACCTCTTTGTATCTAGTTATAATTATGTATCCTCCATACCTTATGTCAGACAACTGCTTGGTAGCTTAAATACCTGTAGATAGATACCTGGTTATCACACCCCCAATTCAGAACTCTTTGGTAGTCCTGAGTTAACACATTGATTTCTCTCTTCTGTTTAGGATGGGGAGATGACATCACTTGGATGCAGACTTATGAGGAAGGTCTCTTTCATATTCAAAAAAGGTAAAATACCTCTCAGTTAACTTTGACAGATGATACAGATACCTCCTCACAGGAGAGCCAAACACTAGCATGTTAGCTTTTCAGAGGATACAATAAGAATTTGCTCTGATATTGTATGCTGTTTGGACTAAGAGTTGCTATTAGAATTTTTTTATAAACAACAGCTCTAGACACTTCTGTATTAATTTCTTAATTATCCAAGCAAGCTTTTTTATCTGAGGAATAATTGACTTAACATTATATTAGTTTCAGATATACAACTTAATGATTGGATATTTGTATATATGCAAAATGATTACCACAATAAGTCTAGTTAACATCCACCAAGCAAACTTTGAATATAAATTGTATAAACAAAACAGCATCACTCACTGGGCATTATACAAGCTTAAACAGGAACCTGACTTATAGCAGCACTTCTCAAGGCTGTCTGATCATCAGAACGACTCAGAGAGCTTTTTTAAAAATCCATATTCAGGGTCAACTGCTTACTGAGTATCCACTTCTATGTGCCAGGCACTCAGTGACCAAGAGTGACGTGATTTACTAAAGATCTACTAAATCTTTGGGGATGGAGCTGAGAAACTTGTACTTTTAAAAGCACCCCAAGAATTTATCAAATATCTAAAGAATGTTCAATTCAACTCTTTGAAGAAAAAGAAAAGATTCCAAATAAGAACTGGCTAAAACACTCTCAACACCAGACAAATATTACCAAAAAAAAAAAGTCTACAGAATAATCTTATTTCCAAATAGAAATGTAAAAAACAAACAACATATTAGCAAAGAGCAGACAGCAGAACACTAAAAAAATATACCCTGATAAAGTGAGATTCAGTCTGGGAAAGCCAAAAGATTCAAGATTAAGAAATCTATTAATTAAAATAATTTAATATTTATAAGGACACAAATCATACAAGTATCTCCTATCTCCACAAATGCTAAGAAAAAGCATTTAATACAATGCCAAATCCATATTTGAAGTTAAAAAACTTATCCATCCCAGCAAAAAAGTCAACATCATGCTTACTGAGGAAAAACAATTAAAGTATCCCACTGATGGATTCTTTAATCACCACAATTACTAACATTGTTCTGGAGATACTAACCAATGCAATTAGATGAGAAAAACTTACAAAGGAGAGAGTGAAAGAATCCTCATTTGCAGCTGATGACTGTGTTTGTGAAAAACTTGAGAATCAGCCCAAAGTATCAGAACTACGAAGATTCAGTTAAATTAGATGAGACTAAATTAATACCTAGAAACCGACAGCATTTATATATATATATATATAATCAAAATAGTTAAAGGCAGTTATAAAATACCTTATATAAAATAGCAATAAAAAAAGATGAAATATCCCAAGATAAACTTGACAGAAAATGTACAAAATCTGTATGAACTAAATGTACTAGTGAGGAAAGAAATTACAAACCTATGTGAAGGGATATCATGTTCTTGGAGAGGAAGATTCAATATCGTAAAAATGTCAATCCTCTCTATAGCTAAAAAATTTGTTAAGACAATCACAATATATTAGTACAAGTTTTTAAGTGATTTTAAAATTGAAATGGAAACATAGACAGACTTAAATAGTTAGGAACATTCTGAGAAGAAATCAGTGGGGACTAGCCCTTAATCAATATGAAACATTTTAATAATACAGTATGTTACCGGTAAATGAATTGAATAGAATGGAGAGAACAGAAAACTGGATACTACAGAAATTGTTTACGTGATTAAGTGGCATTTTGAATCAGGAGTAGGAGAGATAGAGTATGTAAAATAATTGTTAGAATTTGATAGCCATTTGTGAAAAATAAAAAAATTTGTATCTATACCTCATATTTTACATCAAAATAAATTATAAAGATTAATTATAAGGATGAAACCATTAAGGTACTAGAAGACACTATTACAAAACTGTTATTCCTTTAAATTCTTGGAGTAGGGTACAATTAGGGTGAGGCATGAGGGATGTCTAGGACGCAAAAACAAACACTTCATTTTTGTGCCCTAGATGCTACCCTTGCCTCACCCTAGTCCTCCTTTAGAGTTGAGTATGGCCAAAGGAAAAAAAAAGAAGAAAGAAAAATCCTAAAATAAATGACTAATATTTTTGATTATGCAAATTTCTGCAAACCAGAAATTTATCATAAGCAAATGAAAAAGGCAAAAAATACAAAACTAACAGAAAACTATAGCTCATATTACAAGAGTGAATTTCTCTAATATACAAAGTACTCATATAAATTAATAAGAAAAAGGTCAAGGCAATGACCTTGAAAAAATGAACATAAGATAGGAAAGATAGTACACAGAATAAAAAAATTAGTAACCTAAACATATGAGTAAGATTATTTTTTACAGCTTTATTGAGATATAATTTACATAAACATTGTGCAGATTTAAGGTGTAGAATGTGATGATTTGATGTATGTATATATTGCACAATGATGACCACAATAAGGTTAATTATCACCTCACATAGTTAACGTGTGTGTGTGTGTGTTGAGAACTTTTAAGATGTATTTTCTTATCAGTTTTCAAGTATACCATACAGTATTGTTAACTCTGGTCATCACTACATTCCCAGGACTCACTCATCTTATAACTGGAAGTGTGTACCCTTTGAGCACCTTTACCCATTTTCCCCACCTCCCAATCCCCCACCCTGGGAAACCACCAATCTACTCTCTGTTTCTATGAGTTTGGTTTTTACTTTTTTTTTAAATTCCAGATTCTACATATAAGTGAGATCATATAGTATTTGTCTCTGACTTATTTTACTTAACATAATATGCTCAAGGTTCATTCACGTTGTCACAAATGTACTGAGAGTCACTTAGGTTGCTTCCATGTCCTGGCTATTGTAAATAATGCTGCAATGAACATGGGGATGCAGATATCCCTTTGAGATAGTGAAATAGTGATTTCATTTTCTTTGGGTATATACCCAGAAGTAGAATTGCTGGATCATATGGTGACTATTTTTTATAAGAAAGTAAAACTACATTAACTTCCCTCTTTCATCTACTGGATAAAAGAATTAAAAGCTCAATAACCAGTTTTAATGAGAGTAAATACTTAGTTCTCACATTATCAGAGAGAATATAAATTGGTACAGCTTCTAAGGAAAGTATATACAGTGCATCAAAATTATAAATGCACATACTCTGACGCAGAAACTCCGCTTCTGGAAATTTATTTACAAATATACCCACCCATGCGCAAAATTATATGTAAGTAACATCATGTTCACCAAAGCATCTTTTTAAATGTCTGAAAACAATCTAAACATAAAAGATTGAAAAGAATTTAAATATCTATTTTGAGGAGACTAATAAAGTAAAGATGATCCATATAATGGAATATTATACAAAATCACAAGGGAATAACATCCAAGATATATGATTATGCTAAAAAAGCCAAATGCAAATACATGTGTATAGCATGCTAGTATTTGTATTTTTAAAAAAGAAAGGATAAATATATATACATATGGACATGCATATGAACATACACAATTCATAATCATATACATTTACATAAGTATATACACAAGCATATGCATATGCACATGTGTATTTTGTTATATGACCTGAAAAACTCTGGAAGCAAACTTAGAAAATGGTAACACTGCTTACTTCTTGAAGGCAGGATGGGAGAAAGAATTTTTACTTTTTTAACTTTTGAATTTTAAACCATCTGAATTTGTAACTTATTTTCAATGAAAAACATGTAGAATTTTAAAAGATAGTTCACCAAATGATGCTGATAAGCAGCTAGGCTTGGAAGGCTCTGGTTTTAGAGCATCTCAGAAGTACAGCTCCCCAAAATTTTTACTCTTTCTCTCACTCGAGTTTCTCATAATCTGATGTGCTACTTCATAAGATTTTTTTTTCACAATTTAAAATGCTTTTTTTTTTTATTCTTTTTAAAATTCTTTTCCTATTTAGGTTATTACAGAATATTGAGCTGAGTTCCCTGTGCTATACAGCAGGTCCTTGTTGGTTATCTATAGTAGTGTGTACATGTCAATCCCAAACTCCCAGTCTATCTCTCCCCCTCCCCTTCGCCCCTGGTAACCATAAGACTAGGGACCACCTGTTTTATTGATAATTTGGTCTGTGAGCTAAGGATGATTTTTACATTAAAAGAATGTTTTTAATCAAAAGAAGAAGAATATCTTGTGAAACATGGAAGTTACTTGAAATTCAAATTCCAGTGTGATAAATTAAGTTTTACTATAACACGGCCACTCTCACCTTGTTGCATATTGTCCATGGCTGCTTTCGTGCAATAACAGCAGAGGTGAGCGGCTGTGAACAAGACCACATGGGCTGCAAAACCTCAAATAACTTACCATCTGCCTCTTTGCTTTAAAAGTTTCTGAGCCCTTTTTCAGGTGTTCCTAATTCAGTGTCTGCCAGAAACAGAAGCTTTTCCTAAAACGGATTACTGTCTTGGTTTGACTGTCTGAACAACCCATTCAAAGCTGAACTATTAAGACTGAGTATTCTGTGGTCTTGATACATTTTTCCTTGGACTCCAGTTGGCCAGAAATCTGATGGAGAAATTAGCTTTCCAAGAGTTACATCAATGTCTTTCCTTACACAGAGCTATCCTTATTTCCAGCTGCTGTGCTGGGAAGAAAGGGTAGCAGTTCAGGAAATCAGAATGACTCATGCCCCTGAATTGCTCTCCATCGCAGGACACCTCTATCTACCTAAGTGCAATCAGAGAAAAAGTTATCTAGTAAAAGAATTACTACTTGGTGCTTAGGAGGTCTAAGTTCTCTATGTGTCTCTAAAGAAATGTCAATGAATATTCTTAGGCTCAGTTTTCTACTAATTAAAAAGAGGTAATAATATTTCATTCATTGGATATCTAATCTGCTCTTTCACCAGTAAATGTGAAGTTGTTGGCAAATGTTAGCTTTCTATGTTATAAATTTTAAGAGATAAGTTGTAGGATTTATTCTTACCTAAAATTAACTTATATTCTAAGTTTGAGGATTAAATGAAATTATTTACACTTCAAAGTGTGTTATTTAACACTTTTGAGACTACAGTTTGAAAAAACAGGATTATTCAGTAACAAGTATTTCATATGATTACATCTGTTGTTTTTAAAAAGATTTATGCTTGATACATATACACCCGTCTATCTCTTTTTGTACCTAGCATCCTTGCAAAATTAAAGAAACATTTTTAAAAACATCTTATATACCCGAATCATAATTATTTTGTCCTTCACTGTAGTTAACATTCTAATTTTTCTCGTATTCTAAACAGCAGGGTAGTCAATGAGCTACCACCAAAACTTTGCTTCAGAGAGTTAAAATCAAAATGACACTGAAAAATATATAGGAAAGGAACTCTCCCTGAGACTGTTGGTAATTGTAAGTTGTGACAAGAATAAAAGGTTGTGAAAATGGTCAAATATTAATAGACTTTTTGAAAAACAAACAAAAAACCTAAGTAAAAACTTCGACAATTCCAAAATTTTATACCAGATGTTCATTGGAAATGAATACTACCTTGCTCATAATATCCTTTCATCTATGGAGACAGAATTGACTTTTATTTTTCTAACTGTACTACAGTATACATAAGAACGACCTGGTAAGCTTGTTAAGCTAAGGATTCCTGGACCTCACCCCCCCCAGATGCTGACTGAGTGGGCCCAAGAGGGAGCCTGAGAATTTACATTTCTAATGAGCTACATTTCTGGTGACGCTGATGCTTCAGTGCTGAGGCCATGTTATGACTAAGAGGACTACACACTACAGCGCTGTGATTTGTCAGGCAGAGATGTTTACTTTACGTCTCATAGAAAGTATGAGAATCTTAAATCTAATTTCACTGTACATTTTAACTCAGATTAATCACTTGGCTCAATTCCACACTCTCTCTGTTTAGTAACAAGCCACTGATGGTTATTCATCACTTGGAGGACTGTCAATACTGCCAAGGTAATTTTTGCTCCTGAGATCTTATTGTATCTCCAATATGAAGTAGGAAAGTGACCTGGTTACAAATTGTTAAGAAGGCACTCAGGAAACTCTATTCCAAAAAAAAAAAAAAAAAAGGACAACTGCTAGAGTACCACCATTTTACTAAGGTGCTTAAAGACTACAATGATTGTTAGTAATCTATTCAATATATTCATATTACATGTCCTTTAGAATTTTATATCCTTCTTCCTCCCCTGTTCCCCCCCCAAAAAGGTAGGAAAAATGGCTGAAAGAAGATGCTATTTTAACCAATGAGTCAATGAATTACATGACATTGTAAAACTGGTGATTTCATCAATGTGATTCTCTCTTGATGTCTTCTTGGATAGACTCTGTCCCTCATTGATTTCCAGTTAGAGACGAAGTGGCAATGGGCCAATGAACTATTTACATCCAAGTTACAGATGCAAACAAATGCAAAATACTAGCTTAATTTTGCTACATTATATTGAAGGCGTCTTGATCCTTGAAACTAATTGACATTATGTTTTCTCCCACAGCACTAAAAAAAGTGTTTGCCCAAAATAAAGAAATACAAGAAATGGCTCAGAATAATTTCATCATGCTGAACCTCATGGTACCTGACCTCTACAATGTTTTCTTAATATCTCAATTCAGTGGAAAAGCTGAATCTCTTTTTTTGTCTTTTTTTGAAGACAAAAAGAGCTATAAAGTATTAGTGGATATAGAATGTTATATAGAATTGTAAGAGGCCAAAATATATAACTTACTGAAAGGCTTGTTTACATAAAATATTTTTAAATCAACTGTTAAAAATAATCCAATCCAATAACATTCTTTTTTTTCATCTTTTTGCTAGCATGAAACCACTGATAAGAATTTATCACCTGATGGACAATATGTGCCTAGAATCATGTTTGTGGGTAATTGTATAATCTCTTTCCATCAGATTTAGAAAATCAGTAGCCTTCTTGCTTTTATTTACTTTTAAATGCTAGTTCAAGTACTATTCCTTTTAAAGGGAAGTCATTAGTAACCCAGTCATTAACAGTTCTTGTTAGGTCAACAATCAAACTCATTATATCTATAACTTGTAACTTATAAATATTAAATTTTAATGTTTTAAATTAACTGATGCTATGAAATCAATATCCCAATGTAGTTTCAGTATTGTTCTCTAAACTATTATATGTTGACAGAGACCTGTGACACACTAAAATGAGAATTCAGATTAACTCACAGTAAATTCACATGTATGAAAACTGATTTTGCTTATAAATTTGCTTAACGTTTGTTTTAGAGTAAGAGGCAAGAATGATTTTCAGAATATTTTAAATAATATGTAAGGTACTTATTTTTTCTTGGCAGATCCTTCTTTAACAGTCAGAGCTGATATAACTGGAAGATACTCAAACAGATTATATACATATGAACCTCAGGATTTACCGCTATGTAAGTATTCACAAATTATCTTGAACAGTGATACTAGCAACACTTGACTGTTAGAAGGGTCAGTGATACCTTACATGGGTGCTTCCCCACAAACAGTGCTACCCACAAATCACAGTCCCTGGGGCTGGTAGTGGAGATAGTGGTTAATATGCAAACTCTTAGCTCCCATCAAGATCAGAATTTCTGGGGCACCTCAGAATCTCTTTCTTCAACAGGGATCTCTAATAGTTCTTATGATCACTAAATGTTAACACCACCAAAAAGAATAGAGTACACATGAAAATTAAACCTTAAGAAAGCCAGTCCATTCTTCTGGTATGAAAGATTATATGTGATTTCCTCAAAGTGATCATAATTAAATCTTTTCTCTTCCTTTAATGCCTATAAGCAAGGAAATACAGTCTGACTTGGGACTTTCATTTTCGCAATATTCACTATCAACTATGTTTAACAAGAGAGCTATGCCTGTTATATCCAGCAATACTGCTACAAAATAATCAGTTAACAAAATAGATACTCCCTCAAAATCCCTTTGATAAAATTTTTTAACATTAAGTTAATTAACCAGCTCTGAATGGTCTAATCCTTAAATTTACATGTACACTTTTAGCATAATATTCTTTAAGGTTGCAGATAAATCCCCAAATCTTTATAGCTGTTAATTTTAATGGGCCAATTTTAGATTTAGGGGTTAATTAAAAAATTTGGTACTCTCATTTACTAATAGAATAATATATATTTACTTCTATTACAGTGATAGAAAACATGAAGAAAGCATTAAAACTTATTCAATCCGAGTTATAATGTATTACCTCTAAGAGGTCAAATGTCACGAAGAAAAACTTCTGGCTAATTGACTAATACTAATGGGCAGGTAAATGAATTTTGTAACATTACCATTTAGACTTTTAATGTGTTTGCATATTCTTAGGAAGGTAAAATGATATTTCAATAAATATCAAAACCAGAGCATGACAATATTGTGGTTTGATTTCTGCCTGCATCAGTAGCAAAGAAAGCTTGCTGATAGTTATAGTGGAGACAGGAAGACCTAAATAAGAGGTGTCTACACTGCTTGTTTCTATTTCCTCATCTATCATCCATTCCACCAAGTAAGCTAATCTTAATTCTGATCCCTCTATTATATCGAACCTGCAAGTTTAGGTCATAAATGATCTTCATGTTGCCAAAGCAAATGGATGCATCTCTAGCCACTTATTATTTAACTTTTAGAAGCATAACTTTTAGAGTTAACCATTTATTTCTTTTTTTTTACTTTAAAACAGACACTTAAAAAGTAATTACAATAAATTTAAAATATATTTTAAAACTTTAAATATGTTTTGCTTGATTACTGGGTGGATATTTAACACTTTTAATCATTTTAAGAAGAATGTAACTGCTTCCAGAATATTAAAGAATACCTCCAGTTAACTAGCAGAAGAGGAATCTATCCATTCTGAAATTATTAAACATTCAACCACCAACTCAATTCTTCAGAGGAAGCTTTTGTAGGATCGCATTCATGTCTTCTATTCCTTTAAATAACACACACACAAAAATCCTAATGTTTTATTAAAAAATTTCCCTAATCATTTGGAGTAATTCTAATTACTAATGGAAACCCCATAATCAGCTGGGAATAATTCTCAGAAATGAGAGAATATTTCAGATGGGAAAATTTTTCCTAATCCATAGGATTTGATTACATTTAAATAACTTGAAGTTTTGAAATATAAAGGTACACATTTATATGAGACAGATATACAACATCTATGATACTGATGTCTGATTAATTCCAGTGTTTCATGAGTCAGAGAAAGAAACGTTTCTTCCAAGTTTTATCTGATCATTATTCAGTTCATTTTAAGCAGACTTTTTGCAACTGATCTATTTGGATATAAACAGTTTACAAGACCATGAACACTAGATATCCATGTATTCCCACTGCAAAAGAATATTAAATATCCTATTTTTTAGTTTTAGATCAAAGTTTGGAGTTAATTTTTTTTCTTTTTTTGCGGTATGCGGGCCTCTCACTGTTGTGGCCTCTCCCGTTGCGGAGCACAGGCTCCGGACGCACAGGCTCAGGAGCCATGGCTCACGGGCCCAGCCACCCCACGGCATGTGGGATCCTCCCAGACCGGGGCACGAACCCGTGTCCCCTGTATCAGCAGGCGGACTCTCAACCACTGTGCCACCAGGGAAGCCCTGGAGTTAATTTTTTAATGCATTCTAAGAGACCAAAGTGTACTGGCATACTCTAATAATATAATGTATCAAGACTAATATAACTGATTTCATTGTTGCATAAACAGTGCAGAAGCAGAAAATGTCTGTGGTCATTGCAGTGAACTAAGAAGGAACCAGTTGACAATCAGGTTGCTGATTTAAGAACTAATAAAATAGAATATTTACTTGTTTTTCTTCAATTAGTGTAAAAATGTTACTAAATTGATTATTCTTTACCATGAAAATATATGTGCCTTTATATTTTTATATGTATTTAAATTACATATAATTCAATTATGCATATAATTATACATACACTAACATTTACTATACATCTAGTTTATATATATATATAATTTGAAAATAAGTTATGTTAATCTGGGTAGTCTTGTAACCAATTTAGTTTCCTTCTCTACTCTACTTTAACAATTAAATTCTATATCTTAGTTGATATTTCTATCTAATTTCTTCACTTTATAAAATTAGTGGCTTAGATTCATCACTTCTGTGGTTACCCTTAGCTTTGAAATGCAGGACTACGCATAGAACCCATATGTGTATATATAACTTTACTTCTGTTACTTTTAGCCTTGTAACCTCCAAAAAAGTATTTATTCTTTCTCTAACACATCCAATATTAAGAATTAAATTACTTACACCAGCTACCTGAAACAGTATGCACAATTCTGTGTGTATAGGCCTTTTCACAGAGGAGTTTGGGGAACTTTCAATTGCATTTCAAAGAGATAAAACAGTTTAAAAAGTTACATATTCAATGCAGAAAGCTATAAGACACTGATGAAAGAAATTAAAGATGATACAAACAGATGGAGAGATATACCATGTTCTTGGATTGGAAGAATCAACATCAATGAAAACGACTATACTACCCAAAGCAATCTACAGATTCAATGAAACCCCTATCAAACTACCAGTAGCATTTTTCACAGAACTAGAACAAAAATTTCACAATTTGTATGGAAACACAAAAGACCCCGAATAGCCAAAGAAATATTGAGAAAGAAAAATGGAGCTGGAGGAATCAGGCTACCTGACTTCAGACTATACTACAAAGCTACAGTAATCAAGACAATATGGTACTGGCAGAAATATAGATCAATGGAACAGGATAGAAAGCCCAGAGATAAACCCACACACCTATGGTATAAGGGAGGCAAGAATATACACTGGAGAAAAGACAGCCTTTTCAATAAATGGTCCTGAGAAAACTGGACAGCTAAATGTAAAACAATGAAATTTGAACACTGCCTAACACCATACACAAAAATAAACCCAAAATGGATTAAAGACCTAAATGTAAGACCGGACACCATAAAACTCTTAGAGGAAAACATAGGCAGAACACTCTATGACATCAATCACAGCAAGATCCTTTTTGACCCACCTCCTAGAGAAATGGAAATAAAAACAAAAATAAACAAATGGGACCGAATGAAACTTAAAAGCCTTTGCACAGCAAAGTAAACCTTAAACAAGACAAAAAGACAACCCTGAGAATGGAAGAAAATATTCTCAAACAAAGCAACTGACAAAGGATTAATCTCCAAAATATACAGGCAGCTCAGGAAGCTCAATATCAAAAAAATAAACAACCCAATCCAAAAATGGGCAGAAGATCTAAACAGACATTTCTCCAGAGAAGATATACAGATTGCCAACAAACACATAAAAGGATGTTCCACATCATTAATCATTAGAGAAATACAAATCAAAACTACAATGAGGTATCACCTTACACCGGTCAGAATGGTCATCATCAAAAAATCTACAAACAATAAATGCTGGAGAGGGTGTGGAGAAAAGGGAACCCTCTTGCACTGCTGGTGGGAATGTAAATTGATACAGCCACTATGGAGAACAGTATGGAGGTTCCTTAAAAATCTAAAAATAGAACTACCGTATGACCCAGCAATCCCACTACTGGGCATATACCCTAAGAAAAACACAATTCAAAAAGAGTCATGTACCACAATGTTCATTGCAGCTCTATTTACAATAGCCAGGACATGGAAGCAACCTAAGTGTCCATTGACAGATGAAAGGATAAAGAAGATGTGGCACATATATATAATGTAATATTATTCAGCCATAAAAAGAAATGAAATTGAGTTATTTGTAGTGAGGTGGATAGACCTAGAGTCTGTCATACAGAGTGAAGTAAGTCAGAAAGAGAAAAACAAATATCATATGTTAACACATATATATGCAATCTAAAAAAAAAAGGTCATGAAGAACCTAGGGGCAGGACAGGAATAAAGATGCAGACGTAGAGAATGGACTTGAGGACACGGGGAGGGGGAAGGGGAAGCTGGGATGAAGTGAGAGAGTGGCACGGACATATATACACAACCAAATGTAAAATAGATAGCTAGTAGGAAGCAGCCGCATAGCACAGGGAGATCAGCTCGGTGCTTTGTGACCACCTAGAGGGGTGGGATAGGGAGGGTGGGAGGGAGGGAGACACAAGAGGGAAGAGATATGGGGATATATGTTTATGTATACCTGATTCACTTTGTTATACAGCAGGAACTAACACACCATTGTAAAGCAATTATACTCCAATAAAGATGTTAAAAAAAAATATGAGACATAAGATGCAATTAGAGGAAATTTGCTCTGGGCATAGAAATATTTGCAACTTAAATTTAGGCATAATGGGTCAGTTTGCTGGAATCACATGCTAGAAAAAGATCAGGAGATCACAAGCCAGGAAATTCTGTGATGCGGCCAAACGAAAGGACGCTTTGCTCGAGTTCTGTGGGTTGTAAATGGTGTGTCGAGAGCATCCCCTGGCATTCTAGATATTCACCAGAAAAGAGTGTTCTGTGATTCTGTGCAGTCACATAGAGCTGGGCGGGGTGGGGTTGGAGAATGTGGTTATGCAGTTCTGGGAAGATAGTGTAGGAGTTGGCTGTAAGAGGTTTTAAATAGACATTTTATGAGAAGGGAGAGTGAAAAGTCTATTCATATTATATTTTTAAATCCGCAATAAAAGAAATTAATCATAAAAAAGAGTTACATATTCAAAAAGACATTAGAATAGGACTGTCAGTAAACAACATCCAGTTGAATTTATATTAGAGATTAGCAGCCATTTTTTTTTAGTATAAGTACATCCTATGCAATATCTGGAACACAGTTATGCAAAAAATGTATTTGTTGTTTATGTGAAGTTCACTTTTAACTGGGTGACCTGTGCTTTCATTTGCTAACAATGGCCACCCCAGTTTAGAATCACTGCACTAGATGCCCCTCCTTCTCCTCTTTCCCCTTATTTTTGCCTAAAATAGCAACATTTGTTTTGTTGGGGTTTTTTTGCAACATTTCTTTATATTTCAAATCAATCTCTCAGTTTCTGAGTTCCAGAAAATAACCTCAATTCTTTTATAGCATTTAATGTCTCCTAATTTAACTTCTACTCTATGCCAGACACTGTGTTTGATATTATACATCCAAAGATAAATTAGATAAAAATAAGGCTGTTTTGTTCCCGAGAGGAGTTCATAATTTAGTGGTAAGAGAGATCACTGAGGAGAAACAATTCCTTAAGAAATAATGTAATAGGACGATGTGGAAGCAGAGGAGAGATGGCCCGACTCCTAGTGGGGCTTCACACAGGATGCAGCACCCATGCACCTTGAATAAGAATGTATTCCACCATTACGGAAATCCACATGATGAGACAGAATAAAGCACATCATAGGGGCTACAGAAATTCTCATTCATTGGTTTAACTCTAAAATACAAAAGTATACAAGGTTTTCTTAGTAACGCCTTTGAGAATTTTAGATTAGGCTTAAGATACTGTGTCAAGCTTCAGACAAACTTCTTTAACATATAGGATTACATACTATAGAGACTGATAGAGATGTGCATGACAGTCCTCAGTAGCACTCCTTAGAACACAACCGCACTTAACGTGATGCGTAATACATAATCCGTGTATCCATGGACATCCTTACTGTGTAGAGAAAGATAAGCATTTTTTCTGTTTTTAAAAATCGTTTCTTATGCAATGTCTGTTTTTTAGCAAAGTGAAAAGCGCTTGGGATTTAAAAATCAGTCTCTCTCTCTCTCTCTCTCTCTCTCTCTCACACACACACACACCGCCTCCTCACAAAAGAAGCTGTGACTGCTGTGCGGGGATGCAGGATTGCGGCAGGCACCCACAGGAGGATGCCATTAAGTGTGTACCTCCCCCGATGTTGGCAGTGATAAACTTTATGAATACCAGTTTACGGACATCTTTTCTTCAAAGAAGAAATAAATCCACTGCCCACAGCTTTGAAATCAGGCAACTGGATTTTTGCTGAGTATTGACTACTGCAACTTCCTGAAGTATATTATAGTGCAAGGATAAGATGCTGTTACAAGTTAAATTATGTTCCCCCAGAATTCATAGGTTGAAGTCCTAAATCCCCCAGTAATTCAGAATGTGACCTCATTTGGAAATAGAGTCACTGGAGATATCATTCATTAAGTTAAGATGAGGTCAGACTGGAATAGGGTGGGCCCCTAATCCAACATGACTGGCATCTTTATAAAAAGGGGAAATTTGAACACAGAGATATGCACAAAGACAGAATATACTGTGAAGATGAAGACAGAGATCTGGAGATGCTACAGAAGCCAAGGAATGCCACAAGTTACCAGCAAACCACAAGAAGCCAGATGAGAGGCGTGAACAGACTGTCCTTCACAGCAATCAGAAGGAACCAGTCTTGCCAACACTTGGATCTCAGACTTCCAGCCTCCACAACTGTGAAACAATAAATTTCTGTTGTTTAAGCTAGCCTGTGTGTGGTACTTTGTTAGACAGCCCTAGAAAACCAATCCAGCTGCTTTCCCCTCTCCTATCCCCAGTTCGCATGATTCCCATGGTAGGTAAGGAAACACCAAAACTTCTCATCACACACTTAAAAAGAAGGCCTGCTAGAACTGAAGAATCATTTTTCACAATAAGTTTGTCTGGTTCTAGTCTACCCTCCAAACAAATTTCTGCCAAATTAAATGTTATTTTAGTACTCAGAGCTGTATATAATCAGTTAAGTTAGGTTTATGAAATATCAACATCTAACACTGTGGTTTTAATGCAGAAACAAAAGTCATACCTAGAGAAAGAGTTATTATATTTGGTATTTTTCGTTATTATTAAAGCAAACATACTGAACTCTTTCTACGTTCCAGGCACAGAGCTGAGGTCCTTGCAGAGATTATCTTATTAATACCTCACCACAAATGTGAAATACCGTGACCCTCATTTTACTTATGATTAGCTGGGGCCTGAAAATGTGCAATAATCTGATAAAAAGAGAAAAAAGAAGGAAAAAAATCACACAGCTAATTAGCAGAGCCAGTGCTCAAACCCAGCAAGTTTGGCTCCAGGGTCAACATGTTTCACCACCATATAATTCTGCTTTGGATCTGTATGTTGTAAAAAAAATATATGATTTAATTAAAACTGACAGTGTGCAATAACTGAAAACATGTAGAGTATGTCCTTTATAAAGGAAAGGCAGTTCGCATTGATTCCAATTAACATTTTATAGAAAGATTGTACAAGGTCCTGCCATTCTTGGATTTGAGCCTCCACCCCCAACAGACCGAAGGACAAGCCTCTACCAGCTTTTGATGGCTCTGCAACTGATTCTCAACATGAGCATCCAGGGAACCAAGAGAAGAGGGACAGGACGGTGTGATTTCAAATCCCAAACACACCTCCTCATTGACAATCACGAATCTAAGTGACCCACTGTTCCTACTTTACCACGCTATGCGCTGTACCCATAGGAAAACTTCCAAGAAGACAGCTTACCTTTGGCAGAATTCTTCACATTCTCAAAGACCTCTTTTCGGGTTACACATTGCCCTCTTGAAATCATGCGCTACGCAGAGCCCCTCTTGTGGGATGAGCCCTGCGTAAATTCTTACATCAGTGACTTTTGCCCTCCTCTGTAAGATATTTGTGATTAGTACTTCCACCTGTGTTCCCATCCTTAACGATGGAAAGCTGAAGCTATCTATTGAAGCTTCAGTGCCTCCAGGTACTAACAATTAATGGGCTTTCAACGACCCATTAAGACCACCTGTGCTGTCTACCTAAAACCTGGAAACCATATTGAAGCTACTCTCTTCTGGCTTTATTCATCCTAAGGCGTTTAGGAATTTTATTTACACTAACCATAAACTTTTTGGTATCCTAAGAAAAAAATGCAGAGTAAAGCAACACACCCCAAAAGAGCAAGTTATGTAGCTTGATTTGCTTTCATGCCTATATTTGGCAAATAACTTGTATAAATCACACAGGAGTCTTAGACAATCATGTTTCTTGGGTCAGCCATGTTAATACCACTCTAAAACCTTTGTAAAAATTATGTGGTAGTTTGTTTCAAAGTTTTCAAGCCCTAAAATATAATAATTAGTCATCTTTCTGTATCCATTGTGTATTAGTCTTTCCAAAGAAGGGCAATCTCAGAGGCAAGCCCTTCAGGGGAACACTGTATGTGATGTGATCATCCTGAAATTCTTGTTCTCTGGGGGGCTTCTTTAAAAAGCAACGGCACTGTGCTGTACACCTGAAACTAACATGATACCGTAAATCAATTACACTTCAATAAAAAGGGGTATGCAAAAACAAAACAAAACTAAAAAACAAAGCAATGGCAGCTGCTTCAAGGAACACCGCTCCACTACAAATTTATTCTCCAGATTTTATAACCTTATTGTTAAGTATCGAGAGCAACCTTTTCAGGGAGAACTCGAAGGTCAAGGGTCAGCCAAATAGAACTTCTGGTCATTTAAAAAGACAAACCACTGTGAGCAGAGTATCCTTTTCTTGCTATCATCCTCTCTACCAATGACGATCTCTTTCTCTCTCAGCTAATGTGGACCATCACACCTGTTGCTACCATGGCAGAACAGGAGGTGATTGATTGGTTTATTTCATCCCTTGCACTAGATCATTCCCCTGAAGAATTCACAAATGCACCCACATGCCCAAAGCTGACGGTAGTTTTTAGCCTCCGTTTGACCCCATTACTGCAAAAAGTTTTCTCTAACAGAACCTGAAAGCAATCCTTATGGGCTGTGACAAAGGTCCACACCCTTTGGAATCTGATCAGGCCATCTTGGCATGGGGCAGCTCAAACAAACCCGGGCTGCATAGCGTCAGCAGCCTTCACTTAGGAGCTGGAGGAACAGGATACCAGCCTGTATCCGCCTCCTTACAGGTGGGTGTTGGCTCATTTTAGGCAGATGGTGGGTTTACAAGTCTAATGTATTATATATTTCTCAATAGACAAATATTTGCACTGGGCCAGAATGAATAAGAAAACATACCTCAGCTTAGTTTCCAAAGTATATCCGAAGTTTTAGGGCACCTCAGCATTTAAACTGCTGTAGGAGGTAGGGGAATGAACCATGGGTCCTATCGTTCCTTTCTCTTCTGCTTAAAACCTGCCTCAGTCAATAAAGGAAGAGGATGGAAGGCAGACGTGTAGTGAGGTCTGTTGGGGATTTACTAGATTTCCCCCATTTGGAGAGCCCCTTGATGTGTAAGTACATGCATACTTTAGCTCTAATAAAAGGGTACAAGTCAGGTTCCCAACTTGAGCCAGAAAGTGTGGCCTATCTAGTCTTCTTTCTCTAGTAATTTATGTTGTTTCTTTCCACGGTATGATATGGTCATTTTTCATCGTAAATGTGAACCACACTGGTGAAGAAATTTAAGTAAATGTTCAACAGGTTTAACAGAATATGAGTTTCACATTACACCTTTAGAGCACGAGTATACATACTTGTCTCTCCCTTGTAGGCCTGTTTTTTCACTTTTGTTTTTGCTATACTTACTGAAAAGGGGGGAGACTGGTAATTAATTTGGCTTCCCTGCTGAACTTGAAAGAGCTGCCCCACTGCAGGGGGAAGGAGACAGATGGATTTCAATGGGATGGTGACATTATGGAAAACACATAACCTTCTCCAAAGCAGCAACCAAAGAAAAGCAAGTTGGCCATTGGAATGAAAATTAATTTCATAAATACAGTAAATATTTTAGGTCCTCTAAAATGTGGTATTTTGACTTTTGAAAATGAGTCACAGTAGGAAAACTTCTTTAAATGACTATTCCCCCAAAAAGCAAAATAGTTTGACCCATAAACTGTCTCGTCCAGGGTAACTGGAAAATTAGATTTAAGAAGGAAGATAATTTGATTCATCTGATTTTCACCACAGGGAGAAAGCAATCTGAGTGAGATAGAATTTCCAAAGGACTTCTTATATTTCCTTCCAGAAGGAAAGTCCAGAGAAATGCAGTAATTGAATTTTCTAGTCATGCAAGAGTGGCCTGACATGGCTTGGACTAGGACCACAGACGAGTATCTGGGGGAGATTTAGTGAAAATATTAGGGAAAGACAGTTTCTCTCTCTCTCTCTCTCTCTCTCTCTCTCTCACACACACACACACACACACACACACACACAAATTTAAGACAATTAGAGGGGGGAAAAAAGGGACTTAAGAGAAGTGAGTTATGACATGAATATCCATTTATGTTCTTTGAGAAGTGCAAGTAAAAATGGGAATAATTTTTAATTATTTTTGTTGGATGGAACCTATAAGACCTGAGAGTTACTTGAGTTAGAATCATTACTTTGATCAAATATTCTGCTTAATTATGATTCATGATCCATGAAATATCTTCAAAGCATAGATTTTAGAACATATCTGTCTTAAATAATAAAATTAATCTTTGATTATTTAGACCTTTCTAGTATCTCAGATTTTCATCACATGCAAAGAGACAGACATTTCCCTTTCTCCCTATTATTCAAAGTCTCAGGAGGATTCCATACGGCTGATGCCTCTCTTGAAATATTTCCCTACTTTTGTTATTTTAACTCTCCATACTGTAGGTTTTCTACCTGCCTTCCAGGCCAATCTTCTCTAACGTCCTCCCCAAATCTCTGATCAACCTCCAAACTTGGAAAGCACTAGGGCTCCATCCTAGGCCTTCCTTTACTTTTTACCTATAATCTCTCCACAAGTTACCTCATCTAATTCTATGTATTTAAAACCTACTGATAAACTGATGACTCACAAATATTACTTACAGTCCTGATTTCTGCACTGGGCGCCAGACTCCAT
This sequence comes from Globicephala melas, assembly GCF_963455315.2. Taxonomy (NCBI): domain Eukaryota; kingdom Metazoa; phylum Chordata; class Mammalia; order Artiodactyla; family Delphinidae; genus Globicephala; species Globicephala melas. The sequence goes on along the minus strand of NC_083322.1, from coordinate 68,944,415 downwards.
GTTAGTAAGTGGCGCCATCTTAATGGTTCAAACCAAAACCTTCCCGTGACTTTGGAAAACTCACCCATGATTATTCCTATTTCTCATTCCCCACAGCCAACCCTTCACCAAGTCCTTCTGATGGTACCACCGAAATATATTTCTTTGCATATGACTTTCCTCTACCTCCAATGTCACCCTCTAGACTTATTCACTGTAACATTTCGCATAGACTACTGCAGTTGCTTCTTTATTCTTCTTGCTCCAGTTTTTCCTTCATAAGCCAATAAATTTTCTTTATTATTTAACCTAGAATAACGTTTTAAAAAAATGGAACAAGGGCAAACCACTCCCTGGCATAAACCCACTTAATGGTTTCCCAGTGGACTATGTCTCTGCATGTTCAGATAAGAAAACCCAGTTCAAATGGACTTAAATGATAAAGGGAATTCACTGACTCACATAAGGAAGATCCAGAAATACATGGAGCCGGAGACGGGGTCAGCTTCTCACTGAAGAATATGGGCAATGCATGAAGATAGAAAAGATTCAGAAAATCAGAAAAACGGAAGAAGGATGTCTTAGTTCAGGCTGCTGTAATAGAATATCATAGGCTGAGTGACTTAAACAACAATCACTTATTTCTCACAGTTCTGGAGGCTAGAAGTGTGAGATCAGGGTGCCAGCACGTTTGGGGTTTTGGTGAAGGCTCTCTTCTTGGTCTACAGAGAGCTGTCCTTTCCTTGTATTCTCACATGTTAGAGAGAGAGAGAGACAGACAGACAGATAAACAAAGCACTCTCTTGGTCTCTTCTTTTAAGGGCACTAACCCACTCATGAGGGCTCCACCCTCATGACCTAATTATCTTCCAGAGGCTTCACCTCCTAATATTATCTCATTTGGGAGTTATGATTTCAACATATGGATTTTGGGGGAATACAAATATGTAGTCCACAATAAGGGGAAAATGAAAGTTAGGTAGGCAATCAATAATGTCCATGGTTCATGGCCTGTAAGGTGCCACTGATCCATTTCCTTTCTCCCGGCCTTCTATCCAACAGTCTTGTACCAGTCTTCTTCTTGATCACTGTGTCCATGTACACTGGCACTTATATTGCTCTCTCATGCCAAGAAGCTCTTTCCCATCTCAGATTATTTGCACTCACTGCTCCTACCTAAAAGAGTCTTTGCCAGGCAGCTTTTCAATTTATTCCTTTTTGTTCCTCTGATCTTAACTCAGAGCACTGCCTCTTCTGCTGTGGGCTGTTTAATAAACCATGGCAGTTATACACACCCCCTTTCTAACCATGTGACCTTAGATGTCACTACATCTCTGAGGGATTTCATCACATTGAGTGTAATGACCTAAAAGTTCATTTTACCTTTAATTACTGTAATTTATACATTATTAATTGAAATAAAGGTTTCATTTAATTTAAAAATAATTAGCTATTTGCTATTTTCCCCTTTGAAAACAAGAAATTCTCAGAGGAGCATAAAGGAAACCAATCTTGAAAACCTTGCTTCCTCAGCGGTCAAGAAATTCTATTTTTCAAGCAAAAACCCCAATAAAAGAAGGAATATAAACTAACAAATCTGGAGTTATTGAGGCAGGGATCATATCTGCAATGGCCATAGTAGATGCAATAGTCCTGATTACAGGCAGCTGCTTTGCCAACCTGGTCAGTGAAATGCCTTCTTTTGAAAACACTGTCTATAAGAATCCCAACTCGTACTGTATTGTGATCATTCCTTCCGTGAATATGAAGATCTTAGACTGGTTTATTGTAGTGTACAAAATCACTAAGTTAAGTCTTTAGGAACATGACTGATCTCTGAAAATTAGATACGGTGGAGGAACAAAAACCAATAATATTTAGCCCGTTTACTACCACAATGACTTAAAAACTACAAATTGATATAAAATCTTGCAAACCTGCTGTGATAGATTAGAAAAGCTAAATTTATGACAATTGACTTATAAAAAATAAATTTTACAAGAGAAATGTCAGGATAAAACTAGGTACTGGAGCTCTTTGATGCAAGAGATGCCTTTATTTGCAGAAAAGGGCAGTAATTCGCAACACCATCAGGTGCCCCAATACATTTCACTGGGTTTTGGCTGTGTTCCTATGAAACTTGGTTCCAGCAGAGACCCTATTAAATACTGACGACCTAGTGTCTATCTGTGATGACAGTTCTCTGGGTAAAAATACGTGTATTTGCAAGACAATACTGGGAGGCTAATGCTGGTCTCATTTCAGAGCCTCCTAGACTTTTGACAGTCTTTGACTATTCAGTTTAACACTGCTGCATCCATCATTCAGAAGGATTCTTGAGTTATTTGTCATTTCCTCGTATGTGTATGCCATTGTTGCAACAACAGTGCCAGATTCCACCATCTAATAGGTTGAAAATGTAAAATATGTGCATTTTACCAAAACAAGACAGTCTATTGTAAGATCCTTATTTTATGTGTAACACTAAAAATGATTTAAAGTGTTGCCAATTCAACTATGACACATGATCAACTGTAAAAGGCATTCCCATTCTTGAGCTATAAAAATGTTGAAAAATGTGCATCTGAGAATAGAAGAAACATGTTTGTAAAGGACAGAATGTAATGTTAATCTTGATTTCTAAGGTTAGATTTACTAATTCACAGTTCCCTAGATCCCAGCAACTTGTTATTAAGTTACTAAAAGAAAAAGTAACCTCTTATGTTTTCTTTAAAGTTCAAAAGGAAATAGTTTTAAATGAATATTTTTAGTGTATTTGGAATCTAATATTTTCAATCTATGTACCTAAAACATAAACTGAGCTCTCTGACCTAGAATTATACATTACTGCTTTCACTTGCCTCTGCACTTTTGGATGTAAAGTGAGAGGTTTGGAGCCAACAATTAATAGATGTTTGACCTTTGGGTTTTTCATTTGTAAATTCAGATAACAATAATGGCGGTTCTCTCATAGTATAGTTGGTATTGTTTTAGTATTCTCTTATAGTATTTAAATAAGATGCATAAAGTGCTTAGAATCATTGGTGCATAGCACAGAGCAAATCATCATTTCACATCTACTCAAAATATACAGGTAAGTAACAGAATTAACTTCTATTGACATGCCATGGGAAGGGGGAGTAGGAAAGGGAAGGAAAGTGTTCTAGATACTGTTGCTAATTTTATAAAGCATCTCAAAACTTACTATCTTAAAAGAACTATTTTTTATTACTTGCACTGATTCTGTGGGTCAGAACTTCATGCAGAGCACAGATCTATGATGTTGGGGCCTCGGCTGGGAAGACGTGAAGGTAGGGGAGAGTAACTCAACAGCCAAGGGCTGTAATAAGCATCTTAAGGTGTCTTCACTCCTGTGTCTAGAAGTTGATGCTGGGACCTCAGCTGGACTGTCAGTCAGAAAATCTGTATGTGTATTCTCCTTGTGGTCTACCAATGTGGGGTAGTTTGGGCACCCTCAAAGCATGGTGGCTGGGTTCCAAGGGCAAGCATATCCAGAGACCAGGCAGAATTTGTATTGCTTTTATGACCTGGCTTTGGAAGTCACATAACATTACACAGTACCACCAGTGGGACAAAGAGGAAGCATAAAGCCCACGTTTTAATGGGAGGAGTGTCAAAGTCACATTGAAAGAAGAGCATGTGGAATGGGAGATGTTGTATACTGTTTGGAAAATACAAGCTTCTAGGGAGGGCGAGAGAGAGTAAAAGAGAGAGAGAAACTTTTAAGTTAACCTGAAGGATGAATACCTCTTATGGCATAGCTGTGCAGCAAAACATTTTGGAGAGGCACTTAATTTTAAAGTGTCAAATAGCCATTGCCTAAATACAGAAACTCATTGAGAACTGTCAAAAGTTTATTAGGCTCGGGGCTTCCCTGGTGGCGCAGTGGTTGAGAGTCCGCCTGCCGATGCAGGGGACACGGGTTCGAGCCCTGGTCCGGGAAGATCCCACATGCCGTGGAGCAACTAGGCCCGTGAGCCACAACTACTGAGCCTGCGCGTCTGGAGCCTGTGCTCTGCAACGGGAGAGGCCACAGCAGTGAGAGGCCCGCGCACCGCGATGAAGAGTGGCCCCCGCTTGCCACAACTAGAGAAAGCCCTTGCACAGAAACGAAGACCCAACACAGCCAAAAATAAATAAATAAACAAATATGGGGTTTAAAAAAAAAAAAGTTTATTAGGCTCATGTAGTTTGAAAGAAAGCAGACTATAACAAAAATCGTCCAAGGTGCTTCTCAAACTGAGCAGAGCAAAGACAATGAGAAAATGAAGTTGTGCTTAGCTATATAGATACTCAGGACCCATCATAAACTAGGTAAAGGGAGAAATTCAGTAGAGTTAGCATGTACCTAGAAAAGGGAGTGAGCAAAAACAGCTCTATTCATAAAAATTCTGTTGGGTTTTAAGATTAAACTGTAGAATTCTTATGATTTAAAAAATAGTGGCCTTTTATAGTGCATGTATGTACAAAGTACTCTGCTAGAATATTTAATATCTGAACTTTGCAACTTTATGAGATTAGTATAATTGCCCCCCTTTTACAGGTAAGAAAGCTGAGTCTCAGAGAGACTGAATAATTTGACCTATTCTACCTGATCCCTAACTCTGGGCATTTTCAACTACTATACAATGCTTCTGATTTGTTTATAAAATTAACTTCTTGAGGACATTAAATTAAAAGCACCAATCAGACACTGCTGGCCAGAATTGAAAACAGGGGAATAGAGTTCAAGGTACCACAGAAAGCTTTTTATTTGGAATAGACTGCAAAATTCTAAAGAAGAAGGCATTTAAGTTCCCCAGTCTGCAAAAGATCCAGTGGGCTTTTAGAGCAACATGCCTTGACAGGGGCCCCATCACACAAGGCCTAAGTTGACTTTAAGTATAATTGCAAAGAGTATGAAACAAGAGGAAAAAAATAAATTAACTTCAAACAGGCAGAAAGCAGAAACCTTCAGGGAGATCTCTTAATGAGCCAAAACACAAATTTTTAAACAAAAAAGTGTAAACGTTCAGAGGTAGTTCCAGAAATCAATAAGGACAAACGGGTAATAGAAATACAAATCTGGAGTTGATCTGTGTTAATTAGCTAGAAAAATAAATATAGATGTTAAATCAGTATTTCTGGAGCTTACTATTGCAATTAAAAAATAAACATCAACAGGAAACTGTTCCAGAAGTTTCAACATGACAGGCTCATTCTCATAAACCCACTTTTTCCCTTATTCTTCTTATTCTGTAACCTGGACTTTCCATAGGGATGTTGTTAAATTTGCTTTTTTCTCACTGTCTGGATTAACATGCTTTTCCAGATTTCTCTCAGATAATAGTTTACTGAGCTATTGAAACTTTTTTATTTAGAAATATTTCTTTCGAGATAGTGCGATAGAGGCATTTTATTGTGGTTTATTATTTTAGGTGAAAAGAATCCTGGGTATTTTTCAAATATGTGTCACAGCACAAAACAAATTACAGAACTGAACTTTATAAAAGATAATCTAATACTGATACTTTCATCTAAGTAGTGCATCAAGTTCTCTTATGAAGTTAGCTATTTATCTAAAATCTTGCTGAAGAAGTTAGGGGAAAATGTTCATTCTTAAATTAAAAAGTGGGACTTCCCTGGTGGTGCAGTGGTTAGGAATCTGCCTGCCAATGCAGGGGACACAGGTTCAAGTCCTGGTCCAGGAAGATCCCACATGCCACGGACCAACTAAGCCTGCGAGACACAACTACTGAGCCCACATGCCACAGCTACTGAAGCCCGTGTGCCTAGAGCCCGTGCTCCGCAACGAGAAGCCACTTTAATGAGAAGACCACGCACCGCAACAAAGAGTAGCCCTCGCTCGCTGCAACAAGAGAAAGCCCGTGTGCAGCAGTGCAGACCCAACGCAGCCAAAACTAAATAAATAAATAAAATTATTTTTTTAAAAATTAAAAAGTGAGGACAACTCTCAATGTACCGGCCCTAGCAGGCCCTAGCAGAAAATGCAAAAGCAAATTAAGAGTATTAAACTACATTCTTTCCACAAATACTAAGCTAGCTCTGACTATTTAGAAAAACAAAGCCCTTTGTTAGGGCCTCTCCCAGTAACAGTTTACATATCACCATTTATAATAAAATGCCAAATTCACTCAAGTTATTAATTGCACATGAGTAATTTTAAATTCACACATGCACACACACACATACACAGTGGAATGGGTCAGGAAACAGAAAAGGGAGTGGTATCTTTCCTGTTTGTTTTTTAAGTGTTTTTCTATATTACCTAAATCTAGTTACTGGTGGTTTAATTCCTTTCCTATTCAAAAGCTTCTGTATCTGAACCTGATTTTTTAAGCTTTAGGCTAAAAATCCAGAATAACTCATTAAGAGTGTGTTTCTTACCATTTCACCACAGAGTGAGAATTATCATTTAGAGAAAAACTGCATTTAAAATATTTCTGCAGCTAGTAAGGTATTACGAGGAGATCATCTCTCATTCATCTCTAGGTTATCTGACTCAGGCTGGATGGGCTTGAACAAAACCAGAGACCAATCCAGTGCTTCCTGGCTACATACATGTACTGGCTGCTGTAACCTCATCCCTAAAAGGAGTGATGATAATTTCAGACCCTGATATTGGATAAACATTCACCCTCCTATAAATGATGACTCCTCAAAGGGTTACATTTTACCATCTTCAACTTACCTTCAAAAATAGGACAAACACTCTCTTTTGAAAGTAAACATCATTATTCTTTTGCATCTAAGGATCTAGATTTAAATCCATTATTGAGTAGGATGTAATTTGACCCTTTTTCTCAAGCTTTGATTGGGAACTACAAGTGGGACCCGAGGGGAAGGTAACTAGTTAGCAGAAACCCACCCTCATCTGCTGGGGACAGCTTTATAGAAGGCTAAGGATTTTTCAGAAGGAACTGTATACATTAAAGGATATGGAAAGTCCTCTTGGGTTAGAAATACTCCCAAGCCAGAAAAGGGAACCCTCCTACACTGTTGGTGGGAATGTAAATTGGTACAGCCACTATGGAGAACAGAATGGAGGTTCCTTAAAAAACTAAAAGTAGAGCTACCATATGACTCCACAATCCCACTGCTGGGCATATACCCTGAGAAAACCATAATTCAAAAGGACACATGCACCCCAGTGTTCACTGCAGCACTGTTTACAATAGCCAAGACATGGAAGCAATTTAAATGTCCATCGACAGATGAATGGATAAAGAAGGTGTGGCATATATATATGATGGAATATTACTCAGCCTTTAAAAAGAATGAAATAATGCCATTTGTAGCAACATGGATGGACCTGGAGATTATTATACTAAGTGAAGTAAGTCAGACAGAGAAAGATAAATATGATATGATATCACTTATATGCAGAATCTTAAAAAAATGATGAAGATGAACTTATTTACAAAACAGAAACAGACTCACAGACTTAGAGAATGAACTTATGGTTACCAGGGGGAAGGGTGGGAGGGAGGGATAGATTGGGAATTTGGGATTGACATATACACACTGCTATATTTAAAACAGATAACCAACAAGGACCTACTGTAAAAAAAAACAAGCACAAACAAATAAATAAATAGAAATACTCCCAAGGCTTCCAAGCTATTCACTACAGGCAGCTTTTGGTGTTGTTTTGTTTGTTACCTTCAGGGCTCTCCAAGCCTCACAGAAACCCATCAACACCATTAGTCTCTAGATTGGGATAGATTGTTAAATTGGTTAACAGAACTGGGGAACTCCCCGCATATCCTCAATGAATACCTCATTCACGCTGTAGTGAACAATATAAAATAGACTAGTTAGAAAGAAGTAGTTTATTTTCAAGTTTAGGCAGTAACTGGATCTGGCCTTTAATAAAGCGTCAGTGAATGGATAAAAGTGGTCTGAAATGTATGAGACAAACTGCATAAGAAGCATTTATTTCAATTTACTTTTAGTAGGTTTTATGTTAAACTGCTCAGTTTTTAATTAGTTTATTGTCTTAAATAGGTAAATATTCCCACTTGAAATCTTATTTACACTATTTTTTGGCACAGACTCACATTTCCAAAAGCATATCAAAGTTTAACGTCAAACCAGCCGGATATCCATTATCATAAAGTCTCAATTAATGATAATTGACTGTACAACTTTATGGCAACACAAAAGGCACTGTTCCAAAGTGGTACTTACCATTGATACAGTTGCATTATAAAAAAAGTTGAACCCAAAGTTAACTTTCTTTTCCCTCTGCTGTACCTAGAAACTCAGACTCATCAATGGCAAAGATTTGGATTAAAAGAACAAAAAGGGGCTGGACAGAAATAATGGTATATAATAATAATTCCCTCTCCTCAGGAATCATGAGGCTACCCTATGGCTTTCCAGAGAGAACTAACTAACCAAGGTAAACTTGGGGCAAATGTCTTTGGGTCTCAGCATCAAGAAAAACCACCACCCTCCCTTAAAAGGGCAAACTTGAAGTACCTTCCTAAGTGACTCAACTGGCAGGTATTAATTAACAACATAATGTGATTCTTGGCTCGAATGAAGGACAATTAACAGGGTGCCTCTGCTCACTGTTTGACTCATCCTCACACCCAAGCAGGCAGGCCCCCTTCAGCACTCCTTGGCTTGTGGTGAAGCACCCAGGCTTTGAGTGGTGCTGGACTCAAATCCTAATTCAGCCATCTTTTTAACCTACATTAGTTTAGACAAGTCACCTAATTTGTCTCAAAACCTGTTTCTTTAAGTACAGAATTGTAGTAATAATACCCACTTGACATACGGTTGTAAGGAAGAAGGATAATGTAGCAAAGTACCTAGCTTAGGGATTCACAAGGGTCTAATAAATGATAATTATTCATTCAATAAATATTTATTCAGTATTACCATTATGAGCTACAAAGAACCATGTGTCAAACAAATGGAACTGAATCCCATCCTAATGTTCATATATTTAGAATTCTTTATTGCAACAATCCAAGTGTAAAAACAGGGAATACTTTACTCACTTGTTATTAGTAGACATATTTTCTGCCAGCCTGTTCTGTTCAGTTATAGCTTCACCATCACCCATGTGAGCAAAGCCCAAGCAGAGAGCAAAGACTTCTACCACCATTTGGTGATAATATGACACCTCTCTCAGTTGTGATGGTGTTAAGGAGAGCAATGACACCATCTCTCCACCCCTGTGTTGTTTAGTAAATGCTGTGTAGGGAGGAGTAATGAGGCACCCCTTCCTCTCCCAGGCAAGACGGAGTCATTGGAGGCCTAGTGGGGAGTCAGAAGTCCTACTGCATCTAGCAGTAACAAGGCACTCACTCCCACCTGTTCTGTCAACAGAGGTTCAATGGGGAACCTGAATTTCCATCACCACTGTGCAGTAATGAGATGGCTCCCCAGTTCCCTCATCAGTATGGTATCAGAGGTGTCAGTGATAAAACAGAAGACTTAAACAACATCCAGAATCTCAACATAATGCCAAAAAATATTCAGGACCCATTAGAAAAAGTTAAAAACTCATCATACCAAGAACCAAGAAAATCTCAACTTGAATGAAAAAAGTTAATCATTAGATGTCAACACTGAGATGACACCAATGTTGGAACTATCTGACAAGTACTTTAAAACATCCCTTATATAGATGTTTCAATGAACAATTACAAACGTACTTGAAGACAATGAAAAAAATAGAAAGTCTCAGCAAAAAAACTGAAGATATAAAGAAGAACCAAATGGAAATATTTAAATGGAAAAATATAATAAGTGCATTTTTTAACTCAATGGATGGACTCAATAGCAGAATGGAGAGAACAGAGAATCAATGAACTTGAAGACAAAAGTGAAAAAATCACAACCTGAACAACAGAGGATAAACATACTTTAGAAAAAAGAGCATAGACTCAGGGACTATAACAGTCTCAGCATAGGACTATAACAAAAGATTTAACATTTATGCCATTGGCATCTTGGAAGGAAAGGAAAAGAATGTTGGGATTGAAAGTCATTGAAAAAAACAATAGCTGACAAATTCCAAGCTTGGCAATAGACATAAACCTACAGAATCCAAATAGAATAAACCCACAGATATCCACACCGAGACATATGATAATCAAACATCTGAAAACTAAAGGCAAAGTCTTGTAAACGGAGAGTGAAACAACACATTACCTATATATATTACCTATGTATAGGGAAATTACCTAAAAGAATGGCTAAAGAAAATCCTTGAAACAGAATGTTAATTTTAAAAGAAGGAATCTGGGAACCTCAAAAAGGAAGGAAAAACAAGATAAGGAGTAAGAATATGGACAAATACAATACATGCGCCTTCTCCTCTTGAGTTTTCCAAATTATATTTGATGCCTGAAGCAAAAATTGTAATGTATCATGCAGTGCTCAAGATATGTAAAGGAAATATTTAAAACTCTTTTATTATAAAAAAGGGGAAGATAAAGCAACTTAAAGGGAGGTAAAGTTTCTACCCTTCACTCAAACTGGTAAATGTTGATGCCAGTAAACTGTGTTAAGTTATGTATGTGAAACATAATACCTAAAGTAACAACTAGAAAATACACACAAAGAGATGCATTCAGAAATACTTTAGATGATTCAAAATGGAATTCTAAAAATGGTCAAGTAAACTACAGGAAGACAGGAGAAAGATCTTATTCTGCCTAGGTTTAGGGAAAATATGCTGGTAGCTATCATCTCCTTCATCAGTACAAGCTGTACCCCAGCTTCAACCTCCCTCTCCTGTGACTAGTGATTATAACACATGGGTCTATACACTGTGGGCCCCACTAATAACCACTACAGTGTTGGATTCAGTATTAATTAAAAGTTGTGTTGAGAAAAATAATACTCAGCGCTGATTGTTTGAAGGGCAAAAGTCTTGTTTTTCCTCGAGAGTTAATAGGTCAAGCAAAATCACAAGAAATAAGGGCACTTGGACTGCATTGAATTGTACCCCTGTCCCTCCTCCCCAAACAGAATAGCTTTTACGGTACTGCATTTTGATATAAGGTATCAGCAAGCCTTTTCAAAGAGGTAGCCCTGCAGCTAATATTAACAACAATACTGGTGTCTTCGAAGAATTGGGAGATGGGGATTGAAATATAGACACTAATATGTATAAAATGGATAACTAATAAGAACCTGCTGTATAAAAAAATAAATAAAATAAAATTCAAAAAAAAATACTGGTGTCTTCTATTTACTGGGCACCTCAAACACATCAGGCATCTTGTATAAATTACCATTAATCCTTTAAACAAGCCCAAGAAGACAGATCTCATTGACAAGTGTATGGGCCAAAAGATAAACTTGAATCTGTCTCTACTCAATATTCAATCTGTGACTGAACAGAGAATTTTATTGTTAGAATGTTTTTTCACTACTTCATAGCGTTCTCATTAGGAGGAGATACCAGGAGGAATTCTGAGTTTAGGAGAGAAAATAATTGCTGACAGGAATTATAATCCCAAGATAACACAAAGTAAATAGGGCATGTAGCCAAGAGAGTAGACTGAATCTATGAACACCCAATAAACAGGGAACAAGAGGAAAATCCTTATGGCCACTCTAAGTAAGAGAGGAAGGCATCAAACTACCCTGATAGGTTCTCACACAAGGAGGAACTTCCTAAATCCTATTTAGGCAGGAAACAGTCATGTATGGGAATTCTAGAAATTGTAGGATAGCAAGTATCTAAATGCTACTGGATGTAAGGGGACCACTGAAGGGGTGAATCAGATTCTGACACAGTGGCTGGGTCTCTATTCATTTTCTTGAGGGTTCTTAATATATTTGCATGTCAAAAGCAATTCAGATCTGGCCCTGGAAATTTCCCCCACTGTCCTTCACTATAACAGGAAGCCTTTTCTTAAAGGGTGAAACAACTGCGGATCTTGTCCAATCTTGTGCTAAAGCAGTGAGTGTCTGGTCTGCCCCGTAACTTTTCTGAGGCTATTTCCCATTTGTAAAATAAGGAATCTGGCGTAACTGATCTCTCAAATCATTCTCAAATGTAAAATCCATGATCCTATTGAAAATATTCAAGAGACAAACTCTAGTCCTGATAGTTTGAAAAACATGATATTTATAAATTCATTGGCTTCTGGGTTATTACTCCATATCCAGTAATTTTTGTGAAAGTTAATACAACTTCACAATGACAAGTCTTTATAGTTTTTTAGTGCTTTAGTGTTGTTTAGTTATTTCAACTGTCTAGAACACACAGTACTACCTCTGTTTTCTCATAGAACTTTATTTTTCTATTTTCGGTTCCATAGCCATAAACTTCCCTTTCCACATCAGCCAGATGTTTCCCCTTGACCATTAATGGCAACCACCACAAAGGATGACCATAGATCAACAGAAAGCATTCACCCTGATGAAAAATAAAACTCAAAGCCCAAGTACCCCCAAGTGATTCAACACATTTGTGAAAAAAGTGACGGCCGTCAGCATAGCTCCGGGTGCCTGAGGAGTTGGAGTGACACTACATTTTTGAGCCACATTCTTATGTCAAGTGGGATAAGTTTAGCTGCCCTACTTTCTCTAACAGTGGTTTTAAGAGTCACACGACGGGATGTACATAAAAGAACTTTGTGTACACAGAAGCATGTTGCCATGGAAATGAATAAGTAGCTCTATCTTCCTAGAAATAGGCTGCACATTGTCATATCAACTAAGCAGCAGTCCGATTCTATAACATATCTGTCTTGGTGAAAGATTTTTCTTTTTACCTTAAATCAAGATTTTCTAAAGTTTGTTCCCTGGAATATTAATAGATATTATGCAAATAACAACAACAATGAAATGCCTTCCAAACTTTTTTTGATCAAATAGTCTGAAAAAATGCTTGGTTAAACAAAATTAAACAGACTTCATTCCTGCAGAACTTCTTAAAGCCTTTAATATGCTAATATGCAATACTCCATGGGCACTCTTTAATGCGGTGATTTCTAAGCCTATTTGACTCTAAAACTCTTTTCCTAGAGAACATCTCTTGGCAATAATGCCTGGCGAGTAGCATTAGGAAACAGAGCACTAACAAATTTTTTTTTTCGTGTACAGCTTGCTGAATGAAGCAGAACTTATTCAGTATGTGCCTCAGACCTGGGACTCCACAAAGGCACATAGAAAGAAGCCAGGGGAGCTAACACTGATTCCAGCTGGGTTCATCACTTTTCTGATCACATTAAGATAAATAGGGTTCTGGGCATCAGATATTTTAGAGACAAGTCATGTTTTTGCTTCCCAGTTTTTAAAGTAAAACCATAGGTAAGTGGATGTCATTTGGCCTAAAGTCCCCCACCTGTATCCCCAGAGCTGCTCTCTTTCCCACCCCCCATCACCCATATTCTAACATCCCATGTTTTCACTGTGTCTTTCTCTTTTCTATTCAAAACTTAGAGTCCTAAACTTCCTGGGGCACAATTGGGCGTCCTAGTGAAAGACAGTGTATTATAGTAAATAAGAAGTTAATTGGCAGCCAGACTGTCTGGATTCAAGTCCTAGGTTCAGCTTCCAGAGTTTGCGAGCTGGGTGGCCTTGGGCAGGTTACTTAATTTTCCCTGGCCTCAGTTTCCTCTAGTATAGAACAGATATAATAGTATAAATATCCTTGTTATTTAAATTTAGGAACTGAATAAATTTGAATAAATCCCTTGCTATTGAAACTTCTACTAATTGCTGTCTGAAAATCAGGAATCAAATTGATTTGGACAGTATAATATCACTCATTTTCCAACTTTGCTATCCATACTCACTAACTAAATAGATCTGAGAGTAAGGAATATTTGTGGTGTCTACCACATAGAGTCATTGTAAGGACTAGATTAGTTAATACCTGTAAAGCACTTTGAGACTGTCTGGCACAGAGTGAGTATTTGCTATTCCTACTTTTCTGGCTATTATGATATAATATTCTGTGAGTATTAATGATAGACTTCTTCTAGACAATTTATTTTTATTTAACAAAAGCTCTCGGTGTTTTAATCCAAAGTTTCATGAAAGGATTGACCCTCAAATTTTATTTATGTATTCATTTGTTTTTACCACAGGATCTTTTTAGGAAAAAGAAAAGAAAAAAACAAAACAAAACATGGGGCTATGAACCAGGAGACCTCATTTCTGGTCAAACTAATTTCTAGCAAAGTACTAATCATAACACATTAGGCCAGGGCATAACCTCTGAGGTTTCAGTTTCCCCTTCAGAGAAGTGGAAGAAATGCCTACCCTCCTTACCTAATGGAATCAAGAGAAAATGAATATAAAAGTATTGGGCAAATGGTAACATGTAGCACTCAGGAAGGGGACTGTTTGCCACTCCACTTGGGTCACTGCTTATTGTGTTTGTGGGATGTAACCTCAGAATTACAGTCCTAAAACCCACACGAAACCCAGAGTCATGAACAAATCTGTTGCCTCAGAGGAAATCAGAGCATATTTCATACTGATTAGCAGACCGGTGGTTGTTCAGTAGGACATTCTGGAAACAACATTCAGTCAAGCAACAAACCTTTATTGAGCACCTACTAGGTATAGTAGCTGTTCTTGGTGCAACTCTGGTTGAATTGTGGGGTATGTGACTCATTACCTACAGAAGCAGGTGCTGATGTAAGTTTCCCCTCTCTCCTGCCATATTGCTGATCCTTATCAAGTCACATATACTCCTTGCTCAAGCTTCCTTCTTTGTAAAAATGGCCCCCTGCTTCATAAGTCTAGGACTATTTGCAAGCCCATATTACTAAAGTGTTTGCATTTCCTCAAAAGGAAAGTATGACTGAAAACCAGTCTACTTATCAGTAAAGTATCAGGGGACTGATTTCCAACTGCAATGCCTGCTTTGTTATTCCTTCATTTTCTTCCCTTAGAAATTTAATAAACTTTATCTAAAAGGTCATGCATCCTTCCTCAATAGCAGTACCAAAGGTATTTGTATAGCATTTAATATTTAGCCAATCCTTTCCGATCTGACTGTTTATTTTCCTCCTAGCAACCCGCAGGAGTTCATTACTACCCCATTCTGTACAGAAATGAAGAAGCTGAGGTCCCAAGGCACATGCACTTTATTAAGGGTAGCCAACAATACTTAACAGTCAAGCGAGGATCAAGTCTTCAAGCTGAATGACCGTTTTTGTGGGGTTTTTTTCTTTTATCTCCTAAGTATAACCGACCATGCAAAGAAAACTTAAGCTTAGCAAGAAAAAAAAAAGCGTTCAGATAAAATATGAATGTGGTGCTATACAATAAAAAATATTACTTAAAAAAATTACTAAGCTTTTTTCCTCTCTCTTCCATATCCTTTCCCTTTATCCCAATTATCTGCTAACGTACCCATAAAATATGCTATCAACTTATTTCAGACTAATATGAAATTGCAAAAATGAGGGAAAAAAAAAAACCCACAGGTGACGAAAAACCTTAGCAAATGGGAAAATCGCCGAGAGTGAATTGCAAGTCCACAGCCTCTGTCCTGTGAACTTCTCTAGTGCAGCAATTTGTTTTTCTAAAGAAATATCATAAACCCTGGCTGTCTGAGGATACTTCAAAGTCATGTTCTCCGACCTCAGCTCGGCCCTTCCTATCTGACAGTTCCTTTATACACCTTTGTTGAGCCTTAGCCCATCCACAACTTCTGCTTCCTCCCCAACACATAGATTCTGCAAGTTACCTTGATTTTTGGGAAATGGATTTTTTACCATTTAGGAATGAATGAATGAATATTTTCCTTTTTCAATTCCCAACTTCACTTAAGCAGACAAAACTATTTTCTCCTTCAATTCCTCTAGCCCTTTGGGACCCTTTTCCTGTTATCTCTAACAAACTCAGATGGCCTTCATTTTAAAGTAAACCTTCATCAGCTCTGTTATTACCTCAAATTACAACCCCTGCTCTTGATCCTAATTTCTTGAGTTATCAGTATTTGGTTTTCCACAAATTATCCTCTGACCAATCATATACCAAAACCCTAAAATCTGGCTTTTTCTTTCAATGATCTACTTTTACGTCATATACAGGGCACATTTATTCATTCAGCAAATACTTTCGGAGCATGCACTGTACTTGGTGCTAGAAATACAATGGTGACTTGGATTTTACAATCTAGCAGGAAAGACAGCTAAGTAACAGGTAAACAAATAAAAATTACTTGGAAATAACAAGGCACGCCATAAAAGAGATGAACAGGTTGCATGCTGATGACAGCAAGGGAAGCCTACCTACTTGGGTACCATGGTCAGAAAGGCTTTTCTGAAATGGTGGCAAAAAATAGCCAGTTGTTCTATGAAGAATGTAGGATGACCCTTTAGATTAGAGCAATCAGATCTATAAAGACCTGAAGCAAGAAAGAGCTTGGTGCCTTTGAGGAATGATCCAGTTCAGTACAGCAGGTAGGACATGAAGTAAGGGACCATGGATCCTGGAAACAGACCCGCTGGAGTTAGGAACCATTGCAGGCTCAGATTCTAATGCTAGTTTTAGTAAAAATCCAGTCTGCCAGGCAGAAAACATTACCTGGAAGTGGCAGTTAAGTTCAGTCAAACACTTCCAGAACAGAGTTCTATCGTGGAAGACCAGGATGCCCTAACAAATAAACACAGCATGCAAATACTCAGCAACAGGCCATGTTCAGAGATTGCAACAGCCAGCACGAGGGGATTCGCTGAGCAGAGCGACAAGCCCCAGGTACTGAAGGCCAGTTCCAGGATGGGACTAGAAGAGCGAGGCTGATGCCCTGTTTTGGGGGCCAGGGCAATCGAGGCAGGAGGTGAACCTTAGGCAAAGGCACCTAAATGAAGATTTAAAGATAGAAAATAACACAGAAATCCACAGGGCAGAATCAAGGTAACCTGCGGAAACGATGTGTTAGGGATGACGCACAAGTCCAGTGATCAGTGAGGACACAAGATTAGAGACCAACAAAAGCAACGTGACTTGATTCTGAGTGTCAGTGTGCTCAGCTAAGACTCCCTTTTCCCTCCCATTTGAGGCCAGGATTTGTCCTGGAAACCAGGATGTGGCTGAGCTCCGCGGTCTGAGTCTTTGAACTGCACAGAGCAAATATAAGCAAGTTCCTATAAAAGAAACTGTTCTTTCAAAGATTTAGTCAAGGGTTTCCTTGTTGCCAGGTCTCATTGTCAGTTTTCAGTCTTTATTTTCCACCACTCCTTGAACACAATACACCCATCCCATATTTATTGCCTTTCTCTTAGCTTTTTTTTTTTTTTTTTTTTTTTTTGCGGTACGCGGGCCTCTCACTGTTGTGGCCTCTCCCGTTGCGGAGCACAGGCTCCGGACGCGCAGGCTCAGTGGCCATGGCTCACGGGCCCAACTGCTCTGCGGCATGTGGGATCTTCCCAGACCGGGGCACGAACCCGTGTCCCCTGCATCGGCAGGCAGACTCTCAACCACTGCGCCACCAGGGAAGCCCCTCTCTTAGCTTTTTAAGGCTCGAAACTCTGATAGTAAAATCCATCTCCTCCATTTTCACATCAAATTGGATGCCAGCCCAGTCTGTTCTACCTCCTCTGTCCCCTGCTCTTCATTTCCACTGGCACAACCCAGTGTCATTGAACCCAACTGAAGCCATCATTAAAGCCTCATCTACAGCCTCCGTCTTCTCCACTACCTTCTCTCCCCTTTCGAAACAGTATAACAGATTATTCATCTTGCTTAAAAGCCCAGCTTGAACCATATGAGTCTCCCAACAAATGGCTGGTGTGCATGTTCCCATCTCCCCTCAGTCACTCACTACATATTTACTGAATTTCTTCTGGGTTCCAGGTACCGTGCTAGGTGCTGACCATTCAGTGGTGGACGAAATAGAGTGGCAATGAAAAGCCTGGTCTACACCAGTGGCTTTCAAATATTTTGTCCCTAAAATCATTTTGCTCTAAAGAAATTTTTACTTGGAAGCCCACTGTGTAAGCACACAAAATGAGAGTTGTTCTGATTGAGACTGGGGCTGCCTACTTTTTCTCTCCCACCACAGGATCTTTCAGAGATTCCTGCAAAATATTTTAGACTCCCTTGATTTTCATATATTGATGCTATGCTTTGAAATACACACACACACACACACACACACACTTCTTGTAGGAAACCATAAATTTCTGCCAATTTTTGCTAACTATTTTTGTGTTTTGTCCTCCCTCAATCATAAGCTCCATTATGCAAACTCTGGACCAAATTTTATTTGATAGCAGCAGCTGTACTACTACAAAGGGTGGCATTTTTTGCAAACTCAAGCATGCATTGAATCAGCTTATTCACAGACAGTTTAGTGATTCTCATATTACAGATGTAGTGGAAGTGGACAAGTCTACAATAGTACCATAGCTTCTGAGCCAATCACACATTCTTAGCTTCCTTTTATGTTGTATATTACAAATTCTAAGACAGACTCCAAAAATCCTCTACAGATGCAGGTGAGATAAAAATTAAGTTCTAATTTACAAATGACTTGAAGGCACAGAGAATATTATTTATATACACATACATATTCTTGCTTGTAATCATTTTTTACTAAAATATCTGCTGTAAACAAAGACAGACCAAAAGACAGTTAAGTAACATCCATAAAAGTTAAATTCTAGAAGCTACAGAAATCCAGAAATTTCTATAGCACTTAACATTTGGGGGAATTAACTTTTTTCCCAGGGTTTAGAGGTTTTGCCCATATATTTCTCTCTTACAGCCTCCAGATTGTTCTTAAGGTGCAGGAAGTTGTGTTATTTGTTTAAGCAAGTAGAAGTTGTCAATAAAGATAGTGTGCTAGAGAGAAGGAATGGCTAGAAGAGGGGAATGAATTTGTTGCTTAGGGTAATACGTAACATTTGCAGAGGCCTTGTTGTGTCCCAGGCCTGTATTGCTGTTCTTAGTACGTTAAAATGTGAACTCATTTCTTCTAAAACACCCTGTGCGGTAGCTACTATTTTATCCATAGTTTACCCATAAGAAAGCAGAGCTACAGAGAGATTAAGAAATTTACTTAAGGTCCTTCAACTAGTAACCAAGATTCAAAGCCAGGTGCTGTCTTTGTGGCCCATGCTCTTATCACTGCATCATACTGTCCAGCAGTGCTGCAGACTGTCCAGTCTAAGCAGGGCATGGATGACCACAGCTCAACACAAGACCAGTTTTCACAGTTGCTATATCCTTATGTTTTAAAAATTACCAGTAAGTTTTCCCTCCCAAACAATCTCTCTTCCCTCAGCATCCTATTTAAATTACAGGAGCCCTCCACCAACACTCCATGTCCCCTCACTGGCTTTATTTTCCTTCATCCTACTTATCTCCATCTAACAAGCTTTATGTTTTGCTAAATTATTTTATTTATTGTCTGCCTTTCTGCACTAGAATGTAAATTTCATGAGGCTAGGAATTTTTCTCTGTTTTAGTCACTGCTGAATTTCCTGTGCCTGGAAATGGTAGCAAGTCACAATTATTTTTTGATGGAATGAAGCATCCTTCACCTTTACTAAAGCTTCATTACCACCAAAGATACTTAACCACCTCGTATGTGCATATATATAGATATACAAATAGATACAGATATGTAGATATATACACACGTATAGATACGTATTATATATGTATACATTTATGTGTATACACGTATGCACACACACACACTTGGATAGTATATTAGATATACAATATTACGAACATGGTTAATATTAAACACTCAGTGTTCTTGGAATAAAGATGGCACATCCTGGGAAGTACACGGTACTCTAACTCACCCCCTTGTCCCATCGGCTTCTTTTCTTAGATGTTTACGCAGGGGCACACATATTCTGAATGCTATCACTTCTCACTCTGAGGATAAATACATAAAAGCAGGAAATAGAGCCCTTTTCCAACCTCTCCGGAAAGAATTAGATGGCATTGTTGTTCTACCCACCCCTAATCAGGCCTCTGTCTGGGTACCCATCTGCTGCCAGCACAGTTTTAATCACCACCCGAATCACCCCAGGCTTGCTGCCAGGTCCCCACCTCCTCTACTTCCCTTCCTTAGTCTCCCTCTCACCAATCAATATGAGTAAAATCCATATTGGCTCCACCAGTCCGGCTCCAACAGGACCTTAAATAAAGTCACTCCCGCATCACCATGGCAATAATCACCGCTTAAACAACACTCTTTCTGCTGATTCTCATTTCCAGGGAGCAAGTACTGAGTGAAAAGGAATTACAAGAGCTTGCATGAATACAAATCAACTCAGACCTGAAGATTGCAGGAGACGGGGTTGCCTTTATATCCTATCATCTCCAACTGAGAGTTCCAGGAGCATTCAGAAGGGCCAAATGGGTTTAGGAAATGTGATTTTGGTGCAAGGAAGAGAGCTAAAACAGAGAACTCTGCTGAAACGAGGGCCCTGGGGGAAAGGATTTAGAAAATTCCACCCTGTGGCCAAGAAACACAGGAAACCAATTTTTATGCAGAGACCTGGTACAGAAAATCCAAAGAAAAGAAACCTGGTCGTGTAAAAAAAAAAAAAAGAAAATTCTACACCTGTCCTATGTGTGGGTGTGGAAATGAAGTTTACACCATCCTCATTGTGCTGGAATCTTCTAGAGGAAAGCAAGTAACGTAAAAATGGTCCCGGATCAGAGATATCACTCAGGCACCTGCCGGATACAAATTCAAAAATCCTCTCTAAAAACTTGCATACGACCCAGCACACTGGACTCCTACAGAAAAATAACCCCTAGGAGAGATGATTTCAAAAATAAAATGTATAGACCATTGCAAACAAAATGCGGCCCCCCAAGAAGAGCCAACAAGCAAACCAAGTAGGTTTGTTTAGCACTGGCAATCAAATTAGTATTAAAGAAATGGTTAAAAGGAAAGAAATAATAAGGGTAGAATGCTATAAAAATAAACAGGTGGATCAAGAAAGAATGTAATAAAACTTCTAGAAATGAAAAACAAAACCATTAATAATGATCAGAGCATCCCAGTTCTATGAAATGGGGTTGGGAAAGGGGAGTAGCACCCTGGTGCTCTCTGGGAGGACTTGGAATGATTGCATTTACATTCTATAAAAGGGAAACTTCCCCAGGATATCAAAAGGACAGCACCCTGCCCCAGTTCTAGCAATAAGAAGACACAATATTTCTCTTGAAAGCCCCAGTGGCATTATGCTAACACAAGAACAACATAGGAGAATCCTGACTCAGTTCTGATTTACACAACTTCTTGTCATAATATAGCGCTCTGCCTAGTGAATACACAGGCATCCTGGGAAGAGGCACTTCAAGGGTAGCAAGTCTAGCTGCTGAGACAGATGCTGAAGGTATAAAAAGGGGCAAAGGGTCTTCCGGGTCATGTCATTAGGTGCAGGAAGCACTATTTCATTTCTTCTCCTCTTGCATTAAGCACTGAGTACAAGTATGACCCTGGAACTACTTCTTTCTTGGATTTCAGATAACAAGATAACAAGCATTTTTGTGGCCATATCTTTGGCGCTGACCTGTGGTTGGAAATAAAATATAAAACTCTCTGTACTTATCCAGCACTCCAGAACTCTAGCAATTAGCAAGCACCAACTGGCCTCCTGGGCTCCACTTTCCCATTGGTAACTTCCTTCTTCTGAGCTTAATAAATCTGTGTGGTGTTATTACCTAACCTGAAATGTGCCTCCAGTGGCCACAAAGTCAGAATCCGAGAAGGTGTGCAAAACTCCCTTGTGAAAGCTGTTATTTTAAAAAATTGTGAACTAGATCTATCTTTCGTTCCACCGAAACCTGCAGTGTTTCCGAGCGACAAGATCTCAGGAGGTGTACTCTTGTTTCTGAGATGCTTTGGGGATTCGTTTTTGAAGTTTAATCTTTCTTGGATCACATGTGACAGAATAAATATTATGTTATTTCATACATGGTCTCTGGTTTATTCTAGCTCAGAACATGTAGTTAGTCAACAAAGGGAGGCAGCTTTGCCAAAATTCAGTAACGTATACTGTTTGAAATAGGTACAAAAGTAACACCCAAAACCACCAGGAATAAAAATTTCATTTGTGAAATTTTTGAGAGTAATTTTGTAGGAAAAAAGTCTCCATTAAAATTCATGTGTTAGTTTAGAAATCCCAAAGCAATCATTTTAGGCCCTTTTATCCACTTCTCCATCGTCCAGTAGCACTGAGCTATCTAAATGACTCTACTAGGCAAAATTATGCAGGAAAAACTTATGATAAAAGTTGACAAATGGTGCTACAAGGAAAGTGGTTTAACGACAGAAACGAATTTACAACAAGGAATAAAGAGGATATAGAACACGAGTGGCCAATTATATCTTAAGGGTATCGTGCTTAATAATTGAGCACTATAATAAAACTACAGAAATCACAGCCAGAGTTAATAACAATTTAAGACATACACTAAAATGTACGATTTTAGACATTTTAAATATTTTCACAGCTTTGTTTTATGTTCTTTCCCCATCTTCAGAAATTCATTGATCCCAGTTTTCTAAACAAATCCGAGATGTAAATGCTATACATTTTGGACATGTTACCTAAAGCTCGTTTGAAAGAACTGTGAAGAAGTGAAGATTTTCATTTAAGACCAGTATAAAATGAGCCTGAGTGGGGCTAGTGAAATGAAACAGCTAAGACTAAACTTTAACTCATAAAAAGATGTCCATGTACTCATTTGAAAAAAAATCCTATTCCTATGTTGATGCTTAAAAAACAAAAATCATCCTGGTGCTAATTCTAATTCACAAAGTGACCTGAATGATCCCATATGGAAATCTTCTTATAGAGTATCTGCATTCTGTGCCCTGGAAATTCAAATATCCCTCAAACCATCCTTATAGCCTCAGGAGATTTACCAAATCCACCAAATGCTTTAACATTTATAGTAATTTGTTGGCAGAATTTCTTGTGTTAAGAGACATTTATTTTGCAACCCAACATGAAATAGGAATAATAGAAAACTGATGTAACTGTAATTGACACACTTCTAAAATTATGTCTTAAATATTCACTGAACTGGACCACATTTTTCCACATCGTGTGGAGTCTAAGAGCCTATTCATAATGAACAAATGTATCTTTTCCTATAAGCACAGATTAGGAAAAAATGTAATATGGTGAACACAGCACAGCTTAGCCTTGAAATGATGACAAGGTCTTACAGAAATCAGGAAGAAAGTAAATGTGACAAGTTTCTTTTCTGTTTGCTTTCAGGACTGACCTATTGCTCTGGACTATGAGAATAGTTATTACAGAATGAGTCATATGGAAAACACAGGCAAACAGAAGAATACTGAGAATACAAGTACGTGTTATTCTCTCACTGGTAGCTAACTTTAAGGATAAGACATAACAATTGGATAGTAAAAAGTGTCCCCAGAAGATCAATTCCTGAAAGCGATTGTATTTCTTTAAATAACAATCATAGAAGTTTTTTGAAAACCCCAAAATTACTGTTTTTTGAAAGCAATTATTTCATTTGGAGAAACAGTATAATGGAATCAATTGGTATAAAAGATACACACAAGCAGAATCAAAGCAAATCTGGAATCACAGATCACAGATTATTTTTCGTCTTTCAAGAAACAGACTCAATTATATGCACAAAAAAACTGAGGTCTTGGAAAGTTACTTATTACTGTTTGTCAAATTAGAAAATCATAAGCACTTTTTTTGAGCCCATTTGCTAAACAGTAAAGTGTGTTTTCTACTGTGCATACAAAATATGAAAATGTATACTTTTTTCTTGTTCAAGAAAGCTTGACAAACTTTGAAGTGTTATATTACACGATGTAACAGTACACCATGTGTTATATTTACCATGATGATATTAATATGTAATGTATTTATTTCCGTATTACATTGGTATTCACTTACCACTATCCCTCACAAAACAACAGCAATTTCAGTATACAGATGGCTAGATAATAAGATAGAAAACTCTTGTCATGACCACAAGACAATCTGCTCACAATCTGCTCACAATCTGCTAGTAAAGGTGAAAAAAAGATTATCAGAAGAAATTCATAAAGCTTAAGCCAAAGTAAACCTACCTCAGAAGGTAGGATTAGGCTATTTTAAAAAGTCACTTGCATCCTTAAGGAGGAATGACAGCTTTCAACAGCATCTCTGCTTGTTCACGGCTCCGCCCTAAGGAGTGTGTAGGTCATGTAACAATATTGACTCTAGGGTCAGACTCCAACTGCTAAGGACACGTCTCCTTAATGCATGTGAAACCCTTCTTTCAAATACAGCTAGTTACCAGATCCAGATATATTTGTTTAAATGACCCATTTCCCACCTATCCAAATTCATTAGCAGCAAATCACTTCAATGGGAAGTTCTAAGGAGTCATGAGATTATTCCCTTCAAACTCCAAAGAATGATGTTTGTGCTCCCTTTATAAATACCCATCTTCTGAAAGACAGAGTTTGTGGGGAAATCACTTCATCCACTTTGGATGTTCATACATTATAAATTACTTTTTATTCCTCCTTCCTTATAATCTCCACCTGCACTGCGATCTAAAAGGATTTCCAACTGTGGGCCTTTATTCAGGGACAACAAAAGACTTGAATGACTGTGAGACTAGGATTCTTTCCAACTTAGACCACAGTATAAAACTGCTGATAGACGGGAAGAAATACGAGGTGCTATAAAACAAGGGCAGAGCGCTAAATGCTAAATTCTAAAGCGGTGGGCTCTTTGAAAATGGCTACACAGAGACGTTTGAACATTTGAGCAAGAGTTTTTTTAAAACCTGGGTCTACAGATCCCACAAAGGGCTCCTCGGATTAAGTTCAGTATATAAATGAGATATCCGAAATAATTGTAAAATTGTGTGTGTGTGTGTGTACAGGCAAATTTTTTTTGCAGAGAACATTGGTAGATTTTATTATCTAGACCATATAATTTATTGTCCAAAGCACCATACTTTTTTCACCATATTCTGAAAGTGATAATCATAATATATTTGGCTGTGAGCAAAATTTACATGATTAATATAACTTGAATTGTTAATCAGTAATTTTAATTTATGATATTTACAAGAATTGCTAAAGTGCTTAGAAAAGTTTTGGTAATTACGTTTGCAAATCTGCCCTGTTGGACATTTTAAAAGTTTAAAAGGTGTCTTCCCTGGTGGCGCAGTGGTTGAGAGTCCGCCTGCCGATGCAGGGGACACGGGTTCATGCCCCGGTCCAGGAGGATCCCACATGCCGCGGAGCAGCTGGGCCCGTGAGCTGTGGCCGCTGAGCCTGCGCATCCGGAGCCCGTGCTCCGCAACGGGAGAAGCCACAACAGTGAGAGGCCCGCGTACAGCAAAAAAAAAAAAAAAGTTTAAAAGAATTAGATGTACTGGTATTAAATTTGTAAATGTAGGTAAAGATACTTAGGGGTATTTCATTAAAGAATTTTGTACAAGCAGCTATTTAATATATTAAATTTAATATACTGAAATGTAATCAATGGATTAAATTTACCTAATTGGGGTAAATTTAATCCATTCATTTTAATTTCATTTAATTAAACATCAAGAAACAAGTTCTAGAGATCTGATATACAGCATTATGTTTATAGTTCACAATACTGTATTGCACACTTAACAATTTGTTAAGAGGGTAGATCTCACATGATCTGTTTTTATCACAATAAAAAAAATTCAGACATTGAAATCCTAACTCCCGTACCTCAAAATATGAGTATATTTGGAGATAGTCTTTAAAGATGTAATTAAGTAAAATATGTCATTAAGATGGGCACTAATCCAAGATGACTAGTGTCCTAACAAGAAGAGGAAATTAGAACACAGATAGGTACAGAGGGATGACCGTGGGAAGACATAGGAAGAAGGTGGCATCTAGAAGCCAAGGAGGGAGGCCTCAGATGAAATCAAACTCGCTGATACCTTGATCTCAGACTTTCAGTCTCTAGGACTGTGAGAAAATAAGTTGCTGTTGTTTAAGTCAGACAGTCTATAGTATTTTGCTATATACCAGCCTAGCAAATGAATGTACCAAGTACTTTCCCATTTCTTATTTCATTAAAATCTCAACGTACTCAAAACAGACATGTATGGTAATCTTATCCCCGTTTTGTAGATAAGGAAACTGTAGTTTCAGATATGTTAAATGATGTCTCTGAGATCATCCAGCAAGTGAACACAGGATGCAGGACTGAGACAAGAATCTTATGGAGCCCACATGCTACCTACTTTCCATTCTTAGCAGGTGACAGACTAGAGGACACCACAGCTTTGGTCTCAGCAATGCCCTTAACAAGTTGTGAGATCTTCACACAGTCATTTATTTTTTAACAACATTTTTTTCATCTGCAAAATGAGGGGGTTGAATTGACTATTCTAAAGACTAAATAGACTGAGTCTATATAAAAGGCTTATCAGTTTTAAAAGTTGAGCTCAAATCATTGTTTTCACTCAAACTCCTAAAGAAATGATCTCTGTAAACTCATTTCTAATGAAAATTTACCGTTTTGGGAATCACTTCATATTTTGCCTGCAGAAATTAAGGCTCTATCCAAAAATTTAAATACTTTAAAATGTTTTGAAATATTATCTTAACTCATTTCAAAAGTTATTTTTATAGGGCTTGCATCCCATTAGTTAATTTTCTGTTGTTAAAGATTTCTCTACTCTGAACTTTTAAGGATTGTGCATAGTTTCAAGAACAAAACACAGGGGGCTTCCCTGGTGGCCCAGTGGTTAAGAATCCACCTGCCAATGCAGGGGACACGGGTTTGAGCCCTGGTCCGGGAAGATCCCACATGCTACGGAGCAACTAAGCCCGTGCGCCACAGCTGCTGAGCCTGCGCTCTAGAGCCCGCGAGCCACAACTACTGAAGCCCATGTGCTTGGAGCCCGTGCTCCACAACAAGAGAAGCCACCGCAATGAGAAGCCCAGGCACCGCAAAGAAGAGCAGCCCCCGCTCGCCACAATTAGAGAAAGCCCGCGTGCAGCAATGAAGACCCAACACAGCCAAAAATAAATAAATAAATAAAATTTATATATAAAAAAAGAACAAAACACAGGATTAAAATTTTTTTACAGAAAACCCAAGTCCAGTCTTAAAATGTTGAGCGAATAATTGTATAACCCTGGATGAGAAAGTAGTTGCAGACCTTACTTTCTAGGTCTGAAAAATGATGTAAATACTTTCCTGCAGGCCTAGCACGAAAGTCTGCCATTAAATAAAAGAATAGCTGTGAAATACCTTTGAATTCTTTGGAGGGAAGTTGCTGCAAGGTAATTAATAAAAACTCATAGTGTTAGGATATCTTTTTTCAATAAGTTCCTTAGTTTTAAAATATGATGTGAATGCTTGGTTTGGATTGTTTTCATACCTATAGTGACTATACATTTCGTTTGCCAGAAAGAGGAAGTACGTTGTGTAAAGTAATTTATACCATAATGGAGGAGAGCAGCTTATATGACTGTAGGGGTTAGAATTGTGTATCACCTCTTGTGTGTTTCCAACTAAACAGAGGCAGTCTTGCCAGGAGGGAGAAAAAAAAATTCTACAAACCACAAACTCCATCCAATCACAAAAAGACAAATCAGCCTTCAGGCAAATCAAATGTCTTCAGTTAAAGCTTACCTGGATTTGGCACTCTGCCCATCTTTTCTCAATCTCTTAACAATCTACTTTCACAAACAGTTAAAAACAGGCATACTGAAAGGCATTCCTTTGCAACCTTATTCTTAAAAACAAGGAACTCTTTAGCCCAGGGAAGACTTGGGAAAAGAATAGTTCCTCTCGGACTTTGCAACATGTGAATATGGGATTAGTGGGTGGGATTGAGGTGTGCTCAGGTACATAAATACAGGCTTGGGCTGAGCCAGC
Source organism: Globicephala melas (assembly GCF_963455315.2). Taxonomy (NCBI): domain Eukaryota; kingdom Metazoa; phylum Chordata; class Mammalia; order Artiodactyla; family Delphinidae; genus Globicephala; species Globicephala melas. The sequence goes on along the minus strand of NC_083322.1, from coordinate 68,916,570 downwards.
ATACTAGGAAGCTTGGACTGCATTGAGGCCATCTGGCTCACACAGACAGGTGGGTGGGAAAATCCAGGTAAGGCTCCTGACAGCAGTGTCGGAAGGGCACTTATTGAATGAGCTTTGGCCTTTGATTCCTGTGTAAAGTTGCAGGCAATCCACAGGCAGAGGAGTGCAGGGTAGTTCCATGGGCAGTGAAATGGGATTTGGAGAAGGAATCATGGGATTTCCACCAGAGGCTTACTGGGACCTCTCTTTGGCAGAGCTATGCTCCGGAGCTGGTTGAAGGTAACGCTTTCTCGGTCAGGAAATGAAAGGTTTAAGAGTGAGCGAACTCCAGGAGTTTTCAAGCCCGGCACAGGGTCCAGGGTCCCCTGTCTTAGTTACTGAGCCCTGATCACCATCTAATGCTCTATTTCTTTCCCACTGGCAAAGCAAAGACCCGCAGGACTGTGAAAGCTCAGCTCAGATTGGCTGCTTGGAATTACGGTTCAGAATATTATTGCAAATCAGAAAACAGTTTTCTTTCTGTGTCTAATATAAAGATATCCTTGTTGCTTCTTCAATCTTTAAATGCATGGGATAGGCTGTACAAGGAGAGATCTGGTTGCTTTCCTGAGGCATTTATGAACAGGGACACTGAAACCTCTTGCAAGGCATTCCTTGCTAAAGATAAGAAGACAGAGATATAATGAAAAGTGAGAAGTTCTGGTTTTGAAGGATGTGTGTGTGTGTGTGTGTGTGTGTGTGTGTGTGTGTGTCTCCAAATTATCAATGTCCTCGGTGGTTAGCTTTCTATTTTGAGGTGGTTTATGCAGGCAGTTTGCAGATCACAGTCTATTCAGTAATGAAAACTCAGTACAGTGAATCTCAGAAAGTCAGTTCAGAGCAGGATGTTTGTACAGCAGGAGTTTTATTCGGCTCCCTTGAGTCGTTCTGCCATAAAACACGTATAAGATATCAATAGCTCCAGGGCTTCCCTGGTGGCGTAGTGGTTAAGAGTCCGCCTGCCGATGCAGGGGACACAGATTCGTGCCCCGGTCCAGGAAGATCCCACATGCCGCGGAGCGGCTGGGCCCGTGAGCCATGGCCACTGAGCCTGTGCGTCCGGAGCCCGTGCTCCGCAATGGGAGAGGCCACGACAGTGAGAGGCCCGCGTACCACAAAAAAAAAAAAAAAAAAAGAAGCCTTTGTACCAAAAAGGCTGGAAGACTTGGAGCACACTTTAGTTGTTTCTTTAAAATGCTGGATAATAAAAATTGTTATTGGCATTTCCATATCTTTATGGGTATAGAAAACGAACAAAGTGTATCCCTGTCTTTTGGCTTTTGTCTTTTTTGAGTGAGATGTTGTGTGGCTACGTACTATAACACAGGTAATAATTGGTCAGTTTAATACAAGGCATCATCTGGATTTGGTGACTTAGCAATGTCTTTTTTTAGAATTGGCTAATGCTTAACAAAGGTTCCCACTTGCTCTATCAGAACATGAGAAACTTTACTCCCTAAAAATACTAAGCATTGATGGTCCATCCTGCTTCCCTTGCAGAGTTCAGTTGATTTAATTTGAAACATACACGAATATTAGAGTTAGGTGTTTCTTTTTAGGAAATTTCAGTCTTTGGCTTTATTGGCATCCCAAGTATCCAGCTTCGCATGTTATGGTCCCTGGATAACCCTAGTGATTGGCTAGTGCGATTCACTTTGCTAGCTAGCTAGCTCACTTCCTCACTCATTCATGGATATTACCTTGTCATTCACTTTGCCATTCATAAGCATCTGCTTCACAGTAGTGTAACATTCCCTGAGAATTAAATTTGGAATACTGGGAAGGAAAAAAAAATAACAAAGAGACATCCATGGGGTTGGTTTCTCTGTGTTATGAGTCCCATAGAATATTTTTTGTGCACTAAAGTACATACCTACAACCACCTACCCTAACAGGCCTGCACTGAGAGTCAAAGAATTAGTTCACTGAAAGAAACCTGCACTGATGTATTTTAACCAATATATAGAATTTGAGTAAATATTACACTAGGGAGAGAGTTTTCTGGGTGCAAGTTTTTAGTTAAAAGATAAAGCTGGCAGTTTCTAAATGAAATAAATCATTTTACTCAGATCTTATTCTTCAATGGCAGTGTCCTCATTTTAACAAAATGTTAAAGAAGTATGTATGTTTAGGGTAATTTTTTCAGGATGGGAAGATGGGAGCCAGCATTGCAAAACGGCACAATCCAAAAGCCTTGGCTCTATGCCCATCTCATGAGTCTTCACTTCTCTGAACTTCAGATTCTTCATCTACAAAATGAGACAGTGGGGAGGTGGGAAAAGAGGATATAACCCTTAAGGTGTTTTCCAGTACTACAATTTTTTAAATATAAATTTAAAAGCAAATTCCCTTAGCTATAAGAATATATACATTTATCTACTTATTTTCTTAAAATATATCTATTTCTATATAGATATATATCTATAGAAATATATCTATTTCTATATTGTCGATTTCTATGGAGATCTTCATATTTTATCTATAGCATATAGAGGTAGAAGATGATATAGATAGATAGATAGATAGATGGTAGATAGATATTCATACTATGTATTCTTAGGAAAATTCTGTGGAAGGTAGTTTTTGACTCCAATTGCACGTGTTCAATCTCATCCAAGCCTCAATTCCTGTTGTATCCCATGGTTGTGCTACAATCTGAAGATTTCGAACACTGCTAATTCTCTTTTGTTTTATTGACTTTTTGCTTATCTGTTTGTCTTCCGTATCAGATTTGCCATGGAGAAGATTTCAGTGTCAGCATTCTTGCTACTTGTGGCCCTCTCCTACACTCTGGCCAAAGAAACCACAGTCAAACCAGGAGCTAAGAAGGACACAAAGGCCTCTCAACCCAAACTGCCCCAGACCCTCTCCAGAGGTAGGAGTCAGCTTCTTGTCGGCCTCCAGTTATACTCAATTGGTAAAGATTTAACACTCAGAGCCGAGAGTTGTGTGCTGAGCATATTTTTTATGTGTTGGTTCTAGATTGATACAAGTTTATCATTGTTTCTGCTTTCTCTAGAGGTTTTTGCTCTTCTTTAGCATCAAGTATATACTGATCCCAGCTTTACCAGTGCTTTTCAACAGCTTTGGACCTGAGAATATAATCACTTTAAATATACTGGTTCATTTTGTTCTAGGTTGGGGCGATCAACTCATCTGGACTCAGACATATGAAGAAGCTTTACACAAATCCAGGACAAGGTAAAGACAAGTTCTACAGAATTCCCTCAAAGCTCTCAAGAGCACCATCTAGTGATCTTTAGCTACACATGAAATCCTCCTCATTAAAGATGATCCAATCTCTCTTTGTCTCTTAAAGCAATAAACCCTTGATGATTATTCATCACTTGGACGAATGCCCACACAGTCAAGGTAATTTATACTTCTAAATATAATTTTCTTTATAGGCTTTTAGCTCTAGGGCCAGGGTCCAGCTCACTCATCTTTACATCCTTAGCACCTAGCACAGCTGAATTTAAAAGAATATTTTATGTAGTAAAAACATATTTTAAAGTAACTTCAAATATTTCCACAGTTTGTATTAGCCATTGGTTCAAATTTTGAAAAAACAAGCTCTAGAATTCATCCTTGACTTCTTGTTTTCTCTTTCATCTCATATCCAATACATCAGCAAATACCATTGCTTTATCTTCAGCATCTATCTGAAAGCCAGCACCTGCCTCATGGGCACACCACCTATGCAGTCACACAGGACCCAGTGCTTCCTATGCTTGTAAAGCTCTGTTGTTGCTGTCTTAAAATTCGTAATCATTTTTGAACAAGAGGCTCCGTATTTTCATTTTGCAATGGGCCCCATATATTATGTAGGTCCTGCCCAAATCCAGCCACCTCCGATTGCCTCACTGCTACTGCCCTCATCCAAACCAAGTTCAGATCTTGCCTTGAGCTGTAACAGGCACCTACCTGGTCACCCGACAGTCAGTTCTCCACACGGAAGCCATCATATCCTAACACCCATGTGCTCAAGTGGCTTCTCATCACAGGTAAAATTAAATCCAGATTCCTGATCATGGCCCGAATGGCTGGACATGACCTGGCCCCTGGCTGCCTTTCCTTTCTTACCACTCTCGCCGTGTTTTCCCTCCACTGCATCTAGCCTGGCCATTGTGCTTTCCCTCAAAGCATCCAAACCCATTCCCAGCTCAGGGCTATTGCTCTTGCAGTCCCCTCTGCCATGTGTGACATATCCCTAACATTTTAGAATGCAGCACCCTCTCATTTCTATGTCACCTCCTCAAAGAAGTCTACCCTAACCACTCTGTAGCTTTTAAACCTCTTGCTTTGCTTTATTTTTCTTCAAAGTACTGTTATCTCCACCTAAAATTATTTCCTTGTTTATGACCTGTCTCCTACACAAGCATTTGAGCTCTATGAAGGAAGCACATTATTTTTTTTTCCCCCACTGCTCTATTCCCAGTACATGAAACAGTCCTGCCACATAGTAACCACTCAGTAAATATAGGTTAAAAAAATTAAGGGATGAATGAATGAATGATTGGATGGGTCAGTAGCGAAGCAAAGCTAGTCAATGGCCTAGATATTACTTCACTAACCATTTGCAGAAAGGGCGGAGTTGAATATTATATTACAAATATAGTTCAACTTCAAATCCAACGGAGAATAATGGTTTTAACTGGTGATGAAATGAATGCTTAACAATCTTTTCTTTACATTATAGCTTTAAAGAAGGCATTTGCTGAAAATAAAGAAATCCAGAAATTGGCAGAGCAGTTTGTCCTCCTCAATCTAGTTGTAAGTTTACTCTTCATCCTGCCATTTCTCTGTGGCTTACAATTTGAAATGGATGGTTCATTTTCCCTATACATCTTAATCATACTGCATTAACGGGGATGTGCTCCAAATATCTCATCTCATAGATTACAATGAGGAAAGATTTTATTTCTTGCATGTCTACATTTTTATTTAGCAATTAATAATTTTAAGTTGTCTGAAAAATACTCTCCTGTGGTCCAGAATTTCTCTGCTGCTGTAATAAGTGGAACGTTTTTGTCATTAAAAATTCCTTGCTGTGCCCCTTTCGCCTGCAGTCCTGGCTGCTCTCCACCCATTCTTAGTCCGTGTGCCGTCTCTCCCCAGAAGAGATGGCTCTCCAGGCGTCCAAATCTAATCCTTCCACACGTGCTGTGGCCTCATGCTTTCCCGTCCTACTTCACCATCACCACCCCTCCTGATGGTCAAGCTTTCTGCCTTTACAAGTTCTTCTGCTTGGTATATAAACGGTATCCACTTTCCTTCCAAGAGCAAACAATCAGTAAACTACTCAGAAAACTACTCTCCCTAACTGTATGTCCCTGAAGCTTCTCTCTGTCATCCTCTTTCCAGGTTGACAAGTTGGCTTTTTCAAGGGGCATCCACGCCAGCGGTTCTTCCTCACCCCCCTTCCAAGGCACTGCTTCCTCTTTCTACCCCTTAATATGAGTGACTTCATGAGTCTCTACTTGACCTACTTCTCTTTTTATATTTTATATTCACTATGGACAATTTCATCGGCCATTAATCAATGCCTGCTTACCGATAACTCCCACATCTTCCCCAAACACGCAACAGCTTCCAACTTATGCACACAGCCTAGTTCCAGAAATCTCGTAATCAGCTTCAACTCGACACGTTCAACACTGAATTGATCAGCGAGGCCCAGGTTTTTCAAAAAGCTCTTTTTTCTCTATTCCTTATTCCATTAGAGTGTTATTCTAGATGTGAACCTCCCACTCACCTCCGGCAGTCAAGAAGCCCTGCGGTTCTAACTTTGAAATATTCCTGCTATTGGTCACTTCCCTATCAATTGAGGACCGCTGTTTTAGCCTAAGAGTTTTTCACCTTGCCTAGCTTATTGCAGTAGTACTAAGTGGCTCCCTGCCTACAAAATAAATCCCATCTAATCCCACATGATTGTCGGGGGTAATCACTCTAAAAACCAAACTGCAATCATGGCGCCTCTAACACCCCTCCAGTGGTTCTTTTTTTCTTAATACTTTTTCTTTTTATTGTGATAAGAGTCACATAATATACAACATAGTATTTTAACCATATTTAATTGTACAGTTCAGTGGCACTAAGTACATTCACATTGTTGTGCAACTCTTACCATCGTCCATCTCCCGAATTTTTCACCTTCCTAAACTGAAGCTGTGTCCCCGTTGAACACTAACTCCCCATTCCCCCCTCCCCCCTCCCCACACTGTCCCCCTTTGTCCCCTGGCATCTACCAACGTACTTTCTGACTCTATGAATTTGACTACTGTAGGTACCTCACATAAGTGGAATCAAACAGTATTTGTCTGCCCCTAATGTATACTGGAATGCATTTCTAAGGTTAACTTCATATGTGTCCTACAAACAGATTGTACCTTCTTTTTTCTTCCCCCTGTGCTATATAGTAGGCCCTCACCAGCCATCTACTTCATACGTAGTAGTGTACATTTTTATGTCAACCCCAATCTCCCAATCCGTCCCACCCCCCTCTCCCCACTTGGTGTCCATACATCTGTTCTCTATGTCTGTGTGTCTATTTCTGCTTTGCAAATAGGTTCATCTGTACCATTTTTCTAAATTCCACATATATGCGTTACTATATGATAGTTGTTTTTCTCTTTCTGACTTACTTCACTCTGTATGACAGTCTCAGTGGTTCTTATTTATTTATGAGCAGACGTAAACACTGTGGCATGGTGTGCAAGGCCAGTCACAAGCCAGCCCCTGAAGTAGCTTTCTAGCATCTTCTCTCACTACCGCCTCAGGTATCCCTATCCTTTAGTCCCATCCAAACACTTGGTTATATAAAGTGCTAGGCCTTTCCTCTACCTTTGTATAATCTTCCCCCCTCCACTGCCTGGAGTGACCTCCTTTTCTATATAACTGACTCCTATTTACTTTTTAAAGATTCCTCTTTACCCACTTCAGAAAGTCCTAGCGGAACCTGCAGATAAAGCTAAATGTCCTGCTCTGGGCATCCAATGCACCTGTATATCCTTCATCATAACATTTCACCCCCTGGATCCTAAATATTCCTTTTCCTACCTGTATCTCCCTGTTAAACAAAGAAAATTAAAAAATGATAAATGGATAAACGAATTCTCAAGATAATCCTGTTTTTGCAGATTCTCTAAAAATGACTTTCTTTCTTTTTTTTTTTTTTTCATTATGCTAGCTCCTCCTACCTCATCCAAGCTCCTTCCCCAAACACTGTATTCCTTCCAAATTCTCCCTTACTGAGTTTTCTGGCTCTTTGTTCACCACATGCATCAGCTTTTTACCTCATGTTCTACCTCACAGTCTGCTCTGTCTTATTATTTCATGCATGTAACTTGCCTCCCCATCTATATTATAAACTCTCTGTGTTAGAGATGTGCCTTATAGTGTCTTAAGATGCCTAGCCCAGGGCTTCCCTGGTGGCGCAGTGGTTGAGAGTCCACCTGCCGATGCAGGGGACACGGGTTCGTGCCCCAGTCCGGGAAGATCCCACATGCCGCAGAGCGGCTGGGCCCGTGAGCCATAGCCGCTGAGCCTGCGTGTCCAGAGCCTGTGCTCCGCAACAGGAGAGGCCACGGCAGTGAGAGGTCCGCGTACCGCAAAAAAAAAAAAAAAAAAAAAAAAAAAAAGATGCCTAGCCCAGGAATGGACACACTGTTTTAACAAGTTTGAAAATAACTGAAGAATATAAACAAACTGAAAGCTGCTTTTTTTTAAATCTTAGTATGAAACAACTGACAAACACCTTTCTCCTGATGGCCAGTACGTCCCCAGGATTATGTTTGTTGGTAAGTAAAAGTGACAATGAGATGAAACACACCCTGAACATTACACAAGTGCCGCCACATCTCTGCCTCTGTCCTCCACACCATCACGTGCTGCTCCACCATGGCCAAGGCCACGACGAAGCTCTACTGGGGAGGTTTAACTTTCAGCTTCACAACCTATTTTCATTAGGAAATGCAAGCTTCTACCTATTTCCATACATGACATTTTTTCTTCATCTGCTAATTCTAACTTCTCATCTTCTGCCACAAGTACACCTGAGAAAGAAGCACCCTGTTAACTGTTTAAACGTATTAATCATGTCCCTGAATTGTATCAGGTCTGTAAATATTTAATCAGGCAAACTTTTGATTCCTGTGCTGGATTTTTCTTTCTGACATTTTCTGATCATTATTTCTAGGCAAGTTATGAATATGGGCTGAAAGAAACAAAAATCAAAGGAGACATGCTCCTTCCGGCCACTGGTACTTTTCACGTGCCGTTCCCTCTGCTGGAAAGCTTTTCTGCTTCCCCCCTCAGTACCCCAAGGTCACCTGGTTAATCACTGTCATTCACTGACCTGCTCAAACTCCCACGATGTGCTCTTGTGGCACCATGTTCCTCTCAATGGTCACTCTTTCCTCAGTTTTAATTTTGTATTTATTGGGTGATTGTTGAATAAATATTGCCCCCCATGTGGCAGGGACTAGATCTTCTTCAGCTCACCATCATATTTTCATCATGACCCTGTGGTAGGCTCGCAATAAGTATTTGTTAAATGACTGAACAAATGAATTGAGTTTGGCTTTGATCGAAGTGATACTGATAAAAGGGCAATCCATAATTAAATCCGTCACATAGCAGAGCTCACTCTGATCGAGCACATCACCTCTGTAAGGCATCCAAGTTCACACTAACCTATAAAACGGGGGCAAGAAAAAGTGAAGGGAGAAAAGGAGGAAGGTTGAACTAGAGCTAATCTTACAGATTTGGTTTTGTTACGATTTAGAAAATTTAGACCCTTCAATGAAAGGGCCCTTATAGGTCATCCAGTCACACCCTGTGCAGAAATTCTTTTCAGAGTGCTCCTGTCTAAGGGCTTTTTAACCCCCGTTCAATTCCTTTCGTCATAAGAACTAGGTCCCAGGCAGCTTGCTCCTTCCGGCTCAGTAGTTCTCCACGAGGCCTGCACATGTGAATTGCCTGGAAGATCTTAAACGTCAAGCTGCCCAGGTTACACCTCAAACCGATTAAATCAGAATCTCAGTGGCTAGGACGCAGGTGGCAGTCTTTGAAAGCTCTGCAGATGACTCCACTGTGCAGCTGAGGCTGTAAGCCAATGCTTGGGAGGTGAAAAAGCTTTTCTGATGTCACTGTATTATGAAGATGAGACCCTGTGTCTGTATCCTCTACACCGAGCAGAAGTAGAGTAGGTCTTAAGTCTTTCTTGAACAAATGAAAGTCCTGTAATTTAAGTCTGCTGGTCCTAGTCCAACATTCTGAAACGACAGGGATTGTCCAGCAAGTTCAGGTGACAGACTTGGCATCCATGTGGCTGGGCCTCATCTTTCCTCCTCATCTAATTCTCAGGACACGGCCCATAGCCTCCTCCAATCACTTATCTCAAGGCAAGGTTGCTAGGCCTTTGCATATCCTACTACCTCCCTTCTGGATGCATCTTATTTATACCTGTTTTTTCCTCATTAACTGATAACTTCAAGTAAATATAAAACACACACACACAAAAAAGGATTTAAACCTTTAGGAATATACGTATAAGGGAAGATGCCTAAATCTCTATTTTTAAAATGCAGCTACTTAACAATAAAGTAAAAAAACTACACACTTATTTCACCTTGGCTGGTCTTAAGGGCTTGCATTCTTTTATTCATTTAAAAAACAAACAAAAAAAAAACTTTGGTTTGGAAAACTAGCATTTGATGTGAGTTCCTAATTATCCAGGTTGCTCTTGGTAACATATTTCAATTACAATATAATCATTTCAAAAATTTAAAATAATTCTTTAGTAGAGAATGCCAATGTTTTCACCAAAAAAACAAAACACCATCCCAAGAATGTATATTATCCTATTTCCAGGTTACTACAGATAGGACAGCAGGGTTCTTAACCTTTTCCACAAATAGCACTGCACGGCTGTTGAATGCTCCCAGTTTGGCTTTGGGTACCAGCTGCAGAGGCCAGGTTGCAGACTGGATGGAGTAGAATCTCATCCAGCAGGACACATTGTGTTCTTTTTATGGGATGTGGATAAACATGTAGGCTTCATCATGCAATAGGGGTAATTTTGAAACATAGTCCTCCATTCCCTTTGGCTTTTTCTTTGTAGACCCATCCCTGACAGTTAGAGCCGACATCACTGGAAGATACTCAAATCGTCTCTATGCTTACGAACCTTCGGATATGGCTCTATGTAAGTGTTACCTCCTTTGAACATCTGTTTCACTGCTGTACTGGAAGGAGAGCTCACATGGGGAGGGGAGAAAAAGCTGTGCTCAGAGACCCCAGAGAACCATTCTGACCCTAACTGGCCTTGTGTCCTCCAGCAAATTACATTCAAGCATTGATCTCACTTTTTTAAAAACTCAATTAAAGATGAGTTATTTAGATTAGGTATCTTTTCCTCTAGGAGAATCCTAGGACCACATTACCTCCTTTTCAGGTTTCTCTTAGGCTCACTTAACTCCTTCTACCACAGACCTGAGCGCAACAGTAATAGTACCATTACAATAGCAATAGTAGCAATCTCAATGCTTTGTTCAATGCTTTTCTCCAAGTAACAAAAGTGAAATCATTTAGTCCAGCTTATTAAAGTTGAATTCAAGTTCAATTTTAAAGATCAGTAGGAAAGATGGTTCCAAATATTTGCCAAGATACTGACTTCCCCCGGGGTCGCCATAACATGAAAAAAAAAAAAAAAAAAGTGTGAGACTCAAGGCAGATGAAGAGCCTCAATGGGAGACTGTACCTAGCTGTGACATCTAATTAGTCCTTCTGGGAAGAAAATTGAGTCTTGTCATAAGAACCAATTCACTCAATGACTAGTGACTATGTAGACCTGCACTGCCCAATATGTCAGCCATTAGTCACATGTAGCTGTTTTAATTAAGGTTTTAAAATTCAAATCCTCAGACACGGTAACCACATTTAAAGTACTCAGTGAATAGGCACTGACTATTTTTCATCATCACAGAAATTTCCGTTGGGTGGCACCAACCTAGAACGTTATGCTGGGAAGGATTATGAGGTTGTGTCTGGGCAGCAGGAAAGAATGTCCCGGTCCATTATCAATGTCTCCAGTAGGTTCTGGGTGCGCCAAGGGAAGCACATTCCAAGTGTATTGACCATTCTTGAGATAACAGTATAGATCTTAATAAGACTTTGGGTTCCTTAAAGGCAGGTATTCCACACAGGTAATATCACCGTGCCTTGTAAAAAAAGGCAGTTAATAAACATTGGAAGAGAATTAGATTATAATAATAAAAGCCATTTCACATACTTTTAGAAAAAAATGTACAAGGTTCCCAACATTCATGCTATATCTATCAATGTGATCTCTGATGATGTGCTGACTCTCCTAACTTTTTCCCACACTAGTGCTTGACAACATGAGGAAAGCTCTCAAGTTCCTGAAGACTGAATTGTAGAGAGGAAACAAAATCTGCAAGCTCCTCCCTTTGTGTTGGGCCTTGAGACTTGGAACCAGAGGAGATTTTAGAAGACTGTGGAGAAGGCAGAAGCACTGGTGAACCTACTGATTAGATGATGGGTTCATGTTACAACAGCTCTTTTTTTAAATTTTGTCTTAAGTATACATGCATGAAAACAATATCTTATACTACGATAGTGAGCCATGATTTTTTTAAAAATAAATCCTTTTAGTGGTGTTCAAACTGTTCTTTTTTCCCCCAATTTGGTCTTTCACAGAAAAGGTATTCGGTTCATTCACCAAATAGGATTTTCAGACACACAAAATGTTCCAAAAGAGGACAATACAAACCTAGTTCAAGCAACAAAGCCCAAAAACAAAGTTATCATCTCATCTCGCTACAGTTTCTCACTGGGTGACTGAAAGTAGACATGAGCTTGAACAACAGAAGTATCAAACAATACGCTCTAATGTGAAAGAATATCTACAAAGGCATCCCAGGAAAATCAATACCTAATTGAAGACCACCCCTCCTCACCCTGGCCAGAAACCCCAATGGACACTCTTGAATTTAGCAATCCAGTTTTAGTTTAGATTTTGCTCTCTGAGAAAGCCTCTGGCAGGTAGCTTTCTCCTTCAGAAGACTAATTTTGTAAAAAAAAAAGTTCATTCAGGGCTTCCCAGGTGACGCAGTGGTTGAGAGTCTGCCTGCTAATGCAGGGGACACGGGTTCGTGACCCGGTCTGGGAAGATCCCACATGCCACGGAGCTGCTGGGCCCGTGAGCCATGGCCACTGAGTCTGCGCGTCCGGAGCCTGTGCTCCACAACGGGAGAGGCCACAGCAGTGAGAGGCCCGAGTACCGCACAAAAAAAAAAAAAAAAGTAAGGTCATTCAAAGAACATCTGTATCCTTAAACACACCCTAATGAAATTGTGAAAATTAAACTCATAATATATTTGTTTTCTTAAGGTTTTAGAGTACTGGCCGGGAATAAATTCAGTTGATATGTTCCCATCTTCTTCACCCAAACGTGACCTGCTGGGTCAAGAGCAAAGGGCACTGACATCATGTCCATGGGGTAGAGATCAGAGGTTACTACTTATCTTTGGAAGAGGTGAGAGAGGAGGTACCATCAGATAGCGGAGCAGTTAACTACTTTTAACTCTTTATTCTGCTGCCAAAAGTTAGAACCATGTATTCACTACTTCACTACATATTTACTCTCACGTTCATTGTTAGATAAAATTCCTTTGTCACCCCAACCCCACTGCCTTCTTTGGTCCCCGAATGGCTGCGACAGTCTGTGCAATGCTTTGTCTATTGGTTATCTATTGCTTGTCTTAATTAACTTTGTTTGTTTGTTTGTTTGGATACAGCCTTTTCTGAATGGCATTATTAACTTTCCCCAGTTAATACTTTTTAAAATACTTTTCCCTCACACAGTACTGTCAAAGAGCTCTGCAACAGAAACCTATGTTGTTGATTTAATGACATATAAATCCTCAGCAAAAATATCACCAGAGGGACTGGGTGCCCTCCTTGTAAGTAGGTAAGCTACATGTACTTAAAAAGGTAAAATATCCCATTTAGAAAGCTCTCTGAGGGTTAACTGGAGGAAAACAACAGTTTCCACGTGTATAAACAAATATTTTGAAAGACAACTTCTAAGCTCTTCAGGTTTCCTTTATTGTACAGCAAAATAGTTTTTTTTTTTAAATTGGGCTGATGTGAAATAAGATTAAATGCTTAAAATTTATTGAATGACATGCTATTTTAGCCACCCATATACTTTTTAAAATATAAATACATCTCTGAGAAGTCAAATGTCAAGGCTGCAAGGAAAATGAGTCTCCCTTAGGAAAGTGACAGAGCAATAGTCATTAAAAAAAAAAAAACTGATCAACTTTGACTCAGTCTCCTCTACTTCTGAGAATTTGTCCTAAGAAAATCATTCAAGAGAAACTGTTCTGTGAAGATGCCAACGGCAACATTATTTAAACATACCCAAAGAAAGGGGCCACCTCCAAATCTAATGAATACATAATTAACACAAAGTGCACTATGTTGTCATCTGTAAGTTATAAACAACACAGAGAAACAAAAAGGGTAAGTGAAAAAGAATTTAAGAATTTCTATGCTATAATTGCAACTACAGTACGTGTGTACTTAACAAAGGTTAGAAAGAGAAGTTGCAAACATAAAAATGGTTGTTTTAAGCTCATGGAAATGTTAACAATGCCTGCTCTTTCTACCAAACCCTTTACTGTCATCTCACAATCTTTCTTTTGTGTTTAAATAAATTTAAGTGAGAGCATATCTTGAGAGAGAAATGGAAGAATGCCTTAAGACTAGAGTATTATTTTGAACAGCTGAATTAAAATGTTGGTAACCTAGGGGGGATGTAAAATGGTACAGCCACTATGAAAAAAATATAACCGTTCCTCAAAAAACAAATACAGAATTACCATACAATCTGATAATTCCACTTCTGAGTAGGTACCCAAAAAGATATCTGTATACTCACATTCACAGCACCATTGTTGACAATAGCTGGGAGGTAGAAGCAAACCAAATAGCCACTGATGGATGAATGTGTAAACAAAATGTGCTTTACATAGAATAGAATATTCCGTAGCCTTTAAAAGAAGGAAATTCTGACATATGGATGAACATGGAGGACATTATGCTAAGTGAAATAAACCAGTCACACAAGGACAAATACTGTCTGATTTCACTAAGATGAGGTATCTAGAGCAGTCGAGTTCATACAGATAAAGTGGAATGGTAGTTGCCAGCAGCTGAGGGGAGGGAGGAATGAGGGGGTTACTGTTTAACAGATACAAAGTTTCAGTTTGGGAAGATGAAAACCTTCTAGAAATGGATGGTGGTGACAATTGTGCAACAATGTGAATGTACTTAATAACACTGAACTACCTATGCACTTAAGATAGTTAAAATGATACATTTTATTCTATGTATATGTTACCACCTTAATTTTTTTTTTATCAGTTTTATCTGAGGGTAGGAGGGAGAGCACTAACTTTGAAAAATGAGTAACAAAAGTCATCTGTAAAAGTCATTTACGTAGATGATCAACATACCTGACTAAACCTTTATTACCTGTTTTAGAACCGTGGTCTTCTTCAAACGATCACCTATAACCAGCTATCTCTGCTTTGGTTTTTTGCTGGTTCGATGCCTTCAGTAATCCTAAGTAGGTACTGAGGTCCTCGTATTGAGTAATCACTGTTGAGAATGGGAGCTGGAGGGAGAAGAGAAAGAGCTCGAAGGCAAGCACGAAACTTTCCAGCACCCCACCAGTGAGGCAGACTTCAAAGTTCAGATGAAGTCAGCCTAACTTACTAAGAGGCCACCTGGCAAGTCGTGACGTCATCGACCTGTCAAAAGCAAGATCCCAAAAGCAAGCAGAAATGGTTTCACCCTCCAAGTGACGTCAAAGTCCGTTCTTTGACATATATTTTCACTCACAGGGACCTCCCTCAAGCCCTTCTTTGAAAATGAATGCCAAAAGCTGAGTTTCCTCAGCAGAGGAGAGGACCGGAGAAGCAGCCTGGCACATGGTATAGGGGGGGGCTGCTCTTCCCCTTTCCCATTGTTTCAACGACTACAATTGTGATCATGACATTCCCGATAAACTTCAACATGAAAAGCTGTGGTCTCTTTTCTCTTTCTCTTTCTCCCTGCCTCTCCCTCTGGAGTCAGGTGGAGGTGTGGGGTGAAGGGCACTGCCCCTTTAAAATTGTTTAGAAAACATTCATTGAAAACCCACCTTGTAATTGCATCTGGCATAGAGAGCCTGGTGTAAAAGTGAACTGCGAGACCCAAACATACCAAGTGCAGAACAAATTTACACAAATCCCTTCACTTATCCAGAAACCTGGACAACTTGGTCTTTAACCTTATTGTAATAAAGCAATCGATTGCAATAAAACCTTATTGCAATAAAACAACCGATATGTGAATGATCCTATTGGTATAATCATGATGCCCAAAAGTGGTTTTCCCCTAGAAAATACTAGGTAAAAACGTGATTCTAAATTTCTCAGTACCAGCTAAATGGTGAAACAGTTTCATATATTTAGTCAGTGCATTTTCAAAAGGATGAAAAACTCAAACAGGGTTAAACAAATATTTAGAAAAACTGTGGGAGGAGGTTTTTGGCTGAAGAAACTAAGAACTAAAAGCCACCCTTCTGGTTTCTTTTTCTTCTGAAAGGTTCCATTCAGCAGCATATTACTTAGGTTGAACATGCATAACTGGTTTTCACACACTCACTGTCGCTTAGATAACACAGTAGCTGAAATGAATTTAAGCTATATGAGCTTGGATTTCCAGAATTTATAACCTTTTTGTTTCCCTTTGTATTAGCCTTACATTTTCTAAAATTTCAACTTTAACATCAAGGCTGACTGGGTAAATGTTCTGAGAAACATTTCTCTAAACGAAATAAGTCCACAGAGAATGAAAGAATTTTTTAAAATAGGTTTTTTGTTTGTCTGCTTTTTAATAAATGCTAGGTTTAGAAGAAAGAAGCTCTGGAGTCTTGAGTTGGCCTTACAGACATTTGTTACCGCTCCAGGACAGACCCTGATTTGAAACGTACCCTCCTCTGAGGACACAAAATGTGTTTGTGGCAACATTTTGCGCACAAGAGGCAGTGGCCCTCCTGTCATCCTGGGATCAGCCTGACCTCGGCAGGCTCACCAGCAGCCATTCGGAACTCGGGACAGTATTCAGAGTTTAGTAGTCCTAAAGATTCTTGCTTCTCAGTCCCTGGTCTGTAACTAGGGTGACCTAAATAAGGCCATTGCAATTAGAGCACAAACCAAGGCTATGGGTTGGTTCTCTCTGGAACAGCCCTTGCCACATAAAATCATTCGCACCAAGAAAAGTATTCTAGTAGGAGATTCCAGAACTTCATGGAAACTTCAAAATGCAACAAAGCAAACCGGGAAAATACAAAATGCCTTAAAGGAAGACGGAGTCCAAAAATCTCACTTCTTTCATGAGTCACTTACAATCTCATCTTATGGTACAAGTGGCAACACTTATACGGTCGCCCAGAGCTCAATATGAAATCGAAGGAGGGCAGAATACGCCACCCCACAATATGCCTCTTCGGCATTAAGATTATTTTGAGTTGATTATTTTTGAGAAAGAACAGACAGGAGAAGCTCTGAAAACAGAGTAGAAATTTACTCTTCTGTAAGGTAAATTTACACTTAAATCTCCATTTGTGAAGGTGTCTCCTTCTCTGTACCAGGAAGAAAAGGATGATTCCAAATCACAAGAAACTCTTTTATCAATGGCACTGGCTTAAAACTGTTAAAAAAACCTTATCCTTATTTACTGTGTCTTTCCTAGTAACCTCCCATAACTGGCTTCCTGACAGCCCCCCTCCCATACACACACACCTTTCTTTTGCCTTTAGCTGAAGATGGTATTTAAGATGATGGCTTGAGCCATCTCGAGGAGTTAATCAGTTTTTCTGGATATTTCCTATGTATACATGAGGTATACATGTTAATAAATTTCTGTTGTTTCTCTTGTTATCTGTCATTTGCTACACGGGGTCTCAGTCAAGAACTCAGAAGAACAGAGAAAAAATTATTTTTCTTCCCCTACAACAGCATGGGAATTGCACCAAGGGAATTTAGTTTTCTTGAAAGATAAGCCAGTCTTCCAGAGCCATGTAAGTGACCCACCCTCAATGCTCTAAAATTCTATAGATTAACTATTTATCCTCTTTCTTGGTCTAAAAGCCATCAAAACGATTACTAATGAAATACCATATACTACATAAAATATAAGACAGGAAATTAGTAATTTTTAGTAACAGGAAAGAACTTTTACATATTTTTCCCCCCAAAATGAGCGACTTCTCTTTTAAAAAACAATTTTCCCTATGGAGAAAATATCAGACACTGAAACATTTCAAGAAAAGATTTTGGGATGACTACTGGTGCTGGAAGTTAATTCCATGGCTGGATTATACACTGAAATAGCAACACTCAGCTCTAGGTCAGTCAAAGGGAACCCAAAGCAAAAAAGAGAAGAATTCCACTTCACTTAATTCATTTATCAATCCTTCCATTACTTTCTTTTAATTCAAACATTCATAGACGAAGAAAGGTTTCCATACTTAATTTTTTAACATAATATACAGAACCACGGTACTATTTAAGTTCCAAATTATGGGAGATCACATTCAAATACGCTTGGATTTGATGACTTGCTGTGACAATACAGAGAAATTTCACGGAAAAGGTATTTAGAATTTGTAAGATAGTCAAATATCTTTTTGCTATGTGGGCCAATGCATTAATAGTAACTTGATTAAAAAGGCAGTCTTTTGGACTTCAAATTATTATAAAAGAATATCAAGATTATACAGATATACTTTCTGAATTTCTCAAACTCATTTCATTTTGAAGGCTGAAGGCAAATGTTACATATTAGAACATTCATGAAACCATTTCTCCTTTGCACTTACCTGTAAAAATCAAAAACTAAACCACAATTTCCTAAAGACCTAGCTATTTCTAGAGTACATTAGTGTAATCAGAAGGACTACTAGAACTAAATTATCACTTTTATGTTAACAATTTTCACCACAACATCTTTCCTAATAAAAGGACAAAAAAATTGGGGAATTTAGATTTCCCTTATTGAACTTAACAGAATAGAATCTCATACTTTCTGGCTTTAATAAACTTCAACTTTTTTCCAGTGGGAACTATCTACACAGCACAGTGCCACATACAATTAATTATTCCAGTGAGATGTACATTTAGATTCACAATATGATCAACACAATAGTGCCATACAAAGTTTTTCTGCAGGTAAAAACGCTAAGAAAGGCCACAGTGGACAGTGCCAGACACTGTGAAAAACAGTAGATTACAAGGTACCACTGAGGTTCAGAGGAGACCACAAGTTTCAGACTTTTTCAGCAATGGAAAAAGAAAAACATTTAGAGAAACATAAAAATATATCATTCACTGTCAATTATGTAATTTTTCATATACTGTTTCCTTAAACAGGCAAATTAGCTTAACTTAGAGGAAATGTACAAGATCAGAATATGAAAGATTTTTCTTGTTTTCTCATCAAAGGAATGCACTAGGATTAGCACGAGGATCTTTCTGGTTCCTGTATCTGTAGGTCAGCCAAACACCCAGGATCTGGAACGGGAAAAAGAAAAGAAGAAAGAGAAGGTGACAGTTGTGTGTATTTATTCAGTTTATCAGCAAAATAATCTGGAACCTCTGAAGCACTTTGTATTATTTGTTCAAAGAGGAAGAGATTTCTTTTTAAAATGTAGTATGGGGCTTCCCTGGTGGTGCAGTGGTTGAGAGTCTGCCTGCTAATGCAGGGGACATAGGTTCGAGCACCGGTCCGGGAAGATCCCACATGCCGCGGAGCGGCTGGACCCGTGAGCCACGGCCGCTGAGCCTGCGCGTCCGGAGCCTGTGCTCCGCAACGGAAGAGGCCACAACAGTGAGAGGCCCGCGTACCGCAAAAAAAAAAAAAAAAAAAGTAGTATGTAACCCAAATTAGAGATCCTAAGAAAAAGTAATAGGAACATTGTGGTAGGCTGAATAATGGCCCTCCAAGGTTGTCCACACCATTATCCCCAGAATCTGCAAATATTCAACCTTACGTGGTAACAGGGACATTGCAGACATGACTGAGTTAAAGCTCGTGAGACAGGGAGATTATCTGGGTGGGCTCTGTGACGTAATCACAGGGGTCCTTAAAAGAGGGAAGCAGGAAGGACAAAAATCAGAGATACAGTCAAAAGGTGATGTCATGACAGAAGCACTGGGAAGCAGATTCAGAGAGAGAAGATGCAACACTGCTGGCTTTGAAGATGAAGAAAAGTCAAGCCAAAGTCGAGCCAAGGGGTGCAGGCAGCCTCTAGAAGCTAGAAAAGGCAAGAAAAGAGGTTTCCTCCAGAGCCTCCAGAATGAGGCTCCATTTTAAGCTTCTGACCTCCAGAAGTATAAGACGATAAATTTGTGTTGCTTTAAGCTACTACATTTGTGATTACTTGTTAGAGTGGCAATAGTAAAGTGATACAAGTTAGCTAATAAGACTGAAATGTCTTAATAGCTAAAAAATCATAGATTTTGCTAAATCAGAAACAGAGTTTGGCAAAACTTAAGCAGTAACAAAAATCCTACCATAAATACATTTTCCAACACAGATCATAAAAAATGTCATAATTCCTACCTCTCCAAGGGAGGGGGACGTATACTTTTAGAAAAGTAATAAGTAGTTATCGTGCCATTTCTCACACCACGTTCACTAACGAGTTAACCAATATAACCTGCCTTTTTTTTAATTGAGAAATGTGTTCATTCTGGTTCTGCTACCTCAAAGTTGATTTATTTAAAATAACCAAAAATTCTTAGACTGAATAAGATGCAAAATTTTAATGGAACAAAATGAATTTCAAATTATATTTCCCGTTTCAGACCTGTGCCAACTTTTAATCTAAATTTTGTTCACTTGACTTCATAACTACTCATTAGCTCTTGAAACTACGTATAGAGAATTGTGGTAAATCTAAAATTTTCTCCATTTACCACAATAATAATTTCTGAGTTACTATAAAACTCATGACTGGCGATGTTTATTATAACATGTAAGGGCTGATGGAACTATGCTTTGTGTTGAATCAAGGAGACATAAGTCTAATTTAAGGAAGTGGAAAGTCTGGTTTGGTGTCTGTATGACGGGGGTTAGGGGGAAGGAATTTACTTAAACCTATGAAGAGTACTTTGTGACTGGCTCTATTCTTCACATTTCACAAATTCATATAATTTGACCAAAAACCCTATATGATACGAACTGTGAGGGAATTGAGGCATCCAGAGGTTAAATAACTAGATAATAGCTACACAGGTCATGAGTGCCAGAACCAGGATTCAAATCTTGGATCCAAGCTCTTAATTACGTATGTTGTTTCATATGAGAATCAGATGTGTTACAGGCCATTCTCAAGCTAACAACATTCCACCTACCGTTTCAGCCATGCTTGTTATTATAGTACTGAAGTACTTACACACCTGTTATCAAGCAGCTACTTCTCTGACACCTCTCAGCCTGCCCGAGCATCCTTTCCCTGACCCTGCCTCAGAAATACCGGCACACAGGGAACTTCTGGTTAGAATTTTTGAGTTTGTCAAATATTTTTATAATCACCCCAGAATACGTGCCGATGGTGTAAGTTACAGTTCTTAGGGGAAACAAAGCTGTCGGGTAAATAAAATACTCATAATCTGGAGTCACGTTTTACCAGAATTCCTCCAATTAAGCTGTGATAAAACGAAACCACCTCTTCTTGTGTTCCATTGCTGGACCACTATCTCCTCACACCCAGGGAGAGCATGAAAAGGTCATGCCCAAAATGCAAAAAGATCAAAGTTAGATAATTACTGGATTTTTAGCTTACAAAGGTGCTCATGATTTAAAGATTTTCAAGGGTAACTTTGACCCAATCATAAACTCTGCTGACTCTAGAACCTACACCCAGGATGCAAGAGGTCACCAGAGTACAGTTCTATGAAATGTCTACACAGTGTGCAAAAGGCATGTCCTTTGTTATTTATTTTATATTTATTAAATATAGAAAGGCAGAAGGTAATATGACAAAATATTAATGATTTCTGAGGAGGTAATTTTAGTTAGTAGATACATTTACTCTTTCAGCTTCATAATTGTCTGTATTTTCTAAATTTTCTACAAAGCACATGTACTAATTGTTATAACTTTTTGGGGGGATTCTAAATCAATGTTTCTTTGATGGTTTAAATTTATTTGCATGTATTACAATTAGTTCAAAGGAAATCTTTCTATTTCATCTACGTCAGGAAATCATCAGCTAGTTAGTCTCATCCCTTCAAACTCTGAGAATCGCTGATTCTGTGAAATATTGAATAAAATAAAAATTTAAAAAGTGAGAGAGCCTATAAAATAGTCACTATCCAAAAAATATCAGGTTGGATAAATTACTGTTAAAATCGCTAGCTAGGGGGCTTCCCTGGTGGCGCAGGGGTTGAGAGTCTGCCTGCCGATGCAGGGGATGCGGGTTCGTGCCCCGGTCTGGGAAGATCCCACATGCCGCGGAGCGGCTGGGCCCGTGAGCCATGGCTGCTGAGCCTGCGCGTCCGGAGCCTGTGCTCCGCAACGGGAGAGGCCACCACAACAGTGAGAGGTCCGCGTATCGGAAAAAAAAAAAAAAAAATCTCTAGCTAGGTTTCAAAAGGACATGGTGTATAAATTCAGAGCAGGACTCCATGAAAGAACACCTTACAAATCTAAGACCCATGAGTTTATATTCTTGAATGATTAATATTTTAGAAGACAGCGGGGGCTGGGAGGGATGAATAGGCAGAACACAGAGAGCATTTTTAGGGTAGTGAACATACTCTGTATGATACCATAATGATGGAGATATTTGTCCAAACTCATAGACTGTACAACACCAAAAGTGAACCCTAATGTAGGTTATGGACTTTGTGTGTTATTATGTGCCAATGTAGTTTCATCAGCTGTGACAAATGCACCATCCGGTGAGTCATGGTGACAGTGCGGAGGCTATGCTTGTGTGGGTGCAGGGAGATACTGGAAATCTCTGGACCTTCCTCTCAATTTGGCTGTGAACTTAAAACTGCTCTAAAAATAAATAAATAACCTCCTTTTAAAATAATATATGCATAGCTGAAGGCAGTGTGATCTGATGAGAAGAAGATGGAGCTGCTCAAAAGAACTAAATTCTCAAAATAAATCCCAGCTATAAAAAAGAAACCATGTGGCGAAATTCTGATCATTACTGACTCTGGCTAATGGAGTGTATGCAGATTGCTCATTCTGGTTTTTTCCCACCTATATTTTTAAATTTTTATGACAAATTCTTTTAACTTTTAAATCCATGTTTTATTTTAAAAGAAAGAAAGGGAAAATGCACAGGATTGTTTTCAAACGGTATATGCATTTTCTTGAATCAATGCCATGACCAACCCAGAAGTAAGATGGCTCCTTCCTGAGAAAAAGTGAAGTGAAAATATGCTTAGAGTAGGAAGGGATGTCAGTGAAAACTTCTTTTGAAAAGTGAATACTAATGAGAACTCCTGGGAGGAATTGCAGGGGGCCCAGGTTCAATCCCTGGTCGGGGAACTAAGATCCCGCAAATGTGGTGAGGCCAAAAAAAAAAAAAAAAAAGTGAATACTAAGCTTGGTCTTTATCTCCAGTTTGATAATAACAGCCATGTACGGCTTTTTCATTCTCAAAGGGAGAAAAAGAAACTGAATTAGAATATACAATATACACAAACATCTACGTATATATAATATGCTATCATAATCATACATTTTATACATCTATATGTAATGTATACATTATATACACAAATTCAATACATGTCACACACACACAATCAAAATGAGAAGATCTAATGTGTAACGTGGTGACTACAGTTGATAACACTGTATTGTACAAGTGTATTGTACAATACAATACTGTACAAAATACTGTATTGTACTGTACAATCTACTCTCTTGCTAAGAGAGTAGAACTTAAATGTTTTCACCAAAAAAAATAAAAAAGGTATATATGTGAGGTGATGGATGTGTTAATTAACTTGATAGGGGGAACCCTTTCACAATGTATATGTATATCAAATCATCATGATATACACTTTAAATATCTTACAATTTTATTTGTCAGTTATACCTTGATAAAACAAAAAATACATTTTTTTGTATTTTTATATTTAATTATACAGAGAGAAATAAATTTCTAGGCCCAAGATGAAGCTGCTCTTATCCAGGGTGCCACATCAGCAAACCGAAACTTGGGTAACCTTTGTGTCCCTGTAAATGCTCCTCTTGACCGGAAGTGCAATATATTCAGTCAGCCAATCCCCAAAGGCCAAGCCAGCTCTGGGCCTTCTCACCCCAAACAAGACTGACTATGTGGCCCCAGCCAATCAGATATTTTCTATTATTCCCTTCCTTATTCTTTAACCTATAAAAGCTCCTCGCCTTCGGCCTTATTTTGCAGTTCTCTGAAAGGAGACTGTCCATGAAGTGTTAAATTTTGTTTGTATCACCTAAACTGCTTTCTTTAATCATTTTTAACATATATAATCAAAATGAGAAAAGGCCTTCTAAACATAAAAATCAACTGGATAAACCATATAGGCAAAAAGCAATAAACTGAACCACATAAAAAGTAAAACCTATACATTTTATTTAAAAACCATGAAAAAGTTAAGTAAATGCAAAAGAAATTGAAAGCAGGACAAAGAAGCCAAGTAGAGTGAGTGATGAGAGGAGGAGGGAGCCAGGAAGGGAACGGAGGAAATAAAAGCTGAGTGGGCAACTTTCTGGGGCGCCTGGGTTTCTAAAAGCACCCGGTGAGCCCCAGCCTTGAGGTCTCTTTTCTAAACAACCTTCTACCCCTGAGGCCCACTCTCCTATTCTTTTACAAAATTCCCCTTTTTTGCATATACTGAGTTACAGGCGATCCAAAGGTCCTTGATCAGGACAGACAGTAGGTGGGCAATTCACAAAAGAAGTAATACCAGTGGTCCAAAAACACATGAATACATGAATATTTTCAAATTCACTAGTCACATTTCCAAAAGAGCAAACAGAACTGTAATACTATTTTTACCTATCAAATTGGCAAGTATTTTGTAAGATAAAAATATCGAGAATTAGTGCTTGAACCAAAAGTTGGTAGAATCTCCCCCAAAAGGCAATTTGGCAATATTTATCAAACTCTTTTAAAATGCCCATATACTGAATGTCATCTTTTACTTCTGGAGGTATACTCTAAAGAAAAACTAGGGAATATAGATTAAAAAAATATATATACAAGGAAGTTGACCATGAAATTACTTATTATAGGGACATACTGATGGGGAAATCAAATGTGCAAGAAATTAAATGACACAGTAAACTTCAAATATACAAAATACTTCAGATTTTTCTGATTTCCTTTTAAAGATAAATGCTCATTCTTACAATAGCCTACCACATACTTCCACAGTTATAGGCACAATCTTACTTAATAGCATTATTCTACACATGCTATTCTTTGTTTAAAACAGGTGTGACCTGGGCAATTAACACAGCCATCACAGGAGTCTCATCATCTTTTTTTAAGGGGGTATAATATGGGGACTTGTACATCAATAATTTACTCATGTCTACAAAATGACAGCTAACACACACAGCGCTTGCCATTATGTCAGGCATTTTTCTAACTATTACAAGTTTTTACATATACTAACTCCTTTAAGCATCAAAACAACTCTATGAAATAGGGGCTTTCCATTATTATGCCTGTTTGCAAAGTCGAAACAGCAGCACAGAAAGATTAGGGAACTTGCCCATGGTCACACAGTTAATAAAGCAGGAGAACTAGGTTTCCAACCCAGACAGTGCATTTTTTAACTATTTGCTCTTGTCTAATAAACTCTAGTTTCACCCGCTCATTATTGACAAACATGAGCTGGCCCAAACGTTTGCTGTTATAAACAATAAACATTCTTGTGTATTCATTTTACATAGTTATATAATTATCTCCATGAAATAAAGCACTGCAAGTAGAATTGATGAGTTAAAGAAAAAAGTTTTAATTTAAATACATATTGCCAATTCAGATGCATCAAAAATGTCCAGAGTTATTGAGTGTTTAATAAAGACAACGAGGACTTAGCATTCCTCAAAAATTATCAAAATAATATGTGTGTGGTTTTGCTTAGACATTTATATAAATGTATTAATACAGTAAATATATTAATATAACAAATATATGTTATATAGGTAAGAAATTAATAACAACGATTACCTACAGGTTTTAGAAGGCTAGGAACAAAGGGGAGTGCGGATAGGGTTGGAAGGCAACTTTTCAAAGCATACCTATATATAAATGTATGCATATTACACATTAATAGATGTATTAAACAATGTGAATGTCCTACCTATTCCAAAATTATATCTAAAATTATAATTTATCATGCAACTCTAGAAATAGAAGAGACCCAAGAGATAACCCAGTCTAATATCTTCATTTAATTTTACATAATTTAATGATCAAGCACTTCACCCTGTATAAACAGTGCTAAATCTGTGATGCCTGATTTCAAGCCACAGCTCCTCCTATTACAGTACTAGCTCCCAGTGAAAACATCCATTGATACATTCCAAAAGTTAAGTGCCATGCTCCCTTGCCCTATAAAACAGGAATCTCACGACAAAGCATGGAAGATATCGAGTTCTTTGTACATACCTCTGTAAAACTGAAGAAGAGGCCAATGCCGCCAACAAATCTCAAAACTTCTCCTGCGTATTTTCCTATTATTGGAGCACAGGGTGAGCACTGGTGGCTGCTCTTCACACAGCTCTGTATCGATTTTCAAAAAAGAACTTTTATTTCAAAGTACATTTATAATGAGCAGATTAAAAAAAAAAACACCCACATAAAAATGACTGTCTGGAATATCACATCCAACCTGGAGCCATGGCTCTTTAGTAGCGTCCAAAATCGTAAGGTGGCTCCTAAGACTCCCACCCCCAGGGTACATGCCCTGAAGAACCACCCCTTGAGAGTGGATGGGATTCGTGAATAATGATGCACTGTCACTCTCCTGTTTATGTGGCATTACATAAGACACTGTCTTAATAAAGTGAAGAGATTTTCACACTGCCTTTGATGCCATGTTGTGAGATGGCTGTATAGTTAAGACCTGAGCAGCATCTAGGAACTTAGAGACACCAGAAAGAAAATGGGGCTTCAGTCCTACAACTACCAGAAGCTGAATTCAACCAACAATAGCTTGGTAGAAGACCCCAAACCTGAGACGAGATTGTAGCCCTGGCCAATACCTTGACTTCATTCTGGTGAGATCCTGATGAACAGAGGACCTAGCTAAGCTATATGCAGGCTCCTGACTTAGGGAAACTAAGACAATAAACGGGTGTTGTTTTAACCACTAAAATTGTGATAATGTATTATATAGCAATAGAAAACTAATAACCCACAAAAGAGGACACAACGAGGGGATGTCCAGCTCAGGGCTCAGCGAGGGGGTAATAGGAGTTTCCCCAAAATATGAACCCATGTAAACTTCCCAGGAGAGCCAAGCTCCAAGCTCCAAGTCCATCCCCATACGGGATTGGGCTGGACTTGGGAGGTCAGTGGTCTGGCCTGGGGCAACAGGAAGGCTCTAATTGATCTATCGCTAGCTCAGCTCCCAGAGAGAAAGGGCATGAAGTTGTGATGGGGAAGAAGGGAGAGAGGAAAGAGGGTGGTTCCTTGTGTCCTCCACCCTGGGGATGTTTAGCTGGTTGAGAAGCCCAATTTAGTACAGACCACTCCCCTCCTACCACCCTGATAGGCTTCCAAACCAAGATATTTACTTGCTGATCTGCTGTTATTTCTCTTTCACAACTTGTTCTAGGAGGATTTGACTGGGAAGGAATTAGGGGCAAAGAACCAAAAGCATCCGTGTCTGGCTGGGCCCTGGAATATTCAGTATCCTCAGGATGGATATTTGAGAACAGATAATTGATACAATAGTGTACACGGAATGTAATGCTGGTATATAAAAAACACTTTAAAAGTACAATTCAGCATCAGAAAGTCCACTTCTTCCATGTTAACCATTATTCATCTGTATGCAATACATCTCCAAAAAACATTTTATACTTTGTACTTACAGCCAGACAGGTGTCATTTGGGTTAAAACTTCGGAACCCACAGCAGTTTAAATTTCTCTGGATGTCATTTCGAGCACTTGCTGTATTGTTCCAACCAACTTCCAAAAGCTGACCCTAGAAAACGCATTTAAACATACATTAAAATGTGTCATCCTGGGACTTCCCTGAAGGTCCAGTGGTTAAGACTTCACCTTCCAAGGCAGGGGGTGCAGGTTCAATCCTTGGTCGGGGAGCTAAGATCCCACATGCCTCGTGACCGAAAAAACAAAACATAAAACAGAAGCAATATTTTAACAAATTCAATAAAGACTTTAAAAATGGTCCACACAAAAAAAAAAATCTTAAAAAAAAGTGTCATCCCTGCATAAAATGTATAAAGCTGGAGCCTGCAACTCTTAAAACTGAGTGCACCTAATATAATACTCTTTATAAGAGCATCAAAACTTTTCAAAGGGTTACACTTCAATCTGTAACAAAAAGAAGGCGTGATTTCTATCCCAAGAATAAAACGTCTTCACGTTCACATGTGATTTAAAAGAAGCACTTAGGTCAAAGGACTAGTTTTCAGAGTGTAGCAAGACAAATTTTCCATTGCCCCAAAAGAGAGACCCATATTCTTCAAACAAATTAGAGTTTGAAGAGAATAATTGCCAGAATGAAACCACAAACATTCTGGAGCAAATGTTTCATTGCATAGAAGTAGGGAAAGACTGGGTGAATATCCGTTAGCAGGAGCACTTTTTACCCAGTGAGGGCAAAATCCTACTTCAAGGATGCAGAAAATAGCAACACGTGGTGTTTTAGGGCTGTAAGCAGCCCCACTAAAGCCATGAGGAACAAAAGACTTCAGCTATGTGGAGTGAAATGGCATCCTGAACAAGAAGAAATTATTTTATATTCCAATCATTCCTCCCCCTTTCTTCCTACATGTACTATGTGGTATAATAAAGTAGAAAGAAAAAAAATCTTTGCTTACCTGTTGCTCCTGGTTCAGGGCTAAACAAGCACATGATACGGAAAACTGGACAATAAATACAAGTAAGAGAATAATCATGTACTGAGAATCAAAGTTAAGGAAAGCTCTGGAAATGCTTAAAATAACATAAAACAGAGTTACTGGCAACTTCACAACTCCCTAGAAGGAAGTCACCCAGAAAACAGACCAAATGGCACTTAGAGAAAGTGCAAGAAGAATACACGTAATTTTTATTTTGATAATACACTGTAGGTATAATTATATAGAAAAATACTAACAATAATTATTTAAATGCTGATCTATTATAGAGAAAAGACTTGTGGTTGCCAAGGGGGAGGGGAGTGGAGAGGGATGGATTGGGAGTTTGGGATTAGCAGATGCAAACCGTTATACATAGGATGGATAAACAACATGGTCCTACTGTATAGCACAGGGAACTATATTCAATATCCTGTGATAAACCATAATGGAAAAGAATATGAAAACAATATATATGTATAACTGAGTCCCTTTGCTATACAGCAGAAATTGAACACAACATTGTAAATCAACTATACTTCAATAAATTATTACTTCAATAAATTATTAAAAATAAATAAATAAAAATAAAAAGCTGATCTATTATAATTTCATTTAGATTAAAATAAAAATTCTTACATAGATAAAAAAGGAAATAAGTAGAGATAAATGTATGTAAGCTTTCTTAATATCAACTCTTAAAAAAATCATTGTGAAATTCTCAACCAAATATTAATGACTTGGAAAGGACATAGAAGTCTCTGAATCAGTTCAATGTAACTGAATTTGCAACACATAAATAGGATGATACTGAACTTGCAGAATACATTCGTCATGATGTGAAATGGAGAGAGAATATGTAAACATACAATAACTTAACCCTAAGAAATGTTCCTAATGTTGGTTGGACAAATACGCCTAATGCTTGCCAGGAGTTGCTCTCTGGCAATTAATTTCCTAATGGTTATTTTAAATTAGTTGTAGTTATCACAGGAGTAATCAGTAAGATAAGAGCAAACCCAAGTGGGGTATAAATCCCACCTGTAAAAGAGGATACAAAAAAAAGCAACACCTGATGGTGTTTCACGGCTCCGATCAGCCCCACTAATGCAATCAGGAACAAGAAGATGCCCACTGCGATGACCACACCGACCACCCGGAGACTGGAAATCAGCCCGAAGCCGATGCCCCACGCTGCAATTCCAATGAGCAGCAGACTAACCAACTGCAAAAACAACCACAAAGGGCAGTGATGGGGGGGGGGGAGAAGAAAGAGAGGAAAAGCGTCAATTTATGTATTAATATCAAGAACATTTTTCAGGCACCTACTTAGTATCTTACAAATGATTGCTAACACTCAATACTAGAATACACACATGATCTCACAGATAGTATTGTCTTAACAAGTTATATTAATCCTTGGCCGTGTTTTTGTTTTTTGTTTTTGCGGTACGCGGGCCTCTCACTGTTGTGGCCTCTCCCGTTGCGGAGCACAGGTTACAGACGCGCAGGCTCAGCGGCCATGGTTCACGGGCCCAGCCGCTCCGCGGCATGTGGTATCTTCCCGGACCGGGGCACGAACCCGCGTCCCCTGCATCAGCAGGCGGACTCTCAACCACTGTGCCACCAGGGAAGCCCATTGGCCGTGTTTTTAAAACACAAACAATAATCTATAAAATTATTATGGAGCCTCAGAGGCCATCTGGCTTACTAAACCTAAACGATTTCTACTTAAGCTTTTGAAATAATAGCGTATGTAAAACTTTTAGACACCAACACATCTCAGTCCGACATACTGGTTTCTTCACGTGGAAATCACATATCTTTCCTTCAAAGCCCCGGATTGGGGCTTCCCTGGTGGCGCAGTGGTTGAGAGTCCGCCTGCTGATGCAGGGGACACGGGTTCGTGCCCCGGTCCGGGAAGGTCCCACGTGCCGCGGAGCGGCTAGGCCCGTGAGCCATGGCCGCTGAGCCTGCGCGTCCGGAGCCTGTGCTCCGCAACGGGAGAGGCCACAACAGTGAGAGGCCCGTGTACTGCAAAAAAACAACAACAAAAAAAAGCCCCGGACTGTAACCTTCTCTGTGCTGCCTTCCCAGTCCCCAGCAAACTAAATTCATCTCTCCATTCTCTGAGCAATCTCTGTTCTTCAAATATGGTTCCACTGTTCCCTTCAACACATTAACATTCGTTTCCAAGCCTGTCTCTCCTAGGAGTCTCTGAGCAACTTAGAGACCCCATCTTTTCACTTCTCTTTATCCCCAGAACCTATCACAGAACCTCGCCTTTGGAACAGTCAAAATATCTCACAATATTGTTGATGAAATGAATTGCTTTAGATATCACTGGCTATTCTGTGAGAATTCAAACAGAGAGAGAGACTATTAAAACTTTTAGGATGAAAAGAGTATAAGAGATTTTAGCTACTCAGAGTAAAAATGGCATTCTGAGCAAGAAGAAATTACTTTACATCCCAATCATTTAATTTATATTCTTATAAAACAAAATCAAGTGTAAGAGGTAAAACACATGCCTCAATCAGTTATTACCTGTAAAACTCAAAGTTACAGTTACTTCTTTAAAATAACACTTAAATAGCATGCCATATAAAGATTATAATCAACTGATAGAAGATACAACTTAAATAGGTATGGGGGGGCGGGGTGGAGGGTGGAACAGGGAAGAGACAGTATCTTCAAGTCAATCGAGAGTCAGCCATTTCCTGGAGCAAGCTGACAGCTTAATACCTTGTTGAGAGGAATCAAAGTATGTAAAATAAACTTTCTAGCACCACTTCAAGGCTTAATAAACTTTGTTTTGAGATACAAAATAAATCATCACTCACTCAAATGGTTCTATACTCAAATGTGTAATTTTTTATAAGTGTAGTCATTGTTTATCAGACACAATTTTTAAATGCCTTGGTATGTAAAACTTCTTATATGTATAGACATACAAGTAAAATGGCTAAATATGGACAAATACAGCAGCTATTTGTTTTTTGGGGTTTTTTTTTTTTGCGGTACGCGGGCCTCTCACTGTTGTGGCCTCTCCCGTTGCGGAGCACAGGCTCCGGACACGCAGGCTCAGCGGCCATGGCTCACGGGCCCAGCCGCTCCGCGGCATGTGGGGTCTTCCCGGACCGGGGCACGACCCCATGTCCCCTGCATCGGCAGGCGGACTCTCAACCACTGCACCACCAGGGAAGCCCAGCTATTTGTATTTTTATCCATTTATTATAAAGCAGCAAAATTGGAGAATGAAAGCAACTATCTATAGCATGATAGGAACAAGTTATGGAGTTATATGGACTTGATGTTCTCCACTGAATTAGTACACAGAGGAAGTTTTTCTTTTTAGAGGGAGAAGAGGAAAAACTTCTCACAAATACTGCTACCCAGAAATTAGTCCTCCTCATTTTCTCAAATGCTTCTTCTCAGCAGATCCATTTGCTTCTGTCTCATTTTTATCAACTCACAGTCTTCTCACAACTTCAAACAATCTTGGATTGAGAAAAAGTCCTTGGGCGCATCACAAATTATTTCTGACTTTGTTATACCCGAATATAACACATTTCCTTTCACGAGGTGTAAAAGGCAGAAGCCTGAAGGAGGTGTCAAGGAAGGAGAGGAAGATAATGCCAGAGGGGCCTCACCTCAGTGAGGGGAGAGAGCGATGCTTAGCATAGTCAACAACCACTGAAGATGGTCCACAGTCTCAACACATCAGAGCAGCTTGCTGTATCGGTCAGGGTTCTCCAGAGAAACAGAACCAATAGGATATATATTGAGAGAGAGTGAGAGAGAGAGATTTATTTGAAGGAACTGGCTGATGGAACTGTGGGGTCCACTAAGTCCAGAATGTGTAGGACGGGATGACAGGTTGGAAATTCTGACACGATTTCAGTGATACAGTCTTGAGACAGAATTCCTTCTCCTTTAGGAAACGTAGTCTTTGTGCTTAATGCTTTCATGTTTCATATCGTACATGAGGCCCATAACTACTTAAACTCAACTGAGGGTACATGTTAATCACAACTAAAAAATACTTTCAGAGCAACATCTAGACTGATGCTTGAAAAAGCATCTTGGCATCACAGCCCAGCCAAGGTGACATATAAAATTAACCAACACTTGGCAGCTTCAAGTCCTGGGTGTGATGACTATTTACTAACTTAATTAAATTCAGGGGCAGGACATTTACCCTATATTTCTTTGAGTCTTAGGGCCAAAAAGATCAGAAGCGTGCATAATATGACACATAAAATTCTTCTAACCCACCGTTTTAAAGAATCCTTTGGGAATTGTACCAAATCCTTAACAACATTAACGAAATTCTTATCACGAGTTAAATATTCATCAACAAATGGTTGGTGCCCACTACACATGGAAGCCAGAGAAAAGCTACCCCTAAATACTGAAATTTAAATTCTTATAATTTTCATATGAAACAAAATATGTTCCTTTGATTTTTTTTTCAACCATTTAAAAATGTAAAACCACTCTTAGTCGGCAGGCTATACAATAATAGGCAATGGAATGGATGTGGTCCATGGGCTGCAGCTCGCTGACTCTCATTCTAGAATTCAATGTAGGAGATAATGAAAAACTACAATGGGACAAATCATTGCTATGTCAGAGATTTTTACAAAGTGGGTCAGAGTAGAGAACAATAATCAAAAATATCCAGATAAACAGAACACATCAAAGACTGCAAAGGAACCATAACAGAACACATAGTAGGCTGAAAAGTGACCCCAACTGAATATTACCGTATACAGCAAAAGAATGAATGCTATATCACATGGCAAAAGATGTGACTCAATTAAGGGTCTAAAAGGGACAAGCTTATCCTGGATTATCAGGCAGCCTCTAAGTGTCATCAAAAGTATCCTTACGAGAGAGGCAGAGGGAGAGTAGAGACAGAGAGAGGAGACAGCAATATCAAGACAGAGGCAGAGGGTGATGTGACCGCAAGGCAAGGGATGCTGGCAGCCACCAGAAGACAGAAGAGACAAAGTGGCAAGGAGGCAAGGAACAGATTCTCCCCTAGGGCCTTCAGAGGGAGTGCAACCACTTACTTGATGGTGAACTTCTGGCCTCGTGAACTGTTAGAATAGCTTTCTGCTGTTTTGAAGCCACCATGTTTGTGGTAATCTGTCACAGCAGCCCACACAAAACAATTCTCGCATTTGGAGATGAACAAGTCAGGAATGCATGTTACAGAAAGCTGCGTGATATTTTACCATCAACGTAATCCCTACCATGTAGCTGGAGTGAATTATTCAGGTATCCCTTGTCAGTACCCACCCAGCAAACCAAATCCTTTATTGACAACAGCAGCATTTCAACAAAAGGAGAAAACTGCTCTCTGCTCTCTCAGCTACCCAAGTTACAGGCGTATTAATAATGAGAATCTTTTCCCCTTTGAAAAATAATGTCTATAACTAAAAGGGGGGTAGGGCACTTTATCACTTCTATAAGAAGTTCTAGCTTCCAGACTAGGCTTTATGCTGTTATTGAAAACATTATCTAGAACATTCACAAGTATCTTTGCTCTGATTTTTTTTTTCTAGGTAGGAGAAGAAAAAGGTTACACCCTTCTATGTACCTCTCACTCGAGAGTATTCCTCACCAAGTTCGCTCTGCTGTGTCTCTAATATAGTTTTAATCATCCCCGTCAATGATACTAGGCACCTCTCCTTCAAAAACATTTGAGAGGATGTATCACTTTCTTATTGCCATTTTAACAAATTAGCACAAGCTTAGTGGCTTAAAACACCACAAACGTATTCTCTTGTAATTCTGGAGGTCAGAAGTCCAACATGGGTCTTACTAAGCTAAAGTAACGGTGTCAGTAAGACTTCATTCCTTCTGGAAGCTCTAGGGGAGAATCCATTTCTTTGCCTTTTCTAGCTTGTAGGAGTCACTTGCACTCCTTGGCCGGTATATCCCCTTTCTCCATCTTTAAAGCCAGCTGTGTTGTATCTTCAAATTTCTCCGACTGCAACCTGCTTCTCTAAGCACATCACTTTCTCTGAGTATAAGCCACTTACATCCCTCTTATACAGACCTTTGTGATTATATAGGGCCCCCAGTAACCCAGAATAATCGCCTATCTCAAGCTGCTTAATTTAATCACATCTTCAAAGCCCGTTTTGCTATATAAGGTCACATATTCACAGGTTCTAAGGATGAGGATGTGAAACTTTGGTGGGAGAAGAGTATTACTCATCCTACCATAGAACTTGGGCAACTGAGTTACCCACGTAACTGAGTCCTTCCTGCTACTTATACTTTAAAATATTGAAAAAGACAACATTTTATTTAAATATTTAGCTGAGGGACTTCCCTGGTGGTGCAGTGGTTAAAAATCCACCTGCCAATGCAGGGGACATGGGTTCCAACCCTGGTCCAGGAAAATCCCACATGCCGTGCAACAACTAAGCCCATGCACCACAACTACTGAGGTTGTGCTCTAGAGCCCTCGAGCCACGACTACTGAAGCCCGTGCGCCTACAGCCCACGCTCCGCTACAAGAGAAGCCACCGTAATGAGAAGCCCGTGCACCGCAACTAAGAGTAGCCCCTGCTTGCCGCAACTAGAGAAAGCCCGCGCACAGCAACAAAGACCCAATGCAGCCAAAAATAAATTAACAAAAAAGATAAACAAATAACTTTTAAAATAATACATATTTATTTATATGTATATTTATATATATATATAGCTGAGTGCAGAGAAACTATGGGAAATTCCCACAGGCCAGAAAGGAAAGGAGAACTGAAAGTCAGACGGCAAGCATACAACTGGCACTGTGTGGCCATGAGAGGGTGCAAAGGAATTCCCAGATCAGAACTGTCCCTAAAGGGGAAGGACTTGGGTTTTAAACCAGGCAGAAGCGGGAAGCTGAACTAAGACCCTTGCATGTCTAGACCTCCAGAAAGCTGTATTTCCAGTGTAAAAGGTCACAGAAAGGTCACTATACAAAATCAACAGCATGCTGATGCACCTCCAAATCTCTTCATGCACTTCCTTAAAAGCAATTTGTAATAGGTCCCCAAAATATGACGTACATATAAATAAATCTAAAAGAAGTATTACGACACATCCATGGAGAAAATTATGAAATGAATTGAAGAACATGGAAAAGACCTAAATTAAATGAAGAGATTTATCATGTTCATGGTGGGAACACTCGTTATAATAGAGCATCAATTCACCTCCAATTTAGCCTACAAACTTCACGTATTTCTAGTCAAAGTCTCATGGTTTTGGGTAAAAATTTATACAATGATCCGTTAAGTTACATGGAAGAATAAATGTCATCAAAGAGCTAGGAACATTTTTAAGAAGATTAAAGAGAAAGGCCTGTGTCTGCTGCACTTTTTCTCAGCCCAGCTACACTGTCACTAGCACCCTGCATAAGAAATGCTCCTAGTGGCAAATCAACCTTTGTCAGTGGTCACATTTAACTGTCCCAAATTCTGTCTTTGTTATTGCTTTCACCATGCTCTTCAAAACCTGAGCCTGACTCTATAGCTTTTGAATGTGT
Organism: Globicephala melas; assembly: GCF_963455315.2. Classification (NCBI taxonomy): domain Eukaryota; kingdom Metazoa; phylum Chordata; class Mammalia; order Artiodactyla; family Delphinidae; genus Globicephala; species Globicephala melas. Next base: position 68,880,784 of record NC_083322.1, on the reverse strand, counting down.
TTTATTTTTTTTATTTAGTAAAATTAAATATATAAATAAAACTAAAAGAACTAAAGAAGTTAAAAATAATCCAAACAAACATCAGAATTTATTATAATGGCTTGGTAATTAAAATCAAGTAACTAAACAAACCAACAGTGTGGGCTTGATGAGATATGGAATTCTACATCAGTAGGGAAAGAGCAGTCTTTAATTAATAGCTCTTCCACAACTACCTTCCCATTTTGAAAAATAATAGTAGTAATCTCTACCTCATGCCATAGATTTAAAGCCTAAATATAAAAAGCAAAATTTTAACTTTTGGGGAAAAAAATACAGAAAGATATTTTGCCTTTGTGGTTAAAGAAACACTCTTAAACAAGACCCCCCAAAAGCACGTATAATACAAATATGTCATTTACTACATACAAGAAGTATTCAAAATATTTTACATTTATTAACTAATTCAGTCTTCTCAACAACCCTAAGACGTAGGTAGTACTATTGCCTCCATTTTCCAGATGGGGGAAGTTGTGCACAGAGATGTTAAGAAATTAGCTCAAGGTTACACAGCAAGGAAGGGATAGAACTGCGATATGAATCCATGTTCTAACCCACCAAACTATACCTCACATTAAAATTTTAAATTCTATATGATAAAAAAAACAGAAAAATGTCAGATATGCCTAGGACTAGAAGATATTTCCAGCACAGAAGTATATATTAAAGAACACTTACAAATCAATTTAAAAGGACAAAAAGCACACTGAAAAGTGGTCAAAGGTAATGAGAGGCAGTTCACTGAAGAAGAATCCAAAAGGCCAATAAACAAATGAAAGATGTTAGATCTCATTACATATCAGGAAAGCAAAAATTAGAACAATGAGGTACTCACTAGTGAACCTCAGAGTGGATCTCACATTCACTAGATTGGCAAACATTAAGCCTGATGACACGAGGATGCAGAGAACCTAGAACTCACATTCCAGTAGAAGTGTCAACTGTTGCAGGCACTTTACAGAACAATTTGGCAGCACCTCAAAAAGTTACAGATACGTGTCTCTTACTAACCCAGCAATTCTGCTTCTAGGTTAATATCCAAGAAAAATGCCCATGTCCCCAGCCAGACATACATGTATTAGGATTTTACTGCAGCCTTGGTTGTAATAGTAAAAAAATGTAAAACAACCTCAAACACCATGACTAGGGAATTCACAAACTCTGGTGTGATCACACAGTAGTATACAAGTGTTAATCTATTTCTATTAAATCTATAAATTCCAAACATAAAAATAAAACAAGTTGTATAAATATTGATAAAACAGACCATTTACATAAGTTTGCAAACACAAAAACAACACTTTAGGACTTCCCTGGTGGCGCAATGGTTGGAAGTCCGCCTGCCGATGCAGGAGACACGGGTTCGTGCCCCAGTCCGGGAAGATCCCACATGCCGCGGAGCAGCTGGGCCCGTGAGCCATGGCCGCTGAGCCTGCGTGTCCGGAGCCTGTGCTCCGCAACGGGAGAGGCCACAACAGTGAGAGGCCCGCGTACCGCAGAAAAAAAAAAAAAAAGAATCCACCTGCCAATGAAGGGGACATGGGCTCGAGCCCTGGTCCGGGAAGATCCCACATGCCACGGAGCAACTAAGCCCGCGAACCACAACTACTGAGCCCACACGCTGCAACTACTGAAGCCCACGCGCCTAGAGCCCGTGCTCCGCAACAAGAGAAGCGACCGCAATGAGAAGCCCGAGCACAGCAAGGAAGAGTAGCCCCCGCTCTCGGCAACCAAAGAAAGCCCATGCGCAGCAACGAACACCCAACGCAGCCAAAAATAAATTATTTTTAAAAAAACCCACTATATTTTCTCTGTGGTTGATTACCAGATCAAATTGTCATATATAAACATGCATAGAAATGACGTATGTTGATTTTAGGATAGTGAGTATGATACTTTTGGTGGGGATGGAAAGGGAACAGAGAGGGGCCCTTTATAACTTTGAACCTCTTAGGAAGAGACATAGCAAAACATTTGACATTTGTGAAATCAGGCTGTTGGGATCACATGAGTCCACCATATTACTTTCTGTGCACATAAAGCATTTCCAAGTTACAAGTAGCCTGAAAATGTAACAACCCTTTTCTTACTGGAACACCAATACTAAATTCTTCCGCTTTGCTTTCCTCTGTAAATCTGTCCAACTTGCCTCATCCAACCTTTTTCCTCACAATTCCCCAAACATGGCTACTCGCATCAAGATATTCTCATTTGTCTCTCAAATATTTCACATTAATTCCCAACTGTGCATCTCCAGGTACTGCTCACATTCTCCCCTACAATTTGCACCCACTTAAGAAAAAGGAAGGCTTTCAAATGAAGGTGGTAGAGACCTGAAGACAATAGGTAGTAATTCATTGACTCTCCACTTGTTTATAACAGAAAGTGAAGCTCTAGGTCTGTCATACTTGGGAAGACTCACGTGTGCATCTTGACACCACCCTATCACCTCCTTCTGGTACCCGAGTCCTAAATACACATTCTCATTTGTAACGTGGAAGAGAACATGATTTAACTGTCCAATCAAAGACAAATTTTTCATTTATTACCACAACAGAGAAACTGTCCAAACATAAACTTACTTAAGTGACTCAATTTTATGATAAACCCCCAAAATATGTTTGGGTTTTTTGGGGTTTTTCTAAACATTTATTTATTTATGGCTGCATTGGGTCTTCATTGCTTCTTGCAGGCTTTCTCTAGTTGCGGTGAGTGGGGGCTACTCTTCCTTGCGGTGCGCAGGCTGCTCATTGCAGTGGCTTCTCTTGTTGCGGAGCACGGGCTCTAGGCGCGCGGGCTTCAGTAGTTGTGGCACAGGGGCTCAGTAGTTGTGGTTCGCGGGCTCTAGAATGCAGGCTCGGTAGTCATGGCGCACTGGCTTAGTTGCTCCGCGGCATGTGGGATCTTCCCGGACCAGGGCTCGAACCCGTGTCCCCTGCATTGGCAGGCAGATTCTTAACCACTGCACCACCAGGGAAGCCCTGTTTGGATTTTTTAATAAAGCAAAATTGAAAACATAAATGTTTTTGGGTGTGACTGCTGTCTCTAACACACTGTAACAAAAATCCCCAAGTACTCATAATTAACTTTTTAAATTAGAAACAACACCTAAAGTTTTATGATATGCCTCTAATTAGATCTGATTATCAGTGTTTCTTTAACTTTTACTAAGAAGGAGCCTTTTAAAGGTAATAATGAAGCAATTTATTTCTGAATAGTGGTAATTGTATGTTATGGCTGGTTTGTAATTTTGAAGAGAATGGGATTATGTGAAGTCTTCCAAATGAGTGATATAAAAATTATGGATTCCAATAAGATTCTAACTGTATAATTAAAAAGCCTGCTTGTAACTAGAACCTGGTAGACAAAGAAACTGCATGAATTTTTTGTTTAATAATAACAACAGTTTCCTTATGAGACCAATGGTAATAGAAAGTAAATTTAGACCTATGACAAATAGTTTCCTTCCTTTGGGAGACAGAAGGCTGATAAAAACAAATTATGGATCTGTTAACTTGTTGATAGCAATGTTATTTATGAACAGGAAGCGCCAACCTTTCCTGTTCTCTCTTTAAAACAAAGAAAAGTGAATCATACAAAAAATGAGCTTTTAAAGGAGACAGTACAAAAGCTAAAATTTCTGAAAAGCCATGCCAAGGCAAGATTATAAAAGTGTCTATAACTGGTATTGCTTCCCCAAGCAAATCCTTAAAAAAGGAGGTGGTGGCAAAACTATTAGTGCGCACATGGATAGATTCTTTTTTAAAAAAAATTTATTTATTTTTATTTTTGGCTGCATCGGGTCTTAGTTGCGTGGGATCTTTCATTGTGGTGCCCTGGCTTCTCTCTAGTTGAGGCTCGTGGGCTCAGTAGTTGCGATGTGTGGGCTTAGTTGCCCCGTGACATGAGGGATCTTAGTTCCCTGACCAGGGATCGAACCCGCATCCCCTGCATAGGAAGGAGAATTCTTAACCACTGGACTGCCAGGGAAATCCCATAGATTCTGATGAAGGAGGGCACTAGCGGCACAAAGCTATCTGGCCAGTGACCCTAACCGAGTCCCCTCATTTTACAGGTGATAAATCAGAGTAGCAAAATGGCATACCCAAAGACAGAGGCAGAACTGTGGCAACCTTTCTGTTTGGTGCATTTTTTTCTTCCTGTAGGACCATATCATAGTGCCTAGCAACATAGTTAAGTAATTTTTAACATCGAGATATAATAGTAAAGACAATATTATAATGCATAAGAAACTGTAGTTCTTGCTTTGCAGCCACATTGATATAGGTTTGACTAGCGTCTCCTTGACTTACTTCCTATGAGATCTGGTTGCACAGTCATGTATAAACGAACAATAAGGTCCTCACTCATACAACTTTGCTATTAGTTAACTACCAAATCCTTGCTTATTCATTTTGTGCTTATTTTTCTTTTACCCGACCTAGAAAATTTGTCACATATGCCAACATTCATACACAAGCACACAGTGCATTGCCTGGAGGAGGGGAGCAAGAAATCCTAGTCGGGATGCACAGTCTTTATTTTTGAGATCACTCTAGCAAATAAAATTATTTAAAACTAATAAACATGTATTTACGTACTTTTTGGATCAATTACACACAATGCCACTCCAGAAGAAAGAAAAAAAGTGTTGTGCATAATGTTCTTTACAATCTAGCTTAAGTAGGTGTTGAAGCATTAAACCACTACAGTAGGCCTTTCACATGATGGAGTTGCTAGAACATTCTAGAATTAGGAATAGAAGATTCAAATTCCTACTCAGAGGACAAGTGATCTCTGTAGGGGACATACAGTGTTTTTACAACCCAGCACATACATTTCTTATAAAACCCATAATCACAGTGTCTCACTGGCCCCCTCTAACCACTGCCAGCAGCAATCATGGTTGCTCATCCTCCTACACACAGTGATTGGTTCATGGGTTGGGTCCATAAACCAACAGGGTTAATTAGTATGTCCCATATGATCATACAGGAATATTGAAAGAGAAAAAAAGGGTTCCTCTGGTATAGCAAGCCATAAGGACAATTAAAATTGATTCTGCCAGTGGCCATCTTGCACATGGAAAGTTCTGGCCTCAAAAAGAATCTACGCAGAGGCAAGCTGGGCTGAGAAGTGGATAGAAGAACAAGAGAGTTCTGACCTTTTCTGAGCCCCTTGATCCAGCCATACTTGATGATCCAACTATTGAATCTCCCAATTATATCCTTCTAAGAGTTTGTGCTATCTCGCCAACACATTCTTTTAAGTTCATTTATAACTTATAAAGAATTCTGGTCAAGGCAAGCTTCATCTTGCAAGTGTTTATCATAACATTTTTAATACTTGCAAACTTGCAGTGACCCTGTCTACCTTCCCCACTGTGACCACCTTCCCCGCCTAGACTAACTCTAAATCCTTCACTTTGTCAATGGGCTTTTACAAAACAGGAGCACTCCCTTTTAGCCTAAAAGACCTCCCTGAAACTTTTTACTCTAAGGACCACACGAGAAGTGACTCAGTGGGCCAGAGAAATGTCCTAGGCCACCTCCCTCCTGCAAACACCCTCCCCAGGCTTACCAAATTGAACTCCAGCCTCAATTTTACTGCTGAGCAGGTCAGTGGTTGCCTGCAAATTGGGGGCAAAGGTTATGTGCCAGGAGAGAGGGATTACAAAGGAGGATAAGGAAACTTTGGGGGTTGATATGTTCAAGGTCGTGAAAGCAATGATGGCTTCACAGGTGTATATATGTGTCACAACTTTATCAAATTTATACTTTAAATAAGTGCAGCTTATTGTATGTCATTAATACCTCAATAGAACTATTCTAACACACACACACACACACACACACACACACACACACAGAGCTTTATGAGGAAAAGCATTTTACAGCATTATCCTTCTTCCAGCAGGGAACAAATCCTAATGCCTAGAGTTGCAGATGTAATTGGGTGACAAAGAAGAAAGTCACATACCAAGGATGGTAGGGCAGGATAATTGGGACCTTGATAACATGCTTGCATTGTGCACCTTCTCTAGATTACCTACTTCTAGACATCTTGCTACATGAAAATAATACAGCTTACTATTCGAAGCAGCAGTAGCTGCGTTTCTCTTACCAGCAGCTGGACTCTATTCCTAATATGGTAGTCTTTGATGGTCTTTAACTTAAAGCCAATAGATCAGGTGATTCCCATGCCGGCTATCTTTTGTTTCTAATCTCAGAATAAAGTCCAAATACCAGGCTGACAAATCCAAGAATGCGAAGGGCCTGGCTTACCTCTCAAGGTAACTCATTAGCCACTATTCCCCACCTCCAGTCATACTTCGAATTCTTCTAATGAGCCCTCTACACTTTGAGAGCCATACAGTCAAAGCACGTGTTGACCTGATATTCCTAGAATGTGGCTAAGTGCCTGGTACAGAAGAGGTACTCAAAATACACTGCAGATGGAAAGAGCTCATGATCTTGTTCATTATGCTTTAGGGATAGGGAAATGCTTATTCCCTAACGTAATCAATATTTGGGGTGAAGAAATCCAGCCTCATGTGTTCCAGATTATTCTTTCTCTATATAACCTATAAAAGAGAGTTTCATTCTTTCACCAAATATCCACCACACTGCAGAAACAACATGCAAAGAGAGACCTGAATCATTTCTAGAGCAGCTACACTTTTTGAGCATCCAAATTCTACCAGGGTAAGTGAATTGCTTTGAGGACGAAAGAGGAACGTAGAACTTTGAAAAAACTGGATGCGATTCTGCAGTTAAATCATTCAAAAATGTTTTGTCAGCACTAAAGCAAGAGAGAAGACGTGATGATAGTGGAGGGTAAGAAACTTAAAACAGTAATAAGATTTAAAAGGACTATACCACCAAAATGTAACGCAGCATCCACCGAGACATTAAAAACTAAGGCCCCAGACCTCTCCATGCTTCAACAGTCATAAGAGTAATTACACGTGACACTGAACTCTCCCTCTGAACTTCTGCCTAATGTGAACAATTGAAGAACAATTCAGTGATTATGAAGCATGTGTTTCTCTGATACCAAACATCTGGATGGAAATTTGAAAATTCTGTAAATAATCTGGATACTGCTAAATATCCAGACATTTAGTGTTGAAGCCAAGACCGCAGTTCTTCGTCTCATTTTCATTCCTCAAATGATACAAGGAAGGCTCATGTGCTGTTGTCACATATTTTTCTTCTCTGTGTTCTCCTTGGTGCCAAGCAGATTACTTTATACTTACAAGGCAGAGAATACATAATATATAATATCTGCTGGGAAGAAATTATATAAAGAGAATCAAAAGTAAGGCATCCTGACTTGCCATTTTCCAAGGATAACTGGTTTGAGGTAGCACTCACAACTGCCAACAAAGTTTCAACCCCACCCTACGTCTTCCTTCTTCGGAGCAGTTTTGGGAGAGAAGAAGTGGAATTATGGGTGAAACAGCCCTGCACTGCCTCCTTCTTTCAATCAACTAAATGTCAACCATATGGCAAGGCTGTGCTGGGCATTCAGGAAAGCCGGAGTGATTGGGACACGGTCCTTACTGTTGAGGGACATATATAGTCTATCATATGACAAAATAAAAGGGTAATTGCTTTTTTCAGTGACTTCTTCATTGATCAACTTAATATTCATAACTTAGTCCTCATCTTACTTGGCAGCATTTGACACAGATGTTCAACTCTGCCTACTTAAAATGACGTGCATTTGGCTTCTAAGACACCCGCCTCTACCAGGTTTTCCTCCTACCTGACGGGCCATTGCTTCTCAGGCTCCTTGGCTGGTTCCTCCTTGTCTCCGAAAACTGTTATTATAAGAGTGTCCTGGGCTTCCCTGGTGGCGCAGTGGTTGAGAGTCCGCCTGCCGATGCAGGGGACACGGGTTCGTGCCCCTGTCCGGGAAGATGCCACATGCCGCAGAGCGGCTGGGCCCGTGAGCCATGGCCACTGAGCCTGCGCGTCCGGAGCCTGTGCTCCGCAACAGGAGAGGCCACAACAGTGAGAGGCCCGCGTACCGCAAAAAAAAAAAAAAAAAAAAAAAAAAAAGGAGTGTCCTTTATTAGACTACCTGCCATCTGACATCTCCACTTGGGTATCTGATTGGCATCACATCTAATACTGAACCTCTTATGTTCCTTCCAAAGCCTGTTCCACCCAGTCTCCCCATTCCCGTTAACAGCAGATTCAGCAAGCCAGTTGTTTAGGCCATAAACCACAAGTAATCTGTGACTGGTCGCACCCCATATTCTCATCCATCAGGAAACTATGTTGGCACCACCTTCAAAATACACCCAAAAGCTGACCATTTCTCTTACTTCCATTGCTATAATATTGGTCCAAACCTCCATCATCTTTGCTTAAATTACTGCAGTAGCCTTACAGGTGATCTCACTGTTTCTACTTTTGCCATCTATAATCTACTTTCAATTCAGGAGCCAGACAAACGTTTAAATGAAAATCAGGCCCAAAGCCACCAATGGCTCCCCATTTCCCTTGGTGTAAAAGTTCAATTCCTTCAATCTGGGTCCCAGAAACTCTCTGACTCATTTCCAACCACTCCACCCACCGCTTGCTCACTCTGTCCCAGCCACAGGCGTCCTCTCTGTCCCTTGCATAAATCAGAAATACTCCTTCAGGATCTTCTCAAAGGCCGTTCCCTCCACTGACTTTTTCCAGATGTCTGTCCTTCAACTCTTTCAAGTTTTTGTTCTACTGCTATCTTACCGAGAAGGCTAATCCTGACCACCACACATAAAAATATGCCCTTATCCTCCCCTACCCCCCCCCACTGCCCCACTGTGCTTCAGCCTTCTTACTCCATTTTTCTCCATAGCACTTTACCTTCTAACATGATGTATAACTTATTTGCTTATTTGCTTATCATCTACCTTCCTCCCCAAACGTAAGATCCATGAACGCAGGACCTTTTGGTTTGTTTCGCTCACTGCTGCTGTTGCTTAATTAATATTATTGGAATGAATAAAAGAAAAATTATTTGGGTTCGTCTTAACATTTATGTTAGACTAATAATAATAAATTAGACTAATAATATAAAGAACCCTATCCAACAATGACTCTAGTACAATTTTACGGAAAGCTGATTTGTTCACGGGAAAGGTTACAGGAAAACCTCAGATGCATAGGAGAGCTTGGCCAACAATGGGAGAGAAAAGAGAAAAGAGTATTTCAAGAAACATTAGATTCTACAGTAGACATGTAAAAGCAATTCCTATTTATTATTTTTAACCCAACGCTAATTTTTATGTCTTAAAATATTTGGCTGCCTTCTAGATTTAATTTTGATCAAATTATCCTGTTTATGCAAGCTTTCATTAGGTATGTTTTACCTCTGTTGAAAAGGGAACAGCCAATTCTGCAAATTCCATCCAAGAAGTATTTAGAAAGTATAAGCTCTGTGCTAAAAAAAAAAAAAAAAAATGCTACAAACCAAAGGATGCAACAAAGAGAAAGCTATGATCTCCGCCAATAAACGGTGGATAGTCTAGCTGGGGAAAAAGCAAACACAAAGCAATCTATAGTGTGGAGCATTGGTATGGTTAATGGCAAAGACAGAGTAAAATAAAATCTTACAACACAGACTCTCAGCCCTCACTGTAATTTAGAATTAGCTAGGAAGATTTTAAAAACGGTTTTTTTTAACCAAAAACTCACATGCCTCTCCCTGTCTCTGAATACTGATTGAATTAGTCTGGGGTGGCACTCAGGTAGTAAGATTGATTCCCAAGTGAAAATTTAAGGAAACAATTCTTTCTGACTTAAGCAACGGGAGGCTTTATTTGAGTAGTTTTACAAAGACAGAACAAGGTATTATAGGTCAAGAGCAGAGGATCAGCAAAGACAGGCAACAAAGGGCAAAATGTCTGGAGAACCCTCTGTGGCTGAAATATATGAAGACATGCACACGGAAAGAGCGGATGGTGAAACATCTTGAATGGCATGCTAAGGAATTCGGGTTTATTCTCTGGGAGTTTTCATCCACTATTACAAGTGCGTTATTCATTTTACAGTGATAAGATAATATGGAGGAACAATTCAGGTGAAATGTGATAAGAAGGAAGACGAACTAAACCTAGCCTGTCTTCACCAGTAATTCATATGTGTTTGAGGTGATGATGGCCCACTTTTAAACTACCTAAAACTGTATGCAAATTAAACCACTGAGATGTTCAAATCTCACTTTTCAAACGTAGGCTGAAATACAATTATTTCCCTAATAAATTTTCTTTCTTTCTAAAAGCCTCTTCATTATGTCGTTAAACTTTGTGAAAGAAAATAACCTCATTTCAAGTAAGAAATGACATAAATAGCACATTTCGGTAACTTTTAAAATCAAAAGTTGGGAAATTTCACAAACACATTTGGCACAAAGGCCGACTATGAACACCAGCTCAACAGCATCACGTGAAAATTCCAGGTTCTGTAAACAGTGAATCATTTTTAAATTCAAAATCCAAGTAAATATTCAGCAACCACTTAAATATTTTAAATTCATTCAGTAGTTTGAACAAGGGCTGAGAAATAACATAAGCCTAACCACATATTAAATAAGAATAATTTGAAAAATAATGATCAGAATTTTGAAAAATGTCAAATACAATAATTTGAAGGCAATTACAAAAGTAGATTTTTTTCTTTGGCTGAAGTATTAGCGTTTTTCATTTATTTTGGAGTAGAAACTGAACAAAATTATACTTTTCCAGCCCTCTAATGACCAGAATAGGACTTTTAAAAATGTACAGGAAAATGGTTCCAAATTTATACTCACCATACCTCAGTCATTTTTTTCTTACAACTGAAAGATTAATATTACTGCTTTGAGGGTATGAACTCTTGCCCCCGTAGGGCCTGCTTGAGTTAACACCAGCCTGTAAGTGTTAGAAATCCCAGTAGCTTAAAAACCTTTCCATTGTAACTTACAGGTTTGTAATTCAGAAATTTAAAATAATTCAACTTTTTTCCACGAAGCTGTAACAACTTGCTCTTTTTTCTATAGCACATCCAAAGCATTTATCCACATTCTCTCCTTTTATCCTAACAACTCCACAAGGGAAGAATGAAAAATATCATCACCAGTTTATAAATGAAAAAAGTGAAACTCAGATGGAGACGTTTGCCCAAGGTTAAATTCCAAGCAAGCTGTACAGTTGGTATTCAAATTTAGGTTTTCTTCCGAAACCCAGCTGTTTTTCTCTCCATAGACTGTACAGATATATATAGATATATATATATATATATTTATCTGCTATGTTTTACCTATTTTAAGACAACCTCAATTTCAGAGATACCTAAAACGCAAATAAACATATGCCTTAAAATGAATGTAAATTGGTATAATTTTTGACTGCATGGAGATTTTTTTCCCCAAAGCAACCAAAGATATAGAAAAAATATTGCAAAAAACCAACAGAAGCAAACTTAGATTTTAGAAGAATAAATACAGAATAAGAAACAAAACTGAAACTTCTGAAATGACCCTTATTTAAAGACCATGAGTTATATTCTGTTCCTTACGTTCTTAATTAAAACTATTCATACACACACACACACACACATACATAAAAACAGCAGTCGATTCCTAGAAGTCTTTTCTTCTCTGCTTAAGAAGCACAAGGAGACATATTCAAAACGTTACATATTTTAATACAACACTTATTTCATACCTTCTAAAATTCCCCACAAATCACTAGGAATAATTAAAGTTATTTTTCACTTTTTTTCAAAATACTTTCAATCAAAATTATTTTAAAATAAACGATTAAAAATAAAATAGACCGTTTTCCCAAAGCAGTTTTCACTTGTGTTTATATCCTGAACAGTATCAAAAAGACCAAGCTATTTCCACACTTCCTCAATTCAATCATACCTTCTTCTCCAACCCACAAAGACCTACCCTAGTCCTAAATTTTGTGGCACCTAAAGTCAGTCCTTCCCTTATATAACATTAATTTTTCCACTCCATAAATCCCCACTAGATCCTGTCTTCACAGAGGACGTACTTGCCTTTGTATGTGTTTATTATTTCCCACAGTTCTCAGCAGAATGCACACAGTAAGCAAATGTTTATTGACTGAAGAAAGCTCTTGAGATCATATGTAGAGAAGATAGTGAATGAAAAAGAGGCTTCATAAGGCATGTTGATTTCAAAGCCCAGTTTGGTTCACTGCTGTATTCCCAGACGGAGAACAGTGCCTTGCACACAGTAGACACTCAATAAATATTTGTTGAGTGAAGAAACATTCAGTTTCTATAAATGTAGGAAATTCTAGAGCAAGTCACTCTCTTTTGTATAACATCATGAAAGTGCATAAAGAAACCATAGCTTCTCCCTTTCCTCCTGTATCTATAAACTGTTGATATTCACTACACTAACGTAAAGTTGTTCATTACTAGGGATTCTATTAATTAAAACAACCAAACCACAACCAACAACAAAAATCAGCCCCGCCTCTGGCTAGTGATCAAAAATCCATGACAAGTTTGGGGGATGTTCCATCCAACCTATTTTAATGACATGCTTTCTGGACTGGTCACGAATTCTGCCCTAATCTCAAGGTCATAAGCAGGCCACCTGAGCACATGGACAGTCAGGCTGCCCTAAATTCCTCAAGAAAATGCTTCAAGGCAAGAGTGATGACTCAAAGCAGACCATGGCCTTTACACCTACCACACCCATATGCAATCCTGGATTTACTAACACTTTTAGAAATAATCTCAGATCCAATCCCACAACTTTGAGCTTACTTCGGAGGCAGCAACCCAGGTGGGATTGGAACCTATAAAGGGTCCTCCTATTCATGCCTTAAAAAGAAATGTCTCCCAAGTCTTCAGCCTTAACCCTTCCCCCAACCACCTGACATTTCCCATCTTAAAATGTTGAGGTGAAACCAGGGAAGATACAGAATCTAAATAATAGCAATGGCACATTTTCATCATCTATTTGAGACCCGGTTCAATGTTTACCTTTCATTCATTTCCAGTTTAAACTGCTGAACTCATCTAAACTTGTTCACAATGTATAAGCAGTAGACAGTAATTCATTTTAAGAAATATCCTCTTTCTAAAAAGCCTTAGGGCTTCCCTGGTGGTGCAGTGGTTAAGAATCCGTCTGCCAATGCAGGGGACACGTGTTCGAGCCCTGGTCCCGAGCAACTAAGCCCGTGCGCCACAACGACTGAGCCTGCACTCTGGAGCCCGCGAGCCACAACTACTGAAGCCCGCACGCATAGAGCCCGTGCTCCGCAACAAGAGAAGCCACCGCAATGAGAAGCCCGCGCACCACACAAAGAGTAGCCCCTGCTCGCCGCAACTAGAGAAAGCCCGCGTGCAGCCAAAAATAAATAAATAAATAAATTTAAAAAAAAAATAAAAGGGTTTAGATTTAAAAGGGCCAACCATCTTTACAGTCCTGTGAATTTCCAATTAATTTTTACTACAGTGCTATTAAAATCAATAGAATACACTCTGAAGGTCAATAATTTAGAACAGATATAAAAGTCTTATATAATATGTTCCTTCAGAGTTACCTTTCTCTTTGCTTTCCTACTACACAAGAGATTCAAGCAGAAATGACACATCTCAAAAGCAACAGAACCAGACTTAAAAATAACTTGCCTTTAGAAAAAAAATATATACGGCATATTAATCTATATAGACCTCCTCAGTGACATAAGTATGCAACGCAGACATTCTACTGTGTGTAAGCAGATACTATAAGGTTAAATGTCTGGCAAACAGGTAGCTAAATCATGAGGGGGAGGGGCAGAAGTCAGCATAAAATGGGGAATGTGAAGTTCTAAACAGGCCATTCATGCTAACAAAAGAAAACCTGGAGAATTGGTCAGCTTTCACTTAATAAATAATCAATGTGATAGGCATGTTCAGGTGAGACAAAGGTGGATTCTCATCTGAAACTTGACATGGATCTCCGATTACAAGTACCTGAATCACCAGGTGGTCTAGAATTTTCCCCAAATCTAGGATTAGTGACATGTTGATTAGATTCCTACTAACTAGTCAGAAAGACATACTTTTTACAGGTTTATGTCTTGCTTTCAAAGCTTTGCAACCCTGTTCACATACAAGGGAACAGTAATGCTAAAAGGACCCAGCCTCTCCCTCCTGCTGGGGACCACAGGCAGACTCCGCACTCCAAGGATGTAACCTAAGCTTGCACAGATGGCCTAGCTCTCTGCTAATGCACAGGAGCTGGGTTTGTTTTCAGGGTGGATGCTGCAAAACAAACCCAGGTGTATTTATAGACAGGAGCAAGACTATGATGGAGGGATGATGACAGAAGATGAAGTTTCTTCTGCATGGTAAAGAAGCCTGTGGAAAGATCCGGATCCCACAGCCTGGGTTCCACTTCCTGACTCGCCAACTATCAACTATGTAAAGTTATTAAAGCCCTTTTCGGTCTATTATCTTACGTATAAAATTTAGACAATGCCCCTTGCCTCGGATGATTGTCAGAAAAAGGAAAGTGTGTGTAAAATCTGGGACGTGGTAGGCCACTGGTAAACGGCAATCTACTCTCCCATCCTCCTGTTCACCCTGAATTGCCCCTCAAAAATTACAAACATACACTGCAGGGTTAAAACTAAAAAGCCCAAGCTGGTTGGCAGGAAAAGAAACAACCTGGGGGGAGGCTCGCTTATTTACTGGAGAATTTAGCTTAAAATGGATTTAGGATAATGATAAGAGGGGAGATACATGGAAAAAGCATCAGGTATAAGCAAAACTCCCCCCCCCAACTCCCGCTCCCCGCAAAAAGACATTCCTTTATGTAAGCACGAAACAAACTTCGGAAGCTGCGGATATCCTGTGAACCTACACGGTGGCCTCAATTAAAATCACAGGCGCACGTAGAGCTAAACACGACGCACACCATCCATATGCCGCCTTGTCAGTTTCAGATCACGCTATTTTTGCAAAACTGTCCTCAAACCCGAGGCGGCTCCCGCCTCCAAATCCGCCCCAGATGGATTTGGGAGCCAAGAGCGAGTTGCAGAAGGTATAAGGATGGGAAAGTGGAGAGGTCTGGTCAAATAACTGAAAAACAAGGCGGTGGGTGAGGGGGCGGGGTAGAGCAATGGGGAAGAGACGCGGCCAGTGAGCCAGAAAGACGGCGGCTTCACAATGAAAGGAAGAGACTGCGACAGTCGCCGGCTCCTGGTCCCCGGCGGGGACGGATGGCGAGGCCGGGCGGGGGAGGCCAGAGCGTGGGAAGACAGAAAAGGGGTGCGGGATGAAGTGAGAGTCATTGGCCAGACAGGGAAGTCACGGAGCACCCGAGCAGGTGCAAAGGCCCCAGGCGGGGAGGAACGGGCTCGGGATACTCACGGTGTAGAGTAGGTTGAGCGCGCACAGGCAGTTCTTGGAACACGCGAAGCCCCCGCAAACCATCTTGGAGCCTGAGGTTCCCGGCAACTGCAGGTAAAGTCTGGCTCCGGCGGAGCCTCCAGGCAGCCTCTTTGTCCTTGCCTTCGGGGCCTGGCCGAGACGACGCAGCAGCGGGGACGCGGTGGGGAGCCCGGGGCTTGGGAAGGGGCTGCAGCGCGCGGCGCGCCCGCGGCGGTTCCTACCCGCTCTGGAACCTGCGGCCGCAGCAGCTGAAGACGGAGTCGGAGCCCGAGCCCCGCCCAGACCCCCCGCCTCGCCCCGCGCGCTGATTGGCCGCCGGCGGGGAACAAAGGTAGAAATATGCAAATAAATGCGCTCAGCTAGCCGGGATCCGGGAGAGGAGGGGAGGGCAGGGAAGGGGAGGGGCGGGGCGGGGCGGCCCCTGGGAGAGGGGGAAGGGGCGAAGGCCTTGAGGGAGAGTGCCTGAGGCCAGAGTGCGTGGCAGCGACCTCGCCGCGGGTTCCTGGGGAGCAGGTGAGGAGAAGAGGGCGGGACTCCACGGAGATCCACGCTGGCAGGGAGAAAGATGACAGCACCTCTCGGTTCTTGGCCCCAGCGGGTGACGTGGCACCATTTTGAATGAGATTTTAAAATTAAGCACCTGGCCTTGTTTGAATGAAGGAAAAAAGGAAGGAATGAAGCAATAAATGAATGAACGTGAACGATTTAAAAGAGAGAATGAAGTGGGGGAAAATGAAAGGAAGGAAACAAGTGAAAGAATAAACGGAGAGATGAAATCTCTGCTTTTCTCAGAAAATAGGTAAGGTATATGGCCCATAATTGTGACTCTTGTCAGGTCAGATGTATCCTTCAGGGATTTGCAAAAATGCTGATAAACTTTATCATACATGCAAAAGAAAATCAAGAGGTTTTTTGTCTTCCAATCTTGCATTTCAATAAGCTGAGGGGTTTTTTCCCACAAACAACTGTGAAAATTTTTTAATGACACAGTCTCCACCTCTGTCAATTCATTATCATTTTGAGTGTCTATTATAGAAATGCTTCATGTATCCTCAGATTCCTCACCTATAAATTGGGATATTAACAGTATGTCAAGCACTCTTTGCAGAGCGCCTGGCACAGTGTAAGGACTCAGCTAGTCCTTAATATATGTCAGCTAGTATTAATATATCTAACAGTTTTTGAAAACCTGCTGTGTTCCAAGCACTAAGCTAAGCCAATAAAGGTTTGGTTATTTCATGGTGCCTTCTACCAAAAAAGGTTCTTAGAGAGAAATATTCAGGTACTTATATGAAACCTAAGGGTTCATGCTGAGTAAGTTATGTGATAGCAAATGATACTGTATATGTTAAATAAAATATTGCAGCTGATAAAAATAATTTGTCTTCTTGGAATTGTCTGCTTCCTCTTCTAATCTCTCTTTACCTTCCCATACCAAGAAAGCCACATTAATTCTTTAGCCTTGGTATTCCACATTAACCTTTTGTATACACCCAAATGAGTTCCTTTTTTTTTTTTAATTTTAATCTGGAAAATGACCCTCAAACCCAAATAAAACTTTGTGGCTCAGCTTTCCATTTGAGAAGCCAGAGGCTTATTAAAGAAGAATTAGGGGGGAAATCTATTCTTTCTCTTCTCATTCGTGGATGTCACCAACGTTACTACCACTTCAACATAACTCAACCAACTGTGACAATTCTCTATTTGCTTTCTTCATAATACACTCTACTATCTGCCTGTGGGTTGAATCTCTTACTTTTTCTCATAGGAATGTGCCCTATCAGTCAGGGGCCCAGCAGGAAGGAGGTGGCTCATTTCAATGACTGAGAAGAGTTTAATAAAGGGACTGTTTTGAAAAATATGGACAAGGTTAAAGGAAGCCAACAAAGGATAGTGAAGCAGCTCAGAGCTAGCAAGAGCAGGTAGTTATTATAATTCCCCTTAAGTCTGGGGGGCAATTTAAGGGAGCAGTTACGGAAACCAGGCAAGAGCTAAAGTTGTAGGAGGGTTGCATTAGGAGTTGTGGCCTTTAAGAGAGAAAACGAAGAAAGTACTGCAAATTGGAAAACAAAACAAGTGAACATAGTGGGATTCCACCTTAGAATTTGGATGCAGAAATTTGCAAAAGACCATTTGCTCCCACCCTAACAAGAATGAGCTAGAAAAGCTACAAAACTATCGTTTTTTTAAAAAAAAAAAAACCTATCAGAAAACAAAACAAATGAACAAACAAAAAACAAATTCACAGATACAGAGAACAGATTGGTGGTTACCAGGGAGGAAAGGGGTGGGGAGGTAGGCAAAGTGAGTGAAGAGGATCAATTGTATGATGATGGATGATAATGAGACTTCTGGTGATGATCACTTTGTGGTGTATGTGGATATAGAATTATAATGTTGTACACCAGAAATGTATGAAATGTTATATATCAATTTCACCTCAACTAAAAAAAAAAAGCCTCTCATGGAACTGAGGAACCAAAGACATCTAAAGGAACTAAAATCCAAGAAGTAATAAGACATTCTTAGGAAGAAAAAGCCCACAGTGTTTTTATCTCTTATGGATTAGCTATAGAAAGAAGACTGCCATAGAGAGGGATAAAGAGAAACTAGCTGATCATTTAACCATCTTTTAATGTGGGTGTATGGTCTAGTGTGACAGTTTATAATCCAAGGATCAAAAGCCACAGAGTGAGTGTACAACTACTTGCCAACTCTAACCCATGGGCCTTCACATAGTACAAGGATTTGAAGCTCTATAGGCTGTGGTCAGGCAAGAGAGCTCCCTCCCCAGCTATCTCAATGGGCACAAACATCCTCAAGTATGACAGTGGCTAAAAACAGATTAGGACAGGAAAGACAAAGCAATCTGGGTCTTTACCTAATCCAAAGCAGTGGCTGCCAAAGGCTAAGGAATTAGCAGAAGAGAAAAATCTCTTTACAGTATACTGCAAAAGCCCTCCAAAGCTGTTAAAACAGCAGGAAAGGGAGAGGACTCATAAGGACATGAGTGAAAGCCAAGGACATGACAGAAGAGCAAAGAACACTCCTCAGCAAAAAAAAAAAAAAAGTAACAGCCAAGTTGTAAAGCACATCTGAGGCTGAGAATGCTGGTGACTGAACTGTAAAGTACAAAGAGATCTGTATGAGGTCTCCTTCCTATAAAAGGAAAATCTTGATTGTGTCCTTAAAAACATTTGAAGCCAATGCTGAATTGAACCTAACTAAACCTGTAACAAATCCTGACCCAGCTCAACTATAGTGCAGACTGACTTAGGTACCCATAGTAGCAGCCTGGCAGAATAAAGGATGTACCCATTTCTGCTGGTAAATATTATTTACTTCGCTCTCAGTGTTCTTTTATACACACTACCTGACACACAATCAAAAATTATGAAAGACTTGGATGATCCAAAAAATTGGATCTATGGTCAAAAGAAGAAATGGTCAGTAGAAGCAGAACCAGAGATGATCCAGATATTAGAATTATCAGACAGGTCCTGAAAACTCAAAATGATAAATGTGTTCAAGGATTTAGTGGAAAACATACAGGAGCACACGGAGAATTTCAGCAGAAAGATAAAGATTACTAAGGGGAAAATGAAAATAAAATGAAAAATATAATCAGAGATTTTTGAAAATGTGATTTCAGCAGACTGGACACAACAGAAGAAAAAAGTAAACTTGAAGATAATTCAAAACTAAAACACAAAGATGAAAAGTGGAAAAATGGATCAGAGCATTTGATACCTGTGAGACAAAAATCCAGTAATGTGTGTGTGACTATAGTTCCAGAAGGAAAAGAGAAAGAACACGGGGCAGAAGAAATATGTAAAGAGAAAATAATGGTCAGGAATTTTCCAAAGTTAGTAAGAGATATCAACGCACAGATCCAAGGAAGATCACCTCCACCATTCTCTACTAGTCAGGAGAACCCAAGCCTGACAAGTTTCAAAATGAGGGGAAAGCAGACCCACCTCTTGATGGGAGGGTTACAAGTCACACTGCAGAAGAGCACAGAGGATGCTAGGTACTGTAGTGTATCTTTGGAAAATAAAATCTGCCACAGGTAATGTCCTTTTTCCAAATTATGCTTTGATGTTGCACCTTTGTTGACAAATTGCTGTTTTTGAGTGAGAAGAAAAATAGGACATTGGACTGTAGTTCTTCTCAGAGAATTATATTGGAGACTAAGGTAAGAGACTGTTTATTTTGTTAAGTGGAAGAGGAAGTTTTATTTTTATAAAAGAAATTTGTCGGGCTTCCCTGGTGGCGCAGTGGTTGAGAGTCCGCCTGCCGATGCAGGGGACACGGGTTCGTGCCCTGGTCTGGGAAGATCCCACATGCCGCGGAGTGGCTGGGCCCGTGAGCCATGGCCGCTGAGCCTGCGCGTCCAGGGCCTGTGCTCCGCAACGGGAGAGGCCACAGCAGTGAGAGGCCCACGTATCGCAAAAAAAAAAAAAAAAAAAAAAAAAAAATTGAGTCTCCTAGAAAACGGCTTTTTTAACTGTTTTTAAATAGGAATAACAATGACAAACTAAATCTAATCAGTTTTACATATAATTTCTTAATCCTTAAATAAATCTGTAATATGAGATGAGTTTCTAACAATTTAGGAGATTACTATACTCCTTTCTCTTTCTCCTTTGTTTTAAATGTGTTTTGTTTTGTTTTGTTTTTGATCTAATTCAAACAGAATTCTCGTGCATTAATCCAGATTCTCTGAGAAGCAAACACCAAGACTGGATTAGATGCACAAGAGATTTATTGGGAGAAACATCTGTGAGGGAAAATAGGAAAGGAGCCATAGGAGGCTAGGAGAGCTAAAAGAACACAATTCAGGTCTGACCTCTATGAAGGACAGAGGGAAGGAAGGATAAAAGAGAGGGAGGGATAGAGGGAAGGAGGAAAGGAGGAGGAAAGGAAGGAAGGAGAAAAGGGAGGGAGGAAGGAAGGAAAGTCTTAGACTGCAGTGCACTTTTTAAAAGCTTTGGCAAGGAAAGCAGGGAGTCTTCAAGCCAAAGCCAAATGTCAGAGACATCCAGCACACCCTCCTGTAATGAGCCTGCCTTGGTATCTCTGCCACAGTAATTGGCTAGAAACATCAGCACAAATGCTGTGATGAATTTCAGAGTATAGCGTTGGGGCTGGCTTCAGTTATGCTCCCACGAGAGATCTGAGAGGTGTGTTTTCCTGAAAAATAATTGTGACTACATATTCCCCTTCTGTCCTAAAAATATTTCTCTAGTCACATTTCAAACGATCTTTCAATTTTTCAGTCTTCGTCATTTTACCATGGAAGGAAATTCTCTCACTTCATCTGGGTAATCTATTGCATGTTTTAACAATCCTCATTTAAAAACTCTTTATTTGTGGCTTAGGTTTAGCTTAACATGATCTTAATTTTTTTTAATTCTGTTTTTCTTTTTCTATCAGTTCAGTTTAAGGTCAACATTTCTTTTTTAATAATTCAACACCAAGACTTGATTGTGTTCAACAAATCCTAAGTAAAATTACTTCTAAGCTATTGTACAGAACTTTTAACTATGTTACCAAAAGACTTTCTAGACTTCTCAGAAATATAATATAAAATATATAAAATATAAAATAAAATTGCTCATGCACAATTTATAGTCAAATAAAATATCAGTAATACTGCAAATTTTAAATTGCTTCAACTATAGTACACTTTGCTATATCTAAACCCCACTGTATTTTCCTTAGTCAATAAAATATCCTTAAATAAATTAAACGCCAATTTTTTAAATGTCTCTCAGTGATTTTACTAGAATTGATCCAGTTAAATTATTTATAACGATTTTCTTTTTATTACAAATTTCTTTGTCATCTATTCCTCTGATACTCTTGTGTCTCCAGGGAAATAAAGGAAAGAACTGTAGAAACTTTCCTTTGTAATGATTTGCAGCTTTTTGCATTGAATGAAGCTTGAGAAGGGAGTTTCTTGGCCAAGAAGGAGACGAAGGAGCTGATCAATAACTGTCTGTCTCCTTCGGAGTCTATCTCTTGCTCTATTTTCTCTGTTATCCTTTTTGATGTTTTGCCAAACTTTAGCAATTAAATGCAACACATTCATCCCTCCTACAATAATATTCAGACTCCCTTTTGCTATGTAGGATGTTTCACAATTCATGCTAAAAGACCTCAAATCATAATTCATTTTCAGAAAATGTTTTTCTTCTAACCACAAATTAAACTTGAAGTTTTTATTGCTTTTACTTGCTTTATTTTCCCCTCCATATGATGCCAAGAAGACTAAAACATATAGATATATATGACTATCTTCTCATATATGACACTAAAATCTCAATTCTAAATGTCTGTAAGTGACTATTTTTGGTGGCATATTCAGCTATTACAAAATTACATACAGTTCCAGGGCCTAATGGGCAAATTCAGCTTGATGGCCAGACAAATCCAACCTGATCAGCTGACTTTAAAGAGATGGGACAATCAGCTTTAGTGATGGGATAATCCTCTTGGCCCTTTGCCTCTTTTGTCTCCACATTCTCCCTTCCAATTTTTCTTTATTCACTATATTAACAACATACCAGTGAGATTACAATTTAGAGGGAATTGATGCAATTTATTAATATTCCATCACACCTAAAAAAATCTTTCTGGAAATCTACCCTATTTCAATTCTGAGGCCTGAATGTGTTTCATTTTAAGTGCTGTAGATCAATATGTGTTGTATTTATTTAGTCCAATGGCTACTTCAGTAAATACATTATTTTTATTTGAAAGCGAATAATACTGCCTTAATTAATACAAATATATTAGAATGAACAGGAAAAGGTGCAATTAAAGCGGTCAACAGCTTTATAGCTTATTTAAATAAGCTATCATTATGTTTGAGAAAAATGGAAGGAAACCTAGCATTTATAAGGGTGACTAAATGTTCTTAATTTGTATAAAAATGTATCTTTCTGCCTCACCTATAAACAGTTTATGAGTTCTAAAAGTGAGATTGATATAGTCTAATGCAGCTTCTGTTGCACTGGAAATCGTCCAAGCTGGGAACAACTCAGATATCCATCAATACTAGAAATGGATAACTAAATCATGGTACACTCACATAGTGGAAACCTATCCCAAACCAAAAATGAACAAAATCCAGCTAACTCAACAATATGGATGTGTCTTACCAACGTGGAGTTGAGTGAAAGAAACCCAAATGCAAGAATGTAGATTTTATAATTCCATTTATATAAAACTCAAAAACATAAATTTAATGACAGTATTTAGAGACGACTTAAAAACTATAAATAAAATCGAGGGATCGATAACCATAAATATCAGGTAGTCGTGCATTTGAGGGAGTGTGTGTGGAAACAGTGATTGGGAAAGGGTGAGCGGGGACTCCCCCGGCGCTGACAGTGTTCCTGGATGATCACTTTGGGATTAGACTGTGAAAGAGTTGAGAGCGGGGAGAGAAATACTTACAGCCTAAAGTAGCAGTAATCTGATATTTTATATTATATAAACAATGGTATTCTAGAAAAAAAATAGTAAAACCGGGCTTCCCTGGTGGCGCAGTGGTTGAGAGTCTGCCTGCCGATGCAGGGGACACCGGTTCGTGCCCCGGTCTAGGCGGATCCCACATGCCGCGGAGCGGCTGGGCCCGTGAGCCATGGCCGCTGAGCCCGCGTGTCCGGAGGCTGTGCTCCGCAAAGGGAGAGGCCACAACAGTGAGAGGCCCGCGTACCGCAAAAAAAAAAAAATAGTAAAACCACCTGTGTATTTTTCAAACTTAGTTTCTTGCACAAATTTTTCTTTAAAACAATAACTGTTTATTAAGGAGTACAGTTCGTAAGGTGACTTTTGTCATTTCAACTCAGGGGGTTTTGTATAGTAGCTGTTACTGCCATAAAATGCCAACTGTGTCTTCATGATATTTTTGGCAATCTACCAGGTACTATTTAGGGCAAAGACATAATTTTGGGAAATAAAAGTGTGTCTGAGTTAAGTCATATCCTGTTTACAAGTTCAAATATACTGGAACACATTGTTTAGCACTTTCCTAAAATAAAGGAGCATGGTAAATTTTTTGAGACTTTATACAACTGGTCAGAAAATATTTCTATTCGTCTCTCTCATTTTATTGAAATTGCCCAGTGTATTGATCTAGGTTGGAAATTATTTCTCCTTAGAAGTTTGAAGGTCTTTATTAAATTCTCTTTTGCAGTTTTGTTGAAAAGTCCAAAGCCGTTATGATTCCTGATACTTCACTCATGACATTTTGTATTTTTTTGATCTTCTCTTTGAAGATTCTATTCTATTCTATTCTCTTTGAAGATTCTATTCTCTTTATAGAATCTTCTCTTTGACCTCAGTGTTCTGAAAATTTGGAGGAACACTTTAAGAAAAAGAATAACAGTGCAAAAAATAAAATTTGGTACAAAATTAAGTAATTGTCTAGAATAGGTAAACACAACAAATTATAAATTTTTTAAATGATCAGTCCTAAAATCTCACAAAATCCTGAAAAAAAAACATAGCTTTTATTAATTTACTGCCTTATATAACTGTATAATACATTTTTTCTTTTTGGCTACTTACTTTTGATCTCTTTTTTATGTGGTAAACGTTTTATAATATTTTCCACAGAGAAAACAGAAAAGTCATCATCTTCTCTCTAGTATGATTAATTGAAATTTATTTATTATCAATAATTTAACTTTTTTTTTGCTCTACAACTTAGTCACAATGCATTATTGGTAATGTTACATAAATTTGGAGAAACCCCTGATCTCCATTATCTATTTCTGCATAATGTATTACATTACCCCTAAATTTAATAGCTTAAAAAATAATCTCTTGGGGCTTCCCTGGTGGTGCAGTGGTTGAGAGTCCGCCTGCTGATGCAGGGGACACGGGTTCGTGCCCCGGTCCAGGAGGATCCCACATGCCACGGAGCAGCTGGGCCCGTGAGCCATGGCCACTGGGCCTGCGCATCCGGAGCCTGTGCTCCGCAACGGGAGAGGCCACAACAGTGAGAGGCCCGTGTACCGAAAAAGAAAATAATAATAATAATCTCTTTATTCTATCTCATAATTTCATAGGTCAAGAATTTGAGCAGGGCTGAGCTGGCCAATTCTTCTGCTCCCTATAACGTTGATAGGACTCTTAGGTGATATTGAGGTGGCAACCAGGTTGGTCTGCAGAGTCTGTTTTCACATCCTCACCTGCTGGGGTTCAGCTGAGATGTTCTCTCTCTCCACTTAGTCTTAGGGACTATCCACATGGTCTCTGTGTGAATTTACCACATAACGTCTTTGTGCTCTAAGGAACAGAGTGGAAGCTTACAATCCTCTCAAAGACAGGCCTCAGAACTGGCACAGTATCACTTCTTGTACTCTGGGCAGAGAATTAACTGGTCAGGCCAGATTCCAAGGGAGAGGAAATTAGACCCAATCTCTTGATAGGAGTGTGGAAAAGATTTTTTGGGGGTGTCTTTACTATACCACAGTGATTCTATTTTAGTTACCTATTGCTACCTAACAACCCCCCCCAAAAAAGAGAGGCTTAAAACAATAATCTGGTATTATCGCCCATGGTTCTGTGGGTTTTCTGGACTCAGTCTGGCATTTCTCACTTGAGGTTTCTCAATCTGTTGCAGTCACATGGAGGCTTGAATTGGCAGGACATAAAAGACGGCTTCTCACCAAATGCCTGGGGCCTCAGCTGTCATGGCTGAAATAGGTGGGGGATGCAGGCCCTCTCACATGACTAGCTTGAGCTTCCTCACAGAATGGCAATCTTAGGGTAATTGGACTTTTTATACAATGTATTGCTTCCCCTACAGTACATGTTTCAAGAGATCCAGGCAGAAGCTGCAAGACTTCTTAGGACTTAGCCTCAGAATTCACCTACTAAGGTGAATCTACTACTTGGTAGGTGAATTCACCTACTAAGAATCCATCACTTCTACCACATTGGTCAAAACCAAGCAATATGGCCAACCCAGACTTAAGGGAGGAGATTGTACAAGGGAATGAATACCAGAAGGCATTGGGGGTATCTTTGATGTTAGTGGTCTCACCCTAACAAATTTCTTTCATATATATTCTCTTCCTTTCAAGGCATTTCATAATCTTAAATACTCTTGAATCGACAACTCAGTAAGTTTGCACTGATGTCCATAAGTAGTGACATATTATAGGTTTTATGCAATTGTACCTGATATGAGAAAACTTCCATTTCGATGAGATACATACAGTTGAGACAGAATCTTCCATTTACAATTTTACATATCTAATGATTGAAAGAATTTTCCACAGACTTCCTTTTGGCTCTGCAAATCACAATCTTTCTCCTCCATGTGCTTTTTGTGCTGGGTTCCATAGGATAAATTCATAAGAGGTTCTGATTCTGGCACTGCACCTTTGTGTTTCATGGAGTAGATTAACATGGTAGCAATATGAGTTTTCCTGGAAGACATTCCTACATGAAAATAGCTAAACTATATATGGAATATATATATGGAATATCTCTATATGGAAGTGACTTCAGGCTACATAACTATATCACACTAAACCCAAACTAAATATATCCCTAGCTTAATTCAAATATGTGGACAGCCTCTACAAAGCCACCTGACAGGAGGGAGAAGTGTGACAGAGGAGAAGTTGGAGCAGAGAATGTCAGCTGATTAGGGTTAAAATATCTTAAGTTTGCATGTTTTACAGAAACATTGGACTATTTGAACACATTGCTAGAACGCCTTCCCAAAGCCTTTGTAAAGGCTTATTTACACTCTTTTCCTTCACCTCCAGTCTCCCCAACACTTGAGGATAGCTTTCCTCTGGCTTGCTGCTACAGGCTCTATTAACATGCCTCCTTTCCCCAGATTTTGTCCTGCTTCAATCTACTCCCTATCCTGCAACAAGAATAATCACTCTAAAACATAAATTTGACCTGTTTGTCATTCTAAATTAAAATTCTCAATGGCTCTTTGCCATTTGTCAAATTCCTTAACATGGTTTACAAGGCTTTTCAAAGCCTGGACCTTTCATGCTAATTCTTCTCATTGGCCTTTCAAGCATTCTTTAATCCAAGCACACTGAACTATTTTAATTCCCTGGTATTCTTTTCACTCTGGGCCTTCCTAATTCCTGAGTCTGGGTTAGGTACTCTATTAGATATGGTAGATTATGCTGCAGTGAAAATGGGACCCTGAACTTTCATAATTCTAACAAAGGTTTATTCCTCACACATGCAAAACTGAAAGTCAAGACAGCTGTCTTTATGCGTTGACCCAGCAACCCAAGCAGCTTCTATCTTATCACGTCAGGGTGAGGGCCTGCAGAGTGCACACTTGCTTATAAAGCTTTCGGTCATAAGGGGTCCAAACACCTTCTGGTCACAGTCCCTGGGCCAGAATAAATTGAATTGCTGGAATAATTGGTGAACAACACTAACCAGGTGACATTACCCATCTAAGCTACTCCCATCACACCTTCTACCAACCCCATCATCATTTTTATCACTCATTTTGCCCAGGTCTTTTCACTTATCTCTCCACCCATTCTTTTTTTTTTTTTTTTTTGAATTTTTGAATTTTATATATATTTTTGTACAGCAGGTTCTCATTAGTTATCTATTTTATACATATTAGTGTATATATGGCAATCCTAATCTCCCAATTCATCCCACCACCACCACCACCCCCATGACTTCCCCCACTTTGTGTCCATACGTTTGTTCTCTACATCTGTGTCTCTATTTCTGCCCTGCAAACCGGTTCATCTGTACCATTTTTCTAGGTTCCACATATATACATTAATATACAGTATTTGTTTTCCTCTTTCTGACTTACTTCAACTCTGTATGACAGTCTCTACATCCATCCACATCTCTACAAATGACCCAGTTTCGTTCCTTTTTATGGCTGAGTAATATTCCATTGTATATATGTACCACATCTTCTTTATCCATTCATCTGTCGATGGGCATTTAGCTTGCTTCCATGACCTGGCTATTGTAAACAGTGCTACAATGAACAGTGGGGTGCATGTGTCTTTTTCAATTATGGTTTTCTCTGGGCATAAGTCCAGAAGTGGGATTGCTGGGTCATATGATAATTCTATTTTTAGTTTTTTAAGGAACCTCCATACTGTTCTCCATAGTGGCTGTATCAGTTTACATTCCCGCCAACAGTGCAAAAGGGTTCCCTTTTCTCCACACCCTCTCCAGCATTTGTTGTTCGTAGATTTACTGATGATGCCCATTCTAACTGGTGTGAGGTGATACCTCATTATAGTTTTGATTTGCATTTCTCTAATAATTAGTGAGGTTGAGCAGCTTTTCATGTGCTTCTTGGCCATCTGTATGTCTTCTTCGGAGAAATGTCTATTTAGGTCTTTGCCCATTTTTGGATTGGATTGTGTTTTTGATATTGAGCTGCATGAGCTGCTTATAAATTCTGGAGATTAATCCTTTGTCAGTTGTTTCATTTGCAAATATTTTCTCCCATTGTGAGGGTTGTCTTTTCATCTTTTTTATGGTTTCCTTTTCTGTGCAAAAGCTTTTAAGTTTCATTAGGTCCCATTTATTTTTCTTTTTATTTCCATTTCTCTAGGAGGGGGGTCAAAAAGGATCTTGCTGTGATGTATGTCATAGAGTGTTCTGCCTGTGTTTTCCTCTAAGAGTTTGATAGTGTCTGGCCTTACATTTAGGTCTTAAATCATTTTGAGTTTATTTTGTGTATGGTGTTAGGAAGTGTTCTAATTTCATTCATTTTTTTGCATATAGCTGAACAGTTTTCCCAGCACCATTTATTGAAGAGGCTGTCTTTTCTTGTATATTCTTGTCTTCTTTATCAAAAATAAGGTGACCATATGTGTGTGGGTTTATCTCTGGGCTTTCTATCCTGTTCCATTGACCTATATTTCTGTTTCTGTGCCAGTACCATATTGTCTTGATTACTGTAGCTTTATAGTGTACTCTGAAGTAAGCAAGTCTGATTCCTCCCTCTCCATTTTATTCCCTCAAGACTGCTTTGGCTATTCGGGGTCTTTTATGTCTCCATACAAATTTAAGATTTTTTGTTCTAGTTCTGTAAAAAATGCCACTGGTAATTTGATAGGGATTGCATTGAATCTGTAAATTGCTTTGGGTAGTATAGTCATTTTCACAATATTGATTCTTCCAATCCAGGAACATGGTGTGTCTCTCCATCTGTTTGTGTTGTCTTTGATTTCTTCCATCAGTGTCTTACAGTTTTCTGAGTACAGGTCTTTAACCTCCTTAGATAAGTTTATTCCTAGGTAATTTATTCTTTTTGTTGCAGTGGTGAATGGGATTGTTTCCATAATTTCTCTTTCTGATCTTTTGTTGTTAGTGTATAGGAATGCAAGAGATTTCTGTGAATTAATTTTGTATCCTGCAACTTTACGAAATTCATTGATTGGCTCTAATAGTTTTCTGGTGGCATCTTTAGGATTCTCTATGTATAGTATCATGTCATCTGAAAACAGTGTCAGCTTTACTTCTTCTCCAATTTGGATTCCTTTTACTTCCTTTTCTTCTCTGATCGCCATGGCTAGGACTTCCAAAACTATGTTGAATAACAGTGGTGAGAGTGGACATCCTTGTCTTGTTCCTGATCTTAGAGGAAATGCTTTCAATTTTTCACCATTGAGAATGATGTTTGCTGTGGGTTTGTCATATATGGCCTTTATTATGTTGAGATAAGTTCCCTCTATGCCCACTTTCTGGAGAGTTTTTATCATAAATGGGTGTTGAATTTTGTCAAAAGCTTTCTCTGCATCTATTGAGATGATCATATGGTTTTTATTCTTCATTTGTTCACATGGTGGATCACACTGATTGATTTGTCTATATTGAAGAATCCTTGCATCCCTGGGATAAATCCCACTGGATCATGGTGTGCGATCCTTTTTCTGTGTTGTTGGATTCTGTTTGCTAGTATTTTGTTGAGGATTTTTGCATCTATATTCATCAGTGATATTGGTCTGTAATTTTCTTTTTTTGTAGTATCTTTGTCTGGGTTTGGTAACAGGGTGACGGTGGCCTCGTAGAATGAGTTTGGGAGTGTTTCTTCCTCTGCAACTTTGTGGAAGAGTTTGAGAAGGATGGGTGTTAGCTCTTTCTAAATGTTTGATAGAATTCACCTGTGAAGCCATCTGGTCCTGGACTTTTGTTTGTTGGAAGATTTTTTATCACAGTTTCAATTTCATTACTTGTGATTGGTCTGTTCATATTTTCTATTTCCTCCTGGTTCAGTCTTGGGAGCATATACCTTTCTAAGAATTTGTCCATTTCTTCCAGGTTGTCCATTTTATTGGCATAGAGTTGCTTGTAGTAGTCTCTTATGATGTTTTGTATTTCTGCAGTGTCCATTGTAACTTCTTTTTCACTTCTAATTTTATTGATTTGAGTTCTCTCCCTCTTGATGAGTCTAGCTAAAGGTTTATCAATTTTGTTTATCTTCTCAATGAACCAGCTTTTAGTTTTATTGATCTTTGCTACTGTTTTGTTTCTATTTCATTTATTTCTGCTCTGATTTGATCTTTATGATTTCTTTCCTTCTACTAACTTTGCGTTTTGTTTGTTCTTCTTTCTCTAGTTCTTTTAGGTGTCAAGTTAAATTGTTTATTTGAGATTTTTCTTGTTTCTTGAGGTAGCCTTGTGTTGCTATAAAATTCTCTCTTAGAACTGCTTTTGCTGCATCCCACAGGTTTTTGTTTTGTTTTCTTTGCGGTACGTGGGCCTTTCACTGTTGTGGCCTCTACCGTTGTGGAGCACAGGCTCCGGACGCACAGGCTCAGCAGCCATGGCTCACGGGCCCAGCCACTCCGCAGCATGTGGGATCTTCCTGGACTGGGGCACGAACCCGTGTCCCCTGCATCAGCAGGTGGACTCTCAACCACTGCACCACCAGGGAAGCCCCCATCCCATAGGTTTTGGGTCATCAGGTTTTCACTGTCATTTGTCTCTAGGTATTTTTTGATTTCCTATTTGATTTATTCAGTGATCTCTTGGTTATTTAGTAATGTATTGTTTAGCCTCTGTATGTTTGTATTTTTTACGGTTTTTTCCTTGTAATCGATTTCTAATCTCATAGCATTGTGGTCGGAAAAGATGTTTGATATGATTTCAATTTTCTTAAATTTACCAAGGCTTGATTTGTGACCCAAGATGTGATCTATCCTGGAGAACGTTCCATGTGCACTTGAGAAGAAAGTGTAATCTGCTGTTTTTGGATGGAATGTCCTATAAATATCAATTAAGCCCATCTTGTTTAATGTCATTTAAAGCTTGTGTTTTCTTATTTTCATTTTGGTTGATCTGTCCATTGGTATAAGTGGGGTGTTAAAGTCCCCCACTAGTATTGTGTTACTGTTGATTTCCTCTTTTATAGCTGTTAGCAGTTGCCTTATGTATTGAGGTGCTCCTATGTTGGGTGCATATATATTTATAATTGTTATGTCTTCTTCTTGGATTGATCCCTTGATCATTATGTAGTGTCCTTCCTTGTCTCTTGTAACATTCTTTATTTTAAAGTCTGTTTTATCTGATATGAGTTTTGCTACTCCAGCTTTCTTTTGATTTCCATTTGCATGGAATATCTTTTTCCATCCCCTCACTTTCTGTCTGTATGTGTCCCTAGGTCTGAAGTGGGTCTCTCGTAGACAGCATATATATGGGTCTTGTTTTTTTTTATCTATTCAGTGAGCCTGTGTCTTTTGGTTGTAGCATTCAATCCATTCACGTTTAAGGTAACTATTGATATGTATGTTCCTATGACCATTTTCTTAATTGTTTTCGGTTTGTTTTTGTAGGTCTTTTTCTTCTCTTGTGTTTCCCACTTAGAGAAGTTCCTTTAGCATTTGCTGTAGAGCTGGTTTGGTGGTGCTGAATTCTCTTAGCTTTTGCTTGTCTGTAAAGCTTTTGATTTCTCCATCAAATCTGAATGAGATCCTTGCCGGGTAGAGTACTCTTGGTTGTAGGTTCTTCCCTTTCATCACTTTAAATGTATCATGCCACTCCCTTCTGGCTTGTAGAGTTTCTGCTGAGAAATCAGCTCTTAACCTTATGGGAGTTCCCTTGTATGTTATTTGTCGTTTTTCCCTTGTTGCTTTCAATAATTTTTCTTTGTCTTTAATTTTTGTCAGTTTTATTACCATGTGTCTCAATGTGTTTCTCCTTGGGTTTATCCTGCCTGGGACTCTCTGCACTTCCTGGACTTGGGTGACTATTTCCTTTCCCATGTTAGGGAAGTTTTTGACTATAATCTCTTCAAATATTTTCTTGGGTCCTTTCTCTCTCTCTTCTCCTTCTGGGACCCCTATAATGTGAATCTTGTTGCATTTAATGTTGTCCCAGAGGTCTCTTAGGCTGTCTTCATTTCTTTTCATTCTTTTTTCTTTATTCTTTTCCGGGGCAGTGAATTCCACGATTCTGTCTTCCAGGTCACTTATCCATTCTTCTGCCTCAGGTATTCTGGTATTGATTCCTTCTAATGTATTTTTCATTTCAGTTATTGTATTGCTCATCTCTGCTTGTTTGTTCTTTAATTCTTCTAGGTCTTTGTTAAACATTTCTTGCATCTTCTCGATCTTTGCCTCCATTCTTTTTCCGAGGTCCTGGATCCTCTTCACTATCATTATTCTGAATTCTTTTTCTGGAAGGTTGCCTATCTCCACCTCATTTAGTTGTTTTTCCTAGGTTTTATCTTGTTTCTTCATCTGGTACAAAGTCCTCTGCCTTTTCATTGTGTCTATCTTTCTGTGAATGTGGTTTTCCTTCCACAGGCTGCAGAATTGTAGCTCTTCTTGCTTCTGCTGTCTGCCCCCTGGTGGATGAGGCTATCTAAGAGGCTTGTGCAAGCTTCCTGATGGGAGGGACTGGTAGTGGGTAGAGCTGCATGTTGCTCTGGTGGGCAGAGCTCAGTAAAACTTTAATCCACTTGTCTGCTGATGGGTGGGGTTGGGTTCCCTCCCTGTTGGTTGTTTGGCCTGAGGCAACCCAGCACTGGAGCCTACCTGGGCTCTTTGGTGGGGCTAATGGCAGACTCTGGGAGGGCTCACACCAAGGAATATTTCCCAGAACTTTTGCTGCCAGCGTCCTTGTCCCCACAGTGAGCCACAGCCACCACCCACCTCTACAGGAGACCCTCCAACACTAGCAGATAGGTCTGGTTCAGTCTCCTATGGGGTCATTGCTCCTTCCCCTGGGTACCAATGCACACGCTACTTTGTGTGTGCCCTCCAAGCGTGGAGTCTGTTGAACTCCTGCAATCAAATACCACTAGCCTTCGAAGCCTGATTCTCTAGGAATTCCTCCTCCCGTTGCTGGACCCCCAGGTTGGGAAGCCTGACGTGGGGCTCAGAACCTTCACTCTAGTGCATGGACTTCTGTGGTAATAAGTGTTCTCCAGTTTGTGAGTCACCCACCCAGTGGTTATGGGATTTGATTTTATTGTGATTATGCTCCTCCTACCGTCTCATTGCGGCTTCTCCTTTGTCTTTGGATGTGGGGTATCATTTTTGGTGAGTTCCAGTGTCTTCCTGTCGATGATTGTTCAGCAGTAAGTTGTGATTCTGGTGCTCTCTCAAGAGGGAGTGCTCTCTACCCATTCTTAATATATAATAACTTCGGTGAGAGCAAGAAGCATGTTAGTAAGCTTTAACATTTTGTTCTCTCCTAGTACCTAGCAAATTCTAGGCATTCAATGAATGTTTATCGAATGAATAAATGCATTTACACTATCATATGTTTATTATGAGGCTCCTATCCCCAACTTTCCATAATCACTTAAATAAATTATAAACTGTAAGACTCCGTTATATACATTCCTTCATTTTTTTTTATTATACTCCAATGAGATCATTATGGTTTCCTATGTTATTAACATCATTTTAAAGATCACAAAGTTGAGGCTTAGGGATCACAAGGGATTTGCTATTGGTCACACAGCAGAATTGCTTCTTCCTAATTCCAGGTCCCATTCTATATCTCGGCACAAAAGTATTCACTTTTTTGAGCAGGCCTGAGTTACTCAAACCCTGCACATTGCAAAGAGAGGTCAGTCTTTAGAACTGCCCTTGGCCAGTTCCTGGGAGACGAGCTGAGCCCTGGCATATTCTACCTGATAAGTGCTTTGTATGCCTGTGGCCTTAGGCCATGCCGTTCTTGTGGTGAATGCCTGTTTTGCTCTGGCAGCGGTTGGGGGGACTGGAGTCTGAGTTGTGGTCACTCACATAGGGCTGCATGCCTACCTGACTGATCCCCAAGAAAAACCATCAAGGCTAATGGGAGCTTCCACGGTTTGCAAAATTTTGCATGTGTTGTCACACATCACTGCTGGGAGAATTAAGCATGTCCCCATGTGACCCTACTGGGAGGGAACACCTGGAAGCTTATACCTGATTACTCCTGGACCTCTCCCCATGCACCTTTTCCCTCTGCTGATCTTAATCTGTGTGCTTTCACTGTAATAACTTGTAACCATGCATTTAACAGCTTTCCAGAGTCCTTCTAGTGACTCACTGAGACAGGGTGGATTTGGGGACCCCGGCACAATATCTAATACACCATGCTAACTGCCTTGCCAGGTTCTAAAGTATGTTCATTGTAAACCTAGATTTTCAGTTGGAAAATAAATGCTTTTTATAATTAACTTCTTTATAATAAAATATTCCCATGCTATTTTCCAGAGATACATAGTTTGAGATTTGAAGTTTGTTATAAGAACTCACCAGATAGCAGATAGCACACAAGGGAGTTTTAAATCATTTCTTGTGTTTCTTGGCAAGCATCAAGTATTAAGACAAAAATGCAGTAAATTACTTTATGCTGTAAAAAGTAAGACTGATTATTGCCTCATCTTTTTAGAAAATCATAGGAAATATAACTATTATATTCATAGAAGTGGTTTTGACATGTGGCATGATATAAATACCACTTATCTGGGAGTCTATAAATCTTGTTTAGCCATGGATTAGGCCTTGGCTAAGTCTGACTGTACAGTTTACTCGTCTATAGCCTGAAGTGATACCACTTTTCCAATATCTCATTTAATCAGAGTGAGGAGGAAAAGAGATAAAACATATGAAACAAATCTGGAATCATTAAATTAGTATGTGAATGAAAAACATTATTTTATGTTCTCAACTTAGCGGCAACAAAGCAATATTTTCAAGGTAGCTCATTTGTGCTCTTAAGAAACTGCTTTTAAGTGGACTCTTTTATAGTAATTACTTGAATTCTTAACCATAAGACTCATACTTAAAACTTTAACCATTTTACCCATAAAAGTAATGTATACTTACGTTGTTAGCCTATAGGCCAAGTGGCAGGGCTAGGTAAGGAAAGGCATGTTTTATATATTAATCTATAGCTCCAAAAGATAATAACGTTGGACCATAAAGAGAAAATGTTGTAATAAAGCAATGGCCAACCCCCACAAATATAAATATTACTTTATAAATATGAGAAAAAAGCACTTAAACTTATAATAGGGCTTGAATAATGCCAGGTGTGATCCAATAATGTGACATAATAAGTCAATCAGGATAAGCTAGGTTATGATGTTGTCACGTTAACCCTGAAACCTCATGCATTAACACAGCTGAAGTTTATTCCTTGCTTATGCTGTTTCATCAGAGATAGCAGAGGCTTCTGCTTTGTGTTGCCACTGGATTCAGGATGACAGAAGCTCCCCTATCTAGTGATGTGACTATTCTCAATACAAGGCTTCTAGGCTTGTCATATCCTGGGAAGAGGAAGGGAGAAAAGCAAACTTGCACCTGTTCTTAAATGTCCCAGTCGCTCCATATAGCTCATTTTCTGAAGTAATTGGTGCAAGAGACTGTGAAGTCTTCCAGAGAATGAACTGCAGTCAGCACCATTCGTCTCTACCACAGTAGAGATGTGTCACAGGGTGATGAATCATTCCTATAAGATAATAATAGTGTGAGAAACTATGCAAAGCATGCGAACCCTAAGTCTTCTCTAGCACCTAGTAACACTAACTCACGGGTGCCTTGGCAGGTTATACCTTGTAAAATTTTATGTAACAGACACGTCTTGGCCTATTCAACACACGGTGCCTTGGTACCTACCCAGTACCCATTTACTCCAGCTACCTTTTCCCGTGCTGAAAGTATACACTGTTTCCCAGTAACACATGTAATGCAGAGGAAGGGGAATCTCATTCTATCTACAAGGCTGGTTCTTAGCTAGTTTAGTGGCCTTCCTTGACCACAGGCTTCGCTTCAGGTGTATATATGCGAACAAAGTGGTCTGATAAAGGAGAATCTCAGGAGTCTTACTTGAAATACCAGGGCAAAAGTTGCTTCTCATAGTAGGCAGTTTTAAAGCATGGCACATGCCATGATAAGAGAAACCAGTCTAAGGATTATGATAACACAAAGAAGGCACAACCAACAGAATAAAAGAGAAATGAAATCAGAGCCACTGGGCTTAGCCAATCATGAAGCCCTGTCCTTCCTCTAAACTTGCACAGGAGCTAACATATGTCTTCATAAGGCCACTGAGTCAGGTATTTATTATGTGCAGCCAAAGATATTTTAACAGATTAAATATCTAAATTCCAAAAATACCTGCAGATCTACAACGTACACAATTATTTCAAAAATATGCAGAGGTGACCAAAGAAACATCACTCAAAAGTCTGGATAAAACTAAGTTTACATGAGAGCACCCGTGTCTGTGATCCTAAATGAGTTAAAATGAAAAACTCTACAGGAACACTGTAGTGAGTCCCATTGCGTTACGGTTCTCCAGAGAAACAGAAGCAACAGGACAAAAAGAGAGAGGCACTGGGAATTTATTTATAGGAATTGGCTTACAAAACTATGGAGGCTGAGAAGCCTCATCATTTGATGTCTGAAAGCTGGAGAACCAGGGAAAACAGTTGTGTAATTTAATTCAAGTCTGACGGCCTGAGAACCAGGGGAACCAGTAGTGCAAGTCTGAGTCCAAAGACCCGAAAATCAGAGGGGGGCCGGTGATTTAAGTCCAGGTCTCAATCTGAAAGCCAGAGAACCAGGGGCACTGATGTCCAAGGGCAGAAGGATGTCTGCGCTCAGGCAAAGAGAGCAAACGCGACCTTCCTCTGCCTTTCTGCTCTACACAGTCCCTCAAGCAATTGGATGGCGCCCACCCACATTGGTGAGGGTGACCTTCTTTACATCCTCACAGACATGCCCAGAAATGGTGTTTTACCAGCTAGCTGGGCATCCCTTAGAGTAGTCAATTTGACACATAAAATTAACCATCACACCCACTGAGTAAAATAATCTCTCAAACTTGCTCAGCTCAGACACACTTCTTTTCTCTTTTTAGCTTTTGCCATTGACTTTAGAAGATTTCCTTCTTAACTTTTCTTCTTTCAAATTCCTCAGATATCAATAGACCATCCCCTACCTCAGCAATCTCCATCTCAGGCCACAATATTTAAGAAGTACACATAATACTTTTACAAGTGACACCTGCCAACTGCCCATGCTTTACACAAAAGGCTAATTTAACATTAACTGAAATTTATCACTAGCAAACAAAAATTTCAGTAAGAAGGAGTTACAATTAGCTGAACGTTATCGTTAAAATGTGGCTACTACATCATGGTGTAAATCGTTGGGGAAATAGAATTAAAAACAAAATCATCTCCCAACCCAGAAATCCTCTCCACAAAGACAGTAGAGAAAGAAACACCTTTTTTTTTTTTCAATTGCATAAGCATTAAATCCCTCTAAGAGGCTGCAAGAACAGAGAGGAATCTTATGCTTTTATATAGCCAAGCAGATACAACTCACCTTATACATGTTCAAAAGATAACTAATAACTAGTTCTCAAGTAAGAGGACTTGACAGCACCATTTGTCACACACACGTAGTTCACCCTTACTTTACCTGGTAATTAGGTAACCATCTATATTAGCTAGCTGGCTTTACCAAGAAAAAAAACAAAATTCTCAGATCTTTATGACAGGAGGTAGTTTTGCAACTTAGAACAAAGCACCCACCTAAGTTAGTGTACTACCATCCCCCAGAAACTGGGAGAGAGGGGTGCTATCTCCCTTGATGTTCGTATTCAGAGAGATGGCTCCCAGGTTCTTGAGAAACATATTCTTGGGTCACAAAGCTGACCAAATGCCAATGTCATCCTCAAAAGGATTTATGTACATTTCAAAAACAGAAGAAAGTACTTCCAATTATAAGTTTTCTAAAATAAATGCTCCAAGAAAAAGAGAGCGAGGAGAACTCTTCCCTTATTGTCAATAGGGAGAATCAAACCTCTTAATTTTGAGTTATACTTGTCCTTACATGCTGCACACATGTGGACAATAAAGTGGGTGAAATTTCATTCAGCACATATTTCTAAGACTACCTACTATGCGCCAGGCATGTGCTAAGCAGGTCTGAAATCCTTCGTCCTTTTTCTAAAATAAGGAAGCTCTGAAATTAGCAAAGTTTTTTATCAGTCTGATGCTGAGATTCTTTTAGTAGCAAAATTTGACCTAAAGTATCATGACACTAAGTATCAATTTAACCTTCATTTACTCCACTTGATATAAATAAATCCTGATACATTTTACTGAGAATTATTAATGTGTTTGAATACTGGATAATATCCCAGACTCTGCTTGGTTAGTTTCAGTTATTGTTTTACTTTGATTTTTAAGTGAAACAAACATCAAAACGTAGGGCAGTGGGAGGAGAGAGATTAGCAATATATACATATAAGTTGCATTAAATTTTTTTTTCATTCTGCATTATAGCCAATTAATGAAACAAAGAGCATATTCCTAAAACTGTAACGGTTCGAGGGGACAGAGAGAAAAAGAGAGAGAACAGAGATAGAGACAGGAGGGAAACAGGGAGACCAGGAGCCTCTGAACTATTAGCGTGGTGACAGCTCTTTGGTACAGAGAGAGACTTCAGAGGTCTATTATCTTTGATCTTTGAAATGCTAATTCACGGATTAAAGACTTTCCAGAACTTGTTATTTATACTTAACTTTTTAGAGGAGGCCTCTGAAAGGGCAGGCCACAGCAACTCCTCAGGTGGGAAATGATGCTTTTGGTTGCCCTGACAGTGACTAAAGAACCAGGGTGATGAGGTGAAGCCCTGTCAAGGTCTGAGGCCATCCATCTCTTCTTTAGAATGAGTAAAAGGTTATCCAGCATCTGAAATGTTTACATTTGAAAAGAGATGTTTCACATTATTGCAATAACATTGTTCTTTTCCACATGATGCTTTTTGTTTGGTAATGTCATCCAGGGTCATTCATTCTGTACCTATTAGGGACCTCTGACTATTAGTTATTCGGAAGATCCCTGAACTTTCAAGTTGTTCCACTGATGATATCTTTTAGATTTTTTTTCATTGTAAAATTTTGTTGTTCTTGTTCAACCCCAAGAGATTTCATCTAGGCAATAAGGAAAAGCAAGAACAGGGTACAGGGCTATATAGACAAAAGGAAGTGTCTGTGAGGAAGGGAAGTCCATCATCAGTTAAGTGATATTGACACTGAGTCCCCTAAAACGGAGTTCCTCTGCCAAGTATAAGACGAACCTCTCTATCCAAAACTTTATTCCCTTTCTTGTCCCTCCCTTGTTGCCCTCAGGATTGAGAAGCATCAAAGAAAAAGGGGGGGTTGAAACTGAGCAGGACCCTGAGGGGCCCTCCTGGGTACAAAAGTCTCTCCATGCCTGCCATTTCTTGTTTGCAGAAAAAGGCTTTAGTCTCTGAGGCCTTCCCTGAGTTCCAAAGAGCAGACTCAAGCAGTTACTAATTAGGGAAGTGAGGGACTGCAGAAACAAAGGAAAAGCAGTTAAAGAAGAAAAGTAACGACAATAGTTTCGTTATAAACATTCTTAGTTCCTCCTCAAAGTAAATGCATAACAATCTGACACACATAATTGAGTTGTTCTGCTGGAAATTAAGACCCCTGGTGGGGACCAGAAGATTGATTAAGACTCCTCAAACATCACCCTGTTATCCCACTGCCAACCAATCAGAAGAAAGCCACACATCCTGTAGCCCTCACCCCAAACACTGCCTTTAAAATCCTTCCCTGAAAGCCATCGGGGAGTTTGGGTCTTTGGAAGACGAGCTTCCCGTACTTCTTGGCACATTGCAAATAAATACTGTACTTTCCTTCACCACAGCCTGCTCTCAGTCAGTTGGCTTTGCTGCACAGCAGGCAAGTGGACCCAAGGTTGCTTCAGTAGCAACGTCAGCACAAAGATTCATAAGAACAAGATAAAATTTGGAGATAGGGCAAAAAGCAACAATTTAATTTTAGCCTTTTCCTCATCTCAGCCAGGAAGTTTAGTCCTGGTTGCCCTTGAAATCATTTGAGGAAGTTTTAAAAAATATGGATGGATTTTTGGCCTCACTTCCACAGTTTGATTCAATGGCTTCAGAGTAGGTCCTGCACATCTCATATTACACACACACACACACACACACACACACACACACACACACACACACCCCACTCACTTTGCACCTGAATTACCAGGATGGTCTCTGAGCCAGTTTTCCTTCTTCCACTCCTTTTCTCATACAATTCATGCTCCACATAAATTTGTTTACAACACACTCTTGCTGAAATGCTTAAGATCTTTCTTAGAATGGTCCAGAATTGTCTTTGCCTTTTACTACATGGACATTTCTAAGGTTCCTCCACTATTATATTAGCTATTTAAAGTTTTTCTATTTAATTTGAATAGTTGAATCTTTTCTGCTTCAGAGGTTACTCACAGAAATATATAATAAAATGCTTCTGCTAGTCTTGTTCTGGTCCCAAAAATATATGCCAGATATTAAAACCGTCAAAGAGCAATCTCCACTTTTTTGGCAGTCATCCAATCATCTAATTACCAATCGAAAAACAATCTACCTTTTTATAGTCATCAGTCAAAAAAAAATAAGATCATAGTACCTGGAACTGTGAAGGAAGACAGCACAGACATAATTTCCTTCAGCCGCTTGGCACTGATATAGTTAACTAAGTTCTAGGACTCACCAAGGAAATTTCTGAGGACTTCCAAAGGCATTACCCAGCAGAAGTACCCAAAACCTTCATCCTTCCAGGTATCTGATACCATGAACTCATTTTTCTGCACGAGGAGCTGCACTTTTCAAGTTATTTAGCACCTCCACTCAGCAAATACTGCAAAGGAAGCAATCTTAGGGCAGTGGACCAATAGAGTCATCCACAATTTGGAAACCATTTTCTGGTCCCATAGGGAGTCCTAGAGAATGAGATTCAGGTCATAAAGCGCTGGTAGGCACCAAGTGCCACACCAGCGCAGCCACCATTATTCCTCCAAGGTCCCCAGTAGCAAGCTGGGTCCCATGGCTTACCCTCCTGGGGTATCCCTACTGGTAAACAGGTAAAAGCATAAAGAAAAAGAAGAAATTATTTATTGTTTTAATTTATTGAACATAAGCAAAAGATTTATTCCCATTCCTTTTTTTGACATTTAAAATGAACTATTATCAGTATGTACATGATCATAACCCATTATTACAACATAAATCTCTATTATTAAAAGAATCTCATCTTGTTGTTAACAGTATTATTAACAACTAATATGTAATGAGGGCTCATTATGTGCTGACAATGTGTTAAGCATACTACATTGATTATCTCATCTAATTGTCACTAAAATTTGGTGAGAAGCTGGGTGATGTGCATAATCTTGTGTATGAGAGGACCTATATTATGAAATAAATTTCATCTCACTCAACGGTGACAGCAACCCTATGAGAAATTAATAAACTTCTGTCATAGGGACTACAATAACTGCAGTAAAGGAAGGTTGGGAAATATTTGTAGAAAAGTAATAATTGTGGTAAAACCTTTGACAAATAAGAGCAGAACAGTTTGTTTTGATGTATTTGGTAAGGAAAGCCAACAGATCTTAAACAGAATATAAGATTAGAGACCTTTAAATGGCACTGATATTCTAGAGTATCAGTCATAATAAATAGCAACTTACACTTGCAAAACACAATTTATTCCATTCTACATAATTCTCAAAACACTAGATAGAAAAGTTAAGGATAAAATCCTAACTAAGAGTCTGTTAAAGAATCAAAACAATAAATAAATAAGAATCCCACCAATGAGTTAGAAATTCTTCTTTACTTGTCTATTTAAGAAAAAAACCTCATTGAGATAATATATTTAAATATACAGTTGACCCTTGAACAATGCAGTGGTTAGAAGTGCCAACCCCCTGTGAAATCAAAAATCCAAGTATTATCTCTGTCTCAAAAACAAAGAAAGTAATCAACGATTCACCCAAGGGCAGGAAGCTTAAACAGTTTGAATAGAATCAGGACTCAAATCCTAGTACTTTTGGATCCCACATATTGTGATCTCTAATCCAACACAGAGATTTCCCCCCACACTCTGTTTAAAGAGCTGTAAAATGAAAATACAAGTACTATATTTATTGAAAAGAATCCAGATATAAGTGGGCCTATGCAATTCAAACCCACGTCTTTCAAGGGTCAACTTTAAAATGACTACATACTTCAAAGAGTCAGCCTTTCAGATATAGAAATTCTAAGCATAATTTTCATTTTTAAGTTTTTTATAAAAATAATGATAGACTTGTAAAATAAACTTATTAAAATTTGTATTTTGAAATTTATGCATATTCTTTAGGGCTGTTATAGCATTTAAATATCCACACCTAAAAGTCACACATGGTTTATTATCTGTAAAAATTTGGATGAGTAACTTAGCTTTGCTAATCTTGTTCATCAGCTGTAAAGTCAGACTAATAATAGTTTTACCCTACAGGGTTGTTTTGAAGATAAAACGAAAATTGATTATTTGGCCTTAGGGAATAAGTATAATTACTGAAATGACAATTATATTTGCCTACTCACATTTACAGAAGCCTGTGTACTTATTTGATTACTATGTGTTTTAATTTGGCAAATGTTTAAATTAGCTTTCAGTGGCAAGATTCCCAATACTGAAGCACTTTAGAACACAGTATTACACTCAAATTTAAAAGTATTTGCTTTATTCATCTGTCTCTAAAAACAATTTCTGATCAATTTTAGGACGCTCACAAATTTGACATTTAATTATAATTATATTCAATATTTTAAAAGAAATTTTTATGTCAACTTGATTTCAGACACCCAGCAGAGCTGTTTGTGCTCCATATTCAACTTGGAGTTCCATGTGGGTTACCTAGTATATTAGTTGGTGTCTTAGCTCAGGCTGCTATAGCAAAATGCCATAGACTGGGTGGCTTAAAAAACAGGTATTTATTTTTTCACAGATCTGAGGCTGGGAAGTCCAAGATCAGGGTGCCAGCATCATTGGGTTCTGGTGAAGGAATTTCTTCCTGCCTTGCTGATGGCTACCTTCTTGCTGTGTCCTCATAGGGCAGAGAGAGAGAACGAGAGAGTGCAAGCTCTCTGATGGCTCTTTTTATGAGGACACTAATTCCAACTCAGGGCCCCATCATCATGATCTCATATAAACCTAATGACCTCCCAAAGGCCCTATTTCCAAATACCCTCACAATGGAGATTATGGCTTCAACATATGAATTTTGACGGATACAAGCATTCGGTTCATAACATTTGGCTAGGGCTGCCATGACAAAGTACCACAAGCAGGGT
This sequence comes from Globicephala melas, assembly GCF_963455315.2. Lineage (NCBI taxonomy): Eukaryota > Metazoa > Chordata > Mammalia > Artiodactyla > Delphinidae > Globicephala > Globicephala melas. Next base: position 68,837,667 of record NC_083322.1, on the reverse strand, counting down.
GGCTTACACCATAGAAATTTATTGTCTCACAGTTATGTAAGCTGGAAGTCTGAAATCAACGTCAGTAGGGTTGGTTTCTGCTGAGAGCCACACAGGGCAATCTGTTCCATGCTACTGTCTCAGCTTCTGGTGGTTTGCTGGCAACCTTTGGCATTCCTTGGCATCCCTCTGTGTGCATCTCTGTATCGAATATTCCCCTTCTAATGAGGACACCACTCATATTGGATTAGGAGCCTATCCTACTCCAGAATGACCTCATCTTAACTAATTACATCTGCAATGATCCTATTTCAGATAAGGTCATATTCTAATGTACTGGGGATTAAGACACCAACATATGAATAACGGGGGCACAATTCAATACATAATGCTTCGTTAACTTTACTATCTGTAAAACTTAGATAAAGATATGAAGCATATTATTTAGTCCCTAAGTAGTCATAGGATATATTGATTTTTCACATTAATATATTATTTAATACACTACATGGTCTATGTTTGAAGTATTGGCCATATTGAAATAAAATTCTGAGCTTTGTGAACAAAAAAGAAACATTCATTTACAAAAAGAAACTAAATCCTAAGTGTCATCAGAGAACACTTTACCAAATCAAATTGGCAATTTGCTCAGTTTCCTGGTACGGTACTTTTAGTGTTTAAAAGTGTTTTCTCAATTAGCTATTAAAAAGCATTTAATTTTGCATAACGCAGCTTTCACTTCAGACCCTTAATTAAAAGTCACTATTCAATTACTTATGTACCACTCAGGGTATCAAATCATTTAGAAGGAATAGCAAGTAACATTTTACGGATTTGGGCTCATTGACACTCAGGGTACATTTAAAATACGATTATGACTTTCCTTCTTTGGGTTTGTATCTGTTAGCCTTTAGAGAAAGCTGCCAGCTAATGCGTTCTCTGATGAGATCAAAAGCCAAGAAGATGCTAGAAATATGTTGAATACTCAAAAGTCCAGAGAAATATGAAGCTCAAAAAGTTTTACCAGCTTGCAGGAGAACAATTAGGTTGATACAACATCTTAAGAGCTAAGTAATAATCACGCTGAAAGAAAGAAGACTCAGTTATGTAACGCAGCAGGACATCTGTAGCTCCTCGGTGACCAAGCAGGCTCTGGGGGTGTTAGACTCCTCACTGGTGACATCCAGCCCTGGCCAGGTGACTTAGGGGCTCCTGAAGCAAGAGGAGTTTAAGGACGTGTCCCTGGTTCTCCCAAACAATGAGCTATCGAGGGTGACACTGCCCATCATGGACAAGTTGCCCAGGGAGGAGCTATAGGAGTTGTATCCCAGGTGGAAGCAAGTCAAATAGTTTCAGGTGACACCCAGAGGCATAGTAGGGGCTCTGCCCAAGCACAGCTTCAAACAGCAAACCTGATCTCTGTTTTACATTCACAGGATCCCAAAACTCTTCATTCAGTTTTAAGTTTTAATATCTTCGGTAGTATAGATGTTACGAATTTATAAAGTGAGCATGATTTGGAAGACTATTTATCTGTACTTATTTAGTTTTTAAATATTTGAAAAATTAATTTTTTTAGTCACTCTGAAGATGGCAGACACTGATTAAAACAAAAAATTAAATTAGAAATGTATTATTTGACCAACGTATGAAAAATGCTCATCACTAATCATTAGGAAGAAGCAAAATCAAAACCACAATGAGATATCATCACCTCATATACATTAGGATGGCTAATACTATCAAAAAATAGAAAATAACCAGTGTTGGCAAGAATGTGGAGTAATTAGAACACTTGTGCCCTGTTGGTGGGAATGCAAAATGGTGCAGCCACTAGAGAAAACAGTATGGCGTTTCCTCAAAAGATTAAAAATAGAATGGCTATATGATCCAGCAATTTTGTTTCTAGATATATATCCAAAAGAATTGAGAGCAGGGTCTCGAAAAGATATTCACACTTTCATGTTCATAGCAGCATTAATGACAATAACCAAAAGGTGGAAGCAACTCAGATGTCCATCAATGGATGAGTTGATAAACAAAATGTGGTTATATACATACTATAATATTATTCTGCCTTGAAAGGGAAGGAAATTCTGACACATGCTACACTGTGGATGAACCTTAAGGACATTATGCTAAGTGAAATAAACCAGTCACAAAAAGACAAATATTGAATTATTTCCTTACTATGAGATATCTAGGGTAGTCAAATTCATCGAAATAGAAAGTGTACGGGTGGTTGTCAGGGACTGTGGAAAAGAGGAAATGGGCACTTGTTGTTTAATGGGTATAGAGTTTGTTTTGGCAAGATGAAAAAGTCCTGGAAATTCGTTGCACAACTATGTGAATACACTTAATACTACTTAACTGTACATTAAGAAATGGTTAAAATGGTAAATTTTGTGTTATGGGATTTTTACCACAATAAAAAATTTATTATTCAAAGTTTCTCAAAACTGCATGATGTGGTAAATGTAAATAATTTACATTTTCAAATTTTTTTTTATTCTGAAGCATTTATACTTCTGAGATTATTGAAACTTAAGAATATCTTAGACTTTGGAGATACCCTATGTTTTAGGTCTTCCTTCCATTTCTGGCTGATGGTGTTCACTATTAAGTTTAGTTTAGCCAACGTGTTACTGTGATAAAAATCCATGTCATAAATAAAAGCTTCAATATTATTTTGAAATACTTGATATTTCCAAAATTTGTATGGATTTGAAATCCATTTGCATTATCACAGAACTTTCAGTATTTCATTTGGCAATGAAAGAAGCGAAGTGTCATCAGATCCTAAAATACAATTTCAAATATATATTTTAGAATAGTTGCAAGAACAGTTAAAATCTCTTCACTTTTAATTATGAACATTTTCAAATATATAAGAGAAGAACAGAGATGCTGGGATAACTGGAGACTTATGTTCAAGATTCAATAGCACACTATCCAAAGAATTGATAGAAGAATCAGAAGACTCAAAAATACTATGTTACTGAGGAATAAAGAATTTTAAGTTGTTAAAAAATAATTGCTTTTTAAAATGAAAATGAACTGCTTTTAAAATCGAAAATCAAATAAAAAAGTGTTTACTTGCAAAATCAACTTTCACAAATAAAAAGTCCATGAGATAGTCTTCTAATTTAAATTTAAAGTTTTCTTGTCATTGCTTTTTTTTTTTTTTTGGCTGAGTTGCTTTTGCAAGATCAGTGAAGTCATAGCAGTTATCAGGAGGCTGGTGAATAAATTCATCCTCCTAAAAACAAACATTGTCTGCAACTTTAAGTGAACAAGCTGTTCTCCAAAGCAAATATTTTCACAAACACCATTTTCCATGAAACAAAACGATTCTAAGGTCAACAATGCTTAGGGAATCTCTAATAAAACAAATATAAAAAGTTAGAAAATTGAAATATTAGGGGAAATTTCCTTCCCCTTTTAGTACAAAGATATTCACTTTAGGATGATAAGGAACAGACTAAAGGTAGACTTAACTTACTTTTTATGGTAAATAAAGGCTATATATTGTCCTCTATCTGTCTTCCTTTCTCTGTAAACATATAGTAATGACTAATTTAGTGATGTAAATTCATGCATCACTTCCTTCAGCATCTTTCTATTTTTTCTTCTGTTTCACTTAAGGATCTTCAAATAGGGACTTTTTTTCCCCTTTGACTTAATCAAGGCTGAATTAAAGTATCCTGGGCTAATAATTTCTTTTTTCTCTTAGTTCATCGCGAATGAGCATTGTCACCTTCCTTATATATTATAGGAAGCTTCCTTATATTCTGATTGACATTTTGACAACTGTAGTAGGTTGAATAATTACCCCACACACATACCCCTGCAAGATGTCCACATCCTTGTCTCCAGAACCTGTGAATATGTTACTTACATGGCAAAGGAGCTTTGCAGATGTAATCGAATTAGGGATTCTGATATGGGGAGATTTTCCTCAATTATCCAGGTGTAATGTAATCACAAGAGTCCTATAAGAGGGAGAGTAGGCATACACAGAACAGGCTATGCTGCTGGCTTTGAGTATGGAGGAAGGAGCCACAGGCCCAGGAAGGCAGACAGTGTCTAGAAGCTGAAAAAAGCAAGGATCTGGATTCTTCCCTAGAGCCTACACAAGAACACAGGTCTGCTGACCCATTCTAGACTCTGACCACCAGACAGTGGTTTTAAGCTACTATACATGTGGTCATTTGTCTGCCAAGAGGAAATTAATCCAACAATGGTCTATAAGCAGCTTTCACTCATCTCCTTTGTGGGATCTGCACCTGTTGCCTCTAGTGCTGCTTTTAGGTGTGTTTTTGAGGTCAGCACTGCTCGAGCCTGTGCCTCTGGTTACTGGCCTAAAGGTGATTGAAACCCTAGGTGAATGGTGTTGCTTTAGCTGCCTTATAATAAACAGCTCCGTTTCTCCTTATGTATTACTACCTAAGATATAGATTAGAAGGCTATTCACTATAACAGAAATACTAAAAAATTAATTTTGAATAAGATAGACACCTAGAGAAAGATTCAAGGAAACATTAATACTTAAGCCCAATCAGTGACTCTAGCAGTAAGTTTTAGCTCTTCTTCAACACTGCTTAAGCTAATTTGAGTTGCTATAAATTTCACTGGAGTAAACTCATCTTGAACCTGTATTGCTCTGAGATAAGTCTGGAACTATGAGACCAAATTGATATGAAAAATGTTTCCTAACTGCAATACTCTTATGCTCTTTAATTAAATATTAATCTTTAAGGCTTTCTCTGATTATCCTCTTTCCTACTTGGTTCAGAGCCCAGATTGCCTGTGGCTTCCTTCTGCTTCCATGTAGAATTAAGAATATTATTCTGTCTCCCTTCATTCTCCTGGGCTGGATTCTGTGATTGCTTCTTCATCTTATCCCTCATTTACCTTCCAAGATAATAACCTCAGAGCTGCTCCGTGTGTATGTGTGTCCATGTCTTACAGCACTTTCTGCTAAAATCCTGTGAAAGGTGGCCTGTAAGAGATCAATTTTTTTTTTAAGTTAAGGCATGAAGTCACATTTAATTCACTCTGGGTTCTGCAATTCTGAGGGCCAGCAACCCCTCTAAACATTCCAATCCAGTTTCAAAAATTGGATCTTTAGCACGATGTGTATTACTTTTAAAATTCTTTATCAGTGTTTATAAAGTGAAGAAAAGAAAACCCAATTCATCCAAAACAGACACCAGTATATGCAGCGTCAGTGGTATGCTAGAGAGCATAGCTGCCTTCCCAAACGGACACTAAGAGGCCATATTCTTTAGTTGGCTATTGTGCTGGACAAATCAAGTTTATTACCTGAGTTTTTAACAACTGAAAGGTACAGTGAGTTATCTAAACTACTCCATATTTCTTGGAAAATGGGCTGTTACTTTTTTTGAAACAGTATCCTGTTCTGAGGCCACCTCCTAACAGAGATGGACAAATAGTAAGTGGGTCACTGGAACAAGCATTTCATTAAATCAGCCTCAATTCTTCCTTTTCCCATCCCTTCCATTCTCTATACCCCAAGTTCCCTTTCCTCTTCATTTTTGCATTATGAAATTATGTCCGAAAGAAAGAAAAATGGCCCCCAGGGCAAAAGTGAGATGCTAGTAGGGGACTCTGATATTGACAATGGCACACACATTTCCCATGGGAGTGGGGCTGTCTTGCTGTTAACTACCTGCCTGAGCTACCTTGATACCACTATTTGGCAAGCCCTTGCCAGCTGGCTTCTTTATTTTATTTTATTTTTCCAAGAAGCAGTACGTTCTTTCATGAGTTCTGTGTAATTTTCCTGAGTGTACACATTTCTAACATATTTTGCAGTCCAATCTTTAGAGACATCTACTGTATTCATTTAGTAACTAGCAAATCTTTTACCATTAGAATCATTCTTTATTTTCAGCATGATTTTAAGAACAAGAATATTTTCCCCACATTCAAAACAATACACAAATCATAAAAACCTCCTGGGAGTTTATTTGCTTGAAACTTTGTTGGTCATTGTATATGGAAAATAACTTGTTTATATACACAAGGGGAAAAAAATAAATAAGCCTTTGGACTTCATCTAACTAAAACAACTTCAGGAATTAACATTTGACTTAAATGATTATTTTTAACCACAGTGTGGTAGAGGAATTTATCAGTGGCTTTTATGAATTTGATGGAGCATGTAAAAAAAATTGTGAATTGTGACATTGGCAAATATTAAATTTTCCTATTACAACCATTCTTTTAGGGTATCCTGAGAGCATATCGATATGGTTCAAAGAGATCAGAAGGCAGTTTTAGAGCAGCTCCAAGTCTCAGTTCCTATGTATGGAATTATGGAATCACGGACACTTAGAAAGATCTGTGTTCTTAGAGGTCATCATGTCTAACCCTCTGATTTGGCAAGAAGAAACCCATCAAGAGAAGATAAGAATGAAGAACAGAGAGATCATGGTCTCTCTTTTTAATTAAACAATTGAGACCATGGTCTTTTGAATCCCAATCTGATGCACTTGGAGACTAAATGTCTCCAAAACCATTTACTGCAGACTTCAAACATAGCACAGTTTTGTAGAATATGTTTAAGAATGAAAAAGGTTATAATATCCATTTTAGAGATTTTCGTTGACATTGTTGGAGATTTTATTTTAACCTGAAGACAAACTGAAGTCATATTTTCAGCACTTTAAAATGGGATTAATAGAATTTTGTTATTCCATGTAGCTCCTATGCAAAATAGTGTATATGTCCCCATGTATGTATATATCTGTGTTTTTGTGTCTATATCTATAGATATATATGTATATCCTACTGGTTCTATTTCCCTGGTAGAACTTTAACCAGTACAAATTTTGCTATCCTTATATCTTGATATCATAGTTCACTGAAGAAGTTCTGGGATGTAATGAAACCCACCATCTATGTCTACAGTGGTTTATCATCATTATTTTTAAGTGCTTTCAACAAGTTGCCAGTAGAGGTGATACTACAATTACCAGGAAATATGCCAGTATTTGTATTTTTTTGTTTTTTTCTGTCAACTAGAACATAAGAAGTTATACTAGGTTTTAAAGGTGGCTTTAATGAAACAAAACTATCAGAGACCTGATAACTGCACCCCACCCCAGGTGTGATATTGATACTCATTCACTGATATTAATTTTGTGATATAAATTATGACCAAAAGGAATTCTCTCTTCCCATGACACCATCAATTTCCAGTCCCTGATTATTATTATTATTTATGGTGGCGAGTATACCTGCCTTCCTGATTAAGTTGCTTTTTTATTTTTATTTTTTGGCCACACAGCGCAGCCTGTGGGATCTTACTCCCCTGACCAGGGATCGAACCCGCACCCCCTGCGTTGGCAGCACAGAGTCTTCACCACTGGACCACCCGGGAAGTCCCCCAGATTGTTTTAATAGAGATTTTTGTTTCCTACGGAACCTACAATGATTTTTACAAAACATTAGATTTTTCTTACTTCTGCCAAAGTAACTAATACCTGACAGAAATGGTAATCTAAGATGAAGGAGGATTTCTGGAACCAGAGCTTTCTCTTCGGAGCTGTGAGCAATCAAGTTGAACATGAGTTAACCAACTTTCATACATACCTCTGACTAGGATCTAGCCGAGTAGGATGCGAATTTTTGTTTGAGTGTGGTATAGTCAGATGCCAAGTTCATAGCAGAAACACGCTCTCCTTTGATATCTCCTAGATCTCTCTTGACTTTGGGGGCAAACTGAACCCCACTTTAAGCCATTAACAGCAACATGATAAATCGTTCCTTAAATTAGCTCTCCAAATGTGGAGGCTACAGACTTTTCCCAGGGTGTTTAAAAGACGAATGTAGCTGAGTCGAAAAAAGCTTACATCTAATAAGTATGTAAATGAACAAGGACAGGTGTGGGTATTGTGTGACTACAGCTGCAAGCTGGAGTGATGGGCTGGTCAATAACATCCCTAAAGAATTCACTGTTCAAGGTCCTGCTTCTGGTAACGGCTAATTTCTGTAAGACTGAACTCCCTATAGATAACAGATATAAACTCTAAACACATTAGGAAAAATAATTACTTGAAGGCACTGGAGAGTGACAAAAAATCAGGCAGATACTGGTGGGGACACAAGCAATGGGAGGAGTTGACACTTGGAGGGAGAGAAGAGCACCTGGTGAGTGTATCCCACTCCCCTTTTTTCAGAAGTATGATATGCATGCTATCTAATAATATCTATGTCTATGTGTACCTTTTAGCTTCGGGGAAGTTCCCGGACAATGACTTGAATTCCTCACCCCTCCCCAACCACCTTCCCCACTCGTTGGAAAAAATGGAGTCACACAGTGGAACAAGATCTTTCAGCACTGAGAGTTAAAAACTGCAAGCCCAGGGCTTCCCTGCTGGCGCAGTGGTTGAGAGTCCGCCTGCCGATGCAGGGGACACGGGTTCGTGCCCCGGTCCGGGAAGATCCCACATGCCGCAGAGCGGCTGGGCCCGTGAGCCATGGCCGCTGAGCCTGCGCGTCCGGAGCCCGTGCTCCTTAGCGGGAGAGGCCACAACAGTGAGAGGCCCGCATACCGCAAAAAAAACCCCAAAACCAACAACAAAAAAATTGCAAGCCCGGAACACTACATCCAGTGAAAAAATTCTTTCATAATGAAGAATGTGGGCAGATCTATACCTCTACAAACTGTAAAAACAGGATTTGGGGTTTTGTTTTATAATGAAGAGAAATGGCACCAGGTGAACACTCAGATATTCACGAGAGAAGAGGAGCGCCAGAAATGGCAAATCAATGGGTAGGCATAAAACAAGTTTTTCTTTCATCAAAAAAATACTCAGAACTGTTGAAAACAAAAAGTGATAATATTGTATTCTACAGTGTACAATATTTATAGATGTCATATATATGATAACAATTACACAAAGAATGGAGGAGATAGTAGGAAGACCTATACAGTTATGAGGTATTTATATTTTATGCAAAGTATAACAATAGTACCTCTAAACTGAAAATTTAAGATTGTCCATTTTAACCCCTAGCGCCATCACTAAAAATAGAAAGAGGTACAGCTAGAAGGCAATAGGTAAATTAAAATGGAATTCTAAAAACTATTCAATTAATTCTAAAAATAGGCAGGAAAAGATGGAAATAGGACTAAAAACAGAGGGGACAAATAGGAAAAAAATTCTAAAATTGTAGACTTAAATCCAACTATGTCAGTAATGAACCAAACACACCATTTAAAAGGCAGAGATTATCAAGATGGATTTTTTAAAAAGCAAGACTCAGTTATGTTGTGAACAAGAGTCATATTTTAAATATAAAGACACAGATTGAAAAGGACATGAATGAAAAAAGATATGCCAACAAATAGTATGCCTTAAAAGGGGTGGAGTGGCTGTACCATCAGATAAAGCAGACTTCAAGACAAAGGTTATTACTAGAGGTAAAAAGGGACATTTTCTAATGAAAAATTGGCCAATTCATGAGAAAGACATAATAATCATAAATATGTATGCATCTGATAACAGAGCTTCCCAGACACATGAGGCAAAACAGGTCAAATTAAAGAGAGAAATGGACAGTTTATAACCAGAGTTGATTTTAATACCCCTTTCTCAGCAATTGATGCAACTACTGGGCAAAGAAATCATTAAAGACAGAATCTCTGAACACCATCAACCACAATGACCTCACTGATGTTTACAGAACATTCCATCCAACACCTGCAGATTACACATTATTTTCAAGAGCATGTGGTACATTCATCAACAGACCAAATGTGTGACTGTAAAACAGCCTCAATAAATGTAAAAGCTGTGAAATCATACTGTGCAAGTTCTCTGACCACAGTGAAATTAAACCAGAAAGCAGCAACAACAATATGTTAGAAAAACTCAAATATCTGGAAATTGTAAAATGCACTTGTAAATAGTTCATGGGCCATTGTCACAGTTTATAATATTTCAGAAGCCATTTAGTATTCACTATGATGTGAATTGTTGTGAACAGAATCAACAGACATGAACTATGATGTGTTTTGATGTGAACAGAAGACTAGAGGCTGTACTGGCAAAGTAAACACCTTTTCTAAAATCCATGGAAAACCTTTAAAGTTTCGGCCAAAAGAAAGATAAATGATCAGAAATTTCATTTGTTATTTTATCCTCGGTATTAATATGGCATGCGAATTTTAAAATCTTTTGTTTACAAGCCAGTTAGCCTAAATGTAATCCTCCTATCTAGACCCATATGCATGTACATATAAAATTCATCTTTTCCTACTCTGATACGCCTATGTTCCTCTCTATTATCCAGAAGTCTATTTGAGAATACTCATCTTCCAGATTCTACTGTATTTAGAAAATGTGCTGCTTATTCCTACTAAAACTGCTGCTGTACTTATCCATGATAAGCTACTGTGAAGAAGAAAAAAAAAAACCCCAATACATTTTCATTTCATTGCTCAGTAAGAAGATAAGAAATTGAGAGAAAAAGTTCTTAGAAGAACTATAACTTTTCAGGTGTTCCCATGCACTTGGGAATGAGTTCACATTAGCTAACAGCCACTTCCATAGCTTGGTCTGAGTTACGTAGTTACAGGGCACTGACATCCTTTATTCTCTTAAATTAGCAAAGAAGAAGGGAAAAAAACCACAAAAACGCCTCCCTGAAGCATTCCAGGTCAGCTTGACCCCAGACATATTGTTCAGTCTCTGATCCAGCCTTCAAAAGTAGTGAAATCTATCGTCTCAGTAACCCCTTATTTTGTGCCAAAGCTTGGTCCTGCCTTTGTTCTAATTTTCCTCCTACCCTTATGTCTTTTAGGGATGTGTTTCAAGATAATCTGACACCTGAAGTTTAATTTAGGCCAGTGGTTCTTAAACCTAACCATGGGTCAGAATCACCAGGAACACTTGTTAAAATAGATTTCTGGGTCTACCCCTAGAGTTTTGAATTTAGCAGGTCTGGAGTGGATCCTGACAATTTCCATTTCTAGCTGCTTCCCAAGTGATGCTGATGCCACTGGTCTGGGGTCTACACTTAGAAAACCATTGGGTTTTCCTGTTCAAAGGGAAAGAGAATGTTAAGAAAGGTTCCAGCATTTACTCAAAAGGATTTTTTCTATTGCAAGAAGTCAAGACTGTCTGAGTTGAAATGTTTCAAACTCTCTCTCATGCCTCTTCAGAATACTTAAGGATACAGAGGAGACGGGAGCTTGAGAGAGCTAGGGAAGAAATTATAGAAATTCAATAGCTTTTGAGTTAGTCTAAATCAAGTTCCCATTCTGTGAGGCTGGGTTTCTTCAACATGCCTATTCCCAAGGGTTTAGAAACCAGCTAGTCCAGTGGTTCTCAATCTGTGGTCATTGATTCAGCAGGAGAAGAATGACCTGGGAACTTGTTAGAGATGCAAGTCTTCAGGTCTTAACCCAGGTGTACTGCATCAGAAACTCTGGCGCTGTTGTCAACAATCTGTAATTAACAAGCCCTCTTAAATGATAAATTATTAACAAGCCCTTTACTGTGATTCTGATGCACAGTAAAGTTTGAAAACTAGTGATCTAGCCCAGTGAGAGTTTCCCTTTCTTAGGCCTGTTCTACGATGGAGAGGGTAGGCTGAGGGGTTCACAGTCGGTCAACATTGTGTGGTCAACACCCACAAATGTACTGTTGCAGAGCCTGGCTAAACAATCCTCATGAGAAAATATTTTTGCTTCTTTTGGAAACAAATAAATGATAGGGTCAGATCATTTTATAAATTATAGCTCCACCTTTTATTGGCTCTGTTTCAGAGAATGATACAATCAATAATGATGATTAATACAGCACATTAATCCAAATTCTCACCAAGTAGCAGTCAGGCTGTGTTCCCAATGCTGAAATTTTTAAAGAAGGTATAGGAACACATTAGGATGAATTTCTGATGAACTCTTTAAAAAGGAATTCTTAATACACATTTGTTCATTTATTCATTCAAACATTTCCTGAACACCAGCTTTCTGGAAGCTATGCTGAATGGCAATCAGAGATACAGTGATGACCGAAATACAACCCACCTCCTTTACTGAAGACCTAATGGACTGCAGAAGTCAGCACAGGAGTGGACCTTAGTAACCATCTGGCTCTGTGGTTCTCAGTGTTGTCCCGGCACCAGGGGAATCAATTATCACCGAGAAGTTGTCCTCAGACCTTGTCCCAGACCTACTGAGTCAGTGGAGGTGGGGAGGGGTGATCAACAATCAATTTTAAGTCCCTTGGGTGGTCCTGATGCATGCTGAGATTTAAGAACCAGCAATCTAGCCTCATTATTTTACCTTTCTTAGGTCCCAGACCTAAGAATCTGAGAAGCTGATGAAAACAGTTTTGCTTTCAACTTTGGATGTTCTGAACAATGAAGACCCAGTTTAAGGACTGATCTTGTCCAGCCCCTTATTTTACAATTAAGCAAAGTAAATACCAAGAGTTAAGTGACTTGCTAATTGTTAAACAGATAATTAATGACAAAATGGTGCCTCCAAGTTCAAGCCAACCAATTCCAAGTTCGTTTCTCTACTCCTCTGCTTACACAGCAGCAAAAGCAAAGTGTGGGAGCAAGGACACCCAACTGAAGCCACAAGAATTTCTAATTTGATTAAAGAATCTATCTTGCCCATATCAAATGGGACTACTCCTTCAGAGAAGGCAGGGATAATTTTCTTTTTCGTAATGACTACTATGAGGAAATATATGCACTCCAAAACTATCTCTGATAAGCAGATATGCACCTAGGAATTATTCCCTGTGCCAAAAGGAAATAGTGCAGCATTCTGGTTCATTAAAAAAGAGTGTCTTCGGGGCTTCCCTAGTGGCGCAGTGATTAAGAATCCACCTGCCAGTGCAGAGGACATGAGTTTGAGCCCTGGTCTGCGAAGATCCCACATGCCGTGGAGAAACTAAGCCCGTGTACCACAAGAACTGAGCCTGCGCTCTAGAGCCGGTGCTCTGCAACAAGAGAAGTCACCGCAATGAGAAACCCCCGCTCACCGCAACTAAAGAAAGCCCGTGCGCAGCAACGAAGACCCAACGCAGCCAAAAATAAATAAGGAAAATAAATTAAAAAAAAATAGTGTCCTCATGTTTCTTATGTTCAATTATATGTATTTTAAAATCATGTATTTGAAGGACAGTTATTGATGTAGTACCAAGTACCACTTAATAAAGAGCAGAGTAAAAGAACTGGTACAGAATGGACTTAATTTTTTAAAGAATTAAGCAAAACCATATTCGTAAAAATATAAAAACATTAGAAGTTCTCATTTCTGTGGCAGAATACTATGTGATGTTTAGTTTCTTCCAAAAGCTTTCCTATATTTTCCAAAATAAACATGTATTAGTTTTTAAATTATAAAGATATTGCATGCTCTTTCTAAAGAAATCCAAGTATATAGATTAAAAAGAGAAAAACTCTCCTTCCCCTTTCCTTCTCCCACCCCTGCCCAAGACTTATGCATATCTTTCAATACAGAGAAAAAGTGTTAACTTTTTATAATCAGATTTTTTTGGCTTTTGTGTCATGCTTTTCCCATGCCACAGTTATAAAGATATTTCCCAATTGTCTTTTGTGCTTTCATTGTTTTCACATTAGTTTTAATCTATCCAGATGAAAAACAATATGGTTAACATACAGTTTTAACCTAACCAGGAATTATTTTAGTATGTAGATTCGTACTACTGTGGCAGCCAGCCTCCAAGACGGCCCTCAATTCTCCCCACTGCCTGGTAGTCCACCTCAGGCAGATGCCTTCCACATTGTACCAGGGTTGGTCTGTGTAACCCAAAGAATGTGTAGACGGGATGTATGGGAAGTCATTTCAAATATTAGGTTATTAAAGATGGCTTCCTCCCAGGGCTCCCTTTCTCAGACCACTCATTCTGGGGAAAACCAGCTGTTAGGCCATGAAGACTCTCAGGCAGCCTAAGGAGAGGACACTGTGGTAAGGAACTCAAGGCTCTGGCTAAAAGTCAGTGAGGAACTGAGGTCCACCAACCACTGCTGCTGGGCTACACCCCACAGGCTGGCAAGCGCTGTACTCCCCCAGCCTCAAGACCAAAGAAAGAGCCCCGAGGCAGCAACAGGGATATTAATGGTTTAATGGATGGGGGATCTTACGTGTCTGAAGCAGAGCCTGGAGTGACACGCCACGGTATGCGGCAGACGGCAGGCAGGACACCAGGGCAAGACGCGGCAGCAGTCTTCGGTACCACGGGGAGAGGGAGGTTACCAGTTATAGAGGGAATTGATATCAGGTGGGCTCATTGGTTACCAGGGAAACCAACTGAGGGGCACGCCCCTTTCAAACTATCTTAGTAGAGCTCTGATCTAAAGATCAGAACAATCACCAGCTGGGGCCAGGGTCAAGTAGGCATTTACTGATTAGACACTATGATTAGGAGGGAAGGTCAGTCATGTGAGGCAGGGACTGATTGAGCAGGGGATGTAGAGAGAGCAAGAGAGCAGGCATCTTGAGTGGTCTGATCATACAACCGCTGTCAGCTTGGAAGCAGACGCTACAGCCTTCAGAGGACTGCACTCCCAACCAATAGTTTGACTGCAACCTCAGCAGAGGCTGAGCTGGAAACCACCCAGCTAAGCAGCTCCTAGATCCGGACCACAGAAACGGATAGGATAAATATCTGTTGTTTAAAGCTGCTAAATGCGGTGATAATCTGTTGTGTAGCAATAGATAACTAATGTAATTACTTTTATAATTAGGACAAGTTTTATTTTTAAAAAGAAAAAGAGACACGTCTTTCAGAGAAAGAAAGGGCTTTGGTTGGTTGATTTGTTATTAAATTCTTGCTGATGAGCATCCTCCCTCTCCCCCAATGCTCGCTTACCTGAAAATCACTACCTTAAGTTCGTTTGGGGAAAATATTATGCGCTAGAAAAGATAAGTATTAGTATTCTACAACTCCTATAGTTTATAGGCTACAAAATTGATTTCCCAGATGTTTATTCGATAGAAGTGCTAGTTGAAAAAATTTTTGAACTGTAGAAACTTACATTCTCATAAATAATTTGACAGCAGAATATAGGAAAAAAAGAGCAAAGGCGTGGGACTCAGAAGTGGGACTTTTAGTTCCATCTTGGTCACTAACTCTAAGACCTTGGACAACTCTGCTTTTCTAGGTCTTAGTGTGGACCCTTTGGAAATAGTGGGGCAAAGTCAAATATCCTCTACTGCAGTGCCCTTCGCATGCTTTACACATGATCCCCTAAAATGAAGGGGGACATACTGACATAAAATTAAATATAAAATACATAAAAGTTGGGCTTCCCTGGTGGCGCGGTGGTTAGGAGTCCGCCTGCCGATGCAGGGGACACGGGTTCATGCCCCGGTCCGGGAGGATCCCACATGCCGCGGGGCGGCTGGGCCTGTGAGCCATGGCCGCTGAGCCTGCGCGTCCTGAGCCTGTGCTCCGCAACGGGAGAGGCCACAACAGTGAGAGGCCCGCGTGCCGCAAAAAAAAAAAAAAATACATAAAAGTTGACATATAAAATTTTTATTACAAATTGAATGTAATTTGCATTATTTTATCTTTAAATATATTCGTCAAAACATCGGAGATGAAGATTGAACTTAATTTACAGAGTGTGCCTGTCACGTATCCTAATTGGCAGTCAGCACTTGTCAAATTAGTTTGCCAACTTTGTTTTCAATGAAAATGATTCATTTTTTTCACTTCAAATAAACACGTTACATATGCACTCTATAACGTGACTACCGTTTAACTTCATAGTTCTAATTTTTAGATAGATGGAAGGGTAGGTAGATGATGGAGGCTTGCCATGAACTGACGAACTGGAAGAAATCAGATACCCCTCCCTTTGGTTTCCTGCTTTTCTCTCAAGGGACTATGCTATAAAGGCAATGCATTCCAGAATTGTCTTTGTTTAGTACCACGTGGTTTTCATCTCCAGGGCAGTGTACCATATTGCGGTAGATGAGTTAATACTTTTAAAGTTCTTTATCCTGTGACTTCCAGTCATTCTTGGCTGCAGTTATTCTGTCCTTACTATTTCCTGTGTAATGAAAATGACATTCTCACATGTAGATAATAATTATTATTAATAATATCACTTCTAGGGCTTCCCTGGTGGCGCAGTGGTTGAGAGTCCGCCTGCCGATGCAGGGGACATGGGTTCGTGCCCAGGTCCGGGAAGATCCCACATGTCACAGAGCGGCTGGGCCCATGAGCCATGGCCGCTAAGCCTGCGCGTCCAGAGCCTGTGCTCCGCAACGGGAGAGGCCACGACAGTGAGAGGCCCGCGTACTGCAAAATAAATAAATAAATAAATCACTTCTTGGTATTACTGCTATGTGCCTGTATTTTGGGGTTGATTTCTATTTCACTACAAAGATAAGTGAAGTGTATTAGTTATGATGATAAAAGGAACAGAAGTGTTTTCATAGACAAGAACAATTCAGCATTTTGGATGGGAAAAAAAAGCCTAACACTGAAATGTCATCTGTGTAAGAAGTCAGAACAGTAAAGAAATAAAAGCTCTGAAAATATAAGCCCAGATTTTTAAAAAGCCATTTATTTTAAAAAACTGTTTGTCAAATCACATACACGAGCAGATACACAACTACCAAAGTGGCCCTGTAATAGACACCAGTGGGGCATTCACCACACAGTACCTGAAAAATACAGCTAAAAAAGAGGAGTCTGTGGAGTATTTAATTTCAGACACCTACTGGACTCCCTGTTGAATGGCTTTAAGTTAGCATATAGTGAGTGAGAGGTAGAGTCCCAAGTATAATAGCTGATGCCTCAGGGCTCCATTTAAAAACAAAACAAAAACAAAAACCATTTCCCCCTCTGCACAAGGGAAGCCTATCCTATTTTTTTTTTTCCTTTGTGAAAACAGAAGCCAAGTTTCTCTTCTCAAATGGTTCAGCATTCCCCGTAAGAGTGTTGTGTGGTGACCTAGGTATTGTGCTTCTTGAGCTGTCTAATTTTCTTCACCTTCAGATTCAGATTCTAGGAGAGAAGAAAGAAAAGTCAGGTCATTTCTTCTGAGACACCTTTAAATAAGGTCATGAAAGAATTTCTACTCTATCTCCCTCCCCCACTAGACATTTTGCCTAGGCATCCATTTACTAGGTAAGAGAGTCATATAGAGGGCAGGCAGCAAACTTTTGCTCCTTTTTGCTTTTAAACGAAATTACCTTTCTAAAAATGGAACATGCTCAGAAATATTATTGGTGACGAAAACCATTTATATTTTTCTGGATCGGCAACTTTTCATGCTCAGTTGGATTAAGTCTCATCATTATTGTTCTTCCAACTTGTATTGCCATTTTAAATACCAGTCAACTGGTAAAGGCGCCATAAAAGTCGATATAATCCCATAAAAGTGATTAAGCCAAATGTATTTTTTTTCCTTTCACAGCTGCTGATTATTTCTTCCTCTTTGTCCCTTAAATTAGGAATAATTTAAGAGGTTTTGGTTTTGTTTTGTTTATCTTGCAGAAATTGTCATTGCCTTGATTCAGAAAGGAAGGCTAAGAGGTGGACAAAATGCTGTGGAACACACCTCAGAACTTTAGTTTTAGGAAGGCAAGAAAAATCTGTGGAGGGGGGAGCTATTTTGAATTGTAGTGAGAAAGGATTTGCTAAATGGTCACCAGAGTTGTTAAATGGAATCATACCTTCTTCTGCGTTTTGTAACCACTCAACAAATTTCTTCATCTGGTCAAGAAAAACACTTTTGCCTTTGGCAACATGTGCTTCTTTGTACCATTTCAATATCGCTTCTTCACTCAGCACATCAGCTGCAATTTCAAATCAAAGGTTTCAAAGCTACTACATACATGTCATGTTTTAAAGCAACTTCATGTCTTATAGTTTAATAGAAAGCAATCACTTCAAATATTAAAGCTCTTTTATAAAAGAAATTCGTATTGAAACTTATCAGAAGACAAGAACCAAGCTTATTTCCATACAGCGCAGTGCCCTGTGTATTGTAGTAGTTAGGGGAGGGATGGTGATGGGACTGGGACTTGAAAATCTCACAGTGCTAATTTGCTGGCAGGAAACTAGGTTATTTTGTAATTTTGCCAATGAATCATCAATTCCAGCCTTTCAGAACACTCTGTGTCCTGCCACCAACTGCAAACACATCTTGATTAAGCAGCAACCACAAATGACTGGTCTTTCAAGGGGATTTACTTTAGGAGGAAAAGAAAGCAAATGAAAAAAATGCAGACAGGATGCAATAACAATGTTAATAATTAAATATAATGATGAGCTTCCTGGGTGTACCATGGGACCAATACACACATAATCCAAAGTTCTACAGTACTCTATCGCTAAGTTCTAAATTTACTTCCCCACAGCACAATATCTAAATCACATGAGTAATGTTTTCCTTGTACACTGTTAGGAGAGAAACAAAAAGTGCTAAATTCCACAAATACTCCTTGATACCCTCAAGTTACCATTAATTTAGAATATTTAATGTTAAGAATAGAAAGGGGAATATGAAAAAAATAGCCTACAGACTTTGCCAATGTTCTAATGGGTTATCTTTTGGGATTTTGGTGTGGGAAATGGGATGGAAAACAGATAAAAAGGATTTATTATCATCCCCAACGCCTGCCCAATCCATTGCAAATGCTGATAAATCATTCTAATGATGTTTTTGCAGTTAAAATATACCTTTAACTTATGAAAACAAGAGAAATGATTTGATACTGGTTTCATTCAAAACCTCAGTGATCTTTTCATAACAAAAACTTTGTTTTTTTAAAATTAATAATTGGCTCTTGGATTCAACTGAAGAGGTCAAATTGACTAAAAATGCACATGACTGGTTTTAGAAAATATAAAGTTTGTTTTATTTTGGTCATTAAATACACTACATTTTGCAAAGGAAGAAGGAAGTCTAGATTTATTCATATATAAGGACTAGATATAAAAATTATAACCAGGAGCCCTAAGGAATTACTCTTAGCTTCTAGTCTTTTAGTTTCTTGTGCTTCCAGCTCCACACTCCCCACTCACAATGATGAAAGAATTCTCCTACCTCTTGCCATCAAAGTCCAGTTTTCATACCAATGAGGAGCAGATGCTTTACAGCTCAAGGAAGTGACCTGTTACTGGGTAAGATGGCTTTGCAGAAACCTTTCAGGAATGCTAATTAGCTCAAACATGGATTTTTAAAGTCCCTTTTATATAATTTGTTTTTATGACATGTTTAAAATGCCTGTGATTTAGACCAATAATTTCCAAACTCTTTTGATCATGCTCCCCTATCAGTAAGACAATTTTGAGTGTGTACACACAACATATGTGTATTTTTTGTTTTATAAATTATATGCATGTACTATAAAACTGCTATTGTTAATGTTATAAAACAAAACATAGAATTAAACATGTAAAGAGAAATTCTCTTTTTTCTCCTCCCCTTAATGAATCATGTTATGACACAATGTACAGGTTGGAAAGGCAACGGAGAGTGTAGTTTAGCGATACTCTTTGTCTCAGGTTTTCCTTCTGAAGGCTGAGAGCTCATTCTCTGAAGGTTGAGAGTTTTATTGCCCCACAGAGGCCGAAAGAGGCCATGCAACTACTAGAATACTTGTCAGTGACTGTGCTTGTGAAAAGGACAGTACATGACAGGTAAAACTTATAGGATGTCTCATCCACTGAAAATCAGACAAACTGTGCAGAGCTGAGTTCTTAGAAGAAGCTAATTTAGTAATAAACATCTGCTGCAAGACCAAATTTCTAGTCCCAGGGGAATAAAACAATAAAGAAGGGACATAAGCACCTACACAGGGCGACTTTGCGGCAAAGCACGAACACCAAAAAGAAAGTCAACTTTTGTGTAGGGAAACGTCTCATCTTAAAAGGAAGGAACTCCTTGACAAATGAAGAAGAGAAAGAACTTTTTTTTCCCACTAAGGAAAAGTAGGGAGAGGAGTTCATTATAACTGGGAGATGAAGATGACAAAGTGTTGGGATCTCCCAAAATGCACAGTAGGAATACGGAGGATCAGTAAAAGTACAGCAAGAAAGGAAGACATTCTACAATTGCACAGAACCCCCTCACATTACAGTACACTTCTCTCCCCTCGATGTGGCCAACTTCTTCATCATCTCTGGTGAAATACTTGTGTCCCTTGAGAGCCTTCCTTTTTCTTTCTCCAAGTCAGCTTCAGCTCTGAGTTAGGGGCCCCTCCTCTATCATCCTTTCACTCTTCATCAGCATCTATCTGTACGAGCCTTATTTTAGCCACTGACAAGGTGATTATGTTTCTTGATTTTCTTCTACACTCTGGAATCTAGGAAGTCAAGGACTATTTTGTTCAGCATCTCATTCCCAGCATTTAATAACATAAGACCTGCCATCTAGTTTGCATTCAATAAATGTATAATGTACAAATCGATGAACTTGATGTGAAAAACTAAATATGTCTCAATGTGTAGAGTTATAATTCAAAATTTGGGTTTTCACGAGGGTCAAAGAGACAATATTGTAAAAGTGGTTTGAGAACTGCAAAGTTTTAGGTAACGTTAGTTGTTTAAATATTTAAGTTGAAAACTGTGTCACTTGGAACTTAGAAAATTCAGTACTTTTTATTAGCAGTGGCACATAGGGACACAAGTCAAAAATAATTTACCTTAAAAAGTTGGCACTATATGGTGAGAAGGCAAATAACCTTTTTTTTTAGAACAAGAATAAGAAAATTCTTTTAGAAAAATGTGCGTGAGGAACAGAATTTAACCTAAGAAATATCTGCAAACAATAAAAGCCATGATAGAGATACTAATGGTACTTGAGAAGGTAGTTATATATTTTTCAGACCTACATGCTGAGACTATGGTACTTAGCTTCAGGAAGAAAGAAAATTATTTTAGAAAGTGAATAATGTGATATTTAAAAAGTAGTGATGAATTTACTATTTTTCTTACTGCCTTAGAAATATAAAAATCTAGATTTTAGTACAAAAAGTAAATCTTCACTGAGTGACCAATCACCACTTTCTCCTTTCATTGCCGAAAAGCATTATTATTTAAAGTTTATTCACTTTTATTCCACTGTTTTTTATATAAACATCTAAAAATACTTTAACAAAAATACTTTAACTAAAACATCTAAAAATACTTTAATAATATCATTCATTTAAGTAATTAGGTTTTCAAAGGGGACATGAGGAATCATACCCTCATGTTTCTGTTATCCTCAAGTTCTGGAAATACAGTAAGGTGGGTGTATGTAATAGAGACTTAAAATGGGAAAGAAAGGATTTCCATTACATTTTTGAAAATCTGCTTGAAAGCAAAATGTCAAGGGATCCACATCACTAGATAAAAGAAACAAAGACACTATTTGATTATTTGTAAAATGTATATGTGTGTATGGAATTAATGATAAGTATAATCTTAACCATGTTACCATGGTTCATGGGATTTGTCACTTCTCACATCCGATACCCTTTAGACCAGTGGTCCCGGATGAACAGTCACAGCATCACCTGGAAATTTGTTAAAACGCAAATTTGCGGGCCCAATGCTGTACCCACTGAATCAGAATCCCTGGGGAATCTGTTTTAACAAGCGCTCCAGGTGAGTCACGTGCACACGAGCACCGGGAAAGGAGTGCTTTAATACATGCTGTCCTCAAGCCTTCCTAGGCATATGAAATACACAACAAGAGCACCCAAATCCTCATAAAAAAAAATGAAATATATGTCTCCAGGTGCACAAGTGTTTGTTGGATGAAATAAGGTCAAAGTAAAAACTACTATTCAAAAGGGAAGGTAAACACAGTAACTCTCCTAACAGTAGTATGGAACAATCATTCCTTGGGGATTCCACGTTCTCAAGAGAAAAAATGCAATTATTTTACTAAAAAAAAACAGCCTGTATGTATAATTTTGTGGAAAATTATGAAATTACCTAGAAAATGACATTTAGTTTTAACTTTTCAGTGATATAGTTTAGGTTTCCATTTGTAAAGAGCTTCCTGATTTCATTTCCAAATAACTGAGCCAGAATAAAACTGTTATTGACACTTATCCCCCTGTGTTCCCTTGGGCCTGCTCATACTTGCCACAGACCTTACTAACTGAAACAATCTATTTTAAAAAGCTGACTACCTAGTTAATCAACGGCCTAAGGAAGAGCTAATGCCTCTTCTTTTTACTTCTCAGGGCCCACTGCTTGGTTATTTTATAATTTCAGGTCACTGTTCCCTAGCATTTGGGGCTGAAGAATAGGAAATAAAGCAATCAGTTTTGCTAGCTGTTTGTAGTTGTTATAAGAAGTTTAATAGGGAAGGATGTTGGCATTCATTAATGGTTAAAATGAGAAATTTGAAGAATAGGATTTTGATAGTTTATATGCCACTTAAATGCCTTTACTGATAAAAAGTAGTTTATTTTTTGTTTTTTTGAATTAAGTATAATAATGAAATGAGGTATTGCTGCAGACGAGGCTCAAACAACTACGTCTCAGTTAAAAACAAGGATTTCGGGCTTCCCTGGTGGCACAGTGGTTGGGAGTCCGCCTGCCGATGCAGGGGACACGGGTTCGTGTCCCAGTCCGGGAAGATCCCACATGCCACGGAGCGGCTGGGCCCGTGAGCCATGGCCGCTGAGCCTGCATGTCTGGAGACTGTGCTCCACAACGGGTGAGGCCACAGCAGTGAGAGGCCCATGTACCGCAAAAAAAAAGCAAAGAACAAGGATTTGGTAAGAGACACTGTTCGGTTGGGCTGGCTATTAAACAACAAGAAAGGAAATTATGTGTTTAGGCAGCTAGTTTATAAACAGTTTGCTTTTCTGTAGTGGAAAATATTGACCACTCACGAAGCAAATGTGAAACCTATCCCACAGGCCTCTCTACCAGTTTAAAATGGGGCCAGCTGTGGCCAGTGTGGACAGAATGGCTACTGGCTGCGGGGGGCTGCTCCTCTTTCTTGGCTCCTGGGTACCACAGGTGGGTTGGCCATAGGACCTGCAGGTTTGGTTCTGATGGGTCACCTAGACTTAAGACATTGCTATCTCATGACCCTGGGTATCATTTAAGCCCTAGTTTTAGGACATTGCTATCCCATGACCACATCCAAGAGGGCCAATTCAGATCTGGCCACAGAAAAACACCTATTACTGAATTTCAAATGGGACTTGGCAGTCATCACAGTCTCCCACTGATATGGAAATTGTGCCAAATACCTTAGTGCTGAGAAAGCAAAAGATCACCCAAACCCTTGTGGGCAAGACGTATGCATTTGAAGAATCTGGACAGCCAGTTAAAACTCTTTGTGAAATGCTATTAAACGTTTTAAAAACAGCTAGTAATCAGTAATGTAAAATTTTTACATTCCAAATGTCCAACTTGTCATTCAAGATAGACAACTTTAAGAACACATCAAAAAGAAAAGAAACATTTGGTTGGTATTAATTTATACTTTAGCCTTTTCTGTGTTATGCCATTTAAGATAGCAGTAACTTCTAATTAACATTTTATAATGTTCAAAACATCTCGTTTCTTAAGTGTTCCTTCCCCCCCCCCCCCGCCTCATAAAACTACAAACACCTAGACCAAAGAAGAGTCCAGGATCATTTTCTTCATATACTATAGGTATAGAGATTGAGATCAGTTAAAACCCTAATAGCTAAAGATGTTAAAAAAAAAAAAACAACCCTAATAGCATTCATTTTTAATAAACTGGCTGTGCCAGTTGTCATGGCAACCTAATCCTTATAAATACAATAACAAGACAGTAAATGTGAAGTTCTAAAAATAGCCATTTCCTTGGAAAACAGTACAATGGCTGGGCCAAATAACTAAACTGCAAAGTGAAAAGCTAGTTATTTCAGTAATTTTAAAGTCAGCTTTATGGCATCTGAAAAGGTATGAACATACTATATGTAACCACTTGGTAATCACCGTTGTTATAGCTAATCCTTACGATGCAAAAACAGACCTTATTTTTTGTAATTACAGTCTTTTTCACCATCCCTCCCCACCAAAATTATTAGTTCATCACCAGTCTTCTAGCAATTTCCACCAGTGACAAGTGTACAGGGGCCTATTCAGGCTGGTTCCTCAGGCCACGCATGTCTACGGTGTTTGCACCTTCTCTCTCTACATAATATGGCTGCATCACTAAAACTCAAAGACTATCATTAACCTATATCCCCCTCTGCCTCACCCCCTACTCTGTCCCTCGAAAAGCTTCAACAAAACATAGAAACATAGTGGCAGGATGACATAGATACACACCTTTATAAAAAAGAACCACGATCTTCTGAAAGGCTTTCATGAAATGGATGTTGTCATAACAGTACTCTTGCACCTTCTGGAGGAGGATCAGCTCTGACTGGCCTTGGGAGCTGAACACAGCCAGGAGTGGAGCGTATTGCTGGAACAGAAGTGGGGAGTAAAACCATTTACTCTCGTGAGAGGTGCAGGGCTGACACCACTTGAATCATAACAATAATCTGGAGGTTTGCTTAGAAAATCTTCACTTTGAGGATTATCTTATTCTAATATTGTGACCAATCAAAATGAATTTTTTTATCCCTGCACCTTATCAGATTTCTCTCGCTGTACCCACTAAAAGCAACCAAATATGAAATTCTGACTATATTAAAGATAACTGCCATGCTACTGTGTCTGTCTAATGGGTCCTGTGAAAATAAGACAGAGTTCCTAAGTTCCAAAGGTTCCCAGGGCTGCTGTGACCCCTCCATCACTGAAGTGTGGCTCTGCCACTGGAAGAGTGGGCATCTCCTTCCTAAACATCGCAGACCCCCCACATGTCATCTTTATGGTTTTGTTCATACTGTTCCCTTCGTCCCAAATGACCTTGGCTTCCAGTTGTTTGGCTGTTGTTTTCTCTAAGACCTACTCAGCTCAACACTTAACTCCTCCTCTGAGCCTTCCCTGGTCAACTTAACCTGCATAGGCTACTCACTGCTCTGTCTTCCTAAATACTGAGAGTAATCTGAATTTACATCCTACCTAGTTTAAACTAGGTACCTGTTGATTTCCCAATTCAAGTGTAAACTCTGAAGGCAGGCTCTAAGTCTTCCACTTGTCTTAAGACACTTTTATAGGGAGAGGACAATAAAAGCAAAAACATATGTATCTCCCCACAAAAATATACAATTTACACAATCGGTTGATTTCTTCCACCACTCAGTTTTCAAATTCTAATGTCAGCTTGTAGTTTACTTAAAAAATACTCATTAAGAATTTTTATCACGTAGAAGGAGAACCAATAGTTAGACTATATTTCCCTTTAAATATTGAATATATGACTATTCTGTGGATTTTCTGACATTGTTTTTAGTAAGAATTTACCCTTAGGTATTTCATAAGCTCTTACATCTGAAACATTTTAGGTAGTGGCAAATTTGAAAAGAAAAACACTAGGAAGTATGTGTTTGGACTGATTAGAACACATCTATCACATTGTTAAGAGCTGCAGTTGGCCTGCAGCCAAGACTGTGCCTTGTTGGGACCTGGTACCTTCAGATGCTTGAGGGCTTGCTCGGCAACGAGCTCTTCCTTCTTGTTCCATTCCACAGCGTTCATTATACAGGTCCACAGCAGTCCAATCACTGCTGTTTCTGGAAGATCATTCCTCTTCATTTCTTCTTTAACATAGAGCACCACCTAAATTTCACAAAAAAAGGAGTCAGAGAGTAACAGACAGATAGGGAGTTCCCCTCTCACTGTGCCCGATCAGTAAAAGGTTAGGGGCAGACAAATATTCTGCTCAGTTCCTCCCTTCCTGGCATATACTCTCCAGTTACGAGAGGCAGGAAAAACACAATGATTTGTTCTCAAAGCAGATTTATTTTTAGTCCCCAAATTAATAGGCTTATCTCTGGCCAGGAGGTGCTGGATAATAGAAAATAAAAAAAGAGAATCGTGGTTTCTTAGGGGCTATACTCTTACAGGCAGGAACCCCTTTGAGTAAAGCAGGGCAAAGATTATTTAAGCCAGTTTGACTTTCTGGGGTTTGAAGAAGGCAACAGAGCTGTGAATTTTTACTTCCGATCCTTAACTTTAAACCTCTTGAAAAATGTCTTGGGCTTGTACAAGGCATTCTCTGCAATTCATCCTCTAATTATCGCTTTTGATGATCCTCATGCCTCATGTAAATAAACTGTAAAGTGCAAAGACTTTACATATGATACATATCAAAGCAGCAACCCTCAGCAGGCTATTTTCCCTTCAGAGTTACTTTTAAATATGCAAATGTATCCTAAAACCTGATCGTACGGAATAAAATCTGCCTAACAGTGTATCTTATATGAAACTTGTTTGGAAAAATCTTTCTCCTTTTGAATAGAATCACAAATAGAGGTGAGGGCCTCAGAAGTGATTAAAAACCATAATATCAATATATCTCACGTGTACTTCTTTGTGAGTAGTACAGCTATTTTTCTCCCTTCCTTTTTTTTAATGAAAATACGTTGCTTTCTTTCCTGCTGGCCTGGGGTACAGAGGGGTCAGCTGTGGGTTAAGCAGCCTTTGAGAACCGAAGGAACTGGGAAGTCCTAGTCCCCCAGCTGCAAAGAAAGGTGACATGTCTGCACCTAAAGGTATCGCAGTGTTATTTGGTTTGCTTTTTTTTCCCCATGTTAAATCATGTTCAAGTTCTTTGCTTGGAGAAAGATTACTGAATATATTGCTGACCTTAATGCCATGAGACTTAGGACCAACACCTTCACCTGCTGGACAGCATCAGTCCGGAATTCTCCAGTCTTAAACCGCAAAAGGTACCTTGCAAGGCTGCGAGCACGCAGGATAGTGAGGATTTGGGACTTGGGAGTAAGTGGCAAAAGGAAAGGACTCTTTATGCAATTTTTGAATTATCATGTAAAAGTTTTTAAAGTTCAAATAGGAAGTTTTCTTCAGGCAGGACTTAAAAAAAAAAAAGATACAATCATAGCCATATGAAAGATAGCTATACAAGAAGGTAGTATTTATGTTATATGAATACGCAACTATTATGAGTGGGATCCAATGAGCCACTGGTCCAACTGGTCTTTACCCATGATATGACTGCAAAATCACCCCTTTTTTGTCTTAAAATTAAAACCTATATATATTCACCCAATACTTAACCATATTATGTAATCTGCAATAAAATGGGAAAACCACCATAAATCGAGGTATACTGCTAGTGGAGAGTAAATCTATTCAACAGATGAAACATTCTGACAACCATAGCAACCTGGTAAATAAGTCACTTGTGTGGAAATACTCATTATTTTCTGGAACATCCTGGAGGAGTCTGAATCAATACTTTGAAATCGAGCTCATTTAAATGGTATGAAAAGGGCCTCGGGTTCATAGCAATAAACAAAGGGAGGTCTCCTTAAGGGAGGTAAAGCTTGTGCTGCACAGGCTACATCATCCCTCTCGCTGAACGGGTTTGCAGTGATGTCAGTCCATGGTCCCCACCTCCTTGATCGGGCATTCCTGAGAAAGACGCTCCTGGAGCTCCTTCTGCAGCTCCTTCCTGGTGCCCAGGGACTGCTGGACTCGGAGGAAGTCAGAGAGCTCCTTAAGACCTGCGTCAGTGAAGTACTGAGCAAAATGATCCACGCTCTGTCTGTTAACTGGAAAGAGCTCCTGGGAGAGAAAAGAAGAGAGACTGTTACACAACATGCCATTCACATTTCAGCAAGCGTAAAGAACAACATTTTCATATTAAGAGAACACTTAGAATATCTCATATTTGGAAGAAAAGAAGAAGGATGGAGTTTTTCAAAAGAATAAATCTCGGATATATTTCTTGAGCATCTGCTAAGGTACCTTCCAAAATTAGGCAATTTGACAAAGAAAGAGAATAAAAAATGCTAAGCAAATTACATAAACTAGTTGCACTCATTTGGCACTGCTATTTCCTTTTACTTTAATCAAAGTGCAGCACGTACAAAAACAGAGCTAAATTTGCTAAATTAAGTACCAATAAGATGATAACCCTGAATAACGTTGGGATTATTTTAAACCGACTAGAAAAAACTGAAATCATTAACCACACTGTTTCCTTAACTATGAGTTAACAGACCAAAGCCAGTTTTAGTAATGCTGAAATGATCTGAGATAATATGAGGAAAACAACATTGACTATTATCATCTCGAGGACCTCTATTCAGCATTTCATTAAGGAAAATGCTGCTATTATTCTAAAATAACAGCTCAGAGCTAAAGGGAATTTTTGTTGTATCTCTTAACGATGGTGGCTCTAAATTAAGTTCACGGCGAGATCTAATCTAAATCCGCCCTACCATCTCTTCAGTTCATTACATAATTCTGTTGGAAATTTTTTAAAAGAGCAGCACACCATGGCTGCTCTCATATTCTCACCTCACTTCCATTTCACCTTACACAGCTCCGCAGAGTCTCAGGAACACTTAGTCATGTTCTAACCCTGTGTGACGCCAACACCCAACTAAGAAAGGAAGGCAATTTTCAAAGCTCTCACATTTTTCAGACTGCTGCAGAGTCTATAAAATAGATCCAAACTTTTATGATGGTGAGATTTGCATATATAGATGGCCAATGGCTATGTGGCTTCAATAAAAATCTCAGAAGAAAGATCTGCAACGAGTTTGCCACCAAGCATAGGGACATAGCCAGATGGCTTCTGTCATGACTCAAATTTCAATATTCTCTGTACCATCATCCCATAATTTGCCTTGTTGAGTCATCAGTTTCAAAATGTCAGAACAGAGTTGGTGGGAGCAGCTATCAAACACACATTCATGTTAAAGCAAACATTTCATACCTGACTGAAATGTTGTCACTGATATTTATTCTACCATTCAAGAGGCCTTTCAAATTTGTGGGGGCAGGGAACTAGTTTAATTTTGAGTTTCTTCTATGAATCAAGAGGTGGTGGGCATTTTACTCATAATTGTAGAAAGTAGAAATTTTTCTACAAAAATAAACTAAGTCTCAACAAGGCTAAGCAGCTTGACCCAAATTATGCAGCCAGAAATATTTAAGGGCATAGCCGTGTGACCCCAAAGGCAATAATTACTCTGTTACTCGTGCCAGCATTCAATACTCAATTTAGGGAGAATGTGATTGCAAATTCTGATGGAAAGTTATGTTCAGAGTAAGACATCATCAAACATGTTACTAGTGGTTTTTTATTTATTTTTATGAACTATAACCACAGTCCTTATGAATGATACGTAACATCTTAAAAATTATTATTCAGATCAAACTGAGCTAAAATCAGTATAAATCATGTCATGACCTTTACTAACTTGGAACATAGTTTGCATTTGTTACAAAAATCCTACCCAAGGCTTCCCTGGTGGCACAGTGGTTGAGAGTCCGCCTGCCGATGCAGGGGACACAGGTTCGTGCCCAGGTCCGGGAGGATCCCACATGCCGTGAAGCGGCTGGGCCCGTGAGCCATGGCCACTGAGCCTGCGCGTCCGGAGCCTATGCTCCGCAACGGAAGAGGCCACAACAGTGAGAGGCCCGCGGACTGCAAAAAAAAAAAAGAAAAATCCTACCCAGGTAAAAACCTTTATCACCTCATCCCTAGATTAAGGTCTCCCTACTTCTGCCCTTCCTCCTGAATCTGCTCCCAATGCAACAGCCAGAGAGATCCTGTTAAGACCCCAAAATCACATTATGCACGTTTTGCAGAGACTTTTCCAAAAAACTTCTCATCTTACTCAGAATAAAAGCCAAAGTTCTTAGATGATAGGGGACCTGCTATGACTCTGACCTGATCTCCTACATTTTTGCTCTTACTAATTACCCTCTCTTTCTTGCTGTCCCCAACATGCCACGCCTCAAAGCCTTTGCATTTTCTGCTGCCTTTGCCTGGAATACTCTTCCTGGAGATATCTAAATAGATCGCTTCTTCACACAAATGTCACCTTATCAGAGAGGCCTTCTCATACCACACTGACACTCCTCAGTGCTTCCCTATTTAGTTTTTCTCTTGGAGCACTCTTCACTTTTTATTATACCATGTATTATTTTAATTGTTTATTTAGTTTATTGCCTGTCCCCCTGAAACAGAATGTAAGCCCCATAAAGGCACAGGTTGCCTGCTTGATTTCTTTCAATATCTTCAGCTCCTAGAAAAGTTTCTAGCCAATGTCTTGATCATTGTTCCCTTTTCCAGGGATGGGGGCATGATATCAGGCAGGCATGGTTCTAAGGCACAGCCACCCTGTCCTCATGGAGTTTCTGTAGAAACTGCTACCTATGCTTTTCATGTTCAAAACATATGTAGACAAAGAAACCTAGCAAGAACAGTTAAATGATATGTATTTTTCAAAAAGGAAATACATTAAAAAATTTTTAATGAAGTAACCTAATTAAGTTAACCAAGCTCTGCCTATTGGCATCTTTAAGGAACCATGCTTTAAGAAATAACTGAGTCTTTTGTGGTTAAGTTGTAATTGTATCTTTGTTCCTAATAATTCACCCCCCACCCCTCTCCCTTAAACAAGTATTCAGTGAAGACCCTCCTTGCTGTATCTGTCTCCACAAGTGGAGAAGTAGCCCATGAGTGGACTAAATCTTCCTACCCCACGCCAGGCTTCTCCGTGATTTCTTCTGACGAAAGAAGGTGAGCTTTTAAAGCACCAGAATGTCTCCCTTCAGTCACCTGTGTTCCTGTCCTCTACCATGAGGACAGAATAGCCCAGATATGAGCTGCTCCTTCAGCCTGGGACCCAGAATGAAAGGGCTGGGGCCTTGCCAAGATACAGCTAATCCACAGACTCAGGGACACGAATATATTCCTTCATATGAACTTCCACCCACATCAGCAACCTATTCACTTGTCTTCTGTGACTTCTATATACCCTTCATTGCTAGAGAGTAGGTTCCATGAAGGCAGGAAACTTTTCTGTCCTGTCTCTACTGGCTCCACAGCTTCTAGGACTGTGCCTGGCACAGAGCAGGCACTTAATAAATATAAGTTAAATGAAAAGTATTATCAGTGGCAGAAATTAACAAGAATCTAGACTTAATTTTTCTTCTTTATCATATTCTAAAGACTTCCAAGACCCAAATAGGGCTATTTTAGGTAAACCTCAAGAGATAAAGGAATTTAAAGTCATTGAAAATAAAAGAGTTTATTACAATGAGCCAGATTTGGAATTATCCCATGAATCAACACCCTTGCACAGAACACAATGGAAGAGAAAACAGATAAGTAACTAGGTAAAGAGAAGATGGCAAGCATGTCTTGCAATTTTAGACTTTGTCCTAAAATTTTAAAAGCAATTTCACTTGAAGCAATCTCTGTCATCTGCACAGCTGTTGCTTCTGGCAGAAATTATAGGGAGCAGATAGGAATTATGAGGACAAAATATTTTTCTTGATTTTCTTTGAAAAAACAAAGAGAAATAAAAATATAATCAAGCAATCATGATACTGGGAGCTTCAAATTACTACTATTAACTTGTTAGCTTTCTTAAATAAGTATTTCCAAGGAATCTTAGTATAAACAAGGAATCTTCCTTAACCTTTTTTTTTTTTTAAAATGTTTTATTGAAGTATAGTTGATTTAAGCTTATAGTTTTGTTTTGTTTTGTTTTTTCCGGTATGCGGGCCTCTCACTGTTGTGGCCTATCCCGTTGCGGAGCACAGGCTCCGGACGCGCAGGCTCAGCGGCCATGGCTCACGGGCCCAGCCGCTTCACAGCATGCGGGATCTTCCCGGACTAGGGCACGAACCCGTGTTCCCTGCATCGGCAGGCGGACTCTCAACCACTGTGCCACCAGGGAAGCCCAACCTTTTATTTTGTTAACAAACTAACGTGTATTTGAGGTCAGTGTCATTCACCTACGACCCAAGATAATCACAAATATCTAATTAGGTGGGATCGATGTGACTTTAAATTTCATATTAAAACTTTACATTTCTATAGTTATTAGCTGCGAAAGAGTTAATTCTGATAAATGTTATCACTATGTCAACAAACTTCTAAATTTGAAAGTCTCTGTACTCCCTATGACTCCTTAATTTTATCATTCCATTTATTTATGCAACAAAGATTAAACTGGAATTAGTTTCTATCTGCCAATAATACAGAAATAAAAAGAACCATGTTCCAATTCGACATAGACTCGGGCATTTCAGTTATGTATTACATCACAATTGACAGAGCCAAGGCAGAAGCATGAAACATACAACCCTTTGCCCAGACAACACTTACAAGTAGCCTCTTGTCTAAGTTGGCTTTTCTCAAAGAGGAGGTAACAGAGTTGGCATCTTTTTCTGCCATCCATGCTTTAAAAAGCTTGACAGCAAATGAGGCTGCAATGCCTGTTAAAAAAAAAAAAAAAAAAAAAGAGTAAACCTTTCATAACAAAAACCACTTGTGATGATGTACAAGGCAACATTTCCCATTAGGCGTCCCGAAATGACTAAATAACTCAAAGACTTGATTTGGCACAAAGGAAAAATGGAAAGCTCTCTAGGCACTGTACTATTCATTATTCAAGAAAATATTTTCATAAGAAGGGAAAAAAAATGTTAAAGTACTTTTCAAAGTTGGACTCCCTAATTCCAACCTGTTATAACTGTAAATTTATTTATTTTTACCTTGGTCAAAACCAGATTCAAAGCCAAGGATCTTCTAATGTTTTGCCTCTATTTCACCCTGTGGTTCACCAGTATTTCATATTTTTAACCGTGATCCTGAGGTACATCAAATAAATCGAAAGCCATAAAACTGAAATGTCAACATGTCAACTAATTTGCTGATAAATAATATCAGTGAAAGAACATCAATGGTGACCGGTATAAATATATAAAGCTATAGATGAACATGCATCATTTACTTCACAGTTTTGCTTTTTGTAAAAAGCATTTTAAAATATTCACGAGTTAAGGTATGAAAATGTCAGTGCTGTTTTAAGCTGAAATCTTTTCTGGATATTTTAAAAGAGATTTTAAAAATAGCTATGTTGGGCTTCCCTGGTGGTGCTGTGGTTGAGCGTCCGCCTGCCGATGCAGGGGACACGGGTTCATGCCCCGGTCCGGGAGGATCCCACATGCCGCGGAGCGGCTGGGCCCGTGAGCCGTGGCCGCTGAGCCTGCGCGTCCGGAGCCTGTGTTCCACAGCGGGAGAGCCCACAACAGTGAGAGGCCCGCGAACCGCAAAAAAAAAAAAAAAAAGAAAAGAAAAGCTATGTTAATCAGGAATCTACTCAATTACATACCCATATTTATAATAAGATTTATTTCCAACATAAATAATCAGATAACTAATAGCTTTTCTGTGAACACTCCAGATTTCTAAATTAATGTTGCATTTGTTTAATGAAGAGTTAAGGAGTAGTTGAAATATTAAACTGATTTTTCTGAGTTGAAGGCTTCAGTATCGTTGATGGTCTAAGCAGTGTCTATTCTCCTTTCCTCTTTCCTAAGAGAGTTCCCATGTTGCTCAGGCCAGGTGACTTCCATCTAATTAGTCTAAGCCCTGGCACCACCTTCTTCTGCAATGATTAGCCTAGTGATCTAAGTTGTTGGCCATAGCATCCCCCAACAATTACTACTGGGTGGGACATGTGGCCAATTTCAGCCAATCAGCTGAAGGCAAGATAAATTATCCTATGTTCAGAAGTCTCTTCTACTGAACCTGAATGAAGACGCCTGTGCCATAACTGGACTAGCAGACTTCTTTTAAAGGCTAAGGAGTCCACCCTTGGAATGAAGTCGATGCTATGGTAATGGGGGAAAATGCCTGAGTCCCGAATGAGATTGCTGTTCACCCTGAAGTCTGCTCTGCTTTTATATTTATTGTTACATAAGAAATAAATGCCCTTGGTGGGGCTGGGTGGGGGGAATAACTTAGAAGGTTGGAATTAATATATACATACTACTATATATAAAATAGGTAACAAACAAGGACATACTGTATAGCACCATGAACTATACTCAATATTTTATAGTAACCTATAAGGGAAAAGAATCTGAAAAAGAATATGTGTGTGTGTGTGTGTGTGTGTGTGTGTGTGTGTGTAACTGAATCACTCTGCTATACATCTGAAACTAACACAACATTGTAAATCAACTATACTGCAAAAAAAAAAAAAAAAATTTAAAAAAAAGAAAGAAAGAAAAAAAGAAATGCCCTTGTATACAAATTTGAGTCTTGTCTTCCAGTTACTTGCTGGTAAACAAATTCAATTGAGATATATATATAAAATATAATTTATACAGACACCAACTTTACCCAATTCTTTTCTTTTGAATAGCAGAGAAACTAAGCCCCCCAAATTGTCTATGACAATAACACCTGTGATATGACCTGGAGAATTTTATGTTATCAACTTGTTGACCTGGATTTTTAACATTACCATTCGTTCCAAAAGTCAATATAAAACATAATATAAATTTATGTAATTAAATAAAAATAAAGATAACAGATCTTGTAATCCTCATTGCAAGTAAGAGAAATAAAGCATGCTTGAAACTAGGAGTCTAAAAACCAGGCTCAAACCTATCATTTTACATTAAAAGTGGCTCTTGGTGGAAGGACTGGAGAAATTTCTTTGTACTTGAGATTCTACTGAGTGGAGGGTCTCCCCATAGCCATTTGTTGGGTGGGAGGTTGGGGAAAAGGTATAATTTCATAATCCCTTCCTATTTGGGAAGCAGAAGCTTAATACTTTTGTTTCTAGAGATGCTGGAGCATAAAGAAAAACCATAATGACATAGGTACTACATAACTTCCATAACAAAGGTATTTTTCTTCTCCTTTCCTACCCCTCTAACATTTTACCATAAAAAATTTTAAACATAAGAAAAGTTGAACAATAAACACTCATTTACTCACCATCTAGATTCTGTAACAGTTAATATTTTGCTGCATTTGCTTTATCAGGTCTGTCCATTTATCCTTCTAATAATTTATTTTTTAATACATTTCAAAAGAAATTGTATACATCACTTAGGTTTTTAATACAACCAGAAAGGCAATTATTTTCTGTTATAAACACTAGGAATAATCTGATGTAATTAATATTTACTGTTTACATTTTATCTTGTCTTCCTAGTATAAAATGTCTAGTACCATAAGTAAAACACGAAGGATCATGAATTCTCTTCAGGAGAATACTTTAAAGTGCTATAGTATTAACAATATATTAATAACAATTAGAGAGCCTGAAAACTATAGAGAATCTCTAAATAATATCATTTGACTCTTGGTTTACTATTCTTTTTCTTTTTTTCGGTACACGGGCCTCTCACTGTTGTAGCCTCTCTCGTTGCGGAGCACAGGCTCCGGACATGCAGGCTCAGCGGCCATGGCTCACGGGCCCAGCCGCTCTGCGGCATGTGGGATCTTCCCAGACCGGGGCACGAACCCGCGTTCCCTGCATCAGCAGGCGGACTCTCAACCACTGCGCCACCAAGGAAGCCCTAGTTTACTATTCTTTTCTCAGCTACAAGAAACTGTAACTCATTTCACTGCAGGTATTAATGAGGCTGGGACTTCACATTTATAGGAGAAAAACCAAGTTCTAAGAAGAAACAGATGTTTTCACAAAAGCTCTTTTATTTTTAAGAAAAAAAGAACTCTTTGTTTTGTGTTGCATTATAATTTGAATATCATTATCCTCCTGCAAGAAAAAAAGCCCACTTTTGTATTATTCTATAATCAAGTAATCATATGTATGCCCATCAAACTCTTAATGTCTTAAAATTAAAGCAAAACTCTGAGGCAGCCACCTGGACTTCTAAAACAGAATGAATATCTTAAAAATGTGATCTAAATGAACATTTGAGCACAACATCTTGAGGGGAAACAGTTCAGAAGAATGGCCCCAACCAGGGAAATGAAAAACTGTTTAAGGGGGCATTTAGGAATGTGAAGGGCCATTTTTGGCTATTCTGCTAAATGCAGGTGGGTGTTTTAGGCTGGCATTCTGTGTCTGAGGGCAAAAAGGTTAAATGACTCACAAAGCACAAAACAGTCCTGCACAATGAAGCAATGTCCCAACAAAGTATGCCAGTAAGCATCTATGTTGAGAGAAATGGTTTGGACCAGATCAATTTCAGGGTATTTGACCTAGGCATTGAGTCTTAAACCAAAAATTCCAGCTTATTATTATTCTTTATTTGTCTTTGTATAGGTGTGCATATTTTTTCTCCTAATTGCCTACAATAAACATGTACAATTCTCTTATTGTTTGAAGACACACACTCACACACACACAAGTCTCTTACATGGAATATGGGTGGGAAGTAGAGAACACTAAGAAGAGGTACTGCTATTTTTCTATCTTTGGCTTTTCTTTTCTTTTCACATCTGACAGGTAAGAAAATGAGCATAAATACCTTCTTTGACTAAGCTGTCAGTGAAGAGACTGGTGAGGATGTTGGCAGGAAGGTTGCCATTGCCCAGCAGAATCCCAGACAGCATTGCCAACTTTGTCTGCTCTGCTTCAGAAAAGGCTTTAAGGAAGAGGAGAAGCTGTGGGTCAAACAAAAGAAACCATGTCTATAAAGTAAAGGACTAAGGTAGAAAAATAACACACAGTGTACATCCATAGCTAGACAGCACACAACTGGTGGGTCTTACGCAGCACACTTCTTATTCATTGGAGACACACCCATATGTTCGATTATAAATTGGATGCTTTATCATAGTTCCTTTCTTCCAAGTTCACTTACAACAAAGCTATAGATAGCATTCAGGGGAAGGAAAACAGACATTTGGAGAACAATGTAAATGGGTCACATAAATAATTTACATTCGACTTTGTATATGACAAAGTGTAAGTATTACAAAGCGTTTTCTGAAATACACTATTGCCTTTCATATGTTTTTCACTTCTATGCATGGTCCCCCCTCCATCCTCATCCTACAATACATCTACCCATCTTCTTTGGGTTATAACAAAAAACAAACAAACAAAAAACAACAGGAGTCAATAAGCTTTGACATGTAGCATATACTTTTCTGAGCCCACAGCATAAAAAACTTTTTAAAAACAAGACTGCTGAGTGAAAAAAGGGTTTTCTAGGTTCTTGATGCCTCTTTTAAAATAATGAGATTCAACACAACATTGTAAATCTGCTATACTTCAATAAAAAATAAAGTTAAAATAAAAAAATAAAAACAATAAGATATATAAACAAACAAACAAACAAAAATGAAATTCAAACTAGGTATTTCCTAGATCATACAGTTTTACCACCAGCCCTGGTGATGAGGTAATGATGGATGTAAGATAAAGAAAAGTTCCTAGCAGAGTAAAGGCCTCTGCTGTGATTTTGTAGTGAGAGGATGACAGTGTTGTTTGGGTCCTTCTGGGTCACAATGCTGCCATCCTCTTATCCCAGCAGTAGGGAAAGTAACAAAGTAGCAAACCCAGAATGGTTGAAGGGAAGCCAAAGCAAAGGGGATTAGACCCCACTTGCCATTCTGAATTCTAAGAGTATCCAGGCTTATAGAATGCCCTCCTTCCTAACCCTCCTCCACTTAGTGCTTTGACTATATTATATTTATATTCCATGGTTATTTTCTCTGTTTCAACAGACCTTGGGCATGTTACTGAGATTCCCCAGGGCCCAGTATCACTATCGGGGCCCTGTTGACTTTTTCATTACTCTGTTCCGACAAAAAATCACTGGCATCAATATAGGCTTATTAAATGTTTTAGGGCCAATGAAATTCCATTAGCTCTGTGCAGTGGGTAGGACTATATTAATTTACCATTCCCAACAGTTAAAGGATTATTACCTTACAGAGAGGTTATGTGACTCCAAATATTTATATGATGAGTAAGTGGCAGAACTGGAACCAACCAGTCCATTTCACTCCCAATTTATGCCTATTAAAATCTCAATGATTTAAAAAGAAGTCACTTTCTAAGTTCACAAGAAAAGAGGGAGTGAGGGAAGGAGGTATCAATGGTTAAAGCTCCAGCGAGTCCCAGGAATGGGGTAAAAAAAACCAACAAAACTGTAGATACTTTATATCAATCTGGCTTCTTTCTCTTATTATCAAAATAAGTAAGACTGAAGTAAATAATGAAAAATAGCCCCCAAGATTAAAATATTAACACTACTTGTTTAAGCACGTTAATATACTCACATGCATCAAAAAACCCCTCAATTATAGCAAGATGGTGCAAAAATTATATCTTTTATTAAAATTAATATCCACATTGCTCAATTATACTAGTCAGCATTAAAATCAGATGCTACATGTATTGCAGCAGAATTTTCTTTAAAAATTGGATACACTGGGCTTTCCTGGTGGCGCAGTGGTTGAGAGTCCGCCTGCCGATGCAGGGGACATGGGTTCGTGCCCTGGTCCGGGAAGATCCCACATGCCGCCGAGTGGCTGGGCCCGTGAGCCATGGCCCCTGAACCTGCACGTCCGGAGCCTGTGCTCCGCAATGGAAGAGGCCACAACAGTGAGACGCCCGCGTACCGCAAAAAAAAAAAAAAGAAAAAAAAAAGGATACACTGTGAAAAATAAATAATTCTTGAGAGCATGTTCATCAAATGAATCAAACAGAAAGGTTTCAAGGTTCAAATGAACTAAAAGAAAAACATGAGTGATATTATTAGGCAAAATGATAAGATGTTTATTTGAATGCTTTAACATCATTTTTTGGTCATATCTATCCCTCTATTTTAATGATGCACTTGTTATTTTCTAAACATCTATCAATATAATGGACCACTTTTATCCATTTAAATGTTTTTTCATGTTAAAAAAAGTAATACCTGCTAGTAGAACAAATCTAACAACACAGAATAATATAAAAATGTGAGTAATCTCCTCTTTAATCCTATTTCCTTAGAATTAACATTATTAACAGTCTGACGTGTTCTTTCAGATTTCTAAATGCAATTATATATGTCTACATTTTATAAATAACTAGATGCATATACACATGCTTCTACTGAATTATGCACTGATAATAGCTCAAACTTGTTAAGTGAAGCAGACAGTCTTCTGAACACTTCATGTGTATTAATAATTACAAAAGTCTTGATCCTCGCTTTAAGACAAAGAAATCTGAGGCACAAAGAACTTAAGTGACCTGCCTAAGGTTAAACTTCTACCAAATGGTTGCTTTTTCACTCAACAATTCATCATAGACATTTTCTATTATCAATTCACGTGGTTGTGCCTCATTCTTTAAATGACTGCATATTATTCCACTGTATTGAGAGACCATAATTTAATAACCCATCTCCCACCATGAACATTTGGGTTACATCTCAATACTGTGATGAACATCTTTATACATATAGTTGTATGTATCCATGCTGAAGGATTCTTTTAAGTGTGAAAGTTGAGTCATGGAGAATGTAAATTTAAAACAATGATTTTACTGTTTAGATGTTCTTCATTATACATGGAACCACTTTGAACAAAGGAAAGTAAGAGTAGGTAAGCAGCAAAGTAGATGTTGCAAAGTAACAAAGTAAGTAACAAAGTAGATGATTTCTTTATTCTCTTGGTTTATAATTTAGGCATATACCTAAAATCAGAGTAACAAGTTAATGTAGTGACTGCTATATATAAATACAGAGGAGCTACAAATTAGAAGGAGGAACATGCTGCAGTTTCTGAAAAGAGGGCTTCTTTAATAAGGTGCTATTGTTTATTTGGCTACTTATTAGAGGCCAATTACTGTATTAAGTACCTTACAGCTCATCTCATTTATTAGTACAACAACCATAAAGTATGTACTTTTATTGCAGCTATTTTATAGATGAGAAAAACCACTGAGATTTACACCCAGACACTATTTCCAAAGATGTGCTTCTATCCCCTTTGCTAAACTGTATCTTCTAAAATTAAGGAATTTTACTGAGTATTAGCTGCTGTGCTATGCTCTTTCACAAGCTTTAACTAATTACATATTCTGTAAAGTTATTCCTTTGAACAAAGCATGCTGGCTTACATTAAACATGAAGGAAAAATTCTAGGCTAATCATGTTTTCTTTCTACAGCTATTAGCTAATGATCTGTCATACTCATTCCTTCATTCAACAAACATTTATTAAAAACTTAAGAGGTCCATGGTACTTCTGGACCATCACTATAAAAGCAAAATTTTTGTCCCTCTTCATTTCATCATTTTAGCAAACAGAGCATTACAGTTGAATTTTTACCTTTTTCATTTCATCCTCAAATGCCTTTTCCAAATACTTATATCTCCTGATGAGTTTATTGAAGACCTAAACATAAAAGAGAACCAGTCAATATTACGTGAACAATTTTAAAAGGCAATAGAAGGAGGTGTAGAAACTCACCCTAACTACAAGGGTCTACACTAATAAAAAGGTGTAGTTAAACATTCTCAGACTGTGGTATGAGAACTATCAGCATTTCAAGGAGTTATTATGACCTGAGGGAAAAAGAGGATCAAAATGCACATGTAGAATAAAACAAATTCATTTGAGAATGTAACAGGTGAGAACCAAAAATAACTTTGATGAAAATGAAATGAATATAAATTTAAAACTGTGTGATGTAGAGATTGAAAATAACTGAAACTAAGGGGATCATAGATAGAATCACTTACACGCTGGATATGATGAAGAGGAGATCAGAGTTCAGGAGAGATTATACTCCAGGTGAACACAAACATGATTTCAGCAGATGAGCAATAAAGATTACTGGCCTCCACAATCTAGTTAGAATTCTCAAGCAGGGTTTGCAACTGTGTCAGTGGAATTCTGGACTGTTTTTAAGAGGAATGATGTTTGTTATGGATTGAGTTCGTGTTCCTCCTAAATTCATATGTTGAAGTCCTACCCTCAATGTGACCATTTGGAGGTAGGGACTTCGGGACAGGGTTAAGTGAGGTCATAAGGGTGGGGCCCTAGTCTGACAGGACTGATGGTCTTCTAAGAGCCAGGAAAGGAAACCTCACAAGGAACCAAATCCATTGGCACCTTGATCTTGGACTTCCCAGCCTCCCAAACTGCAAGAAATAATATTCTCTTGTTTAAGCCACCCAGTCTGTGGTATTTTGTTATGGCAGCCCGAACAGACTAATACAATGTTCTTATTTAAATGGGGATTTTATAAATATTATTTTAATAAGTGTCAAAATGATTTCTGAATACAATTCTTTTCTCTTATACCCATGTGATATACTCTCATCTAAAACTCTGTGTTTCTTCCTTAATGTGATCAAGATGGAGTTCAAGAGTAAAAATTATAGTGTTGCCCTTTATGAGGAAAGAAAAGTGAGCCAGGAGGGAATTGATAATGCAATAAGGAAAAAAATAAATAAACTATACTGAAGTCCCACAAATTTGATTTCCAACTTACACCAGCACTCACATATTTCTTAGTGTGATTATCATCAGGAAAAAGAATTCTCCTTATCCAAGAATGATTATCCAAATCCCCACAGGTAAATGTTTACATATGAAAGCAAAAGTCATTATACTACCAAAGTACTCTTCAATGAACTAATTAACATTTAACTTCCACTCAAATTAACTTCCACTCAAATACCTTTATATTATACAATTAACTTCCACTCAATATACAATTAACTTATTATTAACTTATACAATTAACTTCCACTCAAATACCTTTCTCAATTTAATCTCTCTCCCTGACTACCCCATTGATCTCTGTCAGTCTATCAGTATATAATAATGTTTAATAAACTTAGAAACAATAATGTATCAAAAGTTCTTTCAAATATACATATTCCATATGAAAAAATACATCATAAGTAAAAGAAACTATCCTATTTAGAAATAATGATGAGGTTAAGTCTATATAGATCTTTTCAATTTTATGAGAATAGTAGAGTACTGGTTTTTCTTCCAGGCCTTCTTATCTTTCTTTCCCAGTGGGACTCAAACAGCAAATAATACACCTTGTACTTGCATTAATTTAATCCTAACAAAAATCCTCTGAGGAAGGTAAGGCAGGCGTTAACATCATTGACAGACCTGGAAACTGCTACTAAGTATCAGAGCAGGAACAGAACTCAGAAATTCTGATCCTCAGTGAACTGTACTTATCTAATATATCATAAGGCGAGAGAGAATTTTAAACGAACAGCTTTTGAATTGAGAACATCTGCTTCAGTATCCACCTGGCCCAAGGTGTTTGTGGCCATTGACATAAGACAGTAGAAGCACAGATTTAGAGAGGACAGGTTAGAACATCATCCACTGAACCCACGTGCTTAAGCTTTTGGTCCATTTTTAAAGATTTCCTTGGTTTTTATCTATTACACATTTCTTAAATATAAAAAAAGGGGAATAAATATCTATGCTAAAATAGCATGTGATTAAAATAATGATTTTTGAAGTTTAAATTCTTAATGGCCACATATCCCAAATTACTCAGCTTAGCATGCCTTACACATTTTAATAAACAAAGTAAAGACAGTTTCTAGCATCTGAAATCACGTAGGTGCCAGGGATTCCTATGGCCTTTTTCATATACATATATATATATATATATATATATATATATATATATATATATATATAATGAAATGTGTAAAACAAGAAGACTTGTTGACCTGGGACTTGCCTTCATGGTTTAGATGGGAATCTGACTTTTAAGAAGAGTCAGTGAAAGAATCAGAATAGGAACACACCAACCCTAAGCTGGCTGGTCACAATGCACATATGTTCAGCTTTAGAAGGTAATGTCTACAAGGTTGTCCCATTTTACACTACCACCGCTTCCTGATCTTCACCAGGGCCTAAATACTTCTTAATTTTCACAATCTAATGAATGCAAAAGGGTATCTCGATATTAATTGAAATTTTCTCAATGAGTTTGAACTCATTTCCTTTGTTTTTTGGAGGAATTGTTTCCTCTTTTCTGAAATGCCTGTAAGTCTTTTCCTAATAGGTTGCTTGTCCTTGTCTTATTGACTTACAGTTCTTTATCTAATCTGGATATGAATCCGTTATCGGTTTTATGTATTACAAGTTTCTTCCTGCCTCTTTCTTTTAAACAGCTACCTGAGAGTCTGTTAATATGAATTACTAAACTCTATGGATTGACTTATATATTGTTTTCATCCTTTGATGTTATTACAAGCAACACTATAATAACTGTCGCTGTTTGCGTCACTTTACACATGCCACTGTCTGCAGGATGAAGTCCTCGAAGTAGAATTGCTGAGTCAAAGGGAATGTGTAGTTTTAGTTTTGAAAGATAGTGC
This sequence comes from Globicephala melas, assembly GCF_963455315.2. Classification (NCBI taxonomy): domain Eukaryota; kingdom Metazoa; phylum Chordata; class Mammalia; order Artiodactyla; family Delphinidae; genus Globicephala; species Globicephala melas. The sequence continues at coordinate 68,794,478 of NC_083322.1, read as the reverse complement.
TAAACTGCTCTCCCTAAAGCTTGGACCAATATATACTCCACCAGAAATTATGATTCCCCATATCTCTTATAGGTGAAAGGTAAAGAAACTCTACTTTGGTGAAGCTTTAATGTCCGTTATTACGAATGCAATTCAGTATCTCTTCCTATGCTTAAGACCTATCTAATATCCCTATTTAGAAAGTGGCCTGTAGAATTTCTGAACCTAATGTTTTCCTAAATCCGGTTCAAATGTTTCCCTTCCAGTACAACAATCTCTCAGTGACAGGCTCTACCTGAGCATAGTTTCGGATGGTTTCGTGATCTTCATTTGCTGAAAACACACAGTGGTTGGTCATCTTGGTCTTGTCACCATCATCTATGCGTGTTCCTCCAGGGGCTAAAAAGGGAAAGGTAATGACCATTAGGACGATGCTGAAATCAGAAGAGCATTTGCAGAAGAGATCAATTCCTGCACATCAAGGAAAACAATAAAGGTTGACGTCACATAAAGTTTCATAGAATGATGTGCATGTGTAGACACACACAGTTTTTAGATTATCATCTTAATAAAATTTTGTACAGGTGGTTGTATTTATTACAAAGGGCTAATTAAACCTTGTGCATAAATTAATTGCATGAAAATAGACTCCTGAAGGAGGTGACTTTTCTAAAAACTAATTTACTTATAAAAGATGCATACATGTTATGATTAGTTTACATTTCTAACATAATGCAAAGTGGTTGTTCGATTTTCTATTCCTACCATAGTGTATGATGAGATTGTTGTTCTATATACTTGCCTTCACTAGATCCTACCACTACAAGTCTGGTTCTTTCCAAAGTATATCTTTAACCATGGCAGCTAAACAATAACATTTGTTCAGTGAATTTAACTTGATTATTCTCAGTGCAGTTCCTGATGTTTTCCCACATTGGGACATGATTCACTTTTCAGGCTTGATAATATTTTGCTGGACTCCAGTTCACCAATACTGGAACTGCCCGGACCTGGCTTTTACAGATCTTGCTGGTTTCTACTTCAGTAGGCATTAAAAATGTTCCCTCCTCCACCAACTCAGTTATTCACACAGGGTTGAACAGTATACACTCTGACCCCTTGTCATTTGTATTTGATCACCCAGCAGTTGCATTGGCTAGGAAAGAGTGTATTTTATCCTCTCTAATCTTTCTTCCCCATGGCCTATACAGTAATCATGGAATAAATGGATAGACCAAAAGAATGCCTTTTTTCCGTTACTCAACTTTCCTCATTCAAAGGCTCCTCCTGTAAGTTTCAATGGTGGTCATTACAAACATTGGCTGATTAGAAGACCAGAGTCAGAACACTAGGTATTTTTGTTTTCTGATTCTACTTTATCAGAATAAGGGTAGAAATTTGAGCAAGCCAAGTTAGAGTAATAACTATTATATACTCAACAAGTATTTGCAGAGTATACACTTGTATAGGCCACTCTATTTATTTTAGTGTTTTGATTTGAGTCATATTTCAGATCTTTGGATGAAATGAGCTACACATAACCAACTTTTTTACAGGCTCCGGCATACAGTTTTATAAGTAAATTAGTTTTTAGAAAAGTCTGCTCCTTCAGGAGTCTATTCTCATGCAATTAATTTATGCACAAGACTTAATTAGCTCTTTGTAATGAATACAACCACCTGGAACAAAATTTTATTAAGATGATAATCTTGTAAAAACCCTGGGCTAATGATACCTATCTGATAGAAGTTACATAACTGAAAAGTCTGATTTTGAAACTATAGTCTTTTCTTTTAAGAGGTAAGATTTAAAAATTGCAATCCCTTACAAAAGAAAATATTTGTTACACATTGATAATATTGCTACACCTCACATTTAAAATTTTGTTCCCTGATATCGGGATGAAGTATGAATTGCCATTTCTAAAAATTTTGGTGATCCTGCTGTTTTTCTCAAACTAGGAGTAAAAGAATTTCTTTTTTAAAAATAAATTTATTTATTTTATTTATTTATTTTTGGCTGTGTTGGGTGTTCGTTGCAGTGCGCGGGCTTTCTCTAGTTGCGGAGAGTGGGGGCTACTCTTCATTTCAGTACGCGGGCTTCTCATTGCAGTGGCTTCTCTCCTGTGGAGCACGGGCTGTAGGCTTCCGTAGTTGCGGCACATGGGCTCAGTACCTGTGGCTCACGGGATCTAGAGCACAGGCTCAGTAGTTGTGGCGCACGGGCTTAGTTGCTCCGTGGCATGTGGCATCTTCCCAGACCAGGGCTCGAACCCGTGTCCCCTGCACTGGCAGGCAGATTCACAACCACTGTGCCACCAGGGAAGCCCCGAGAAAAGTAAAGTATTTCTTGTATCTACTCTTCAAAGGGTACGACTGAAAAACAAAGGTAACTGTTGTCTCAAGAATAACAGGGGAAGGTAAATATTTTTGTGGGTGTGAAGAAAATTCTTACATACTCCATTTGTAAACAAAATGTTTATATAAAAAGAATGCACCTGGCTGACTTTATTCATTATATCATAGGTCTGGCCTCAGTAGACATCTGGGGTTGTACTGTCTGTGCTCGTAAGTTGTACCAAACATTTGCCCTCCCCTCTTTTGGATGGATAGGTGTGGTGTGAAGGAGTGAAATCTAGGCTGCAGATATAAATTTGTTGATCATCATTATAGAGATGGTAAATGAAGTCTTGAGATAATCAATGTAAAGCATATAATTTTAAACATATGTAAGGGGACAAGTATGGAAACCTAGGAGTCATGTGAGAAGTGGCAACTAGAGAGGTAGGAGGGAGTCTAAATGGTCCCACGTAAGGCAAGAAAGGAAAGCATTTCACGAATGATGAAAGGGTCAACAGTGCTGCCAGGAAGGCACTAAGAACTGAAAAGCGTGCGTTGAATTGAATGGTGAAGTCATGTGTGACTTTGGCAAGAACCAAAACCGACCGAAGACTATTCTTGCATACAATTTACCAGTGCATCGATAAAAGTATACCATAACTAAGGAAATTGAAAAAGCCAATAATCACATCAGGAAAGGTTCAACTTCACTGTTAATTATGGTTTTCATTCTTTTTAGAATCATCTAAGGTAACATAACACTCATGGGCATGAAAGGCAACAACATACTGCAGAGTAAATATAAAACAGCATGTAGAGTATCACATTTGTGTAATATCATCCCATTCTCAAAAGTTTATGTATTTTGGTAAAGAGATTTCTAGGAAAGAATTAACCAAAATATTAACAATAGCTATCTCTGTGTATTGGGATTTGAGCACACGATAAAGAGCTTTTTATACGTGGACTTGAATTATCTACAGGGATAAACTGAGACTTTCATAAATGATAACAACAAAATAAACTTGGTACGTAGTGAAAACCAGCAGTTCAGATCAAAAGGGGGCCTGAAAGTAAACGGGACCATGTACCAGCACAGATAGATCTAAGAGCTCAGAGGGAAGAATTAAAGGGTAGCTCTACCTAAAAATGTATGTATACACCCTGGCTTAAAGTAGATTGGCTTAAGCAGCATTTCTCAATGAAAGGCACTCACAGCACACTGGGCAGGGCAATTTTTCATTGTACTGAATGTTCCTTGCATAGCAAAGTAGGTGGCATACCTGGCCTCCACTCCCAAGTCTTTGTAGCAACCAAAACACTTCCACACATTTGCGAAGGTCCCCTAGGCAGCTGAAAGTCACTGGCCTGGGGATCTGACAATTTCCAGTGATTTATGGTTACCATAGGAACTAATTATGAAAACCAAGTTCTAAGAATAACTATGAAAGGAAAAATGGGTGGTTGTGATACCTAATAAACATTTAGAACAATATACCATACCACTTAAATAGTATTCTGAAGCCTTTTCCCCTGATGTCCCTGCTCTATAAGACATAGTTTTTATTTTGCTTTTTATCTATCTTTAACAACTTCCAAACTTCTCTATCTTTAATCCTTTTACCTATACACTCACAATTACAAGGATTTTTTAAAAACTAGATTTAAACTATATTTCGTAGATGGCTTTCTATGGATAAAATGAATTTTAATGAGAATTAAATTTAATGCGAATTCTTTTTAAATTTGTTGACACAGTTAGATCTCACTGCTCACTATACCAAAAAAAAAAGAAAGAAAGAAAAAGAAAAAAAGGGTGGGACTCAAAAGAAATGTGCTATGGCAATTGGGATTTAATGATATATACTGGAAGGATCTAGATGACAAACATAAAGTTATACTCTACTGTAGAAATTACTCCTCCTAAGTCCACTTCAGAAACATTCAAATATTAGGGACACATGGAAAAATTGGCTTTTATCTAAAGTCAAGGGGCCAATCATGTTGTATGGCAACAAAAATCCTCAATGCTATGCCTCTCTTAACTAACAATCATTTCATAGCCACATTAATACCATTCTAAATCGTAATCTAGGTAAAAGTTGTAGAGACTCCCATTTACATTTTTTTACCAACTATCATAAATGTAAGCTTATAAAGATTCTACCTCATAAGAAAATCTTTCAGTAGAATTGAAAGCACATAATATTACAAGAAGGTGCTCTAATGTATGGTTTACCGAGCATACTGCCAGCCACCAGGATATCGAAGAGTGTGTCTGCATAGCGACGATAATCTAATCTTGAGCCTGTAGAGTCCAGAAACTTGGCTACAGCTTCAAGGTCATCACCAGCTTCATTAAGTCCCTGGATGAGTGTATCCCTGAAGACTGTGGGTTCGAATTTCTCTTTTTCATCTAAAATAAATACAGAATACAATTATCCTTTTACTTACACAACATATTCCCAAATGCGACCATACATTTCCTTTGTTCACTGGTTTTTATTTGATAGTATGATTATTTAAAAGTTGAAGGATGATTAAGTTTTTCTACTAGTTTTTCATGTTAAAGCCCTTGTTTAAATATTTATTCAAGCGATTTATTTCTGTTGAAAGGGGCCACACGCTATCTAATACATTAAAAAATTGATGATTGATCATTTGTGTCACTCATAGGATAGGCCAATGTAAACTACTAACCCTATCTATCTGATAAACAATAAAGTATAACAATCAAAACTTAAAATTTTGTTCCACTTAAGACAGAAAAAGAAAATGATGCAGGGAGAATCACTTAAGATTAAGGGAGAATATATAAACAAACAAAATAAAGATTGGGAGGAAGAAAATCAAGAGGGGTATCTCTTTTTAAATTTTTTTAATCGAGATATAATTGACATATGATATTATATTAGTTGCAAGAATACAATATGATTTGATATTTGTATATATTGCAAAATAATCACCATAGTAAGTCTAGCTAACATTCATTACCCTACATAGTCACACATTTTTGTCTTGTAATGAGAAATTTTAAGATTTTTCTTAGCAACTTTCAAGTATGCAATACAGTATTTTTTTTAACTTTTAATTTTATATTGGAGTATAGCCTATGAACAATGTTGTGATAGTTTTAGAGGCACAGCAAAGTGACTCAGCCATACATACACATGTATCCATTCTCCCCCAAACTCCCCTCCCATCTAGGCTGCCACATAACATTGAGCAGAGTTCCCTGTGCTATCCAGTAGGTCCTCGTTGGTTATCCATTTTAAATATAGTGGTGTGTGCATGTCAATGCCAAACTCCCAAACTATCCCCTCCCTCCACCTTCCCCCCTCATAACCATAAGTTTGTTCTCTAAGTCTGTGAGTCTGTTTCTGTTTTGTGCAATACAGTATTATTAACGAGTTATTATGCTGTACATCACATCCTCATTACTTATTCTACGATTGGAAGTTTGTACATTTTGACCACTACCTTCACCCACTGCCCCCTCCCCACCACGTCCCCACCGGTGCGCCTCTGGCACCCATCAATCTGTTATCCATGAGCTGTTTTTTTGTTGTTGTTTGTTTGTTTTTGTTTTAAAGATTCCACACGTAAGTGAGATGATACAGAATTCGCCTTTCTTATTTCTCTTAACATAATGCCCTCCAGATCCATCCATGTAGTCACAAATGACAGGATTTCCTTCTTTTTATGGCTGAGTAATGGACAGGTTGTTTCCATATCTTGGCTTATTATAAATAATGCTGCAGTGAACATTGGGGTGCATGTATCTTTTTGAGTTGGTGTTTTCATTTTCTTCCAATAAATACCCAGAAGTGGAGTTGCTGAATCATGTGTAATTCTATTTTTAATTTTTTAAGGAACCTACATACTGTTTTCTATAGTGGCTGCACCAATTTACATTCCCACCAATACTGTTCAAGGGTTCTCCTTTTTACACATCATCACCAAATACTTGTTATTTCCTGGAGGAATTTTTTTCTTAACAAGATAAATTATTCCAGCATACTTAAATATTTAAAAACTATCGTGAGCTATACGTTTGGATATCCAGCTTCAGAGCAGATGTTCTCAACCTTCTTGTTTTCATGACCCCTTGACACCCTTCAGAAGTATTAAAGATTCCAAAGAGTTCTTGTTTATGGAGGTTACATCTATGGATACTTACTTTACAGAAATTAAAGCATAAAATTATTTATTACATGAAAAATTTTAGTGAGAAGAGAGGCACTGTTTTACACTTTTGCAAATCTCTTTAATGTCTGGCTTAATGGCAGACAGATTTCCAAACATGCTGCATGCAATCTGTTGCAATATCACACAACCTGTAGCCACCCACTGTAAACTCATGAGAGAATGTGTGAAAGGGGCAAATGATATCTCGGTATTTAATTCGAAAACAGTTTTGACTTTGTAGACACCCTGAAGTATTTCAGAGGATTTAGAGGTACAGATATTATGTAAGTTCCTCTCCTCAGCAGACTCTAGAGAGACGTCTTGTGGAAGGTCAGTTTGGAGCAAAATCTTGAACAAAATAAAGATCATATGCTGTTGAAAAAATGTGAAGCTAGCAAACTAGAGGTCAGAAGAGGTGTTAAAAAAAAAAAAAGGCTAGGTTAAAGGCAAAGTATGTAGGATTCAGTTCAAAGGATTTCACCTTTTTCCCCCCCTTATGCAGAGTCTGCATATGGGGAGAGAGGGACAAAAGATGAACCCAGAAGTTAAAAAAAGAAAAAAAATTCTATCATATGTGTCTTTAGAGATAAGTAGATATTGCAACTGTAAAAAAAAAAAAAAAGAAGAAGAAGGAGGAGAAGAAAAGAATGCTATAGAAAAAGAAACATTTCATGAATTAAAAGAAAAAGTTCCTAGAAATGAAAAATATGACAGAAAAACATACGAACTCAACTGAAGAGTTAAAAGAGAAAGCTGAGAATATCTCTTAGAAACTGGGAAAAAAGTCAGACACCTACAAAATAGGAGCAGAAGGGTAAGAAAAAGAGCCGACCCGTCAAATGTCCAAATAATAAGTGAATAAAAATATATTTTTTTAAAAAAGGAAAGGAAAGGATTTAAAAATTTCAAGAAAGTTTTACAGTATTGAAGGACATGAGTTTCCCAATAAAGGACTGTCTAAGGACCCAGCACAAGGACTGAAAGTGGATCCACAAGGTGCATTCATTACTGTGAAACTTCAGAACACTGGGAATAAAGCAACTCTCTGAAGTTTCAGGTGCGAAAAACCAAATCACATATAAAGTATCAGGAAACAGAATGACTTTGAATTGCGCAACAGAAATACCAGAAACCTGAAGATATTCCTTCAAAATTATTAGGAAAAACAATTTCCAAACTAGAATTCCAGTGTTCGGTCACACTACTAATCAAACATAAGAGCAGAATAAACATATTTCAAGACATTCAAGGCCTCAAAAATTATGTTTCTGATACACTCTTTTTAAAAGCGATTGAAACAGACACCACACCGAAATGAGAGAATAACTCATGATTTCACAATCTTAGTAAGTCACGAGATCCCAGGAAAAAGAGAAAAAAAATCTAAGAGACAGACAACAGTACTCTTCAGGACAGTGGTGAAAGGACATTTCAAGCATTTCACGTTAACAGCTGGACAGTTGGCCTAGAGAGCAAACCAAATGGAAGAGGGTTTTTCAATACAATATGATATGATACATAGTCAGAATTCCTTCAATGTAATATCATTGTTAGAATTCCTAAAGTGTTTATATTAAGAGATTTACATAACAAGGGAAAGGATGGGGTTGACTAGTTTTAAGGTACAGAAGACTAAGCAAAAAAAAAAAAATTTTTTTGATTATTATTAAATTCATTAAATCCAAAGAGAAAATGGTGTTCAGAAAAATAAATCAAATAATAGCTCAGCTCTGAAGAACATGTACCAAGTCACAATAACATACACCCTAAACAGAAGTCTAGCTAAAACTGTGATACAATGAAAGGACGGAGAACGAGAAGAGGTTTGCAGGTGGGTGAGGCATGAAAGAGCCGAATCCTCACGTCCCATAGGAGGAAATGCATCTAGAATACCTCCAACAGAAACATCAAGCATCAGCCATACAGGAGTGTTATTTGGCCACAGGAATGCAAATGTTAAAAGAAGCAGTTAGAGTAGAAAGAGCTCCGCTGGGGTCTTGCAGAACTGTTTGACTATTTAAACCACGTACACGCATGACTTTGATAACAATTAAAAACTACATGTAAAAACCAGACAGCAGCTGCCTGGTTTGTACAGACTGCCTACCTACAGTCTAACAGAAGGGATGTGTTGTAAGGGGTTAATACCACAGCCTCAGAAACAGAGAAGAATGGCATTCCCAGTACCAGTCAGAGTCACGCAGCATAAGATACCATGAAGACAGATGTAAATTAACTTGAACACTATTCGTCATGAACAAGAGATAAAAGTCCTTTTGATGCCATAAGCAAAACATTATGCAGCCAAGAACATGCAAATGTTGACCGCAGGAAAAACATAATTGGGGTCTTGTTGTGAAGCGGGGGAGGGAGAGAATGGGCACCCTAGAAGCGCAGATCACGGGGCTCGGAAGAAGTGGGTAACTGTGACCCACAGGATGAACTCATTGGCAAGCATCATCCCCTACTCGGGGTCCAGCCAAAGGGTAATTCACCACCCACCTTGGGAAGAAGTTCCCTCTCCTTGAACACAAAAGCATGAGAAGTGAAAAGACCACGAGCTGCTTATTAAGTCTCGTGACCAGCTCCCAAAATCAACTGAGGCCATCTGCACAATGGCACCCCAACATGCTTTGACATTGACTCAGGTGGTAGAACAGACTTTGGTGGTTTGAAAGTTATAAATTCAAGACACTGGAAAATATAAGTTGAGCAATAAGGTAAGCTACAAATTCATGCAGACAGCTTTGTTTTGAATCTAAGAGACAACTTAAAAACTCTTCTTTGTAAAAAGGCCCTCATCCACCAGTTATACTTTTCCAAAAGACTTGCTAAGGGAGAGGGAAAGTAAAAGGAGGAAGACAGCACATCATGGCCAGACATATTTCAACAGTGAGTAATAATGCACTAGGTCAAAATGATCAAGTATAGCTTAGGAATCTTAAAAAGTCATGATGGCCTGGGAGGATTAATAATTCTCTTGCAGGATGAAAAGCAAAACTCCCACCTGCTAAGACAAGTGTCCATCTAGAGGAAAACTAAATTCCTGTACAGGAAAATGGCAAGAACATTACTGGAAGTTTGGGGAAACAAGACAATATTTTACCCATAGGTTCTTTATCATCTGAAACAATCAACAGTGTATATGATTTGTATTTCATTTGAGGACAGTGTAGCAGAAGTACCAACAAAATCCTAACGAAAATATGCCATTGCTTCCTTGAGTTTCCATTTGGCAGGTCAAAACTCCTTTGAGGTAGGAAGTACACAATTAGGGTCTCACATTTACACTGTGTTGGTGAATCACAAGTGTGACACTGAAGAGTCAGTCATAATCACCCTCACAAAACACAGAGAAACAGGCCTATTTCCGACACTCAAATACGCCTGTAAGTTATCTAAATACATTGCTTTCTCTAAGAACTATGGTAAATGGTTAAGACAGCATTTTCCCAATGTGTTAAGTGACAAATAACAATCTACCCTCCCTTTCTGAAGGTCACTGAGTTACAGTAAATGAATAAGAACGATCATGGGTTTTCTAACTATACACACACAGATTTACTTCCGTATATATTTAAAGATTTACCTCATTAGTTCCTAACACCACTTATTACAAATCTAAGAGTGATTTAAAACCACCAAAACGGATCTAAAGCCTCAAAGAGAAACCTGAGTATGTGGTCCCTCTGGAGGCCTGAAGTTTGGTCATTTTTTTCTCTCCTATTTTCACTAATTTTAATCCAATTTCTCCACAAAATTTAGAGGGAGGCCAGTTCAATTATTAAATATTTCATTTCACTAAGCATAACAATGGCTCAAGGGAGAAGGGTTCATCCTTTCAGATTCCTCCAAGTCACACTAGAAAACATAATCTCTCTGGGGAAAATATTATAAGCAAGATGTGCATATTTCACAAAGGATACGTTCGATATGATGTGTCCTACCATAATGTTTAATTTTGATGTTAAGCAAAAAGAAATACATTTTTATACTAATTTGGCAGGGAAGAGCATTAACTTTGCTAGGAAATAGGTACAAACTGAAGACAGAGCTTCAGAAGACAACCTATTAAAATGACCTTCAAATATCCTCCATAGATTTTTTTTCTTGGCTCTACAAAACTGCCAACCATTTATCTGAATTCAGCCCCATCATACTAGCAGAAGAAAAGCCAAAGCACAATGAATCGTCAGGACGCAATTCACTATTATGAAAAGCAGAAAATGAGGTAGACTCCATTTTTTTTTCCAGTCAGCAGTTTGGCACAAAATGGCCCAAGTGCTGCTCTGATCCCCAACAGACCTGAGTTATATAAATCTAGATCAACTGACAAATGATAGATAACATACTTCTGGGTGGCTCTCTGTGAGTATTCCCGCAGCTATCAGACACAGTCTTGCCCACCAAATGAATCAGAGGCAAACCACTTCAGTGGTAGAGGCAACCTTTCCAGTCCAAAACTGAAAACTGACCGTAAGGGCCAGTTTACTCGCTGAATCATGCCTGCTCTTGTGCAAGACATCCTTGGGCCCTCTCCTGGCGTTGGAGCTCAGCTACCGTGAATCAGCGTCACACTAAGAAAGCTGCCCGAGTTGGAGATCCAGGTCTGAGATTAACACATTCCCTCAGCGGGCAGGCGATGGCAAACTTTCCTTCACCTGACAGTTGGGCATACATTAAATATTATCACATTACTAGGCGCAACAATAGCTTAACTGTAACTAGGTTTCTGATTAAGTCCTTTGGAAATCATCGACGTCATTTATGTTTTTCAAGACGGCTTTAAACAATGAGACAAAGAACGTACGCTGGTTGTAGCACCTTGCATTGCTATCTGCTTCCAGATTTCAATCCACATTGTGTAGTGGGGACACAGTTTGTAAGAGGGCTAAATATAATAGAAGGAGGTGGTTCAGACTATACTTATACTTAGCTTATGGGGATGAGTCAAGGATGCAAAAGATAAAAATAAAAAAGAGTATAAGACAGAAATACTATACAAAATAACCGTATCTTTTGGTTTTTAAAATATTTTTTAATTTTCATTTTTTTAGTGGGAATGTGAAGCTTTCTGGCAGGTAGCATTTTAGTCCTTACTGTTACCTAGTGACTCTTGCAATCTCTTCTAATTCAAATGATCTATTGTACTGAGAATTCTTTTCTTTCTACATGGCTACACTTGCTACTTACATAGTCACAGCATTGCAAGAGAACTTCAGCTACACGCATTGGCTGAAAATGCCAAAGGCATGTGATATAGCTTATCAATTCAACAATTTAGCACTCGATGACCATTACATGGCATTCTGCTTCATAATCAGCTATGAGGCCTTCAAAAAGATATTCAATCATCCTTTATCTTTACACATGATACTTCCTTAAATATTTTTCAGTCACTCTCCTCAGTGTCAGTCAACATAATAATTTCATACCATGTTTCATATTTTTAAAAGTGTCCCTATTGGGACTTCCTTGGTGGTCCAGTGGGTAAGACTCCATGCTCCCAATGCAGGGGGCAAGGGTTTAATTCCTGGTCGGGGAACTAGATCCCACATGCATGTCGCAACTAAGAGTTTGCAGGCCGCTACTAAGAAGCGCACATGCCGCATCTAAGACCTGGCACAGCCTAAATAAATAAATAAATAAATAGATTAAAAAGTTTCCCTATCAATTTTTGACTCAACTGCTCTTAAAACCAAGAGGATTTCTATATAATTACGCAAAACTGATTAAATATTATAAAAGATTTAAAAATTCTGTACACAAAAAGAATGGGAAGATGAACATAACAAAAAGAAGTCAGTCACATATAGAAATTGTACCAGCCACCATCAAACTGGCTATATCACTTTTCTTCCCACGATAAAAGACACTTGAAAATATCCTGAGTTTTACAGATATTTAGGGCAGTAAATTTAATTCGACTTTCTAAATTCTGAAAAGGCTAAAACACTTCAATGTCTTCCCTAATTTACTCTTCTCTTAGTTTTACTATCTTGGCTTATGAACGTTTTCTTAAAAACACAAAGAAAGCAAAAACCAAATGCAAACGCTGATGTTAAAAACAGTAAAGTTTATCAACTGCCTTCATAGCCTCACATGACAGTAAGGCAACCTGAACAGATATAATCATCCTCATTTTGTAGATGAAGACACAAAGCTCAGACAAGTTAAATGACTTGTCCAGAATCAAACACCTAAGTAACCAGTGGTTCTGAGGCTTGAATGCACACCTTCAGATTTTACAGTCAGAGCTCAAAAGACAGAAATTAGTGAGGTTAGGTGGAAACAAAGATAATCCCAATTCCTCTTTGTGGAATTAATTAAGAAATTTCAGCTAAAATTGGAGTCCGGGCAGGCCTGTAGGGGGAGCTCTTATACCCTGCCATGCACCATCAATTACTCCAAACAGGAAGATACTTACGCCTTCCTCTCTAGTCTCCAACGGAAAGGTGTTGCCTACTTAACTATCCAGAAGGAAGAAGAAAACTTCTCTCCACCTAACCACAGCCCAGCCAATAAGAGAATGTACCAGACCAACCTATGAGTAGCCTCCATACTTTGGACTCCCAGCTTCCTCACATGGACTGTTGGGTTATTATAGCTCCTCTCAACTACCCTCTTTTCCTTATAATAGCAAGTTCCTCTTCCTTGTTCTCTGACTTGCCCCATAGTTCACATACCCCGAACTGCAATTCCTCTGGGCTCTTCCCGAAGAAACTCGCTTTTGCTAATAAAATAACTGGCTGTTGTACTGTTAAACTTGACATTCACCAACCTTATATTTTGATTAGAACTTTAAACACACATTTCCCCCAACCCCGTCCCCGCCATACACACACAAACACACAACACTACCTACCCCTTTTCCGAGTTTTGAACCGCTGGCCTGTTAGCACTGGCTTCTGATGCTTATTCATAAAATTTCTGAAAACAAAGAAAATAAGATTAGGCACTTCAAATAAGCAGTTGATATAATATATAGCTAATAAGTATATGTTTGACTTCACCCATACTAAATATACTTTTAAAAATGAGATAATTGTAACTACTGAACTAGCAAAACTTTTAAAGTTTAATAATATCTAGTGTGGACAAAAGACACAAGGAAAATAACCGCAGACATAAACTTTGATATAAAGGATAAACTCCATGCAATACTTTGGGGAAGCATTTGGTGAATATCTATAAATATTTACATGTGCATAACCTATGGTCCAGCAATTCCTTTACAAGGAATTTGTATAACTTTTCCTTTACAATTTATACCCACACAAGTATGCAAATATACGTGTATGTATATATATAAAAGGATTTAGCTGCAACATTGTTGGATGCATAAAAAAATGGAAGTTGAATACTCATAAACCTATCTAGTTCAATAAGTTGTAATAAGCCATCAAATGGAACTACGAAGCTTTACAAAATAAATTATATCCAATGTACTACATATGGCCCTGCCTACCTCTCTGATTGTTTCCTACGTATACCTCTTCCCATCATTCACTGCTCCAGCCACATTGCCCTCTTTGCTTCTTCCAGTGGGCCAGAGAAGCCATTCACGTGGCTTTAACTCTCTGCACTCACTCAAATGCCTCCATTTCAGAGACTTTCCCAGACCACCCTGAACTAACAAGGCTCCTTCTCTCTCTCTCCCTCTCATCTAGCTCTATTTCTCTTCATAGCTCACAGCAGACCCTGTCATTTCATTAGCATCTGTTTGCCATGGTCTATTTCCCCCAAGAGTAACATCCATGTGGGTAGGGATTTTGTTAGGTTTTACTCAATACTGTATCTTTAGCACCTAAAACAATACTGAGAGTAAGCATTTAAATTTAATAAATAATTGTCAAATAAGCTGTTGCACTGATATGGAAAGATGTTCAAGTAAAATTGTTAAAGGAAAAAAGCAAGTTGAATGAAAGAGTGTAAAGCATAATTTTTCGGTTAAAAAGGGGGGTACATGTAATATTTCCTTTTCTAGGCAAGGAACATTTAAGAACGATACAAGAAACTGTTAGTAAGCTTTTCATTTGTTTGCTTAACCTCAGAGGATGAGTATTTGGGTATTTTAAATTCTCCTATTGGATTTAATATATAATTAAAAATATCAAAAATGATCTTTTAAAAAAGTGAAAAATCTGCTCTAAAAGACCTTTTACAAACTGAGAATAACCTTGCTGGCATAAATATTACAATCTGAAAATATGTCTAGACTGCCTAAATTATGAGGACCAAATGATTAAGATAATGTCAAGCAAATTATTTAATTAACTTTCAAAGATTTTTAAAATTGTGATTTGAAAATGTCTAGATTTTCTCCATTACTTATACCATTAATTATATCTCAAAATTTTTAAAAAATCCTCAAGAATGTGGAAAAATTCTTATTCAATTTATGTACTAAAACTTTCTTCCAACCCCATGAAAAAAGAGAAACTTCTATTTTCACATAGAAATCAATCTGTTTATCATTGAAAACGTGAATCACCATTTTTAAAGTGAAACTAAAAAAACATGTTTTAAATAAAGTAACAAAGCCCCAAAGTAATATCTTTTATGGTTTAAGTAGAGAGAATTTTTATCAATCCTATAAGGTGAACTTACTACATTCTGCTTGGAGATATAAAGGTGACTAAGCCGGATTCCAAGCCCTCAAGGAACACAGAGCCCAGCAGAGATAAAATACAAACATCTACAGTACAATGTGACAGGTGAAACAACAGCGGGACACACCTAGCTAACCAGTATAGAGAAGGGATTGATTGCTGTATGTGTATGGGGCAGCAGCTGCACAGTGAAATAACTACAAAAGCAATAACTTTAATCAATGAAATCTCATTTCATTTGAAAGATGTTGGAAATAGAGTTTCTAATGCATTATTTATATTCACTGCAAAACTCTTTCATTCAGAATTTTCCCTGTTGGAATTTTCAACAGATTCACTCTATACCAGCAAACATTTCTATTGGAGCACAAGTAATGAATATACGTGTGTGTGTGTGTGTGTGTGTGTGTTCTCCTTAATGTTTCCACACCTCCCAAAACACAACAAATACCAAAATACCATACAAAATATTTTCTTGGGTTAGCGAAGAAAAATATCTGTTAAAGAGTTTGGGTCTCCTACCGAGATACAAAACCAAAAATAGAGCCTGAAACTCCTCCAGGAGGTGAACAAGCAAGGAAGGAGTTTCCTTTTTTGCCAAAGATGTTTTTATTTTAGAATTTAAAAATATTTTTAAAGTGGGAGCCCCCTCTAAAAGACTTATTTTAACGTCTAGAATATAAACATATAGAATTCCCTAATTAACTCTACCTTTACACCTTGTTTCTATTTTCCTGCTAATGGGGAATTACTACCAAACACAGCCTACACTGGAGAGAATTACTCTATTTTAAAAATTCTTTAGCTCTGTTTATATTTTCTTTAGTTCTAAATACAAAAGTTTGTTTCTTCATAGCCGAGTTATGCAGGCTTATTTTACACAACCTCAATATAGTCTACGTGGAAAATAATAAAAGAACACATAAACATAAAAAAAGTATGCAAAGATTTTGACACACACAACATCCAAAATAAACAAACACAGACTCACCTACTGGTATTGAAAGACTAAATGAAGATATTCTGTTCACCAAAAGTCTCTATCGTTTAGCTGTTACTATTTGGAGTAGAGGCTTGGCTTCCCTCTAAATTTAGCTCTGGTGCTACATTATAATCTGCTCCAGTGAGGGTCAGCCTTTATAAGGCACTCACTGAAGCTCTGGCTGAAGAAGAGCAAGGACCCTTTGACTAAGAAACTGTGCTGGCTTAAACCTGGGAAAGTAACAAAGGAAGATGACAAAGAAACTGTGCTGGCTTAAACCTGGGAAAGTAACAAAGGAAGACTAACAAAGGCAGTTCTCTTAGGCCAAGGTCAAAAGCTCACTCTTTTTTTTTTTTTGCGGTATGCGGGCCTCTCACTGTTGTAGCCTCTCCCGTTGCGGAGCACAGGCTCCGGACGCGCAGGCTCAGCGGCCATGGCTCACGGGCCCAGCCGCTCCGTGACATGTGGGATCTCCCCATACCGGGGCACGAACCCGTCTCCCCTACATCGGCAGGCGGATTCTCAACCACTGAGCCACAAGGTAAGCCCAAAAGCTCACTTTTATTAGACTGCATTACAACTTACAAGTTGAAATCAACTAAAATCATGATGATTTCGCTTCCATAGAAACTATAACCCAAACACTCACATAGAAAATAAGCTCATGGGACTTCCCTGGTGGTGCAGTGGTTAAGAATCTGCCTGCCAACGCAGGGGACACGGGTTCGAGCCCTGGTCCGGGAAGATCTCACATGCCGCAGAGCAATTAAGCCCGTGCGCCACAACTGCTGAGCCTGCACTCTAGAGCCCACAAGCCACAACTACTGAGCCCACGTGCCACAGCTACTGAAGCCCGCATGCCTAGAGCCTGTGCTCTGCAACAAGAGAAGCCACCACAATGAGAAGCCTGTGCACTCCAACGAAGAGTAGCCCCCACTCGCTGCAACTAGAGAAAGCCCATGCACGAAGACCCAACACAGTCAAAAATTTTAAAATAAATAATAAAAATAAATTATTAAAAAAATAAAAAGAAAAGAAGCTTATGTCCCACCAAAATGAAAAAGCTCCACGGCTTAAAATAGAATTTTAAAAAATTGTATGTAAAGTGGTAAAACAAAACGGATTCAAGTATTTCACACGTCATCTAAGAGACTAAATTTCTTGGATAGTTTAGAAGATAAAAGAAGGCCATAAAAATACTAAAGCGATACAATCAACCAAACAATAGAAAGCAGGTACTTTATTAATGAAATAAACATTTTTCAATCAATTTCTATTTAAGTCTAAATGGAAAAGTTTAATTGAAAGATTTTTAAGTCTAACATATTAGATAAATATCGCCCCACCTCACTTTATTTATCTTCTAACTGCCCTCATGCTCTTTTCATATTCCACCCCTTACTCCCAACCAGACTCTGGGTCCAAGTGTGACAATGGGCCAGCAGCACTGAAGGGTCTCATGGCTACTGTGTATTAATTCTGCCACTTGCCCTGCCCACCCTGAGTAGATTGACACCTTGCATGATGTCTTCCCTCGTATTCTTCCTTAATCCTCTCCATTCTGGAAAGTGTCTGACCTATCACAGAAGGCCATACCTTCTAGTTGTCCCTACTAGTGGATGCCTGTTCTCAACTAGTAATCAAGCGATTTGGCATGATACTCTATTCTTGCCTGTTCTTCTGGTCTGGCTCATCTCTGAAGTATGATAATCTGCCTTATGTAAGGCATTTAATATTACTAATATATGCTACACATAAAATAACTATGCTATTCAAACAACCTTGACATTATAACTATGGATACTCTAAAGTGGAATCAATCTTATTTTATAAAGGGATAGAAAGAAAATATTTTAGGCTCTGTGAGCTACATGGTCTCTGTTCCAACTACTCAGTTCTGCTGTTATAGCCTGAAAGCAGCCATAGGCAATATATAAATAGGTGGTCATGGCTGTATTCCAGTCAAACTTTATTTACAAAACAAACAGTGGATCAGAATGGGCCCCCAGGTTGCAGTTTGCCAACACCCATCCTGGAGAGGTGTACCCAACAGAACTATCTGTGACCGTGAAAATGTTCTATATCTGCACTGTCTAATATGGTAGCCACATGTGGCTATTGGACCCTTGAAGTGTGGCTAGTGTGACTGAGGAACTAAATGTTTAATTTTATTTAATTTTAATTAATTAAAATTAAAATTGAAATAGCCAACGTGTCTAGTGGCTATTATGTCAGGCAACCCAGTTCTAAAGCATTCCCTACGGCCCAACACACAAACTTGATAAAAAGGTGAAAACACACTCAAAGGATAGGAATTTTTTAATTAATATTTTTCAAATAAAGTAGCTCTGCAGAGCATTTTGCCCAAATTTCAAAACTATGTGGCTATAGCAGGAAAGAAAAGAAAAAGTACCAAACTTCAAAGTGAAACTCTCTTTGTACCGTCAATATTACTTAAGACAATGGGAAGAGAGAGACTTCCGATTCTAAGATAATAAAAATTATAGGGCAACAATATTATCCCCAAAGTATAAAGTGTGTCATAAAGATGCAATAACACCAGCACACAAAACGCAAAATATAACTGACCCACTTTACTGCAACGTTCTCAGGATGTACTCTGTGTTTAGGAGTAAGTTTCAAGAACTACCTTTTATTCTATATTTCAAATGGGTAAAGTAATTTACCATAAAAGAAAACTAAAAATTGCCCATAATTATAAACTATTCTCCTTTCCATTAAAGCTAAAACTGCAAGAACAAACATCATAAACTCCTGTACAAAAAGTTGTCATATCTAGGGATCGTTTGGGTTGATAACATTGTAGCATCCTTCTCTCAAAAGAAAAACAAAATTAAATTGCTCTGTGAAACTTTAAATTATGAACATTCTAAAGTGATAAGCTAAATATTTGCCTATAATTACACTACACAATTTTTTTGTCCAGAATAACATTAGCTTGTTCAATATCCTTACCATGATTTTGTAACAGCCTCTCTAGACTCAAAATCACCCAGCCTCTACAACAAACTTCGCTATAGCTCCTAGAAAATTCTATCTAAGTTTCAGTATTTATAATAATGGAAAAAACATTAAAAATTTAAAATAACAAATAGCCTACCTATAAAAGAAAAATGTTTCTAAATAAATTCAAATATTTCTTTAATGCAAAAATATTACTATTATATTCATATCCTCTTCATTCTTATAATTAATGATATAAAAGAACAAAGATATCTTTCTTAAAAAGCACAAAACTTACACTATAGTTCTCTCCTCAAAATTTTACAACAGTAGTTTGCAGCAAGGGACATTAATGGTAGGAACTTAAATTGTGCTAAGCAACGACCTTTTAAGAAAGAGGGATCAAAGCCCAAAGGAATTGTGTTGTGAAAAAAAGTACACTGAGTTAACTATATTCATTTAAATCTGCCTTAAGAAGACATAAAAGCATCGTGATTAAATTTTCATTATGACATTTCCAAATTGATTTCACTTCTTAAACTTTATCTTATTTTCGAATGATTCTTGCTTCCCTGTAAATAAAAATATTCCAGAAATTACATTTTAAGTATTAATGTACAACCTCTTCACTGAAATAAAGACAATTACATAATGTCACTTATTTCATCTCAATGAAGTTATTTTCAAAAACTTTCAAGAAGTATAAATTAACTCCGAAATAGTTTCACTCTGCTTATCAATTCATGTCATCTACTCAAGGGACTCTGTAAGCAGTCCCTGGGGCAAGCACATGTCCTTCTCTGGGCCCTTCCACTTTCCCCATTTAGGATCTCTCCCAGGCCCTTCCCTTCCCCCAGCAACTGACCAGCCCCACTCAGCTTCCCAGATGGCCTAATCTTGCTGATGTCATTCTTATGTCTCAACACTTTGAAAAACACAAACACACCTTCAACTACACACACTGTACATACTTTGGCTTTTAGAAAACTCATTCCTCAAATGTAACATTTCAGGGTATCTTAATAGCAAAATGTCTTAAAACCTCTGTTCTAGTTAAGACCCTTCGAACTTTTGTCTGCAAGACAACAGGATAGTGATAACAATTGCATACCTACAATATTTCAAGTTGTAAATTCAGAGAATTTAGAGGAAATGGTGGCATGAAACAGAGGAATATCCAATGATTAAATGTCTAGTTGTGGTTTAAATATATTTATTAATTTATCAAGTATTTTAGAGCGGGCTTATTGTGTATCAGGCACTGTACTAGAGCACTGGTTTCACTCCAGGGTTAATTTTGTTCCCCAAGGGACATTTGGTGGTGTCTGGAGCCATTTTTGCTTATCATGCTGGGAGAAGGGGCTGCTCCTGGAATCTAGTAGGTTGAGGCCAGGGATGCTACTCAACAATCTACAATGCTGTAGGAGAGCCCCCTACAACAAAGGGTTATCTCGCCCAATGTTTCAATTGTGCCAAGGTTGGAAAGCCCTGCATTAAAGAGGAAACAAAGGTAAGCAAAGCCAGAGATGGGCCTTGCTCTCAAGAACTGAAAATTGTGCACACAGGTCTAAACACATCAGAGCAGCAACCAGGCAGATATTTCCCTGAAAGACTTATTTCTGTTTGCCAAACATTAATGTCAATTGTAGACAAAACAAATGCATCACCGAGTAGCTCTGGCAGGGAGTGATAATGGGGAGGGGCTACGTATGTATCGGGGGAGAGGGTATATGGGAAATCTCTGTACCCTTCTCTTAACTTTGATGTGAACCTAAAACTGCTCTAAAAAAAAATTAAGTTAAAAAAAAAATCAGCAGGGAGTGGTGTCAAATGCCAGAGAGCATTCAGTTGATTAAGGCTAATTTTGTATCAAACACAAAACTGATGGGAGTGTTTATGACTATCAGTACAAATAGAAGAGTAGAAGATAAGTTATTATGGCGAGGGGGACTGAAGTCTGTTCCTCTCTTCTTAGCATTGTAATCAAGGAGGAGAAGATGACAGAATCTTCTGGAAAAAAACATAACACCCTAGACTGGTTACTAGTGGGAGAATGTTGCTTTGGAGCAATGGCTTTTACAAAACATGGGAATGAAACTCAGGAAGTTCAAAGGTGGTGATGGGCAGGAGTCCAAATGTCTTCTCACTTGTGAGTTCTCTCAACCAGGCCACTCCGGCCCCCATCCTCCCAGGAGGGGACCTGCCCAAGCCAAGCCTGTCTAGCAGATGAAGCTTTATTTGAAAGGCTGCACACACGCAAAAAGTTACCTACCATACACATGCCTATTTCACAATGAGGACAGCATGAAATGGATAGAAATGCCCAAGCATAGCCTGGGACTTAATCGGACATAGCACACTGATGATATGAAACTGTATTCCCAGATACAATTTTAAAGGAGTGAATTACAGAAACTCAAATTGAGAGAGAGAGAGAGAGAGAGAAGATCAGTGCCACATTACAAACTTTCAAGTATACTTTTTCAAAAGGCTTAAAATCATTCATTTGCATTCATTTATTAAACATACCTCTATCTGGTACTGGTCAATAGGGATGCAGATGGGACCAATTAGACAAAATACATAGACAAGATGCATGGTGCTCACTTTCTAGCAGGTGAAGTTTGACCCAAGCACTGCACAGAAAAACCTGGCAGTGTGAGTTAAGAAGAAGTAATGGTCTCCGGTATGTTAAAGTACATCACATGATGAATTTGAGTTGCAGTTGTGTTTATTAATGCTTTAACAATCAAACGTGTGTTGCATTTTCGTTTTTTTACGTTTTAACTTATAATGGATATCCATGAGGTATGGAACACTTTGAAACCTGAAGAACTAAACCTAGACCTTCATCTCACACTCTGATAAGGTTCTGAGATGTCACGCCACTTGCCTGAGGTCAGGCATTCCATTCTAACCTTGGTGATAAAGCAGAGATCAAAGCAGAAAAATCAGGCCCTCACAAACACAGAACGGTCAGGGTCAGAACCCGTCAACTGTCTACTTGCAGAGCACTTCTCCAACGAACCAACTGAAGTTGTTGGGTAACCATTTATATGACTCTTGAAGGCAGCTTTTTTATTATTTGCCTCATGAATTTTATGGTTTAGAGTCAGAGAGTGAAGCATAAATATTAATTTTAACGTCTAGTTCAGCACTTGGATAAACTGAATTAACATATGTTACCTCCCAAATGCCAAATAGTTCTCCGTGGAGTTCTAGTAAGGAGAAAAACATTTGTCTTTAGCAAGAGGATTTAACAGAAATCCTGCCTCTTAAGGACATGTAAATAGTAGGAAATTTATGGCTCCATGGTTTCTGGTACTACTGGAGCTGGTTCTCAACTTCTTTCCTGCAGAGGCTCAATGCTAACGTAAACACCATCTTCACACTCCTCCACGCCCGATGTGGCGTCCTTTCCTCTAGCCAGCAGCTTCCTCTGTACCAGCAATGTGGGCTTCTCCTTCCTGTTTACAATAACCCCATTCTATTACCTTGTATACTGAGAAAAACATATGTCATGTTCTCTTTTTTCCTTAGAAATGATCACAAATCCAGGAAGCTGTCGAGGTTGGTTTGAAAAGCATTAAAGTCTTTTGTGTGAATATGCAAAAAAGAAGAGGATACAGTAGGATATTATAAAACTGCACACCCCATGGTGGCTTATGATATAGTCTCCGTAGTGCTAAGAGTTAATGTTGCTTACTGTTACTCACCTCTGCCTAGCACTTTTCTTGAGATTTATTTAGAAGTCCTCAAAATAACAGTGCATCTAACAATTATTTTTTAAAAGTCCTCTTCTAACATAAAAATAAGTCGAACTACGAAAAGAGGAAACACAATTCTACACATCTCACAAATTTGTTATTATTGTTTTCCTACTAATATATTATTTTATATATATAATTAAGAGAATGAAAGATAACAAAACAAAAAACACCAAAGGATACACCTGAAGTTAAAAAATCAAGAAAGAACAATGAAAACATTGTCTCTTTGGCATTTGCCAAAAGAATGGTTCATTCAGTGAGTTACTTAAACCTTTTATTTCCAAAGCAGTTTACAAATATGACTATCAGAATATTTTTTGGCACTTTTCACTCAACACATGCCAAATTTAGAACAGGCCAAATTATTCCAGTTGGCATTTAACTGCCTAAAAGATACTTGCTGAAGAGACCCATGGCCCCAACATGGACATCAGAATGAGTTAAGAAAGAAAAGTATTCTTGTGTATACTGCTGATACTGGTATACAGCAGATTTTTTTAATTTAGAAATTATTCTAAATTGTCGTGTATTTTTTCCCCTAATAGATACAAAGGAAAAATGCTGTGGAAACTCCTAACGACAACCACAATCCCGCATTAAAATGATTCACATTAACCTGATTATTAAATCCCCAAGTTGCATCTCTCAGGTTTAACTGTTTCAGCCATGTCTTTATTCCATTCATCAATAAAAGTAGAAAACAAAAAATCAGAACAGTCCAACTGGAAAAAAAATCAAACTGAGAGAATAAAATTCCTTTAAGGCACTATATAGATAAAAACAGTTCCATGCATCATAGTTCACTTGCAAAATAAATTTCACAATTTCCTACTCATTTTATTTTCTAGTTATTTTGGCTATTGATATTCTAGCTATTTTGGATAATTTCAAATTAGTTTGTATTCAAGGGCAAAATATCCGAATAAGTATATGATTTTCTCTTCTATGGTTTCTTTTTATGTCCATTATTAACTTTCCTGCTACCACCAATTCTGAAGATACTGCTTTATAATTTTCAGTTTAGTCTAAAACATGTGATGTCATAAATTACTTGAGAGCAAGAACAAACCTAGTGTGCTTTAAAATATAATCTCCACTTCCATGATTTTAAAAAAGTTGACATACGGAAGAAAACTTGCCTTTGAAAGAAAAAATTTCTAGTTCCAATACGGTTGGCCAGAAAATTACAGCCAATATTTATTTTATAAATATTTATAACATGTTATAATATTGTATGGAGTTGTTTTCTTGGGGGTTGTTCTCCCTGGAATGTTCTCCATTTTCTGGCTCGCCTGCCCAAATTCACCAATCCTTCCAGACTCTGTTCAGAATCTCACTTTCTCTAGTCCTCCCACTGAGCTCCACACGTTCTGGAATATGCACTTGTGACTGTACTGCTCTGGTTGGGGACTGGAGAAGGCTGTGTGGGGAAGGGGTCATTTGAGCTGAGAAGGATTGGAGTAAAATGTGATATGCAGAAACGGGTGGAGGAGGGTATTCTGGGAGCAGGAAGCCAGTGGGTGGGTAGGGAGTAACCACATTGTTCACATTAGAGCTGAAAGACTGGACGGAGCCGGACAGCCACCTGAACAGGCAAAGGGAAGTTCTCAAAGGGGTCTAACCTGTCGGCTGACAGAGGTGGGTGGGGGGGGCTTTTGGATGATGACTTTAGTCCCTATTGTTTCAGGGGCTGGCGGGTCGTCTCCTAAAGGATAGAGGCCTCTTGGGAACAAATATCATGTCTTATCATTTGGGATTCACTAAAAACAACAGATGCATACCAAGAACTTTCTTATTATTATTAAAAAAAAGTTAATCCTGATTAATATTTTTAATAAGTTAATCCTGAGATAGAATTACTAGAATTATATCTTTATGAAAGTCTCTCTTGAAAAATAAATCTCTTCCAAAATGTAGGAAGTTGGGCTTATGGCAAATACTAATGTCTATACAATTTTACTTTAAAATGATTTCTTAACTAGGCCTGTAGTTGTGTTATTCATCTTCTTCTCAACTGTAGAAACAGGTAGAATTGGCCCTAAAAATAACAATTAATTTTTATATAACATTTTATAGTTCACAGGGGATCCTCAAGGGTCCTCAGAGTCATCCTGTAAGTTTGGTTAGTATCCCTGTTTTATATATGAAGAAAGTGAAAGCAAGAGACATTGCCTTGGAAAAGCCATCTCATCACGGAGTCTTGGTTTTCCCACTCTAATTCTCAGAGCTATGGCTGTGCTTGGCTGTCTCCCAGGGCTCATCCATAATCATTTCCTACCAGGTCAGAAGAGGCTACTTAATGGGACTGCTTTACTCCACAATCAACAGACCAGGAAGAGATTTTACTCAG
Organism: Globicephala melas; assembly: GCF_963455315.2. NCBI lineage: Eukaryota > Metazoa > Chordata > Mammalia > Artiodactyla > Delphinidae > Globicephala > Globicephala melas. The sequence continues at coordinate 68,769,294 of NC_083322.1, read as the reverse complement.
AGGCTGATGAATGTAGTTTTAAGGGCTGCTTTGTCTGCCGGGTCTTTTTAACACAACCCCACAACAGATAACCAAATACCAAGAGATAAAAACACCAGTTTTCTAGCTTAAATGTATTTATTGCGAAGGTGAATGCTACCTTTTCCCTTCTGATGCAAAAATAGCTTTCTATTTTTAATTATTGGAACTGTTTTACTATACTCAGAGATAAGAGGCACCAGCCTTGAGTTTTAAATTCCACAGTGACATAGCTAATATAAATATATATGAGTTGAAGCTGGATATACACTAATGTGTGCTTCAGCATTACCTGGCAATGAGACTGGACTGGCTACATTGTCCTTAGACACTGTGAAGGCTTGGCTTTGAAGCTTAATTAAATATTCTTTAAGAACGCTTCAAACTAAATCTGGGAAGAAATGTTATAAATGATACCAAAAAATTCCATGTTGGCTTCTGGAAACATTAACATTTCATAAGTCCAAAACATCATAAAAGAAACATAAACATCAAGACACGCAAGTTATAAAGTTTTAAGAATTCAGAAAGCAGTTGTCAAAGCAAGCATTTAGTTAAGCAAATCCTGAGGAAGGACGTGGCAGGCACACCTGAGTGTGCTCCCGATTTTCAGGCAGTGAGATACCTCCTCTAACTATTGCTCGTGACATTACCAAAGTACTTCTTTTTTTGGAAATGCCTTCTGACTTGATTTATGTGACACAAGAAGAAAATCAGTATCTCCACTTCATTCATGTCTTGATTTTCTCAGTTAAACGAAATATATTTGCACCCCTTGTTGAGACGTGTCTGCAAATTACTTCGTCAGGGTCTAAAAAAGATGAAGATTAGCTGCCAGTAGGATATTCACAAGCTTGTGACACAGCACTGAGATACGCCACCTGCCTCTTCGTTTTGTGGAGAAGCTAAAGGGTGATGTGAACAGTTTATGGAAATGCATTGTTCACAAGACAGTCTTTTGCAGATTTAGGTGTAACTGTTTTAACATTAAATGGATAACCGCATAAGCTCAACTCTAAGTATAGAGAAAGAGCATTTGTATCCATATTGCTTTCTCTCTCTCTCTCTCTTTTTTTTTGTTTTTGGTTTAAACTACAACGACAATTTCTTAGGGGCTGTAATATGTCCAGATTTCCTTTTTAAGACTTCCTTATGGAAAATCTCAAACGTATCAAAAGCAGAGAGAACAGTCTAATGAAGTCAATGTACTCATTGCCCACCTTCAACACTTAACTACACGGTGAACTTCGTCTCATTAATACTCTTACTCAGTCCCTGTCCCCCACTGTCACAAAATTATATTGAAGCAAGTCTTAGATGTCCTACCATTTCCCCCCCTTAAACAATTCAGTACATATCTCTAAAAGATAAGGGACCTTTTAAACATATAACCACAATATTAGTTTCAAAGAAAATAAAAATCCTTAATATCATCAAATATCCACTCAGTCAAGAAATGTACCCAAGAAAAGAAAGTTAAATGTCAAGGAAAACATTACCCCAAAAGTTACAACACTCAAAAATGAGCTATTCCCCTGCAATAAAAAGAAAACGGCATTCTCTTAAAGCACAGAGCTGTACGTCAAGGGCTTCAAAGAGGGAGTCCAGGAATGGTCTGCAAAATTTGTAACATGTGCATATGTACAATTTTTTTTTCTTGGTTGGTAGCATTCATCAGAATGTCAAGCAGCTTGAGACCGAAAACATTTACAGACCTTCTCCCCTTGGTTATGATTGTGTGTGCTTAGGGCCACATCACCTCACATTGCCAGGAAGGATTAGTCAAGTAGGGAAACAAATCCACCTGAAATAACTTGGAGATCAAACTGAATTCAACTCAGCATGTACTGAGCACACACTACGTGCGAGACATGGGTCACAATCTTGAGAAGCAAAGGTAAACTAATTCTAGTTAATTTACAGTCTAGAAGGAGAAGGGGTCAAATAGATTAACAAAAACTGAACTAGGATGTCATGAAAAAGGTGCCTGCCTTAGGTTATTTTCATGGGGATCCAGATGAAGAAGCAAAGGTGATGTTAATTTCGGGGTACAAGGCGGGTGGGGACCAGGGCTCCTAAGAAGATAGGAGAAAATTAGAGGATGTCAGCAACTGTACCAGCAACTCCTGAGGAAAGACTGTTCTTATCGCCCTTGCTGAGGGACAGGAATAAAAATGTTTACTAGGGCCTGTATTCCCCTCCTGGATGGGGTGGGAGAGGGGACCATGAAAGTATCTTGAAAGCTGACACTTCATCAGATCTGGAAGGAGATTCATCAGATCTGGAAGGAGAGAAAGACTCGATAAAGAGGGAAGGGAGGTCACTCCAGGAAGAGAAAAGCAGGAACAAAGGGGTGGAAACTACTGGCATGTTAGGGAATCAGTGAGGTGACCTTAGAGCAGAGTATGCGGGAGGGGCTGGCTGACTGGAAATGCCGGCTGGGACCAGAAGTCGGAGCCTCCTAGACCGAACCTGGGCTGGTGGAGAGGAACCAGAAGTACGAGACCAGAGCCTCTATTCTGCGGCAGGTGGAGAGCCACTGACATGCTTTAAGTGAATCAGTTCTGTCTTTACAAAGTACGTCTCATCCTTGGGTGCATGATGAGTGCTCAGTGTATATTTGTGGTGGTGCCTTAATGGTGGTGCCTTGAATGAGCTGGATGGAAAGCAGGCTACTTAGGAATCCACTGCAACAGGCCAAGAGACGTCCAGGGTGGTAGCAGTAGAAAAAGGGATGATGGGGACACATATAAGGATTTCATACATTTCAGAAATCATTATTTTTTAAAAGGAGATGAAAGAAACAGAGACCAAAGCAACATATAAATTCTATTGCATATTGTGGAACAATGTGTTAGTATGCTCTCATTTCTGTAAGAAAAAAAAAAAAGTGGAACTATACATATAAGCTATATAAACACATACAATTTCTCAGAAAGGTATGAGAAAAATAGACACCATGGGTTGTACGGCACGGAGAAGAAACTGTGCAAAGAGGTCAGAGAGTCTTTTGTACCTCTGTCACGCTAAACCACATGAATGTGTTATCTATTAGCTAAAGAATATATAATTTCCCCCTTATTGCTAGCCACAGAGATAGAGAATAATGAAAAGCGAAAAGGTTTTGGAGACAGATCTAGGTTCCAATTTTGGCTCTGATACTTCCAAACTGTGGGTCTGTGGGCAAATTAACTTCTTTTTGTTTCTGTCCTCTTATTTTCAGAAACAGGGGTAATACTGGCTAGTTCCTAGGTCGCTACAACAATGATTAAACAAATCTTATAACAAAGCATCTTGGTAGGATATCGGCACAGACTAAGGACCCAATAAGTAGTAGCTATTTTATTACCAACAAAACTCCTTAGATGTGAATACATTCTTAATACAAAAAAAGTTCCTTGATCTAGTCTAAGGTATGCTCATTAGCTAATCTTATTCCTACATTAAATATTAACATTGGCCAAAAACGATTAATGGAATCCATCTGATGAACACAATCCATTACGTATCTGCTTCTAGAAATTTAAACTTAACATATTATTTATATACATTTCTAGGCAGATGTTAGCTTTTTTACTTTAAATGTCATTCACTCTAGCTTTACGGAATTCATGTACTCACAGAGGACTAAATACCAAGGAGGTACCATAAGGCACCAGGAAAATAGATAATAAGTTGCTATCCTCGAGGAACAGACAACTTCAGTGAGACAAACAGGTGTGACCTTCAAGTAACCATGGCCCCAATTTGACACAAGAGATGGAAATACTGTCAATGAAGCACCCAATTCTGTAACATCCCTTGTAAAATGTTAAGTCACATGGTAAGGAAAGGTTACTCCGCAAGCATTTTCTTAGGTTTCTGGGTTTCTTCTTCATGATACTGTGTTTTCAATCAGTTGTAACTGTGGCAATAGCAGCATTCTAAGTGTTACAAAAGATGGGTCACTCAAAAGCGTTACTACTTGTTTGAACAGTCACATCATTATTAAAGCATTCCCAAACAAAAGTTTCTTTGTTATACATTGCGATGAATAATTTCAAACCATTTTCATGTGATATGTTCTGGCTCAGATCTGCCCCAGCCTGTAAAGATGAAGACTTAGACAAGAAAACATCTGGAATTTGGGGAAAAAATTTTGTTAAAGGCAGGAAATAATGAACATCTTCCAGGATTTCACAAGTGTTAGTGAATGCTTCCAAGAAATGAAGGCGTATGGCCAGAGGAAAATACACTTCACTTCATATATGGCACAGCGGGGAGAAAGTGATGGTATGGGGGGGATGCTTAACAAAAAAAATCTACATAATTATACAAAGATTTCTCTTTGAAGCAGACGCGTCTTGGGAGAAACACTAATACTAGACTGTAGAGAAACAACAGTAAACACTAATTTCTACAGAAGCTTTCGCTGATGCTGTAAATATGTTATGGATGTGCACCCAGGAGGAACGACTGACTTCGTATTAGCAAGCAAGTCCTGTCTTTGAGTCACAGGAGGGTACACGCTTGTATTTGGTCCCTGGCTTCCTATAGTGAAAGCCTGAAGCTACATATTACAGTTGAATGAAGGTTGGATTAAGAGGCTAATCTAATGCTATATATAGACAGCAACACCAATTTAATCTCCGCCCCTTCTCCCTCCCCTTCCTATTTCCATAAATCTCAAGATCTGAGTTACAAAGAGACTGGGAACTCTAGAAGAGAGAAGAGGCCCTCCTCCCCCCCTCATCCCCGGCTGTCTTTCATAAACGAAGTATTAGTTCAAGTGTAAATTGCTTCCAAACGTCCTTAACGGGCACCATAGAGCGATCAGATCCGGTTTTCTTCTACAGCTCCCACAGACGCCAAAGGAGATGACAAGTGGGGGTGGGTGGGTGGAGGGGTGAGGAGGGCAGGTTGCCAAATGAGAACTACCTTCTCCCGAGACTACTCTCACATGCGTTCATCTCGCTCGTAATGGGAGGCTCTCCTCTCCACCCCACCCCGAGTCCAAAGCCTCAACCCTGGCTTCCCCGGGAGTTACATCTGGCGATGCCACGCACGGGACGATGGGCACCCGCCACTTCCCACCTCGTGGCCGGCGCCTGGCCGCTCTCGGTCTCCCGGGACGGCCAAATGTGGCAAGTGGCGGGTCTTCACTCCGGGGAACTGATACGCGGTATGAGTGATGGTAATGGGGTGGAGGGGCGGCTTCCCCACCGAAAGGAAGGAAGCCGCCCCAGCAGGCACATGCTTCCTTAGGGCCAGCACCGGCAGGGGGGGAAGCTCCCGGTGGGGCTCTGGCTCCGGTTGTCGAAGGCTTCCCGGCTCCCCCGCTGCCTTACCTGGGCTGCTTCTCACCTGTCCGAGGAGGTAGCGGCGACGCGCGAGGCTGGGGGCTGCAGCGATTCCGGCAGCGGCAGTGGCAGCGGCGGCAGTGGTGGCGGCAGACAATGGAGGAGTGAAGGACAGACACATTGACACCGACACACGGAGCTCGGCGCAGACCCGCCTACCACGCCGCCCCGCCTCCCAGCCCGCCCCCGTCCCGGGCCGCTCCACTCCCTGGGAAATGAAGGGGGGTGTATATCGAGAGCAAGGGAGATGCATGCCCCTAGCAGAAACTGCCGAACACAGAAATTCCAGAAAGAGAATTTAAATACTGTGTGTCCCTAAATACGTGCACCGGAAAGGATGGCGGTGGGAGACGTGTAACAGGCATTTAATTTCCCCCCTCTGATTTTCTCCATTTGGTTTTTCCTTCCCAGGCTGTTCCAATGGGAGACTCTCGCTGCCGCCTCCTGCAGCTCCTCCTCCCGGCCGGGCCAATGACTCGCGGGGGGCGGAGACTACTGCTGGGCCTGTAGAGACTGCCCGCCCGGCTCGCCCGAGCTCGCCCGCTGCTCGCCAGCCCCCGGGAGGGTGGAGAGAATTCGAACGCTTCCGCGGTTGGCTACTTAATGTCCTAGTCTCAAGTTGCCTAACCTTGCGGCTGGCGTTCCTAATACAGACACGTCGTTTACTTTTTAATACTCCCAAAGAAACAATCGCTGTCAAGCTGGCGGAAGCAATGGTTCACATAAAGAAAGGCGAGCTGACCCAGGAGGAAAAGGATCTGCTGGAAGTCATCGGAAAAGGTGTGGGTGCTGGGCTGCGGCGGGGGCGCTGCCTGCCTGGCCTGGGAGGGAAGGGGGGCGTGGCGGAGCCCGGGCGGCGCCCCCGGCCCGGCTGACCCTGGGTTGCGGTTTTGCGAGGCTGACATCCTGCGACCGGGAAACAGCACTCCTACCTTTGGTCTGGGACCGGTTGCGGGGGCGGAGAGGTGGGGAAGGAGAAGCGCCGCTGGGACGGGAGCGGAGGTTGCAGACGTTCGTCTTATAAATCAGCTTTTGGAAGGGTGCACATTTCCAGGCTCCACTTTGGATGATAATGAGCGACCCGGGGTGGGGCCTCAGAATGTGCATTCTTCAAAACTCCTAAGGTGATTTTGACCACCGTCCGTCTGGGCGATAGTGGTCTGGAAGTTTCAGGTTCTTAGATCGGTTGTCTGAGGGCCGTTTCGACTTCCGGAGGCCGAAAGATCTGGATCCCTTGGCTGTCCCCGCCCTCGCTTGGGGCGGGTGGAGGGAGCTCCTAAGGAGAAGGGTTCCTTACAAGGGCACAAAACAAGGTCTGTAATTTGCCGCATTGAGGCTTCTGAGTCCAGGGCCTCCCTGGCTTCCTTCCAGAAACCCCCGGCCGCCGCAGGAACTCGCAGAACAGCGAGGGGGCTGGGGAGGCGTCCACACCGCTTTGCGCACTTCGCAGGGCTGCGACCTTCTAATCGCGCTCTTCCGCGCTTTCCCTTCCATTCTCCCAACGCGCGTCCCACTTCCGCCGCTCCGGGTCCTAGGGAGGGAGACGCAGGCCCCGGGGACGAGCCAGAAGCCATGTTTTCCGCTCCGTCCCCGAGTGGACGTCCCAGAAGAGTTCCCGAGGTCCCGTTACCTGGCAGGTGACAACAGCGTGACTACGTGGCTTCTGCACTGTCACGGCGCGGCGATACGGATGTGTGGGAACTGCGGGCATTGTTCATTTGGCTGTTTTAAGCTCCCTCGAACGGCAGAGGAGCCAGTCATTGCAACATAAACTCCGTAATTTCCAGTCTTTCTTTTTTTCTAAGTAACCTGGCTCCCATCTGGACCTACAGAGAGAAAGGCACATGTATTCTTTATACTGACAAGAAAAGTCTAAACGTAAAGGAGAGAAATATCGGATTGGAATTCAACAGGTGCTCATGAGCTGAGCCCACTCCATCTGATCTCGACAGGCTGAACTCAGTCACAGCTGTAATTTGCTATGATGTGTTCTTTGCCTAGAATTGTGGGACTTGGAGTTGTTGCAGATTGTTTGTCCAGCACGGTCCTCGCTGACCTGTTTGGCACTGCAGTCTCCCTTTTCTGCCTGTCTCTGGTTCATGTCTCCGTGCCTTTGGTGGCCCTGGGATTCAGCTCAGCAACCATGTGGGTCTCAGCTCTGTGCCAGGTACAGTGCTGGGCAAAAAAAGGAGACAACGCATCAACTTATAATCCACCAGGGATGCAAATTCTGTTTTTAAGCAGTCCAGAGCTATCACCCTCTCTCAAAAGTGTAAACAAGTGAGCAGTTTTATAAACGGGGTCTCTGAAAGCGGCAGGTGGTGTGTGTGGAGACGTAGGGAGGGAATCCTTGGATACATTATTAGGTATCCACTAGTTTTTATTTTTAAAGATTAAATAAAAGAATTAATGTGAATTTTGCCTGGTTAGCACTGTGATTTTTTTCTGGGCCTACATCGTGCAACAAATTACACAGACACTGTCTCACCTATTTAATTGGTCCAAGCTGATGAGAAAAGAAGTGAGATAGACATAGTATGTGATACATTCTTGTCAAGTGAAGGTCTGTGGGACATTACCATACTCTTAAAAAAATGTAATGGGAGATAAGAGAAAGTAACAACCGTAGCCAACTTTGACTGATTGTTATTTTGGGCCTGGCATAATTCTTAGCACTTTACATATATCCATGCATTTAATCTTGATAAGCTAGGAATTATTTTTAAGCTACAACATTATGAGGGACAGCATAGGATGGTAGTTAACCTTTCAAGTCTGATTTGGAATCCTACCTCATTCATCTGCTGGTGACTTGGCCTTGGGCAAATTACTGTTTCTGAGCCTTAGGTTCTCCATGTGAAAAATGGTACCCACCTCACAGCACTGCTATAAGGATAAAATGAGTTAGTATGAGTAATGTGTTTAAAATACTCTGTTGGCTATTATTATGGTAAACATGGCAGTCTCTACTTGATAGACAAGAAACAAAGAAACTGAAAAGTTCAAATAGCTTGCCCAATATAATACAGGTAATAAGTGGCAGAGCAGAGATATCATATGGCCCACAGTCCTAGAAATATGCTGGACTTGAAAACAAACTAAACAAAATGAAAAAATGAAACCAGCACCAGAGTCCATACCATATCTTATTCACTTTGAGAGGCAATTTAATTGCAGCAAAATATTTTCATCTGTCAAATTAATTTTAATTGTAAACGTTATTGATTTTGTAGTTTTGTGTGCATTTAAAATTTGTAAAATAATTTTTGGCTTACAGTTGAACGAAGCTCATAAACAAAGTTTATATTCGTACTCATAAGAAGCAATTTTCTTGAAAGGAGGTGAGTAGAGTTCTGATATTTTTCCCTTCAGTACATTTCTCAACTTTGAGAACCACTGGCTTAGTCAGTACTAGTACGTGGAACTAACAATAAGTTTCCAGCCACGTGTGACCTGTCATCTTGGCCAATCTGAAATAAACTCAACAAATTTTTGAGTTCTCCCTCCGGCTAACCACTGCCCTCCAGAAGTTAAGCCGATTGTAAGTGGGACTTACAGTCCAGAGAATACCGCACATTGCTACCGGACACTTTTAAACGATTTCTTCTTCTGAGTAAATGCACATTCTAGGTATTCTACAGGTTGTTTATTTGTTAGAATGCCAAAAAGAAGCTCCAGATGAAACTGAGAAGCTGTTTCTCACATATCCATTTAAATCATAGTCACTAACAGCATCCATTTCACAACATTTCAGAAGAGAAATGAAATCACTTAAGCACAGTTAACTGGGTTATATTATTTGTAGATTGACCCATTCTTCTAAGCTCTGATATCTTTTTCATCAAACACTGAGGAAGCACTATTTCAAAATAAATTAAACTTTAAGAATATAAGCCAGAAAGTCTTTCATTACTTTTCTTGTTTAGTACTTGAAATCCCTGGGATCACTGCTGCCAATTTCACAAGAAAGTAACGTAATTTTTTTTTTATTATTATTGTTTGTGTTAAAGGAGATGTGAAGCGGACTCGGACAATAAGGTTTATTCTACCAGTTTTATTGGAGTATAACTAAAGTATGATAAATGGTACATATTTCAAGTGTACACTTTTTAAAAGTCAGTTTTGACATAAGTATACATCCATGAAACCACTGCAATCTAGACAGTGAACAGTTCTGTCACCCCCAAAACGTTCTACATACCCATTTGTAATGTCACTCCCTCCACCCCTGTCTCCAGGCAACCACTGATAGATGTCACTATTGATTAGATTTCTCTATTCTAGAATTTTATGTAAGTGGAATTATACAGTAAGTATAATAAATATTCCTTTTTTTTTGCATGACATTTCACTCAGCATCATGATATTCATGTTCATCCATACTGCACCAATAATTTCTTATTTTTTTCTTTTATTTTCTATGTATGGATATACTACTATTTGCTTATCTGGTGACACTGATGGACATTTCAGTTGTTTACAATTTGGGACTGTTAAAAGATCCTGCTCTAAGGTCCTGTGTAGTTAATAATGTTATTTCTAGTACCTCTGGTATATAGAAAGATTCAGGTCTACTAATAATTATAGCATAGAGTTCAAAGACAAATTTAAATTCAAATACGTAGTTACCATTAACTATATGACTGGGCAGGTTTTGCAACCTCTGTGGGCTTCATTGTCTTCCTTTACAAAACAACAGCTCTTTTAGTTACTCTAATTTTTATGTAGTGATTCATAATCCTAACTTGAAGACATTTTGTTACAAAGTCTAAAAATAGATACACATAGGAGAATTTAGAAACTTTACACTTAAACAGATTCACTATTTCAAAATATATGTTGTAATTAGAAGTCTATTTTAAAATTCATTTATAACTATGTATCTATGATTAAGTCTGTATCCATATATTATTTTTAAATTCAGACACTTTAATTATTTATACATGATTTTACTTATACATAAATGTAACAGCAACTAACAAGCCAAATAGTTTTTTAAATACTTAACTTAGATATAGATTCCTCAAAACATTCCTGTTGAGGGATCCCACTAAATGATTGAAACTCATAAATATTCAGATCTCATGACTATCTGATGGATTGCTGGAATCAGAAAATGACATGTTAGTTTGTTTCTCCCTTTTTGTTTGTTTTGGCTACTTCTCCTTGTCTTCAGTAGAGACCAGTGGTCCCAAACTAGATATTAGAAATGTCGCAGTGAATTATATTATGCTGCTGTAAATATAAATAACAAGAGCATCTAATATGCACTGAGGTTGTACTCTGTGCCCCGTACCAAGCCAAGCCCTTAGTCCTAAGAACACTGTGGGATGGATGTTATTATTTCTGCTTCCTATATAAGAAAACTGAGGGTTTTATAGGACTTGTTCAGTTTTATAGTGGTCCTGAAAGGGCTCTAGTGTGATATAAGAGAGAGCAGTAACAGTGAGAATATCACTCTTATCATCATCTCTTCTCTGCTAAAATGCTGGTCCATCCGGATAAGTTATCTATCCCACCGTAATGGAGCAGGTTGGGTTGTGCTTTCTTCTCTGGAGCAACTTGGAGAAATTCTCAAAAGGGAAACAAATTATTAAATATTATTTTTGTCAGTTATGTCTATTCTTTTTTGTCTCCAATGAGGATAAATGTTGACTCATTTCCCATCCCCTTTATAGTACCACATCCCCTCATCTTAAGAGTTTGTTAAATCAGATTTAACATATTTCTTTCCCAAGTAAAGCAAATAATCTTTTAATTGCAAAATATTGTTTGAGAGTATACTATGCACAGTAAGGAATGACAAAAAATAAAAATCCTTCTGTGTAAACTATGTGTTTCCCATTTCCATGCTATTCTAGACCTTCTACAGTTTCCTAATGTCATTAAATTAGAAACTCCAAGTTAGAAATCATCAAAAGTTTTTCCTCTTGGGGGTATTTTGCTCATCTATTTTCCAAAATATGTTTTCATTCTCTAGAAGCCCAAACAGTTTCAGAAAAATTTTCCCGTCCTGGTCCCTGCATTTCAAAAGACTAACTGGTATTCCATGGTATGTGAGTGAACAACTCACTTTTTTTTTTTTTTAGTTGCCCTGCGATTGGACAGATTTACTGTACATTGTTAGCCACTGGGCTAAACATTTTATAGAATTATTGGCCTGTTGTCTAATATGAGCCAAATGTTTATGATTGCAATCCCCATCCTTTCCCTAACATATAGCAGGCTCTGGCATGATCACAATCCCTATAGTATTCTCCGTTTATTGCATAAACATCTCTCAGTCAGATGGAAAATAACTTCAGTTATTCCTCAGTGGATAATGGGGTTCAGCTGAAGCATCTTCCTCAAGTGAAACTGGTGTGCAGGAGTTTGTTCTAATTCCTTTCCAAAGATGTTTGAGAGTCTCTGGTGAGAAGCCACAGATATGGATAAGCTGCCCTGCACAACCTGCTTGCATGCTTGAAGGCTTTCCCCTCTCCCTCTGTAGCCATTCAGCCAGTGATACCAACTGCCCTCAGGTGGAGGGTGGGACCAGACAAATGAACTCTTGGCACAATAGCTGCTGTCATAATTCGGGGCCTTGTAGATCACTCACTTGACATTTCCCCAGATGAGCTATTTCGCTATCAATCTAGGAGACATTTCTGTATCTCCCCTCTGTTAGTGAGGGGCACTCAGACCATGTGCCTAAGAAGCAGGTTGGGTAGAAAGAAGCAGGCTAAGCTTCATTCTGCATTCCACCTTTAGCTCTGGAAGAACTGCAAAGTTTAACACATTCTTGAACTATAATTCTAAATTTAAAGACAAGAAATAACTCCTAGTTGAGGATGCTTCTATTCTTTTATGTCCTTTTAGAGGAGAGGCTTATCTCATCCTTTCTCCCTGAGAACATGCAATTTCATTATCCCGTTCCCCGTCACACCAGAAATTTTTTGGCAGAACATGTGATTGGCTCCTATTAAGGATGATAATAGCAACATTCTCTCCTGCAACTATGCCTTAGTATGCCTTACAGAAGGCTGGAAAACCTGATAGTCGTGGCCCAATTACAGCTTATTTACAAATTTACAGAGACTGACCTTCAGGTTTACATCAGATGACTTTCAGTATGAGAGTCTGAATACTGACCATATGGCACTTTTATATAGTACGAGGCATAAAAGATACATTTACCTCAGCATTTCCAAACCAAGAATTCTATTAGGAGCATGCCATCAATTCACAGGACGTAGTGGTGACAAGGTATATAAATACTGACTGTATTTTGAACTGTTATTACATTGACTGCAATTTAAGCTTCAGATGGTGGGCTGGATTAGATGCCCTTTAAGATTTGTTTCAGTATTAAAAGTGTTATGCTTTGTGGTTATTGTATTACTGCCAAAATGAAAATGTGGCCAGTTTAATATACTATAAGGCCAATGGAAGTAAAAGCAAGATGCAGCTATTTTAGTCTATATGAATCTGTTCTCTGGGATAATTACTTTGCGGAATAAACAGTATGCGATTGATGCTTTATTTCTTAGCAACCTGACCTGACTCATCTTAGTTTTACAGATAACCCTTTAAAGTCTGTTTCCTTGACATTAGATTTTTTTCTGTTCTAGATATAAAAAAACCTTTGCACTTTCTTTCTTTTTTTTTTTAAGGTACTGTCCAAGAAGCTGGAACATTGTTAGCCAGCAAGAATGTTCATGTCAACTGCTTGGATGAGGTAAAATTTAAAACATTTAATAAAGTTTTACTTCCTATGAGAATGGGTAATACATAAAATCTAATAATAAGAGTTGTTTTCTAGCATTTGTGTTCAAGTTATCCTAAGCTCTAAAGCAAATGTCAGCAGACAGGTTGCAAAAGATAATAAGGATGTAAAAACATGTTTAATTTTACTGGTAATCGAATAAGTGACTGTTAAACCAATTCCATATCATTTCTTGTGAAACATTGGACTTTTATATGCTACTGGATTAGGTATAAATTGGCATCATATTCTGGAGAAAATTTTAGAATATTTCTCATTTTTAAATGTATATACCTTTGATCCAGCAATTCTACTTCTCGGGAGGGTTAACTGACCTAAACTTAACTTTCTAGAACAATTGCAATCCAGAATAACTTTCTGAGATGGTAGTTTCTCTTCAGAGCTGTCCAGTATGGCAGCCATTAGCCATGTGTGGCTAGTAGGTATTATACAGGACAGTTCTAGTACTAGAACATTAACTGAATTTCAGTTTCTCATGCAGCAAAGGAGGTGTTTTGTTAACCCTTTACCCGCACATGGGTAGTAAAGTTAATATCAGACAAAATAAAGTTTAAAGGGCTTCTCCTGGTGGCGCAGTGGTTGAGAGTCCGCCTGCCAATGCAGGGGACACGGGTTCGTGCCCCGGTCCAGGAAGATCCCACGTGCCGCGGAGCGGCTGGGCCTGTGAGCCTTGGCGGCTAAGCCTGCGCATCCGGAGCCTGTGCTCCACAACGGGAGAGGCCACAACAGTGAGAGGCCCGCTTACCGCAAAAAAAAGTTTAAAGCAAAAAAAAAAAAAAAAAAAAAAGATGTAGACTCTTTCTTATAGAAAGTTGATAAACCACCAGGAATATACCAGCCTTAAGCCTTCACTAATAATCTTATAAGCTTTGAGGTTATAAAGAAAAAAGTAGAATTCAAAGGAGAAATTTGTAAGACCACGATAGCATCTTTTAGAAAATGATAAGTAGAAAAGAGTATTCAAGGGATGGAAAATTTGAATAACCTAACAGTCTATGCACTTTATATAAGACAGAAATAGTACATCTCCATTTACATTTAACACTGTTAAAAACTGGTTTATGGGCTTCCCTGGTGGTGCAGTGGTTGAGAGTCCGCCTGCCAATGCAGGGGACACGGGTTCGTGCCCCGGTCCAGGAAGATCCCACATGCCGCCGAGCGGCTGGGCTCGTGAGCCATGGCCGCTGAGCCTGCGCGTCCGGAGCCTGTGCTCCGCGGCGGGAGAGGCCACGGCGGTGAGAGGCCCGCGTACCGCAAAGGAAAAAAAAAAAAACAAAAAAAACACAATGGGAGGCCACTTTACACCCACTAGGATGGCAATAATAAAAAAATATATATAGATAATAACAAGTATTAGTGAGGATGTGGAGAAGCTGGAACCCTCGTGCTTTGCTGGTAGGAATATAAAATGGTGCAGCTGCTCTTTAAAATGGGTTGACAATTCCTCAAATGATTAAACATGGAGTTACCATATAACTCAGCCATCCTAGGTATGTAACTAAGAAAAATAAAACATATGACAATACAAAAACTTGAACATGAATGTTTATAGCAGCATTATTCATAAGAGCCAAAGGTGGAAACAGTCCAAACATCCATCAGCTGATAAGTGGATAAACACAGTGTAGTGTATCCATGCAACAGAATATTATTCAGTCACAAAGAGGAATGAAGTCCTGGTGCATGCTACAACATGGGTGAATTTCAAAAACATTCTCCCAAGTGAAAGAAGCCAATCAAACAAGACTAATATTGTATGATTTCATGTATAGGAGATGTCCGAAATGGGCAAGTTCATAGACACAGAAAGTAGATTAGCGGTTGCCTAAGGCTGGGTAATGGGATGGGGAGGGGTAACGGCAATGACTGCTAATAGGTATGGTATTTCATTTGGTTTTGACAAAAATATTCTAAAATTGATTGTGGTGATGGTTGCACAACTCTGAAAATACTTAAAACTATTTAATTGTAACGTTAAATGAGTAAATTATATCACAATGAAGCTGTTAAAAAAGAAAAGATAAAACAAAGTTATCAATTTAAGACCAAAAAAATAGACACAATTTGGAAAGTATAAGCAAGAAAATAATAAATAAACACCAAGGAAGTAAGAGCATAACTGCAATTATAAGAGGAATTGTCATAACTTTTTAAAGCCAATTCATTTGAAAACCCATATGAAAGTAGTGATTTTTTAGAAAAATAAAAATGAACGTATTTATCTCATATAGAAATAGAAAAACTGGGATAATTAAGGAAGATTTGTATAAATGTATTTAAGTGCCAACTACCTTCTAAAGCTGCACACCTGAGTAAGCTTTACAAAACATTCAAGGACCATTTAATTCTCATTTTACACAGATTGTACCATTAGTTCATATAAAGCTGCCTAACTCATTTGATAAAGTTAGCATAATGCTGATGCCAAAACAGGAAGAAGCCCAAGCAAACTGTGGGCTCAATTCACTTTGTAAATACAGATGCAAAAACACTATATAAAATATTACCAACTTGATCCAGTAGTGTATCAAAAGAATAATAAGACTTAACCAAGTAAGGTTTCTCCAAGAATGATAGGATGGTTCAGTTTAGAAAATCTTTCAATGTAATTCACTGTATTACAGAATAAAAGAGAAATATGATCATCTCAATAGATATAATGCATTTGATAATATTTAACTACTGGGGGTAAAAACTCTTTTAACAACTTAAGGTAGAATGGCTTTTCTGTAACTTGCATAAGTTTGCAGAAACCTTCCACAAGCATTGGCATCCTACTTAAGGTTAAAACATGAGACACACTCCTGTACTTAATGTTTAAACCTAGGGGCACCAAATTCAAGACAAGGAGGTTCCTGGAGCTTCTATGAGTGAGCTGCGTACAGATTTGGCCTCCTTGGTATTCCTTGAACCCAATGATCCTCTCCCCCAAAGAGTTTTACACTTGCATTCTCTTTACTGGAGCATTCTTCCTCTAGTTATTTACATCCTTTGCTCCTTCCAGGGCTTTGTTCAAATGCCACCTGCTCAGAGGGACATTCTTTGACTGTTCTTTTAAAAATAACGATCTCTTCTTACCTTCTGTCATTCCCTCTCCCCCTTACTCGATGCTGTTTCCCTATAGCACTTATTATCACCATCTGCCTTGTCACCCCTACTAAAATTTAGTGCCAGGGACTTAGACTTTAGGGGCATGGAATTTGCTCATTGCTACCCACAGTGCATAGATCTGTGTCTGACATATCTTAGGCACTCAATAAATATTTGCTGAATGAATGAATGCTGCATTTAATGATATAGAGTTGTAACTCAGTAGACTAATATTGATGAATTCTTTGATTTAAAAATTATGGGAGAGAAACTTTATTTTTAGGGTCATCATATTTAAAGTTTTTTAAACTACTAAAGTTTTAATCTCCTTACCAGTTTCCCGTTACTACTCTCAAGAAACATTGACTACTACTAAGTTGCCTCGTGTAGAACCTTCCTATGATTCTCACATCAACAAACCTCTGATAATATTGATGACGATGTTCATTATAATAGTCTAGAATCATCAAGAACAATTCAAATTATGTTAGTATTCTAAGATTTGCTTAAAAAAGAGATTATGTGTTTTAGAGAGGTTTTCATCCAGAGTAACTCTGAAATTCCAGCACTCAGAGAGTCTCTCCTGGATTCTGAGAAGATTTACTTACAGGGAACATCTCATTTATTTATCCACCAAATAGTATTAGGTAGTCAACATATAAAGTTGGATGTTTCATTGGATATGGACAAAACATATGGAGACTAAACAGTGTAGCCTGGTATAAACACTACCAATCATTTCTCCATATTCATATAATCATATATATAACCAAATCATATATATGATCAAAATATAAATGTGATTTTGAGGATCATTTTTTAAAAATGAGAACACTCTAACATACATTTCTCACATCTTGTTTTTCTCATTGGCAGTAATTCATGGAAATTTTTTCAATTCAATAGATACAAATGTATTCAATTAGTAACATCACACTATTCCATACTATTCCATGCTATGGATATACCATATTCAACTTTCCCCTTGATAAGCATTCTATTTGTTTTAAGGTTTTTCCTTACTTTTTTCTTTTCTTTTCTTTTTTTAACGCATTTGTATCTGCTTGTTCATTTGTTTCCCCAGGAGCTAAGTATGTGTAGTAGAGATGAGAGCCCTGATAAATTTAAGTTTTGGTCCTTGCCCTGGCCATTTTACTAGTCATGTGAAGTTGAGCAATTCTTCTCTGAATCTGTTTGCTAATCTGTAGAAAACCTCAGGTAATAAAACCATCTTTTTTCTTCAGCAGTTTATGGAAGATCCAAGTGGGGAATTGAGTATAAAAATGCAGATTATAAAGATGATTTTATTAATTCATTTTATTTTGTGTTTTAATTTAATTGCAGAAATTGTTCATAGGCAGGGGGAAAGGTAAATAAGTAAACTTAATACTTTTTTTCCCTTTCTGTTAAAGAATGGAATGACTCCTCTAATGCATGCTGCATATAAAGGAAAACTTGATATGTGCAAATTACTTTTACGACATGGAGCTGATGTAAATTGTCATCAACATGAACATGGATACACAGCCCTCATGTTTGCTGCACTTTCTGGTGAAGTTTTAGCATTTATTCTAATATACCAATAATAGTCACCTATACAAATTTGTTATAAGAATGTGTACATTTTTAAATTAAGCGCATTTTTGTTATAGTAATTTTAAGATCATGTCTTGTGGAAAGACATGGTGGGAATCGGTTTTGAAAAGCTATAATGTATGAAGTATGTTATATAGTTTATTTGGTGATGTTTCTTTAGTTATTTAAATCACTTGATTCTTTGTATTGACAATATATTTTGTTTAGAGTTGTGGAGCTAGATCTATTATTCTTACAATTTAGTTCCTTTGCTGTTCTATAGTTTTATATTTTGAAGTAATATGAAAGCTTCTTTGTTGTTCTCTTGAGAGAATACCTGCTATGATAGGGCTATTTGCTTCAGTGACATTTAAGTACTAAATATGATGATCCATTTAGAAACTTACTCTGATTCATGTTGCTTATAATTTGCTGAAGAAAGACAATTGGGAAATATCTAAAATTAAGTGGAATTATCTGTCCTTGTTACAGTTTTTTAAGAAAATAAATATGTAACTTAATATTACCATGCTTTAAAAGCAGTAATCTGTATTTTTATAATCCGGGGGAAAAAAAGCATTTCTAAGCATAGTATAAAATATAGAATTCAAAAAGGGCAACATTGCCTAATTTGATTACATAAAATCTTAAAACATTTCCATATATAGAAAATACCATACATAGAGTTAAAATATAAATTAAAAAACTAAGGAAAATAGTTATTACCATTTCTAAAAGGGTTGTATCATTATATATGAAGAGTTCTTATAAGTCAGTTAGAAAACAACAAATACTACAGTAGAAAATTAGACAGAAAATTGAACAGAGAACAAAAGTAATACAACTGGCTAATAAGCTTAAAACGCTCTCAAAGATCTGCAGATTAGAACAACAAATGATAACCTTTCACTTAAACATACTGGCAAAGGTTAAGGAGGAATGATGATGCCCAGTCTTGGCACAGGAACTTTTGTGCACTGTTTTGGGGAGTGTACATCAGCCCAACCTTGCTGGAAGGCAGCCTGGTAATATGCATAACCTTTGATCCTACAGTGTTTTCCAGGAACTGTTCCTAAGGAAATCATAGTTCAAGCTTGCAAAAAGCAATGGGAAATGGTGTCCACTGAGTATAGTTGATAATAGCAGATTATCTGTAAGGATTCCTTTAGTGAAAGAACACAAATAGAATCACTATGAATGTGTAGATAGGACAAAGTGTAAAAAGATAGATCCTCAACTGTCAGTAGTTATCTCAGGGCCTGTAGGTGTGAAGGATGGGATGAGTTAGTAGACATTAAGGGGAGACTTTTAGTCATTTTATTTTTTCTGTCTTTGTTTTTTGTTTTGACTTTATACTAAGCATTATTCTTTTTTTTAATACTAAGTATTATCATAGGAAAAACATACTTTGTCTTGTTAAAAAAAAAAAAGTTATATTCAATTCCATACCATTTTTGTATTGCTTGATGTGTTTTCTAGAAAATAAGGTTAATTTCTATGCGGGTTCTATAGCATTTTACTTTTTGCTATAGTTATGATTTATATTTTGGAAAAAATGAAAAGATCCACAAAATAGAAACCTAAAACTCAGCAGAAAAAAAAGGGTACAGATTATTTAAAAGGGAATATTTGAATTGTGCAGTCCTTAATTTTAACAAGTATGTTTCTTTTTAACTCTAGGTAATAAAGACATCACGTGGGTAATGTTGGAAGCTGGTGCCGAGACAGATGTTGTCAACTCTGTAGGAAGAACAGCAGCTCAGATGGCAGCCTTTGTGGGTGAGTTTTTATGGCAGTTTTACATTAGCTTATACCCAGAGTTTCCCCCATGGAAAAAAATACCACTTTGCTTCTCAGAGTGTAAATACTGTCATGTTTCTTTTTCTTTTTTTTTTTTTTTTATAACAGCCATGTAAATGACCTTGTCTCCCTTTCACTTTTTTTTTTTTAATTTTATTTATTTATGGCTGTGTTGGGTCTTCGTTTCTGTGCGAGGGCTTTCTCTAGTTGTGGCAAGTGGGGGCCACTCTTCATCGCGGTGCGCGGGCCTCTCACTATTGCGGTCTCTCTTGTTGCGGAGCACAGGCTCCAGATGCGCAGGCTCAGTAATTGTGGCTCACGGGCCCAGTTGCTCCGTGGCATGTGGGATCTTCCCAGACCAGGGCTCGAACCCGTGTCCCCTGCATTGGCAGGCAGATTCTCAACCACTGTGCCACCAGGGAAGCCCTGTCATGTTTATTTTTAAAAAAGCAAATGTTTACAGTTTTGTCTAACTTAATGAAACACCTAATGACACTTTGGATAACATGAACAAGCTATTTTGAATCTCCACTCTGAAATACAGAGTGTGGTGAGGCCTTTTTGTTGCAGTCAAATGCTTGAATGAGAATATTTTACTCCTCTAAGGAAATAGTTTAACCTAATGTTTAAGAACAGGAACTGTGGAGTCAGTGATCCTGGGTTGAAATTCTGGCTGTACCACTTAACAGCAAGTTACTTAATGATTCTGATCTTCAGTTTCCTCATTGCAAAATGTTTACATGGTTATTGAAAGGATTAAATGAGATGATAGACCTAAAGGGCTTTACATGTACCTCTCAATAAATGCCATCAGTTATTGCTGTTTATAATAATTACAACAATGATTAGGAAGGAGCATTAATGATAATACAATATACAGCTGTTTCATTATCATCCTCATCAACCACAAACATTTATTGCGTGTGCCCAATATTTCTTGATGTGTTAATCCTGTTACTTGATATAATATAGGGGGTTTAGAAGAGAGTGGGAATGAATATTTGATGTTTGGTATTTTGGCCCCAATGAGTTGGCAGTTAGAAGAGTCCATTGATAGAAAAGCAATGATAGAAATAATCTGATTTATTGGGAATGTAGTAAGTAGCTCGGTGAGGCCTAATGATTCATTAAACAGATACTTAACATTCACAACCTGTAGACCAAGCATCACTCTAGATGCTTTGGTGAATAAGACAGAGGGTGTTCCTCCATTCATGGCACTAAGAGGATAAAGGCAATGACTATGTGAAAATGTATTCCAATGGTGACTTAAGGGTTCCGTAAAATACATCAAAGGGAGGGATCTTCTCTCCCATTCCAAGGGAATTTCAAGAGAGAAATTACATGTAAGCTAAGGTACAGTGGGAATTAGTCAGATACGGGGGACAGTAACTGTATATGGTGTTAAATTTTATTATTATATTACTTAAAACTACTAATAGTAAGTACTGTTGATTAAGTCAAAACAGTCACTGAGTCACTTTATGACAGCTCTTTAAGAACAAATATTCTTGTTTTATTTTACTTCAGTTCAGGAGGATTTGAAAAAGGTATGGCTTTGCTGTGCAAACTTCAGAGAAATATTTATCTCCCACAGTTAGGGGCTTCCTGGTTGCTACCACCTCAGCCCTCAGCTAATTTTGAGGGTGTCAGTTTAGTAAGAAAAAACACTAAACTAGGAATCATGAGACTCATATTTTAGTTCATATCTGCTCCTAATTAGTTACAAGATCACAGGCAAATCCCTTCACCTCCAGATCCTCAGTTTTCTGATATGTACGAAGAAGCCAGGGAATTGGATGATTTGAAGTTCTCTTTAACTCTACAAGTTTTCATTATGTCCACAATGTAATGAAATAGAGCTGAGATAGAGGTTAAGTAACTTTCCCCAGATCACAGGGCTGGAAGTGGAGGAGCCTGCACTTTCAACCATTAATACAATGCTTTTCTTTTTCTCTGTTTTCTTAATACTATCAATACTACGTTAATAAAAATCTAATGTACACCTGTCCACAATTCCATCCTAAAGTGAGGGTAACGCTTTCATTCCATTTTAATCTATTTAGACTAATTTCATAGACAGAAAATTACATTGTACCCTTTCAAGTTGACATTATATTCTCCTTATAGTTAGTCTTATTAAAAACTCATTCTCCCACTTTCATTCCCCTCAGGCAGATCAATATGTATACATATGTACTCACACACGTGCAAGATTTTTTCATCTTTTACAAATCAGGTCATACAAATATGTTCCTTGCAACTTGTTTTCCTCACTTACCAGTACACCATGGAAGTCCCTCCCGTCTCACTCAGTGTGTGGCTGTTTGTGTGTGTCTGTGTGTGTGTGTGTGTGTGTGTGTGTGTGTGTGTGTGTGTGTGTGTTCCTTAATGTGATTGGCCTGGTCTTGTTAGAGTAAATTTTCTTTCTCCTTTTATTAACTTGAAAGATCAAGAATGCTCTTATATTCTACCAGTGCGTACTCTCCTATTCACAGTGTTCCCAGTTAAACCCATATTTCTCAGTTACTATCTAGAAACAAGAGCAAAACTATACCCAGTGCCCTACCCTTAAGGTTTTGCATTTGCCCATTTAGCAACCCCAACAAGATGAAATCCTTATAACTCATTTATTTCTCCACATTCTCTGTGTTTGCCTTGTCAGGCAACAGGCCTTTCCTTTCCTCCTCCACCACTACGACTAGCTGTGGACTTGCCTGAGAAAGTCTAGAATGTTTGGGCCAATATGTCATTAGAGTGTCATTCATGGTGTGTTCTTTCTGCTTCAGCAGTCCTCACCATCTACAGTATAATTTCTCCATCGTGCTGTCTCCACCCGTTGGGATTAACTAACTCTGCTGCCAAGGGCTCTTGTTCTTCACTCTCTCCTCTCTTTTCTCGTTGCTCCATCTTGAGATCTCTGTTCTCATTTAGGTTTTGGTTACAGGACATTCTCAGATGGTACGTAGGTTGTATATTGTTTGAAACCCATCATAACCAAAACTCTCTTTTTCTCTGAAATGCGAGTCATATGTTGGCTAGTTTCATGATTCTTATATCACTGTTCTATTCTCTCAATCATATGTAGAAGTTACTCCACAGTTTTCTAAATCCTGGTTGTGTAAGTGAGAATGTAATTTATTTTTCTTTGTCAACTTTTCATTTCTTAGTCTGGAATTGTATTTCAATTTCAGTTTATCCTTGAAAGTAAAAAATTGTACTAGCATGTGTCTGGTTGTGTGTATGTTCTCATTAATCCTGCCGAGGGCTAACTCAGTGAGCCCATTCAGTCTAGAAGACTCAAGTCCAGTGATAGTAATAATGGCACAAAATGATGCACTGGTCCCCACCCAGCCCCCACCCCCAGCATTCATTTTCTATATTAATAGTACTATTTTATTTGTAGGTATTCACAATTCATAAATTAAAAACTCATAAAACTAAATATTTAATAGTTTCAATTTTAAAATTTAAATATAAATTAAGTAAAAATTTATAAAGATAAACTTTAAATATATATGTATATCACTCTAATATAAATTATTAGCAGATTTTTTAAAATAAAATATCAAAATTACCTAAGTACTACCTAAAATGAGAAAGATTAATGTTGGAAAAAAGTAAAGTAATATTATTTTTTTCCTTCTCACAAAGGTGTAATTTTAACAAACCTCTAGTCCTACGACAGTAGGACAGTAGCCAGTATTTTATGTACAAATATTTCCAACTGCTAACAAGGCTTTTTCTGAGTATACTAGTTGGAGGACTGATGAGAAGATGTAGTTACAAACTAAGTCTGTATTTTCCTCTGATCCCTTTACCTTCAGATATTCCTATGTCTATTTTGATAGTTAGAAGCTATTTTATTTTTTATTTTAATTTTTTTAAATTTATTTATTTTTGGCTGCGTTGGGTCTTCGTTGCCGCACACAGACTGTCTCTAGTTGTGGTGAGCGGGGGCTACTCTTCATTGTGGTGCACGGCCTTCTCACTGCAATGGCCTCCCGTTGCGGAGCACGGGTTCTAGGCGTGCAGGCTTCAGTAGTTGTGGCACGTGTGCTCAGTAGTTGTGGCTCGTGGGCTCTAGGGCACAGGCTCAGTAGCTGTGGTGCACGCACTTAGTTGCTCCGCGGCATGTTGGATCTTCCCAGACCAGGACCCGAACCCGAGTCCCCTGCATTGGTAGGTGGATTCTTAACCACTGCACCACGAGGGAAGTCTCTAGAAGCTATTTTAGAGCACCTTTTTTTTTAATACAGGAACCTCTGTCTTTTTATTGAAGCTGGATGTGTTTTAGAAAGCAGCGCAATTTGTCTTCATCTTCTTTAGTTTCTTCATGTACAGTTGTAAATTCCTGCACACCATTATCTGTGTTACTTTTGGCGCTGTCATGTTTACATCCTGCTTGTAGTATATTTGCTTGATTGTCATTTTTCTCCCTTCTTGAAGATTATGTAGGTAGAAATGATCATTTTCTAAACAGAACATTTCATATTTTTAATATTTCCTGTTACTGTTTGACTTTTCCTCAAGATATATACAATGGAGATTTCTGGTTTTAAAAAAAGAAAAGAAAAAGAAACTGGTGTTTCAGCATTTAAGAATAACATCAAATACCAAAAATGATACTGTGATCACTACTAAAACTTCCCTTCATATCATGGATGTGTTCTTTTATCATTTGTTTAATTATTAATTCTCCATCTATTTCTTTTTTTTCCTGGGTCTGTTTTTCAGCTCTCATCTCTTCCATAATGATTTCTATATCCTAGTTTTTCTCTGTTTTGAGATATTTCATCCCCTTCATCTTCTACATTACTATTTTAGTTCTCAATAGTAACCAGGATTACCTCTTTCAGTTTGTCTATTAACTTTTAAAAATGGAATCTTTCTGTGGTCCATGAAGGTCTCTTTACATACTGTAGTTGATCTGCTTAATTTAAGTTTTCTTCTTTGGTGGTTGTGGTTATGGTTTGGTTGTGGGTGGTTGTAGTCGTAAGAACACGTTCCGCGGAAGAAGCCCTTTGCTGGAGGCATTGCAGAGTCTTTCGAGATTGGATCCCCTTTGGTCTGCATCTCCTAGGCAGTCAGGTAAAGCCGACAGCGTCGTGGAGCTGTGAAGGGAAGTGCCATCTCTCTATACCTGTGGTCTTAGGGTCAACAAACCACGAGATATTTTGTCCTCTGCTGAGACACAGCGGGAAGCCGGTCCACTCTTGAGTTCTCCTTGAACTCTCAGGCAGGCTGAGAGCCCTTGGCCAACCTCAAGGGTCCACCTGGCCCACAATGCAATCCCCCCACAGGTCACTGTTGTTGGCAGGATCGAGCAGATGCTCCCTGGACTGTGTACAAGTGGGCAGGGGCCACAAGGGCCACCCAGGGTGGACCCCTCTCTGGGAGCCCCGGCGTCTGGGCCGGCTCCCCAGGAGTCTCCGCCGCTGGTCCCTCAGCCCTCCTCAGGCAGAGCGGAGGAAGAAGTCTGTCCTCCGGAGATTCTGGAAGAGCCTGCACCTGCAAATGTGCCCTGCAGGCACAGCCTGCTGGCCCAGAGTGGCCACTTTCTTGCTCCAGAGAAGTAGTGGAGAGGGAGCCAGGGAGGGGGAGGCAGCAGGAAAACACAGGCCACCAGCTTCGCCAGGGAAGGTTTTGCTTTCCTAGAACAATTTTTACCTCTGGAGATGGCTTAGAGAAGTGGCACAGGGATCTATGAGGAGCCGTAATGTGGATTCCAAGCTTACGGGGGCAAAAGCTTTTTCTCTAATTCATTTCACAAAGAGCCCAAGCTTTTCTCAAATTCAAGGGGGGAAGAGATTAGCTTAACAATATGAACAGTAATTATAATGATAATAACTTTATACAGAATAAATTTAAATTCTGTGTAAAGAAAGCCAGATGTGATTAGGGAAGAATGAATATCATTTGTGTAGGGGTGGAAGAAGAGACATTTAAATTACAAGCAACTTTTATTAAACATTTAGGGTCAATTTTAAGTTGAACGTTGCTTTTTTGTTGTTGTTATCCACATAATCTTCTCATGTATTGTGAATTCTGTGTCTTTAAAAGGAGATTATTTCTTGGGCTTCCCTGGTGGCTTAGTGGTTGAGAGTCCACCTGCCGATGCAGGGGACACAGGTTCGTGCCCCGGTCCAGGAAGATCCCACATGCCGCGGAGCGGCTGGGCCCGTGAGCCATGGCTGCTGAGCCTGTGCGTCCGGAGCCTGTGCTCCGCAACGGGAGAGGCCACGGCAATGAGAGGCCCGCGTACCACAAAAAAAAAAAAAAAGATTATTTCTTGATCACAAAGCATGCTTATAGATGTTCCCCAGAACATTTTACCTCTCCTCCTCCCCCGTACTCTCCTTTTCTACAAATTGAAGATGTTGATGCATGTTTACTTCAGAAAACAGAGTAACATAATTAAAAAAATGGAAAATGTCTTATTTTGAATAATGAAATTATATATTTCCTATTTTTCTATTAAAAGGTCAACATGATTGTGTGACTATAATCAACAATTTCTTTCCTCGAGAGAAACTGGATTATTACACTAAACCCCAGGGACTGGATAAAGAGCCAAGGCTGCCCCCGAAGTTGGCAAGCCCCCTGCACAAAATTATCACCACAACAAATCTGCATCCTGTCAAGGTACCGTAACGTCTACTGTATTTGCTTTCTATTCAAATATTGCTTCAGAATTTAAACGGCTCTTAGTACATAGGATCATAATTGTCTTGGGTTGCTTTTTGTTGATGTAAAGCTTGTGATAGACTCTCTTGTTCACTTGATACAGTGAAGGAGTGCTGTCGTTTGAAACCTAGAAGAGAGTGAGGGACACAGCCTAGAGCCAGAGGAAAAGCTAGGCAGAGAGATGGGTTCAGCTGAAGCCTAGCTTCCACCTCATCTCACAGTGAGCTCCGGATCATTAATGGCTCCAGAGAGGCAAGGGAGCCAGGCTTTCATGTGTCAGTCTGTAATTGGCTGAGGTCTGTCCCCAGAGGGAAAGGACAGCTTCCCAGATAGTGACAAGTGAGGTGGCTGTCTTTGGATGAAGAAAGTTCCCTGAGGAAGGAGGCAGCTCGGAGCCCACAGCAGCCAACGAGCCAGCAGCAGGGACCTGGTACACAGGCCTGGTAAAGAGAATCTGGGTGGGGAACCAACAGCATCTACTGCGCTAATTATCCTTCCAGGAAATGTTCTGGAATGTAATAATGAACACATTTTTTTTTTCATGCAAGTCGGTATTTGATGCATTTAAGTGATACACTTCTAGTGAATAGTCAAATCACACAGATTTTCAAACTCAGTAGACCAACCCAGAAGTCCAAATGGCTTAACTGGGAAACTTCAAGGGCTATTGTGAACTATTGCCACTGCTATTTGCTTCATGTTTTATATATGACCTTTGTGTTTATTTGTAAACTGATTGTTTTTTTTTAATTGATCCAAATTAATATTATTTTTTCAGTGAGTCATCACATAAAACTCCATGTGTGCTACAATGATGCTGTCCTTTTTCAAATTTCAATGTCTACCATATGTCTTCATTCATAATGTATAGATTTGATAGTAATTCAGAGCTGTTTGGTGAGCAAGACAGTATGTTGGGTCAAAAATTGAAGTTTTCCCTTAATACAAAGTGTTAATGTAGTGAAATAGATTTCCTTTGTCTTTTACAGAAGAATCTGGAATATACTTCTTGTCATTAAAATAAGTGGACAGCTCTCATAAAGTAACTCTTTTGAAAACTAACACTCAAGTTCCAAATTGTGTATAATCTTATTACTTTACTGCTACATCCCTTTGCATATGGTCTTTGAAGCTCGAGGAACAAACAAATCAAAAAATACCTTTCATGTGGTCCTTCACCCAAATTAATTTTCTGGACCATCTAGAGAGATGACAGACTAGCAGATCCTTTCCCATACAACAGACAAGTGGTATCTATTCTGTTTTTATTTTTCAAAACTCAAATGTTTTACTTAACATTCTGAAAGAACCGCTAGAGGCAACACTTATGACCCTAATCGGGCAAAAAGGAAATTCAGTCATGAATCAGGTGTTTGTGTTTCTAGTGGAGATTTTATAGGACTTAGAATTTAACCTCTAAAAAATATTTAGCCTCTTCTGTTTCAGTCTTTCTTTCCCTCCCAGCACACACAGGAAAGACAGAACTGCTGTAAACAGTGACTCCCTCTCCGTGGCACTTCTATTAGGAGTGGAGCAAGCTGGAGTGGGAAGACAGGATTTTTCCCAGGGATACAGTATTTCTCAATGTAGAGAACGTGTGTGGTTTTACAAGGCCCTTGTCATTCCCCCTCTAGCCTGAGCATTACAGAATATTCTGGGTTTGATTGATTTGAAGAAGTTTCCTGTATGTATCTGATTCACTGTGTCTTATATCCGTGTCCACCCTTTGAGATTGCAGTAATCTCAATTATTGTGATAATTGAGTCTATGGAGTAATTTTTGATGTTTGCACAGAACCTAGTTCCTCAGGGTTAAATATCCTAAGAATTACTGTACCTCCAATTATCTTTAAAGGCACATATTTTGAGTAAATTTGATTAGGGGTATATTTATACAGACAAACTGTAAAGGTATATAAACTAAAATAGCCTACATTATATTTTTTAGAGCACTTGGTCTTATAAGAGAGACTATTCTATAATTATAGTACCTTCCTTCAGACCACACCTTGCTTTTTGTACGTATAAATAGTCTATTCACTTGAAAACCTTTCTTTTATCCATACTTTAGATAAAAGCTGCCCAGTTGCTTCTGTGGTGGCCCATTTTCATTGCTTTACCCCTTTTCAAGCTGGCACAGGTCTTCATAGGGCTTATTATAAAAAAAGTAACTAATAGCCACTCTACCAAATCAAAGACCTTTTAAGATAAGCACAGTACAACACTCGATCCAACAGTGCACCTTTTTGCTGCATTGTACCTAACACAGATACATTTGCACGGAGGTTAAGTGGCTGCTATAGCAATAAGGATGTTTGCTTTCAACAGGGACTTGGGGAATTGTGCTAATGCCCAGAATACAGAGATTATAATGGAGAAAAACAGAGTCACAGGAAAAATGACAATAGAGTTTAGCAGAGTCTCTAAGTGATTAGGAAACAGATGTGTGCAAGTGATCCTATCTTTTGATTATTAACATGATTTTTAAGCCCAGAATTTATTTATTCCTCTTCAGTAATTAATGATTCCCTTTATAATAAATATATTATTTTACAATGCTGCAGAGATTAAAGGACAGAAACTAATTCAAATATTATTATTTTGTGTGCAGCTATGTAAATGATTCAGTGAGCTCACTGTTGAGCTGTGGGTATATATCATTTTTTATTGTGTGTACTGCTGTATATTATAAAATAAAGTCTAATGTCTTAAACAAAAAAAAAAATCAATCATTAATCTGGGTTCTATTTGGGATTTTTTAAAGAATTCTTACATGTAAGTTTAGATCCTATCCTTAGATTACAAATGCTGTATACAAAATATTGAGCAAACAGCTTCAATTGATTGCAGTTGACAGCAGAAATATAAACAGGTAATTAATGATATATATTACGGTAGGGAAAGTTTTCAGCAAACTTTTTGTTACCAATAAGGATTCTGATTATACTTATTTCATGAAGTCTAATAATTTGTTATTGAGTGCTATATTTTAAGTAAAATACTAGGTTATATATCAATTTAGTAGTGTCAAAAATAAGTAAAAAACCTTAATTTAACAGGAACATTTAATATATGTTAAATTTTCAAGTAGGAAGCTCAGCATGGGTTTTACTTAAGTTAACAAATTATCTTCATGTCTAAAGAAAAGGATCTAATTCATGAAATCTGCCACCTGTTGTTTCCTAAGATTACCTGGGACAGGTATTTAGCTGTAACACGTAAGTTAACAAATACTGAATGAACTTCTGCTCTGAGAATACAACTGTGCCTATGTTACACACGTGTTTACATTACTGTATCTCACTATGGATTTTTACAGCTGTCCTATGAAAGCCTACCACAACCAATAAAGAAAAAATAAATACTCCTTATTACACTAAATTTGGGCTTAATCTGGGCATATATGGGAAGTGTGGGACTCATAATGCATCAGATTGGATAACTCTCTTAGAATCCCTTTTTAAAGCTATTTTTGCTTTCCGCTTTGACCTATTCGCATTGGTGATTAGAAGCATATTAGGAAAATTTCCAAAGAGAAATGTAGTCAATCAGTAAGTAATACACCTTTTATTTTTAGACTTCTTGTCAGTAAAAATCTTCATTTCCTTATAATTAACAAGAATGAATGAGAATTATGGTTTTCCTAGCCATGAAATCCTAACAGTAATGTTAACTAAAAGTAGTGATTGCTCTGTTAGTTGATTCTATATATAAAAGGTGTACAAATATGCCATGCTTATCTTTAGTGAAAGTGCTTTTAACAGAGATAGTGAAACCATGATTCCTACTGGCCAACTAACACCCTAGTTTAGCTGGATGGCAAATCACTCGATAACTGATACACAGAATTCAAGAGATTCCATAATGTCAGGGTCCTTCTGTATTAGTTTTACAACTTGATCAGTGGCAATTTGCATTCTCATTTAAATTAACACAGTAAATACATGACCATAAGAAAGACTTTATTTGGTAATCAAAACTGACTACCTAATTTGCACATGGAAAATTTCTCAATGAATTTCTAAGCTCACTGGGATTTCTTCTAGATTGTGATGCTTATAAATGAGAATCCTCTGCTGGCAGAAGAAGCAGCTCTGAATAAATGCTACAAGGTGATGGATTTGATTTGTGAGAAATGTATGAAGCAAAGAGACATGAATGAAGTACTGGCTATGAAAATGCATTACATCAGCTGTATCTTTCAGAAATGTATTAACTTCTTAAAAGACGGAGAGAATAAACTGGACACTCTGATCAAAAGGTACTGTTTTTTCCCATGTCATGTATAAAGTACACTCAAATGGATAATGTTCCATTATATGAGATCTCATTATGGATTTAAAAATTAAACATTTTAGCAGCAGATGTTAATGTTGAGATCACATTTCATCTGTAAGAAACAAGGGGCACTCATAACTAAATTGATTATTCCATTCTATACTCTTTACAACAGTGCTTTTGTTATCACCAGTTATAGGTGAGAAATCTGAAGTTTGGAGATGTTAAATATCATGTGTAAAATCATACAGCTAGAAAGCAGCCCAAGTCCAAATTTGAGGATAGGAGTGCTTATGCCATAATTGCTGCTCTGGATTCACAGTGGCGCTCAATGTATCTCTGTTTCTGTACCCAGGAGAGCTGTGTGTTACCCTTGTTCTCTGACCCCTGGGGGTCAAATTCTCCGATAGTTTTACTAAGAAAAGAGAACTAAGTCAGAAGGGTGTGACTCAATGAGAGTTTTCATTCTTTGTACAAATAACTGACATGGTAATAAGTAACTAGCTAATCTGATAACAGTGTTTAGTATGTTTTATGTCAGGGGTTACTTTTATAAATACATCTCTAAGCCCCTAAACCTGATAAGGCCTAGCCTAATGCGCAGGTAGAGCAGCAATCTGAATTGAGTCTATCCTCATGATGTGAAGACCCAATGAAAATCTTATGCAGCAAAGAAGAAACTACTCAAAGTTCATGGGTTCAGCTGGGAGGAAATGCTTAGTAACTCAACTCCTTTAAAAAGTAACTCTAGTTACTTTTTAAAAAATATCTTTCAGCTTGTTAAAAGGCCGACCTTCTGATGGCTTTCCAATATATCAAGAAAAGATCATTAGAGAAAGTATCAGAAAATTTCCTTACTGTGAAGCTACACTTCTCCAGCAGCTCGTGCGAAGCATTGCTCCTGTTGAAATTGTAAGGCTCTTCGCAACTAAGTTAACTCTATCAGTAAGACCTAATCACCATATTTTGTACAATTAAAGTCATGTTCTCTTTAGCATTATTTATTTATTTAATAAAGACTTAATTCTTTATTATTTTAGAAAAACTTCAGAAGCAAACATGGAGATAGGTTTGCCTGTTAACACTGTTTCTGTTTATCCATTTCCCCTCTCTCAATCCTCTTCTTCCATTTATATGGTTCATGGTTTAATAAACAGTATATCCTTATGTCAGAATATAGATTGTTACAGTGGATACTTACATTTTTAATGCCTCTGTGAAAGCTTAACAGTGGGTACACATCCACTATGTGATACAGATCCACAGTTGTTCAGGTGTAGTGTGTGAAAAACCAGTACAAAATCCCATACTAGATGAAAGTAGGAATTGAATGTCTGCGTTGATGGTTTCCTGTCAGGGGATGTGAGAGGATAAGTCATGAGAAGGCTCATTGTGTGTCCTGCTAAACAATCTCAAAGGATGTCCCAGCTTCTTATGTTCTACTTTAATGCCTCTGATTTTATAAATTTTCCATACGTTAAAAAAAATCTATTTATACTTGCCAGTTATGGGAAGTAAATTTTAACTTTATTATCTATTCTTTAAATTATTTACTGCCCTTTTGTCATATATTTATTTAAATAGTATGAAAGACACTCCCTGCCTTCCCTATTTTGAATAGGTTTCAGTTTACCTTATCTACACCAGTTATGCTTTTACGCATTTCAATCAAATCCTTTATCAGCCTTTGTCTATTAGGCAAGAAACTGATCCTGACACTATTCCCATCCCTGGTTTCCTCCCTCCATCTGGCAATGTTGGTTCTTCTCTGCCTTCTCTAGGCTGTTATATCATTCTCAGTCTGAAAAATCGGGACTAAAAATGGGTTCCAGGTGTTCCTTTATACATTGACTTAACCGACTCAGAACCATGGAAGAAGAAAGACCTAAGCAGACAAGATGATCTCATGAAGTTCATGCACTGATTTATTCCTGAGAGCTCTCCATGATTTCACATAGAGATTCTTTCCCCTTGCTCTTTAATATGCTTGGCTATTTGGTGTTTAAGCTTTTGGAAGATTCAGGTTAGCAAATTATGAGGGTGGTGTATCAATTATGAATGTGTTTTGGCTGTGCATATCAAACTCCAGCCAACTATGAATTAAATAGATAAGGGTTTAGTTATTC
This sequence comes from Globicephala melas, assembly GCF_963455315.2. Lineage (NCBI taxonomy): Eukaryota > Metazoa > Chordata > Mammalia > Artiodactyla > Delphinidae > Globicephala > Globicephala melas. The sequence continues at coordinate 68,736,617 of NC_083322.1, read as the reverse complement.
TTATATACTCAGAAGCCCAAAGGTAGGCAGACCAGATCGGGCACAGTAGCGCAGAAATGGACTGAGGACCCAAATACTTTCCTGTTTTTCCACCCGATATTCTTTAGCCATACAGATTATCATACACATGCTTATGACCTCAGAGTTGCAAGGCTTCTCATGCTCTTCCTCCAAGCTCACATTCCTATCCTAGGCAGACAAGCAAAGGAAATTGGTCTGTAGCTGGAAAACATAAGCTCTCCCTGAAATGCATGCTGACCTGTGCTCTTAGTGGCACAGGTGGAAGTGAGTATTTTGGAGAAATGGGTATTCTGGGGAAATGCTTTTGGCTGGTCTAAACACTGCTGCTCTGACTAAATTATGTTTCTGTTAGTAAGGAGTTGGGGGAATGGCTATCAGAGAAGCAATTAATAGTGGCTGCTGTGGGATATTTCCAGCACTAACAAGTGTAGCTGACATTGTACCTTCAAGGGAGAAAACAGAAAAACTAAAAATAGCAGCCTGGAGTATTTTTTAAAAAGTCAAAGCAGGTTAGTGTAAGGCTCAACAATCCATTTTAACCCTGTATCATAAAATAATGTAGTTAGAGTGTATGGTGTGTGATTGATATTTATCCTAGTGATCTGAGCCATCAGTAAAAAGATAGTATTTATTTAATGCAATTTAGAAAAATTTCTCTCTTTAAACATTTTTGTTCTTTAAGAGTTACATGTTCTGCTCTCCGGAGAACTTTATTTATCTGCAATGCTTGTGGTTGTGAGTGTCCCAGATAGCCACTGTTTACTGCCTAATGGCTTCCGGTATCCTGCAAGTTCAAAAGCCTCTGAAGCAGTGTTAAGCTTGTCCCGTGCCATGGTGGTTCTCATGGCTGGCTGCCACGAGGGTCCCCTATGGTCCTTTCTGACAGTGCTGATGCCTGGGCCCTCATGGAGGGGTTTTGATTCCCTCCGCCTACTGTGGAACTCTGGCTTCCACCTGTGACAGAATTCAGCAGGAAGTGTGAGGCATGGCTACACTTAAGAAATGCTGCTCCAGCATTGTAACAGATGATAACTGTTAAAGATATTTTGCTTTCTCAATTGACAGTGTGTATTTTAACATCTGGAAGGCTAGCTAATGTCTCTGATTTTATAGGATACATTGAATAAAGCATCCTGTTCGTTTTTAGGCTGCATATCTTCTATAGGTGGAGCTCTGGTGCCTAAACAGATTCTTATTTAACAAAGTAGATGACAAGATTTTGCACAGCAAGAAAGAATTCTTGTCATTCAACTGTGACAAGAAAGATTTCATGTGGTTACTCTACTGTACCGTCAATTTTTTTCTGAAGCAATAGTTCACATTAACAGCCATACTTCTAGCAAAAAATCCTTTAGTTTTACCTCCAGTTACATCTGTGAGAATGTCATTGCTTTCTGACTCCCACAAAAGTCCTGTTGTGGGGGAGATTTTGAACATCTCAGTCACTTTTACAAAAAAAAAAAAAAATGTAATTGTTGTAAAATCTGTTGAATATATCATACTCTGTGGGCCAGACTGTTGTCTGATCAAATACTCTACTTTTAAGGCAGAATAATTTTATAGATTAATAAGTGTTCATTGTAACATTTAAGTACCAGTAATTCTCAAACTTTTAGTATGTTTCAGAATTACCTGTAATAATGCAGGTACATGGACCACATCCTTAGAGATTCTAATTTAGAAAGTATAGATCAATCTGAATTTTTAACAAGTTCTCTTCTGAGCACAACTGCCATAGACATTCATTCCTTATGAAATTATTAACTTATATCTAGTATCTGAGGTTTTATTTCACTATTTTTTTCTCACTGTTATACTATCTTCATTCCAAAAGAGAATTCTCAGCCCTTGAATGTGAAAGGAAACTCAGTCATCATTTGTTTTCAGGAGGAGTAAGGCGGTTTTCAAAATGAGTACAGTGTAAAACAATGTTCCAAGGTGGTATTTGTAAAGCTCTGTTGTGTACAATTGATAAGGTAATATTAAAACAAATAAACTTAGGAAGAAAAGGCAAATGAAAATTTAAATTATGAAAATTGGCAAAAATTTAGTTGGGAATAAAGAAGCAAATTGGAAAAACTCAGAAACAGGAACTGTTTTGAGTAGGTAAGACAGCTCGATACCCTGTAATTGCTCTAAATAGGTCTTAATAGTATTATGCTAGGCTGATAAACATTCAAATAGGTCTTAATAGCATTATCCCAGGCAGATAAATATTTGCCCTTATAATTTCCCATGTAAAAAAATTTCATAACTCCTCTTTAGCAAGCCATTCTGATTTTCAGTAGCCATATGATAATTTTCATATTTTTTGGTTTTTCTTAATACCCTAATGCAATCACATCTATGTCTTTTTAATTTTAAGAGTTTGGAACATTTCAGTAATAAAGGTGATAATTTTTAACTATTAGAATTGCAGACCAGCATCAAGTAAATAGTTTAAAGTCTTTAAAACACTTACATTGCACTAAACTTTTAAGAATTAAGATAAACATTTGTGATGTGCCCTATAAATTGTCCCTCAAAATATGTATATTGTCTTAATTCTCAGAAGGAAATTCCACTCTGAGCTCATTGTCATATATCTGAAATCTTTGTGTGCTTACTGAATAATCCTAATTGAAAAAATACTTTTATTCTAGAATAAGGCCAGTTTTTTTCTCTCTGAATATTTGGATCCATGACTTACCTGCCATGTACTTTGTATAGAAAAAGGTGTACTCAGAAAGGCATCTATCATTTTGTCATAGTCTGTGCAGTCTCTCGCCTTAATAATTTTGTCTCTTGTTCTTGACATGTCTTCTCTGTAGTCTTTCAGTGGTGATTTCAGAGGTTTTTTTCCTCCTCTTCTAACCCACTGTAGGGTTCTGATCCCACTGCATTCTCTGTACTTACCCAAGCCATCACTGGTCAGGTGGGTTTCGTGGATGTTGAATTTTGCACCACCTGTGGAGAAAAAGGAGCAAGTAAAAGATGCTCAGTGTGCAAAATGGTAAGAATGAAGTTCTTTTCAGTTCATTGACATCTGGTTTAGATTTCATCCAAATTGATAATTGAGTTTTAATATTCTGTAAATATAATAGTTGATGTCTGTTTTCTAATAAATTCTAATCCATTAGATATAAAGTATTGCATCTAATATTTTAAAATAATTTTGGAAGAGAACTACAGGATAAATGTAGTTCTGTGCCCTCTCTATGTTCTGTCAAACTCCCAGGCTGCCCAACTTCTATGCTGACTACCCCCAAAAAGCAAAGAATATGAATGAATGAATCAATATGAGAAAACAAGAGAAAAATTATCCATAGGGGACTGAGACTGGTGCAGATATGAGAACCTACAATGGAACAGTTCTAAATATGCAGTCTTAAATCTTCTGATGTTGACTTTAACTACAATCTCTTCATCAGCTCTTCCTTGTAAAACTACAACTCCCTTCTGACTGTCACGAATCTTTAAGCTTTCTGGATTACTACCCACTTCTGTCAGAATTATCTTTATAAAGGGCATATCTGAATGGGTTCTTCTTCTCACATACAAATGTCACCCACATGCATGCGTCTATACATTCACTTTACCCTATAGATTATGTTAATTTCCTCTTGTTTTTTAAGGTTGAAATTCTTCAGCATATTCTTCTGTAACCTATCATATTCTGCTATAACCTACTTCTCCAGTTTCATTTCCTTTAATTACTTACTTCTCTGAGCCTCAGTTTCCTTATGTGTGAAATCGGGCTAGAGTTGTGAGAATTAAATGTGACCATCTATATTGATTAACTACTGCCACATGTAAAAACACTCTAAAATATTTTACTTAAAACAACAATCATTTATTTTTTCTCTCATGTCTGGGGTTGGCTGGGGCACTTGTGTTCCATGTGTTTCTCATCCTCCTTGGACCAGCAGGAGGTCATTTAAAATAAAGCATAGAAAAGTTAACATTTTTACAGCACAGTACTTGGTTGAATGTCATAATTGAAAAATTATGCGATTACACCTCTTGAAAATAAACGTACAATTGCCTTCAGGTAATATATTGCGATCAAACCTGCCAGAAAACACATTGGTTTGCACACAAGAAAATCTGTAAGAGTCTCAAGGACATTTATGAGAAGCAACAGTTGGAGGCTGCCAAAGAAAAGAGTGAAGAGGACAACAGTAAGTGTATAAAAAGCAAGATCATACTGTTGGTCAGTGGGGAAAGGAAGAATCAATGATACTAACACAGGACACACAGGAACCGAGTCTTCTCAGGGGACCAAGGAAGCTTGGGGTTAACCAACATAAGGATCACGCTTAAATGCATCCCTGTTTTGAGTCCCTGGGATAATGTACAAGACTGTAGTCAGCCTAGCTATCACTAGAAAATGAAAGACATAAAATTCTGAGGATGGGACTTCCCTGGTGGCGCAGTGGTTAGGAATCTGCCTGCCAGTGCAGGGGACACAGGTTCGTACCCTGGTCCGGGAAGATCCCACACGCCGCGGAGCAACTAAGCCCGTGGGCCACAACTACTGAGCCTGTGCTCTAGAGCCCACGAGCCACTACTACTGAGCCCGTGTGCCACAACTACTGAGCCCGCGCGCCTAGAGCCTGTGCTCCACAACAAGAGAAGCCACTGCAATGAGAAGCCCGCACACTGCAACGAAGAGTAGCCCCCACTCACCACAACTAGAGAAAGCCCGCACACAGCAACAACGACCCAATGCAGCCAAAAATAAATAAATTAAATTAAATTTAAAAAAAAGATTCTGAGGAATATCGTTTATTCCACATTCTACGTTATGACTCATGAGACTGCCCTGGAACCATGCACTCTTAACGAGTTGTTACTTATATTTTGCTCACAAGGGATTTTAAGGTCTTTGAATACGAAAATAATTAAATTTCCCCTAATGGCTACCCAAAAATTTTAAGGTCGGAAGCCTTTAAATTTCTTAACTATGAAACTTCAGGTGAAATTACAGAGTAAATCTATAAATTACAAATTAACTTGAACAAATTAAATTTCTACAAGTGTGAGGGCAGTGAGTTCCATATTATTTTTCCTCTCCCTCCCTCCTGAAGTATATGACTCATTTTCATCAGGAACAGTGAGTTGTTTGAGCAATGATTCATATATTGGAGAAGAGAACCGCCCACACTACCCAGAGGATATATAGCACATTCTGGGGAGTGATAGTTTGAAAGCACTGCCCAGGTGATTCTAACACTAAGCACGTCCATCTCCACCCCTCAAGGGACTGTGTCCACTTTACCACCTGGTGGAGAAACACTACTAGTGGGAACGGATGATTGGTACAAAGCTGAATTCATACAAAATTAAATTTTTAGAAATAAATTGTTAAGAGAATAGTCAGGCTTTCTGACTGCCGTGCGTTCTCCCGTTTTCTGAACCAAACTTGTATATCCTTTATGTTGACAGGTACTAGAGAAGCCATATGGGAGGACAGTCAGTAGAATGGGAACTCCTGGCTGTTAGACATCAGCCCGTATCACACACCATTCTACACCTTTATTCTCCACAGATGTAGGATAGGCTTTATTATGCACCACTTTATGGATAAGGAAATAGCCTTGTACAGGCAGTTACCTAACCAAGCACGTCAAGCTAACTCATGGCAGAACTGTATTCGAATGTGGATTTTGCCAGTCAGCAATCCTGATTTCAAGGCCTGAGTTCAAATGCCAGTTCTGTTCTTCTCCTAGCGGTGCAACTATGAGCAAGTTAACAAACCCCTCTCTTCTCAGTTTCTCCATTTGTAAAAAATGATAATAGAGATGATACTTGGCCTCATGGTTGTTATGAGGATTAAATGATTGAATACACGTAAAGTACTTAGAAGAGTGTCCAGCACATGGTAGGAACAAAATGACTCACTTTTTTTCTTTTTATCAGATGGCAAACTTAATGTCAATTCTAACTGTGTTAATGAAGAGCAGCCGGAGGCTGAAACAGGAATCTCCCAGGAGGACTGCAATCCTAAGGATTCTGTGGAAGGGGAGAGAGAATCTCTTCAGAGTGGTGCTGGGCTGGAATGCTTACAGGATGCTCCTGCAGGTCCACAGCAGTCCGAGGAGTAAGAGCCGGAGCAGGTGCCAGCGTGGACAGTCCTCACCCTGGCGGGCAGCTGGAAAACTCACGAGACTGTCCTCCTTGCCTCCACACCTGCATGGCACTGTGGCAGGATTCCACATTTCACAGAATACGTGCTCTCCAGCAAAGCTCTGTCTACCAAGCCCTAATTTCCTACTGATTCTGTTCAATAATTGGTCACATATTCCTAGGGAGAAAAATTTTTTTTTCAAAATGTAGGAGAAACATTTCTATTCCCTTTCTGAGGCAGGCTTCCCAGCAGTTGTTCTCAAAGGAAAATAAATCGCCTTTTAAAGAAGAAATATAGGTTTTAGGGAACACAGAGGCAAGCAGAACAGTTGTAGGAGAGAGGAGATTTTCAGGAAAGAAAAATTTTATAGCCATAGAGATGGGTAGTTAAAAGAATCATAACTTATATGTAAATAAAATGCATATAAATAGCATTTACAATAGTGAAGTTCTACTTATTAAGGTGCAATGAAGATATGGTGATATATGTATATGTAGAGCTGATTCACTTTGTTATAAAGCAGAAACTAACACATCATTGTAAAGCAATTATACTCCAATAAAGATGGTAAAAAAAAAAACAGATGCAATGAAATGAAGAAAAGCTACATGTTAAAGGATCTTTGCCATAGTTCACCTAATTGTAGTTTTTCTACAGAATTTATCCTGAGCAGCCTGAACTTTATATAGTTCCTGCAGTGGTGTTTTATCTACAGTCTTTGTACCTTCAGAAATGTCAAATCCCCCAGGAGGAACTAAGGCATAGCCACAGTTATCTCAGCATGTGCATTTAAAAAGATATCTGACGGAACTGTCAATTAAACAAAGGCTAAACATACTGTGTCCACAATTATAAAACTAACTCATGTGCCATTTTCCACTTGAAAGGCTTTTACCTTCCTGTAAGCTTTTCATATGGCTCTTCCTGTCCACAAACTGATTTGTAACTGTCACTTATAGACTGTCCTGGCATCAGTTTTTAGTGTCTGAGTATTTAAATAAAGCTAGAGTATGAGATCTGAAGATAGTGCTGTGTTTCAAAGTTTCTTGTGTTGATTTGTAAAATAAATTGTGCCTACTGATATCGCTACCTCACATCTTGTTTCATAGTGTTTTGCTGTCGAGGGTGGCAAATATTAAAGAAATACTAGAGAACTTAAAACATTTTAGGAAACTTAGCAAATACTGGAGAACACAGTATAATTATTTTAATATTCACAATTGCAAATCAAAATGACTAGAATTCTTGCCTCATTTCACTGATTAGATTTTTCTGTCTTGCTGCTTTTCCTCTTCCTTACACTCAGTTACTTTTCTCCCAGTGCCAACACATACATCTTCTGCACACCCTGTACCATGCTGCTCTAGGAAGACTTCATGTGAGTAAATCACAGTTAAGTGGGTAGGAATTCTACAGGCAGATTTTACCTGAACCTGTCAATCATGATGAGCCTCCTTTCACTCATCAAGGTACCTCAATCTACACACTGATAAACATTTATCTTTGACCAGAAAAATAGTCCTCCCAGGCCTTCCTCTTCCACAAGTATGTTTTTTAACCTGAGTTCCCGGATTCTAATTATTTTCTGGGTGTGTGGTATCATCATGGTCCCTGTCTTTGGATAGCATGGAAGGTTATGAAACAGCAGAAGGGAATAGGAAAGTCAAGAGATGAGGCAACGTAGAGGTAATTTTCCCTTCATTGAAATGAATGCTAATATGAATCAGAACTCTAACAAAGCTACAACTGGCATTAATAGTAACTTTCCAATTGGACAAAGGGAACTTTAGATATAAGCCATGTCAATATCAAAATTTCCATGGATGTATTTCAAGAAAGGGGTGGTTGGGCTTCCCTGGTGGCGTAGTGTTTGAGAGTCCGCCTGCCGATGCAGGGGATACGGGTTCGTGCCCCGGTCCGGGAAGACCCCACATGCCGTGGAGCGGCTGGGCCCGTGAGCCATGGCCGCTGAGCCTGCGTGCCTGGAGCCTGTGCTCCGCAAGAGGCCACAACAGTGAGAGGCCCGCGTACCGCAAAAAAAAAAAAAAAAAAAGGGGGGGTGGTCAGAAGATGGAGTTTAAGAGAAATGAGGTTGGTTCTCATTATACTCCCTTCCTTTGTCATAAATAACCAAAAATAGATGTTTCCATTATAACACCATCAAAACAGGTGTTACCCGTTTTTTTGTTTTGTTTTTCAATATGCCATCAAGAAACTTCTTAAACAAAAATAGACCTAAAGGATAAGAATAGCCTTACTATTCCAATATGTCTTATACTTAGAGCAGATGTAATAGAATATTAAATTAGCCAGTGGGTTTATTAGGAAATTGGATTCTGCTTTTTGATCCAATAGGTGGTAATAATAGCTACCACTGAAAGTTACTGTATCCCTGAAGTTATCTTGTTTAATATTCACAACAATCCCATGAAGTAGACTTTATTTTTATCCCCATAACACAGATAAGGAGGCTAAAGTCTAAAGAGGTCTACTAATGTATCCAAAAATACAGAACTGGAACTCAACAAGGTCTGCAGTTTTGACTACAACATTGTACACTCTTAATATCACTGTAGTTTCTCTGCAGATGTAAGATAATAATAGAGCTCTGAAGACAAGCCATTATTTTACAGGATGTGGTAGATAATCCCTAGGCTCTAAAAAAGATGAGTGATTTTAGTCATCATGACGTATATGAGTTTACTTGAGTTTTAATATTATTGGATATTAAACTTAATAGAAATTCTTAAAGTAGATGTTCTTGCAGTGTTTTTATCTTAGGATCATCTCCCCTGCTTCTGAAGCAAATCAGTCCCCTTCTTGAGCGGGAGGTAGATGTCTTCCAGTTCTCATGGTTTACAACTAGGCCAATAAGGATACTTTTCAGAAATTTTACATTCCTGAAGCCAAAGAGGGAGGATGTTTGTTTGTTTGTTTCTCCCTTGGGACAATTATAAATTACAGGGATTCAGTTCCAGAGCTGCTAGAGCTGACATGTAGAGGTACCTGAGAGAATGTAGCCACTGAGCAGACACAGACAAGAGAGGGATAAAAGGAGGGGAAAATGTTGAATCCACTGGGCTCTGCACTGGGTTTATGGGGTTTGGTTAAATGAGCAAATTTCTCATCTGGCTTTCTATAAATCAGAAACAAAGAATCAGTAATACATCTTGTGACAACTAGAAAACAAATGGGATCAAATTTCAAAAGTTAAATATACGTAAATATAACAAAGGAAAATGAAGGCACATAAATTAAAATTTTTGAGATTTATATGCTCTTAGAAAAAGTACAAAGGCACATCAAGTTTTGGATTAGATTATAGTTATTTTGGTTGGAAAAGAAGCTCAGTACAAGGTGTTTCTGCACCTCTTTACTGATGTTTATTTTGGAAAACCTCGTATTTGCTTGAAATTGTATAGAGATTAATGCATGCTTATGTAAATTAAGACGATATTACAGCATCATTTGCATAGATGAAAAGCAAGATCTTAATTTCAGAAAAAGAAAATTTCTTCTCATAATAATTACTTTAGCAGATAAACAGGAGATTCTGCCCCCACCCCCGCCAAAAGGTGGCTCTTAGCCTAGTTTCTATGGCCTTTAAGGACTAAGTTCTAGTTTTATAAATCAATAAAGGCATCTTTTTAAATGGTGATCTTAATTTGTCTAGAATAAATCAGGTAGCTATGTAATTGATCAATTCAGGGCAATGTAGCTAGATAGTTCATAAACTCACATAAAACTACTTAATCGCAAGATGATTCCAAATGGATAAGATTTAAATGTGAAAAAAATTATCAATTCCAGAAGAAACCATGAAAAAATTCTTAATGACTTTGGCATGAAGAAGGTCTTCCTAAATGTGACACTAAACTCAGAAGCCACAAAAGGAAACAAATTCAACTATATTTTAAAAAAAAATCTGAACACTTCTGCTTCTGGGAAGATGGAGTAGACATACTTTTCCTTATTCCTTGTACTAAGTAAAACTAAAAACCCTAAACATTATATATAAAACAATCAGAAGAGGGCAGATTGGCTAGGCCCCGCAGGATCCAGGCAATGACCCTTTGTTTTTTTCTCTGGGCTTTTTTTTTGCCTCATATATAGCAGATTTGAGGTGGAAGAAGCCAGCAACATGGAAACACCAACAACTACAGACAAAAATAAGCTCCAGCAGACAAATGCCTGCTCTGTGGATTTGGGACTCAAAACTGAAACATCGGGCTTCCCTGGTGGCGCAGTGGTTGAGAGTCCGCCTGCCGATGCAGGGGACACGGGTTCATGCCCCGGTCCGGGAAGATCCCACATGCTGCGGAGCGGCTAGGCCCCTGAGCCATGGCTGCTGGGCCTGCGCGTCCGGAGCCTGTGCTCCGTGACGGGAGAGGCCGCAACAGTGAGAGGCCCGCATACCGCAAAAAAAAAAAAAAAAAAAAAAACTGAAATATCACATCATACCTAAATTTCAAGTCTACACCAGCCTGCCCTACAAATTTTGGACTTGCCAGCCTCCACGATGCCATGCGGCAATTCCTTAAAATAACTTGCTCTCTCTATATATGCATGCACCCAATTGATTCTGTTCCTCTGAAGAACCCTAACAGACTAGGTGCCCTAGTTTGAGCTGCTAAAACAAATTACCATAGATTAGGGTGGTTGAAACAGGAAACATTTATTTCTCACAGTTCTGGAGGCTGGAAGTTTGAGATCTGGGTACCAGCATGGTCAAGTTCTTGGTGAGTGTCCTGTTCCTGGTTTACAGAGGGCCACCTTGCTGTGTCCTCATATGTCAGAAAAGGCAGGCTAGCTCTCTGGCCTCTTAGAAGCATGCTAATCCCATTCATGAGACTCCGCCCTTATGACCTGATTACCTCCCCAAGACCTTACCTCCAAGTACTATTACATTGGGAATTAGATTTCAATGTAAAAATTTTGAGGGGACACAAACATTCAGTCTATGATGGTAGGTATAGTTCCTAAGGGGCACAACTGCTATTTAACAACACAGAGGTTAGGGGTGCCCACTCTCCTCGATATCCAAGTATAACTTCCCAATCAGTCCTCCATATTGTCAGTTTCACATCTGTGGATTCAACCAGCTGTGGAGCGTGTAGTACTGTGCTACATATTTATTTTTAAAAATCTGCATATGAGTGGACCCGAGTAGTTCAAACCCAAGTTGTTCAAGGGTCAACTCTAACAGCCAACATGTATTGAGCACTTTCTTTGCGAAAGCCACTCTACCTGTTACATACATGATCTAACTTAATCCTTGAGACTCTATGAAGTAACTATTATTGTTATTTTAAATAAGAGGAAATCAAAGCCTAGAGATTAACTAACTTGTCCAAGTAACATAACTGGTAAGTGGAAGAGCTAAGCTAGATGTGTCTGATTCCAGAGCCTCAGCTTGAAACCACAACCCTCCACAAATCTATGTATCAGTGTTTTCTGTTTCTTAGCTATAAGATCATCTGATGGATCCTGAAATAAATGTGCTTTCTCTTGAGCCCATTTGAATGGGTCTTTGTTGTTTAAAACTAAGAACTTAATTAAAAACACCCTCTCAATTGTGTGTTCAATTTTGGTAGAGTTTTAGATTACTTAAGTAAGGACCATGTCTTCTGTTTTGTGCTCTTCTGCAAATGGTATTTAATATAATGTTTTCCAATCATGACCACTAGTAGCCCTTCTTTCTTGAACAAAAAGTGCCTAGTATTGAGGAGCGCGTTTTAAAGCAAATCTTTTTCTTTGTACAAATGAGATATATTTCCATTAGTTCTCTAAAAAGGAGATTAAGTAAAATTTGTTAGCCATATTTTTGTAATTGGAATAAATTGTTCATCCTTTTCAGTAATTGTGGGATTAAAAATAAAATATCAGGGCTTCCCTGGTGGCACAGTGGTTGAGAATCCACCTGCCAATGCAGGGGACACGGTTTTGATCCTCGTTCAGGAAGATCCCACATGCCGCGGAGCAACCAAGCCCGTGAGCCACAACTACTGAGCCTGCGTGCCACAACTACTGAAGCCTGTGTGCCACAACTACTGAAGCCCGCGCGCCTAGAGCCCATCCTCCGCAACAAGAGAAGCCACTGCAATGAGAAGCCCGTGCACCGCAACAAAGAGTAGCCCCTGCTCACCACAACTAGAGGAAGCCCACACGCAGCAACGAAGACCCAACTCAGCCAAAAATAAATAAATAAAATAAATAAATTTATAAAATAAAATATAAGACTACACATTCTTTTTCTATTCTTTTAGCGGTTAACCTGGAGATTACAATATCGCATCCTCAATTTACTGCAATCTAATTAAAAATTAATACTGCTTATGCAGTTTATGAGCCACCTTAAATCTGAGCCAACATATACCATTTCCATCATGAAATGGATTGTTGCTTTACCTGCCCAACATTATTGCTTGGTGGGTCTAATGGTACTCAGTTCATGATGAGTTCAATTCAGGCTCCCAGTTCTAGAATGCAGTAGCATGCCTAGAAACTACTATTTGACCAGTAACTAGCGCTCTGCTTCCGTATGACCCTTGAAGACTTCACTGTGATACCTCTCAGCTTGACAGGGGCTTCACAAGGCATCCTTGCTTACAACAAACACTTCTAGCACCATGGATTAGGCTGGGTTATTGTATTACTAATCTATTACTACGTAGTAAACTACCCCAAAATTTATCAGCTTGAAGCATCAATAAGCATTATCTCATACAGCTTCTGCAGCCAGAAATAGAAGCAGCTTAATGGGGTGGTTCTGGCTTGGGGTTTCTCAGGAGGGTGCTGTGAAGCTTGCAGCCACGGCTGCAGTCATCTGTGGCTTAAACTGGATCTAGAAGATCTGCTTGAAAGGTAGTTAACTGGGTCTGGAGGATGGCTTGCAACTCACTTGGTTGTTGGCAGAAGACTTAGTTCCTTATTTGCTTCTGGAAGTAGGCCTCAGTTCCTCACCACATGGGTCTCTCCAGAGGACTGTGTAAGTGTCCTCATGACGTGGCAGCTGGCTTCCTGCAGAGTAAGTGATAAGGAGAGAGAGGAAGAGAAGACTTTGATTCTTTCTATGACCTAATCTTGGAAGCAACACACCATCATTTTTCCTTAATATCAGCCACTCACCTACATCAATACCTAACTTTTTCTTCTCCTCAGCTGCAACCTTCTGCCAGGGACCATACCGGACTTTGCAGATTCTGGCTGTGCACAGAATCACAAGTGCCCACAGGGGGAAGGAGATCACTGATTCTCAGTGACCGTTCACTACTCCCTCTAGGGTTTTCATCTCTTGCTTCTTTTGATTTCAGCCCCACTTCTCCAGTGTGTCTGTGGTACAGTGTGATAGTGTCTAGGCACCAACAGATAAGGGGAAATGTCCCTCTGCTTTTTTTTTTTTTTTTTTTTGAGGTACACGGGCCTCTCACTGTTGTGGCCTCTCCCGTTGCGGAGCACAGGCTCTGGACGCACAGGCTCAGCGGCCATGGCTCACGGGCCCAGCCGCTCCACGGCATGTGGGATCTTCCCGGACTGGGGCACGAACCCGTGTCCCCTGCATCGGCAGGCGGACTCTCAACCACTGCGCCACCAGGGAAGCCCCCTTCTGCTTTTTATAAGCTTTAGATCTAGCGCTTTAGCTTAGCTGGTGAAGATCAGCAATGCGTTTTGGGTTACCTTACATGTCCGGTTTTGTGTCTCAGCACAAGGCAACTGCTGAAAGCTTTTCTGTTTTCCCTTCCCTCTAGCAGAGTGCTTTGGTGTAGGCCAACCACAGATCATAAACCCACACCCAGAACTGGCATGTGCCTCCAAAGGTGAGAGTGAAAGTCATACAATATGGTGTAGTCATACAATGGAATACTATATAGCAATGAGAACAATGGAATTATTGCTGTTGGCAACAACATGGTCAATTTTACAGTTTTATAATGTTGAGTACAAGAAGCCAGAAAAAAATAATTCAACTTCTATGATTCCATTTATATGCCTTTCAAAAACAGACACAATAAATATATGGTTTAGAAATCAGGAGGATGGGTGGATAGTAATAGGTCATTGGACTGGTAACAGGAATGAGGAGGTTTTTAGAGTGCTGGTAAGGTTCCATTTCTTGATCTAGGATGCCTGTTACATGAGCATGTTCATTTTTGGAAATTTTTTTGAGCAAAACACTTATGACTTGTATACATTTCTATATACATGTTTTACTTCAAAAGAAACAAAATGTAGGAATTATTTTTCCTTGGTGTTTCTGTTTACATTCAAATGTTTCAAATAATACCACAATAAATATATAATATGCTAATCACAGAAAAGTTTAATGTATAACTGAAAACTACTAGGATTTCTAGAAACCCCAAGGATTATCTCAGTGTAACTGTGAGCATTTGGACAGGTTCTGTGTCTTTCTCTTCAAGGTATTTTTCCTCTCGTGTTGGAACTGTGTCCCAGTTCAGAGAGGTAATAGCCATTGCCGATCGCTTCAAGGACCTTACAAAAACAGCATCTTCTGGGTCATCAAACATAGTTCTGAAAAAATGGCAATTATGTCAGAAAAAAAATCAGTTAGACCAATGTTTAATTTAAGTGAATCAGTGCCATATTTTTCGTTTATCTGTAGTGTAGTACCACTGACAAATAACTTTTGGGCCCTACTGACAAATGACTTTCAGGACAAGTAACACCATATTATATTGTATATATTGTTTATTTTAAAAATAGAGTGAATATATTTGGGATCAGCTATAATAGGTCTCACATATTCAAGCATTCATATTTCAAATCAGTGGTTAAATGAAATGATTAAAAAATATATATAGATATCATATGCATATTAGTATCTTATGTACATTTTATTGAAAAGTTATTATAACTTTTAATTATAATTATTATTAATAATAGTTAATTATTATATAACTCTATATTATACTATATTTTGTAAAAGTGCTTGGAGATACTGTTTTTCAAGACTGAATCCAAAGAAAAAATTCCTAAGTGCAATATTAAAACAGAATGATGATTTTAAAATTCATCAATATTCATAAATTTAATGTTTTTCATAGTTTATGAACTATTTCTTTTGAAAATGTAAATTCCAGTGAATATAAAATGTTAATAATTGCTCTCACTGAACATATTTAGGGGAACAGTAAACAAAGAAGTAAAGACCTTCATTTACAATATCAGGTAATTCTTAAGGTTTTTTTTCTATGCTTACTTTCAAGATTTTGTCTTTTTCTTTTTTAACTTTTTTGTCTAACTTCTCCCTCCACCTCACCCCACATTTTCATTTATTTTAGGTTATAATAATAATATTAAAAAATCTAAATATGTCAAATATGAATACATAGTTTGAACTCATACATCACAGGAAGACAGCAATTTTTCTGATCTATTGAAGAGTTAGTCATTTTTTTAACCCATTAAAATCCATTTTGGGAAATGGGAATAATCTAGGGAATCAACACGATTATGAAATAATCTGGTAAGAAAAGTAAAGTTTAAAAATCACTTACTTGTCTACATTATTCGCAAATGCAAAGTCTAAAAGAAAAATTCTAAATTAGTATTTTTCAAATGTTTAGTCAACATTTTAAAACAATGAAATAATGCTATAAAGGAAAAAGTCTAGAGCATAGCTCTCTGGTTTTTGAGCAATCATTTAGATAAATAGTTCAATCGGTCAAAATTGCCATGATACCTAACCTCAAACTCAAATTTTCTTTCAGATATAGTGCCTTAGGTGTGTCTAAGGTTTTAAGGCAAATTCTTTAATACAATACACGTCTCAAAACTCTGAGAACAAAATGCTCAATCAATTTAGTTACCAACGGAATCCAAATGGAAATTTTTATAATTAAGATACTCAGTCTCATGTGCGGAAACGGATCCGTTTTCTTTTTTCAGATAGGCACATGCATCTGTAAATGGACTAATAGACCAAATGAGGAAAAAATATTTAGGGCAGTTTAAACCTCTTGGATTCTTGGCATTAACTTCAAAGACACAAAATAAACAAATCCTAGATCACAAGAATCTACATCTTACCTAGCTTTGGAGCTCAAAGGCTAGTCCTCAAAGCTTGGATTTCTTATGGTATCTTCTAGAGACTGTCATTACTTTGTTTATTCCTCTCCAGAAGGCCCAGTGCCAGGCTAGTGATGGAATGTACCAGCACCTGTTGGGCCAGCAAAGCCCACAGTCTGAGCTCTTGCCAACTCACAGGCAGCAGGGAGCACACAGCCTCTGCCTTAGGAGAGGGGTTCAAGGCATCGTTCCCTTCACAAGTGGCTAACCCAAGTCTCCCATGTCTTTTTTCATCTCCCCAGATTCTTTCTACATTTTTAATTACAAAAAGCTCACATTTTACTTTTGATGAATATAAACAAGAAAATAGTAAAAAGTGAAATCTCCCTTTGACCTGTCCAATTCCTTATATCAGAAGTATCACCATTAAGAGTTTTGTATGTATGCTTCCAGCCCCCTATGTGCGTATGCACGTGCACTCACGCACATACATATACACAAAGATTTGTTTGCTGATGAAATTCTAATTTTGTCATTATTCTGCATTATATTACTCCACAACATATTTTTTTGTACTCAAAATATACCACGGAATGATTCTAAATCCAACTGTTCATATTGTATGGATGTGCCATAAGCTAACATTCTATGAGTGACCATTTAGATTTTCTGTTTTTCTATTACAAAAAGTTTCAATTAGCACTTTACACATATATTTTTGTTCATGTGTGCAAATACTTCTGTAGGAGACAGATTTCAAATTTAATTGCTGTGTTGAATGTGTTGCACATTTTATATACGGGTGGATACTGTCATATGCCATATGACCTTCCAAGAAAGTTGAACCAGTTTACCCTGGTTCAACTTTCTTGGAAGAGTATGAGTTGTGCTCTTTTCTCCCCTCAACTTCACCAACCTTTTCAGTGTTTGCCTACCTGCAGGATGAAAATGGTATCTCATTGTTTTAATTTGCACTTACTTGCTCACTAGTGAGGCTGATTGTTAGACATCACATTTTTTTCCTTCTATAAATGTCCGTATCTTTTGTGACTAGTTTTCAAATTGATTTATAGGAGTCCTTCGAGATAATGGGCATTAACTTTTCCTATTGTATGTATTGCAAATATTTCTTCCAATTGTGTCTTTTAATTTTGTTCCTGAAATTTGAAGAAACTTCAAGTTGTCCTTGCTTCTCAATCTATTTGGAATACAATTGATTTCTTTCTCATTTTAGGGTTAAGAATAATAAAATCAAAATGTGGTGTTACAATTGCTTTATAAACATTTTCAAGAATAGTTTATTTCCAATAAAAGAATTTAGAGTCCTAAATGTGCATGTCACAGTAAGAACAAATATAGAAACTATAAAAACTATAAGGCACAAGTTTTAAAAACTTACATAGTGAGTTTTATTAATTTTATTATATATGTTTGGTTTGTAGAAAATGAGGAGATTGATTACGGTCATGCTGCCAATTTGGGGGAGGCTTATAGTCAGCCTTTCTATGAATTAAGAATGTGAATTAAGAAGAAAAAATGTCAAATGCAATGGAATACTCTCCCTATCCTTTCTTCCCTAATTTTGTTTTTGGAGGTTTGATATGAAAGAAATGTAAAGCACTAAAGGTAGCAATCAGCTATCCTCCTCACACCTGAAAAACTCTCTAGCCCTGAAAAACAGATGGGAGTTACCATATATTGCTTGTTACTGGGTGTATTAGCTATTTTTAAGAGTGGAGATTTTCTATCCCGAGATTCCTTTCCTACCACAGCATGGCTTACCCCCACTAATCCAGTAAACATTCAGTTTGAGCATTAGCTTTTACATGAACTAAAAGAAAAAACAAGGAAGTGGCTGACCAAGAGAACAGTCCAACTTATCATGCAGTTGATATGTGTCAGATCAGGTGTTGCAATGGTTTGCATATTAAGCATCCTAACAGCCAAAGGAAGATATTACCCCCATTTTAAAAAACAGAAAGGTGAAGCAAATTCATGTCCAAAATAAAAATTGTAATTACTAGCAGAGCTGGTGTTCAAATCCAGGAGAATCTGATCTAAACCTTGCGTTCTTGCCTCTACATTGGTTGTTCTCTGGTGGGAGTACGCATCAGAATCACCTGAAAGGCTTGTTAAAACATAGCTTTCTGGGTCCACCCTGAGTTTCTAATTCAGTAGATGTTGTTTGGGGCAAGAATGTGCATCTGTAGCAAATTACTAAGTGATGCTGCTGCTGCTGATTTGGGGACCACACTTCGACAACCACTGCTCTACGCTATAGCCTTCTGCATCCAAAACGTGTCCTCCAGACATTACTTCTATTCTATAGGACATATAGGGGATAAAGGGACACGTTGAATTATACTTTGTGGAAACAATCATACAAATTGAGGCATTCCATAATGTAACTGGCCTGGTCCCTACAAAAAGTCATGGAAAAAATTTAAGACTATTTTATTTTTATTTATTTATTTTTTTGCAGTACGCGGGCCTCTCACTGTTGTGGCCTCTCCCGTTGCGGAGCACAGGCTCCGAATGCGCAGGCTCAGCGGCCATGGCTCACGGGCTCAGCCGCTCCGCGGCATGTGAGATCTTCCCAGACCGGGTCACGAACCCGTGTCCCCTGCATCAGCAGGCGGACTCTCAACCACTGCGCCACCAGGGAAGCCCAAGACTATTTTAAAAGAGAAATCTGCCACAACAACCAAATGTAATCGTGAACCTTGACTGGATTCTTGTTTGAAAAAGCAGCTGAGAGACCTTCAAGATGGCGGAAGAGTAAGACGTGGAGATCACCTTCCTCCCCACAAATACAGCAGAAATACATCTACATGTGGAACAGCTCCTACAGAACACCTACTCATCGCTGGCAGAAGACCTTAGACCTCCCAAAAGGCAAGAAACTCCCCACGTACCTGGGTAGGGCAAAAGAAAAAACAGAGACAAAAGAATAGGGACGGACCTGCACCAGTGGGAGGGAGCTGTGAAGGAGGAAAGGTGTCCACACACTAGGAAGCCCCTTCGCGGGCGGAGACGGCGGGTGGCGGAGTGGGGGGGGCGCTTCGGAGCCGCGGAGGAGAGCGCAGCCACAGGGGTGCAGAGGGCAAAGCGAAGAGATTCCCGCACAGAGGATCGGTGGCGACCAGCACTCACCAGCCCGAGAGGCTTGTCTGCTCACCTGCCGGGGCGGGCGGGGATTGGGAGCTGAGGCTCGGGCTTCGGAGGGCGGATCCCAGGGAGAGGACTGGGTTTGGCTGCGTGAACACAGCCTGAAGGGGCTAGTTCGCCACAGCTAGCCGGCAGGGAGTCCGGGAAGACTCTGGAGCTGCCGAAGAGGCGAGAGACTTTTTCTTGCCTCCTTGTTTCCTGGTGCGCGAGGGGAGGGGATTCAGAGAGCCGCTTAAAGGAGCCCGGACACCAGAGACGGGCATGAGACGGTAAGGCTGCTGCTGTAGCTACTAAGAAGCCTGTGTGCAAGCACAGGTCACTCTCCACACCCCCCTCCCGGGAGCCTATGCAGCCCGCCACCGCCAGGGTCCCGGGATCCAGGGACAACTTCCCCGGGAGAACGCACGGCGCACCTCAGGCTGGTGCAACGTCACACCGGCCTCTGCTGCTGCAGGCACACCCCCCATCCGTACCTCTCCTTCCCCCCGGCCTGAGTGACCCAGAGTCCCCGAAGCAGCTGCTCCTTTAACCCCATCCTATCTGGGGAGGGAAGAAACGCCCTAAGGCAACCTACACGCAGAGGCGGGGCCATATCGAAAGCTGAACCCCAGGTGCTGTGTGAACAAAGAAGAGAAAGGGAAATTTCTCCCAGCAGCCTCAGGAGCAGCGGATTAAATCTCCACAATCAACTTGATGTACCCTGCATCTGTAGAATACCTGAGTAGACAACAAATCGTCCCAACATTGAGGTGGTGGACTTAGGGAGCAACAATATATATATTATTTTCTTTCTTTCTTTTTGTGAGTGTGTATGTGTATGCTTCTGTGTGTGATTTTGTCTGTATAGCTTTGCATTTACCATTTGTCCTAGGGTTCTGTCTGTCCGTTTTGGGATTTTTTTTTTTTTTTAGTATAATTTTTAGCACTTGTTATCATTGGGGGATTTGTTTTTTGGTATGGTTGCTCTCTTCTTTTTTTTTCTTTTTTTTAATAATTATTTTTTATTCAATAACTTTATTTTATTATTACTTTTTTTCTTCCTTTTTTTTTTTTTTCTCCCTTTCCTTTTGAGCCGTATGGCTGACAGGGTCTTGGTGCTCCAGTTGGGTGTCAGGCCTGTGCCTCTGAGGTGGGAGAGCCGAGTTCAGGACATTGGTCCACCAGAGACCTCCCAGCTCCACGAATATCAAATGGCAAAAGCTCTCCCAGAGATCTTCATCTCAACGCTAAGACCCAGCTCCACTCAACAACCAGCAAGCTACACTGCTGGACACCCTATGCCAAACAACCAGCAAGAAAGGAACGCAACCCCACCCATTAGCAAAGAGGCTGCCTAAAATCATAATAAGGTCACAGACACACCAAAACACACCACTGGACATGGTCCTGCCCACCAGAAAGACAAGATCCAGCCTCATCCACCAGAACACAGGCACTAGTCCCCTCCACCAGGAAGCCTACACAACCCACTGAACCAACCTTAGACACTGGGGGCAGACACCAAAAACAATGGGAACTACAAACCTGCAGGCTGCGAAAAGGAGACCCCAAACACAGTAAGTTAAGCAAAATGAGAAGACAGAAAAACACATAGCAGATGAAGGAGCAAGATAAAAACCCACCAGACCTAACAAATGAACAGGAAATAGGCAGTCTACCTGAAAAACAATTCAGAGTAATGATAGTAAAGATGACCCCAAATCTTGGAAATAGAATGGAGAAAATACAAGAAACGTTTAACAAGGACCTAGAAGAACTAAAGAGCAAATAAACAATGATGAACAACAATAAATGAAATTTTAAATTCTCTAGAAGGAATCAATAGCAGAATAACTGAGGCAGAAGAACAGATAAGTGACCTGGAAAATAAAATAGTGGAAATAACTACTGCTGAGCAGAATAAAGAAAAAAGAATGAAAAGAATTGAGGACAGTCTCAGAGACCTCTGGGACAACATTAAGTGCACCAACATTTGAACTATCGGGGTCCGAGAAGAAGAAGAGAAAAAGAAAGGGACTGAGAAAATATTTGAAGAGATTATACTTGGAAACTTCCCTAATATGGGAAAGGAAATAGTTAATTGAGTCCAGGAAGTGCAGAGAGTCCCATACAGGATAAATCTAAGGAGAAACACACCAAGACACATATTAATCAAACTATGAAAAAGTAAACACAAAGAAAAAATTATTAAAAGCTGCAGGGAAAAACAAATAACATACAAGGGAATCCCCATAACGTTAACAGCTGATCTTTCATCAAAAACTCTGCAAGCCAGAAGGGAGTGGCAGGACATATTTAAAGTGATGAAAGGGAAAAACCTACAACCAAAATGACCCTACCCAGCAAGCATCTCATTCAGATTTGACACAGAAATTAAAATGTTTACAGACAAGAGAAAGCTAAGAGAACTCAGTACCAGCAAACCAGCTTTACAACAAATTCTAAAGGAACTTCTCTAGGCAGGAAACACAAGAGAAGGAAAAGACCTACAATAATAAACCAAAACTATTATGAAAATGGTAATACAAACATACATATCAATAAGAACCTTGAATATAAATGGATTAAATGCTCAAACCAAAAGACATAGACTGGCTAAATGGATAAAAACCAAGACCCGTATATATGCTGTCTACAAGAGACCCACTTCTGAGTTAGGGACACATACAGACTGAAAGTGAGGGGATGGAGAAAGATAATCCATGCAAATGGATATCAGAAGAAAGCTGGGGTAGCAATTCTCATATCAGACAAAATAGACTGTAAAATAAAGACTATTAAAAGAAACAAAGAAGGACACTACATAATGATCAAGGGATCAATCCAAGAAGAAGATACAACAATTGTAAATATTTAGGCACCCAACATAGGAGCACCTCAGTACATAAGGCAAATGGTAACAGCCATAAAAGGGGAAATTGACAGAACAATCATAGCAGGGGACTTTAACACCCCACTTTCACCAATGGACAGATCATCCAAAATGAAAATAAATAAGGAAACACAAACGTTAAATGATACATTAAACAAGATGGACTTAACTGATATTTATAGGACATTCCATCCATAAACAACAGAATACATTTTCTTCTCAAGTGCTCATGGAACATTCTTCAGGATAGATCATGTCTTGGGTCACAAATCAAGCCTTGGTAAATTTAAGAAAATTGAAATCCTGTCAAGTATCTTTTCCGACCACAACGTTATGAGACTAGATATCAATTACAGGAAAAAATCTGTAAAAAATACAAACACATGGAGGCTAACAATACACTACTTAATAACCAAGAGATCACTGTAGAAATCAAAGAGGAAATCAAAAAATACCTAGGAACAAATGACAAAGAAAACACGACAACCCAAAACCTATGGGTTGCAACAAAAGCAGTTCTAAGAGAGAAGATTATAGCAATACAATCCTACCTCAAGAAACAAACATCTCAGATAAACAAACTAACCTTACACCTAAAGCAATTAGAGAAAGAAGAACAAAAAAACCCAAAGTTAGCAGAAAGAAAGAAATTATAAAGATCAGATCAGAAATAAATGAAAAAGAAATGAAGGAAACAATAGCAAAGATCAATAAAACCAAAAGCTGGTTCCCTGAGAAGATAAACAAAATTGATAAACCATTGGCCAGTCTCATCAAGAAAAAAAGGGAGAATACTCAATAGAATTAGAAATGAAAAAGGAGAAGTAACAACTGACACTGCAGATATACAAAGAATCATGAGAGATTACTACAGCAACTATATGCCAATAAAATGGACAACCTAGAAGGAATGGATAAATTCTTAGAAAAGCACAACCTTCTGAGACTTAATGAGGAAGAAATGGAAAATATAAACAGACCAATCAAAAGAACTGAAATTGAGACTGTGATTAAAAATCTTCCAGCAAACAAAAGCCCAGGACCAGATGGCTTCACAGGCGAATTCTATCAAACATTTAGAGAAGAGCTAACACCTATCCTTCTCAAACTCTTCCAAAATATAGCAGAGGGAGGAACAGTCCCAAGCTCATTCTACGAGACCACCATCACCACGATATCAAAACCAGACAAAGATGTCACAAAGAAAGAAAACTACAGACCAATATCACTGATGAACATAGATGCAAAAATCCTCAACAGAATACTAGCGAACAGAATCCAACAGCACATTAAAAGGATCATACACCATGATCAAGTGGGGTTTATCCCAGCAATGCAAGGATTCTTCAATATATGCAAATCAATCAATGTGATACACCATATTAACAAACTGAAAGAATAAAACCATATGATCATCTCAGTAGATGCAGAAAAAGCTTTTGACAAAATTTAACACCCATTTATGATAAAAACCCTCCAGAAAGTAGGCACAGAGGGAACTTACCTCAACATAATAAAGGCCATATATGACAAACCCACAGCCAACATCATTCTCAATGCTGAAAAGCTGAAACCATTTCCACTAATATCAGGAACAAGACAAGGTTGCCCATTCTCACTACTATTATTCAACATAGTTTTGGAAGTTTTAGCCACAACAATCAGAAAAGAAAAAGAAATAAAAGGAATACAAATTGGAAAAGAAGTAAAGCTGTCACTGTTTGCAGATGACATGATACTATACATAGAGAATCCTAAAGATACTACCAGAAAACTATGAGAGCTAATCAATGAATTTGGTAAAGTAGCAGGATACAAAATTAATGCACAGAAATCTCTTGCATTCCTATACAATAATGATGAAAAATCTGAAAGAGAAATTAAGGAAACACTCCCATTTACCACTGCAACAAAAGGTACCTAAGGAGACAAAAGACGAGTATGCAGAAAACTGTAAGACACTGATGAAAGAAATTAAAGATGATACAAACAGATGGAGAGATATACCATGTTCTTGGATTGGAAGAATGAACATTATGAAAATGATTATACTACGCAAAGCAATCTACAGATTCAATGCAATCCCTATCAAACTACCACTGGCATTTTTCACAGAACTAGAACAAAAAATTTCACAATTTGTATGGAAACACAAAAGACCCCAAATAGCCAAAGCAATCTTGAGAAAGAAAAACAGAGCTGGAGGAATCTGCCTCCCTGACTTCAGACTATACTACAAAGTTATAGTCATCAAGACAGTATGGTACTGGCACAAGAACAGAAATATAGATCAATGGAACAAGATACAAAACCCAGAGACAAACCCACAAACATATGGTCACCTTGTGTTTGATAAAGGAGGCAAGAATATACAATGGAGAAAAGACAGCCTCTTCAATAAGTGGTGCTGGGAAAATTGGACAGCTACATGGAAAAGAATGAAATTAGAACACTCCCTAACACTATACACAAAAATAAATTCAAAATGGATTAAAGACATAAATGTAAGGCCAGACACTCTAAAACTCTTAGAGGAAAACATAGGCAGAATACTCTATGACATAAATCACAGCAAGATCCTTTTTGACCCACCTCCTAGAGAAATGGAAATAAAAACAAAAAGAAACAAATGGGACCTACTGAAACTTAAAAGCTTTTTCACAGCAAAGGAAACCATAAACAAGGCAAAAAGACAACCCTCACAATGGGAGAAAATATTTGCAAATGAAACAACTGACAAAGGATTAATCTCCAAAATTTATAAGCAGCTCATGCAGCTCAATATCAAAACAAACAACCCAGTCCAAAAATGGGCAGAAGACCTAAATAGACATTTCTCCAAAGAAGATATACAGATTGCCAACAAACACATGAAAGGATGCTCAACATCATTAATCATTAGAGAAATGAAAATCAAAACTACAATGAGATATCATCTCACACTGGTCAGAATGGCCATCATCAAAAAATCTACAAACAATAAATGCTGGAGAGGGTGTGGAGAAAAGGGAACCCTCTTGCACTGTGGGTGGGAATGTAAAGTGATACAGCCACTATGGAGAACAGTATGGAGGTTCCTTAAAAAACTAAAAATAGAACTACCATATGACCCAGCAATCCCACTACTGGGCATATACCCTGAGAAAACCGTAATTCAAAAAGAGTCATGTACCAAAATGTTCATTGCAGCTCTATTTACAATAGCCAGGACATGGAAGCAACTGAAGTGTCCATCAACAGATGATAAAGAAGATGTGGCACATATATACAATGGAATATTACTCAGCCATAAAAAGAAACGAAATTGAGTTATTTGTAGTGAGGTGGTTGGACCTAGAGTCTGTCAAACAGAGTGAAGTAAGTCAAAAAGAGAAAAACAAATACCGTATGCTAACATATATATGGAATCTAAGAAAGGAAAAAAGAAAATAAAAAAGGTCATGAAGAACGTAGGGGCAAGACGGGAATAAAGACACAGACCTACTAGAGAATGGACTTGAGCATATGGGGAGGGGGAAGGGTAAGCTGTGAGAAGGTGAGAGAGTGGCATGGACATATATACACTACCAAACGTAAAATCGATAGCTAGTGGGAAGCAGCCGCATAGCACAGGGAGTTCAGCTCGGTGCTTTGTGACCACCTAGAGGGGTGGGATAGGGAGGGTGGGAGGAAGGGAGACGCAAGAGGGAAGAGATATGGGAACATATGTATATGTATCACTGATTCACTTTGTTCTAAAGCAGAAACTAACACACCATTGTAAAGCAATTATACTCTAATAAGGATGTTAAAAAATAAATAAAATAAAATTTATAGAATACAGGATCCTAAATGGGTCAAAAATCTAAATTCACTAGGGCATGTTACTAAACCTAATAGCAGGTTTAGCTGTTGTGACCAAATAAACATATTTCTTTAAAAAGAATTGCAGAACAAAAGATAGATGTATTCTCGAACACTGAAAATATCATTGAACCTTACACTAACCTTGGACACTGTATACTCTTTGTTGTGTGAGAAAAGTTAACCTCTTTTTACTTAAGTCACTGTAGTTGGATTTCTGTTACATACAAGAAATTAAATTCCATCTAATGAAACATTACTGAAGATATTCAGGTTATACTTGCATATGATCACCGTCTATGAGAGTACAACAAAATAATAGTGCTTATTTCTGAATGGAGGAATTGCAGATGATCTTTATTTCTTCTTTATATTTTTCTATATTATCAAAAACTTATAGCCTTAATTGTTGAAATTATCCAGTGTCAATCGTAATAATAGCAATTGCAGCTTATTCATTGAGCCCATTATGCTGTGCTAGATACTGGGGTAAGGACTTCAATGTATTATCTCGTTATAACATTACCTTATTTGATACACACAAATGAAGATGAAAGTTATATATTTAGGTAGGCTAATAAAATTGGAAAATATTTATTTCACTACATAACTTTAGCTTATTGTAAATTGAAGTTATTATTATAACTAAATTAACCAAAAGTTTGAGGAGTTTTCATTTCATTTTTTTCATTTTTTCTAAATACCTGAAGGTACTCTCTGGGCTGGTTTTTGCTTAAGTGGTGATCTTGGATTCCATGAGGCATCTACTTTTCCTCTGAATGCTATTGATTGAACAATATGAGACTTTTTATGGTTAAAAATCGTAATCATTGATCTTCTTTCTTTTTCTGTAACTTCTGATAAATGCAAAAAGTAATGTTATTATATAACATTATAAATAGATATGCAGAGTGATTCAAAATAGAATTACTTTTAAAAATGGATTTATCCCATGTTGTATGTGAACATCCTGTCAAAATTAATTTGTAAAAAGTTATTTCCATAGTCTTACAAGTGCTCAATATATGTCCCTCATGTCACAAGGCACAAATCAATCCTATCGCATCACATTCTAACACATCACCATGGATGATTGAAATTGCAGCTGTGCTACATCCCTTCTTTTCCTCATGGCTATGAGGAAGAAGAGGAATAAACATAAGGTTTTAATATATTCTCATTTAGAAGTTACTCAATTATAAGTTATTAAGAATGTTCAAAGCTGTAGAAAGGTAAGTAGATAGGTGATAAAGAACTTCTGGGTAAAATAGACCTCAAAAAATCTAAAATGTAATGCACTGAGGTTGATTTTTCTTTTTTGTGGCTTATAGAAATCAGACATACTAGTTTATGTACAATGTCTAAAAATATATCACATAGAAGTTATTATATATGTTTTAGTATATATATACATACATATTTACAGAATTTCAAAGAATATGACTTTTAGAACTTAAATAGGCCTATGAGGCTTAGTCCAATTGTCTCATTTTTGAAATAAAAAATT
Source organism: Globicephala melas (assembly GCF_963455315.2). Classification (NCBI taxonomy): domain Eukaryota; kingdom Metazoa; phylum Chordata; class Mammalia; order Artiodactyla; family Delphinidae; genus Globicephala; species Globicephala melas. The sequence continues at coordinate 68,709,068 of NC_083322.1, read as the reverse complement.
AAGGGTGCCGGGGGGTCAGTGAATTGGCATTCAACACATTACTGTCAAAACTAGAATCAAAAGGAGACATTTCCTCATGCTCAGTTAGATGGCCTTTCCTATAAAGTGGTCAACAGACATGAATTCCTAAACTATAGCAAATTTCATACAGCAAAAATTTCAAAAATAAATAATTGAAAAACTTTACAAAGACAATTATTTCCAAAAAACATCAGCAGTTTAAACCACTGAGTTATAAGACTGACTCTCAAATATTTCTCTGCAAGAAGAGGTGTTCTTACGATTTCCGTCAAGCAACTCTACTCCTGGAAGGTGGTAGATTGTGTATAAACGGTACAAGTTATATTGGCATAAAGGGTTTTGGTAGAGAGCTGCAAAGAAAGAATCCAAATTAAGATGTCAGGTTTCGAAATCAGTTACATTTATCACTTGATAAAATATGAGAAATTGCAAGATTAATATAAAACATAACAGTATGTAAAGCTCTGCTTCACAGACCAATGGTTTCACCAAACCCTTACTTATTCATCGCAGGACTTACTTTTCCTATCTGTTAAATTCATTCATTCAACAAATATTTTCGGAGTGCTTACTATCTACTAGGAACTGTGCTAGGTGCTGAGGACATATCTTTGACCCAAATCTGTCACAAATGAGGAAACGTTTAACATGTCCGTAAATTAATCAGTAAAGAAAGAACTCAATATCAGCTCTAGAGGGTTCTTGATGCTGCTCTTTATTAAAGTATTTGTTCATTAGTTCTCTTCTTCCAGTCTCAAAGGTCACATGGGTACCTGCGTGGAGATGGGCAGAGTTGTGGCACACTGTTCTATTATAATTTTCTTCCTCGGCTTCACACCATTGCACCTAGTTCAGAACATATAAATGCCAGTAGCAGCTTCAGATCTCAGCAGGAGTAGAGGTGAAGAGATGCGGGTTTTACATCTCATCTACCTCTGGCCAGGCACAGGGGACTCGGATTTCCTTGTGCGCAGGTGCTAGGATACTTAATGAACCAGGCTGGAGGTGGGAGGCATGCTGATGCGGAAGAGCTCCAGGCGCTTCTGACATGACATCCCTTAGGCATCAGCACGTAGGTATATTTTTTAAAATCTTCAGCTAGAAGTTGTATTTTATTTCCATGGAAAAGGTACTTTCCCTATTCTTCTTTAGATAATATTAAACAGGGTTATTGCAATACAATTTGAAATAAAACTCTTATAATTTCCACTTGGATATCTTTAGCTATTGTATTCCACCTACACGTAATTTCTAGAAAATACTCCTGGAAAAGAGGAGAACCACTAGATGGCAGTAGCAGAAAGAGCTCCAGCTTGTGTACAAAAACATCACTCAACAACATGAGGCTCATTTAACGTACATTTAAATCTAGGAGTACTGCTGTAGCATTTGACTAGTTATAAAATACAAAGAGGTTTGATAAAAGCATGAAAGTATTAAGCATTAGAAAGCCAGAAAAAACTGATGAATATTTATAAAGAAGAGCTTGCAACATAAAGAAGAGGGGGTCAAGGGGGATGCTTGAAAGACAACAAACTAGATAAAAACTGAAGAAGTTAATCATCTGAATGTTTTCTCTGCAGGCAATAAAATATTCTGATATTTGTTGTATAAGCACAAACTTTTCTGGCTAATAAAATCGTTATAGGTAGCTATTCGCTGTGGAAAACATGAGCTTTAGAGGGACTTAAAGCAGGCAATGGAAGACACCTGGTGCATAAGAAACAAAAGTTATAAGAGGAAAGGCAAAAAAGAAAATGTAGAGCCAGGGGCAACAAGAAAATTTAAAAGAAAGGAAATATGTATGTATTGGGGGAAATGAGAGGAAAAATGAAATGGATATTTTTCAAGATTTCTTAAGTGACAAAACTGGTTTGAATTTTAATCTCAAAAGAGAAGGAATTTAAAGTGGTAGCAAATAATTATAACTACAGGACAGGGAATAGAACGGATGTATACTAAACCAGTAATAAGGACAGATTTTAAAAGATCCACAGGGATCATACCTTGTAGTTTGAGCCAGACAAAGAAGAAAAAAGGTCACCCTTCAAGGGTATAAAAGCAAAACACGGCCTTCCCTGGTGGCGCAGTGGTTGAGAGTCCACCTGCCGATGCAGGGGACACGGGTTCGTGCCCCGGTCCGGGAGGATCCCACGTGCCACGGAGCGGCTGGGCCCGTGAGCCATGGCCGCTGAGTCTGCGCGTCCGGAGCCTGTGATCCGCAACGGGAGAGGCCACAACAGAGAGAGGCCCGTGTACCGCAAAAAAAAAAAAAGCCAAACGCAATTGTTTCTTGCAGTGGCTTCTCCCGCTGCAGAGCACAGGCTCCGGACGCGCAGGCTCAGCGGCCATGGCTCCCGGGCCCAGCTGCTCCGCGGCACGTGGGATCTTCCCGTACCTGGGCACGAACCCGCGTCCCCTGCATCGGCAGACGGACTCTCAACCACCGCGCCACCAGGGAAGCCCATCAAAACACAATTCTTTTTAATGAGAGTTCAGGAGGGAGAAAAATTCACAGATGCTTTAGTGCAGAAGTCTGCTCTGTGGTTACTGTCTTGGAGAATAACATCTGACACCTCATAACACTATCCTACATTATAGCAGCTGGGAGTAGAGTCTGCCTTTGCATATGATGTTAATGGAAAATGTACCAACATCTTTCAATGATGTTTACTTTTAGGATGCACTTCATATTCTCTTTTCCCTCTGAGAACACTACTATTTAATTTCTTTTCTTGGTTTTTCTTCCTAGTGCTTAGTTAAATAACTGCTTTACATAAATTTTAAAACTTCTGGCTTCAGCTAAACAAATCACCAAGTTTGGATTTACTACTATTACATTACTTATTAAAAAGTTGTCATAATACTAAAAACTTGATGCACTTATTGTGGTTCAACATTCATCTCATCATAAAATAAAATCTAAATGACAGCAAGTCAGAAAACTGGGCTATTAAGCCTAGTCTCTGACTAAATTAACTTAAAAACATAATTAGAATTAAATAATTTAAAAAGAATTTCATTTTTATTATTCTTCACTTTTTTTCTTACTCTTAAATGTTAGAAGGAAGCAATCTTATTTTTAATTATCTTTTTCCCCTCTATACTATTAAGCATTTAACATTTTGGATTTATGAGTTTTGGATTGATGCTACTAAAATTACCATAAATAAAGTTTCTAAGATATGATATTCGTTTCCTGTGTCTGAAAGTTCTGAAAACCTTCTATGATGTATGGGTACATTCCTTTAGAAACTATGAAGCGAAATTGTTTACACTTTCACTTTCAATAGGTTAATACTATTTAATCCACCTTCCCTCTAGGCTACTTATAGAGTACACCTTGGTGGCGCCAGCACTGTCTTGCTTATCTTAATTTGGGATTCTGAGTCTAAGCAATTTACATTTACCCAATAATATAGCAAAATGTTTCTACTACCTTACTGCACAAGCTTGAGTTACATGAGTCACATGTGTGAAGCTACTTCTTATTGAAAGAGAAGAGGGAAAAAAAGTCATCTAAATAATTGGCTCCAGTTAATTTTTTTTTAACTTTTAAGGCAAAATTTAAAAATCACCATTTAAATGAACCTGGATGTTTTTTAGACCACCTTTGAAGAAAGTTGATGTAATTAATAATGTACCAACATATCCATTTTAATAGATAGGAAAACGATGTAGAAAAGTTAAAAGCAGCTCCATCTGTGCCCACACAGAACAGCCTGTGGAAAGAAGCTCAACTGTCAATGATCAGACAGAGGTTCTGGCTCAAGGTTACTTAGTAAGGTCAGCATCTCCATTGTCACCATCTCATTTTAACTAAAATCTCTGGGCCACAGCATACCACATGATTGTACTGAATATGGAAATGATCCCTGATTTTTAAAAGGCAAACTTGGACTAAAGCAAGGGTTAGGAGAGTGAGGGATGCTGTTTCAAGACAAACAGCAGTGAAAGACCCAGTTGGCTCTTTTTATTGAGTGGACTGTTCTCTTGTGTTGTTTGGGAGGAGTGGTCCCACCTTGAGGGGCATTTCAGGGTAAAGAGTCTCAGATGACCAGACCACTGAGACCATAGTCCCACACTGACCTCTCAGCATCCCTCTTCACTCCCTGGCTATTTGCCATCAGCAGTGGACTGCGGCCAAATGAGGAAAGGCAGGACGTGCTTAAGAGCAGAATCTGTAAAAAATGGAGACCTTCTCTTTGAAAGGGGCACTTCCTGTCTCCAAGGGTGAATCCTTAAGTCTCTGCTAGGAAGCAAGTCTTAACAATTATGGAATGTAGGAGTTCAAGCATACTTTCCAATGCTGGAGCTTAATGCAACATAGAGAAAATTTGAGAAAAATGAGGAGACTAAAGATTTAGGAACAGGAGAATGGGTTAAGTATTTTGTTGCTGTTGTCGGTGGTGTTTTTTCTCTCTGCGCTGGGAAAGAGGCAGGGAGACTGAAGGTTAGTGAAAGTCCGCAGCCACAAGCAAATCTTTGACACCTGCAGATTTAGAAAGAGTTTGGAGGAGGGAAGGGAAGAGGAAAATGGAGCCAGAGGGGGAGGGTGTGGAAAGGTAGACTGCCTGGAGAGAAAAGGTGTGGCCCTCCTGACTCAGCCTGGAAGTCAGGAATTCCAGTTTGTAGGACCTCACACTCTGCAGCTGGTTTCAGGCCTCCCTGAAGCTCCCAGCCATGTGTATACTGGGTAATCTCTTGGCAGTTCTCCTCATTGCCAGTGGAGGGTGCAATGCTGAAATGGGTTAGAGGTTTACCCTCCAGGCTATTTTCTCACCCTACGAAGAACTGTAATTGAAGTGGAATAATAATAATAATATTTTAGCATTTTAAACAGTTTCATAACTTGAAAAGAAAAGTTTTAACACTTGAAAATACATGGGGGACTTCCCTGGTGGCGCAGTGGTTAAGAACCCGCCTGCCAATGCAGGGGACAGGGTTCGAGCTCTGGTCTGGGAAGATCCCACATGCCACGGAGCAACTAAGCCTGTGAGCCACAACTACTGAGCCCGCGTGCCACAACTACTGAAGCCTGCGCACCTAGAGCCCGTGTTCCACAACAAGAGAAGCCACTGCAATGAATAGCCCACGTACCGTAACAAAGAGTAGCCCCCACTCTTCGCAACTAGAGAAAGCCCACGTGCAGCAACGAAGACCCAACACACCCAAAATTAAATAAATAAATTAATAAATTTATATATTTTTTAAATACATGGATTTCTTATTGTAGTTAATGAGCTGAATCTAATCTGTGATTGCAAAGGAGGTTCATAGGAACTCAATCAGGTGACATTACTGCACAATATAATTAGTAGCTAGTAAATGCCAACATTTTTTTCTTAATTTTTTTAAATTTATTTTTGGCTGTGTTGGGTCTTCGTTGCTGCGCACAGACTTTCTCTAGTTGCAGCGAGCAGGGGCTACTCTTTGTTGTGGTGCCCAGGCTTCTCACTGTGGTGGCTTCTCTTTGCGGAGCACGGGCTCTAGGCGTGCGGGCTTCAGTATTTGTGGCACATGGGCTCAGTAGTTGTGGCTCGTGGGCTTAGTTGCTCCGCAGCATGTGGGATCTTCCTGGACCAGGGCTCGAACCCGTGTCCCCTGCATTGGCAGGTGGATTCCCAACCACTGCACCACCAGGGAAGTCCACCAACATTTTTTTGTATAATATCTTTAACCAAAATAGGGCAAGCGTTCAAACTGTGCATATTTGTTACCAAAAATTTTCAGAAAATGCATTTTTGTGTAACCTGACGCAGCATTTTCTCCATTTCAAAAAATAATCCCTCTACAAGATTCTCAGTTGGAACAATTTATAGTCACTATGATTTTAAGTAGAGGTCATTTAAAATGTTGTGACAGGCAATGATATGGACCTTATACTACCAGGCTGACCTAACAGCCTTTCAGAGAACTAGAAAAGGCACTCCTGCACCCCACCTCAGGGCTGACACCATTCTGCGCCCACATACACGGCTGGTAAGGCAGGCAAGGGCTGAATTTCAGACTCCATTTACCCCCCTTGCCGCCAGGCACTTTTGTTTAAGGCATAACACTATTGACTATGATGGGGCAACCTTGATTGCTAACCGCCAAATCTTACATTGTAAAATAAGCTTGCTTAAATTATTCAGTTCTTACATTTAGCAAATTGTCCAATCAGTTTTGCATCGAGCCCCCTCAGTTCTGTAAGAAATATTTAGGCTGAGAGTTACAAAACTATAAGCTCCATAAAGGTCTAGATAGGGTCTTTCTTGTTTACTTTTGTATCTCCATCTAATAGTGTCCTTAGTGAATGCATGATAAATATTTATTGAATGAATGAATGATAAACAAAAGACACAAGGCATGAGTTTAAGTTTCAACATTCCTTAGTAGTCTGGTTAAAGCTCTGAGCCCTGCATTTCTACCATCAAAGAGGGAATAATTCTAATCACATCATTGGATTGCTATGAAGATTTAAATGAGAATATAATAAGAAAGCATTTTCTCAACATTCAAACATGTTATTATAATTATTATTCAAAATGTCAGTTTTTTAAAAATCTATTTACCAATCAGCAGAATTTCTAGACTGTGTGCATCTTAATTCATTATCTAATTTACATAAACCATAATAAAACAATTTTTTGTTGTTACTCCTTCAAACCAATTAATGCTTTACAGAGTTAGCTTAATATTTGAAGCAATCCTGAGAGGTAGTTATTAGCCCATTTTACAGAAAAATGAAGGTAAGAGAGAGTTCAAGATCTAGTATAACCAGTCTTTTAATCATTTAAAGACATTTTAAGCATTTGTTCAGCACAGAAAGGCCAGGTAATTCAAATATGCAGGCCAATCCTGATAAGTCTTTCACAGACCTTATCACGTCTCAAAAATGAGCATTGAATTCCTTAGAACTTGGGGTACTTTTAATAGTTGGGTTTAAAGAATCTTACCTATAAGAACTTAAATCATTTCTCCTTAATATAGTAGGTATAACTGATTAATACTCAAAATATTTGAAAATTTTAATAACTATGTATTGAGCTGATTAGAAGCTCCACCATCAACACCACTTTACACATATTCAAAACACTATCTTTGGCAATTCTGAGAAATGAATAGAAAATAAATAGGAAAAAACCATCTATTTTATGACCTTGTATAAAGAAGTCTACAAACTCTGAAGTTCGAAAACCCATTCACTGCTCTGAGTCTTTTCCCTTGGTCCACCTAGAACCATTTGTTCTGAATTGCAATCGTGTACCAGTTTATTTACCCTTCGACACTATAAGCTTAAAAACAAACAAACAAACCAAACAACTATAAGCTTATTGAGAGTAGGAACTGTGTATTATCTATTTTTCCAACCCACCTCACACCTTCTTCAAATACTGAGGTCAGTTCCTTGCTGGGTGCGATTCAATATATATGAATTGTTTGCTGTTCACCCAATAGGAAGATTACATTAAAACGTGCTCTTTTTTTTAGTGTGGGGGGAGGGAGTGTCAGTTTTACTAATATAATTCACATATCACACGGTTCACTAATTTTAAGTATACAATTCATGGTTTTTAGTATATTCATAGAATTGTGCAACCATCACCACGTTCAATTTTAGAACATTTTCATCACCCTGAAAAGAAACCCCAGACTGTCACTCCCCAGACCCTCATCCCCCCAGCACTGGGCAGCCACTATTTAAAAACAGTTACCTCTCAGTGTTGCTGTCTCGATAATATGTGCCCATTCTGGACATTTGTATAAATAAATGGAATCATATAATATGTGCTAAAACTGCCTTTAGAGGTAAAACCAAAAACACAGATTTAAACATGTACCTCCTTCTCTTTTTGCTTTCATCATTTCCATTTGGCATGCCATATCATTTCACAAAAACTGTTTTTCTACCTGTTCTTTCAAAAATGTATTTTTAAAAAGAAAAAGATCTAGTCTTGTTTTCAGGAAACTAAGTAGTTTTGTTATAAACACTGATCTAATTTAAATTCAAAAAATGAAAAAATGTCCTGTGTTATCACTATTTTAAGTTATGGCTATACAAAAGTGCAAATTAATACTTAGGGTCTTCAGATTTAGCATTCCCTTTAATTCCTTTACTGTTGCCTCAATGTTTGTTAACTCATTGTGGTGCAGCCGGAGTATATGCAACGAATGCAAAGAGTGCAGGCCTAAAAGAAATTAAAATATTTGTATAAGATTTTAAACATTTTTAATGCTAATTAAACATGCTACCTAAGCAAAAGCAAAGAATACATTACATCTGGTGAAGGGAGGAATTATTAATAATATGATGAATTATCATTAAGAATACAACAAAGCATAACAATTCAAATAAGTGACTGTAATTTGGGAATATAGAGCCAATTTCTTTCCACTGTTTTTTTTTTTCCTGTAGCAATGATTTTGTTTGATTCTGAAGGGGTTATTTTCGTTATCCTTATTTTGTTGGTTTTGTTTTGCCAATGTTGCTTAGTTTATAGTGCCAATCCAGGAAATGGTTATTCAAATCAGTATCTCCCCCAAACTGCTCAACTAAATATTTTCTTTACACAATGGGAAGCCAAATATTCCTATCATCTTATTGATTCTAAATTGCACATTTTCCCACATTTTTAACATAAGTGAAAGTGTGTTGTATCTTTGCAATAACGACATCGTAGTTGAATTGGCAAGGTTTCCTTTCTTCATGGAACAAGGAATCATACTGGATCTCAAAATTTATGATATTTCAATTCTGCAGCATGTAATACAGAAGAAAAATGTTTTGTACCATACTTCTTTGTATCTCATGATCCTAGTATATCATGTACTTTTATACCAGGCTTGAAATTGTCAGTTTAGAGATTGTTGCAGGTACAAAATTAACTCAGAGTGAAACAGAAATTTGGCTGGGAAAAATTACAGCCTGTAAAAATATTTAAAACTATTTATGAAGTCATTATTTTTTATTAATGCTCCTAAACATTAAAATTTGCTTCCACAATATCTAGTTTGTGTCCAACTGTGCAGTAGAATGGCAAAATTTCTATGCTAAAAAAAGATTCTTTTACATCTTGAATAAGATACATGACAATATTGAGCTAAAACCATAATCAAACAGCACATCTTAAAATGAAATGTACACAAGAACATTAAAAAATAACAGCTTCCATCATATATTTTCAACAGAAATGTTAAAACAGATTATTGCATGCCATGAGCAATACCATAGTTGAAAGTTATTATTTAACTGAAAATCAATTCAATCAAAAGACAAAATTTAAGACATACCTCGTATATCAAATATTGCATTGTTGTTTAGGTATAGTTCTGCCAGACAACAGTTTCTAGTTATAAATGTTATTCCATGGAGCTGAAAATGAGAGTTAGAGAACAATATTCTTTCTACAATAATCACATGTAATTACATACAGATATAAAAATTTAGTAAGAACCATAGAAGTTCAGCATTTGCTGTTTTTATTAATTATGTGCAACCTTTTGATCTGGGCCATGAGTTTATGTCTGGATTGTCTTTGAAGATACGTATGATAAAAAGGGTGCTTTTAGCTAACTTAATACTCGAACTTCTCTTACCACGTCTCCACCAAACTCCCTGAAAGGTTTTCAAAGCCTCTGGAATCTGGCCTATCCTTTTGCTCTCACAACCTTCCCTACATTTCTCTGCCCTATAGTCACATTGGATTTGGCTCCATATATCCACTAATTCACCATCACATATTATTAAGTGCCTATTATGTGCCAAGGGCTCTCTCCTCCGATAATGCTGAATCGTTTCTGCATCTGTGTATGAGTCACGATTTCTCTTTGCCTGCATGGCTTTTCCTCCTGGTACACTTCTGATTATTCTTAAGGAACTGCCCTAGGCTGGCAAGGCCTATCCAACCATGCCTGAGCAGGCTGCCACAAGAAGTTTCCACTGCTCCAGGGATTTGTTGAGACCGTTCTTTGATCTCTTTGCATCTCACTGCTGTCTTCTTGCTCTGTTTTGACCCACTTTTTGTTTCTCTAAACTTCCACCTGCTCCAGCATTTTAAGTCAGATCTCCTGAGAGATGGTCTAATTCTGCAGTCAATGCTCTACCTTCCCTCCCCAAGCTCTACCTCCGAGATTGTCTAATTCTGAATTCCCTTTCTTTATGCCCCAGTCTACGAACCATCTCCTCTTCTCAGGCTCATTGTCCTTTGGGTCAACAGATCTCAGCTTAGCCGAGGACTCTGTAATCTGACCACACAGGAGGTCAGTGCTAACAGCTCAACCGGCCACCATCGCCAAGGAGAAGACAAGGCACAGAATAATCCTGTTACTTTACAGTTCATCTTTTTTTAAATAAGGCCTTTCCTGACAACCCCCATGCCCATGAGTCTTCCTTTTCTTGTCCACATCCAACACCTCCTATGACTTGTGCAATTACTTGATCACTAGTTTTGTGTCTTCCTTAAGGAAAGACACGATGTTTCTTCAGTCTGTTATCCTTCCCACCGCTCCATTCTCCTAATGATATGGTGAAGCTGCATCTTACTTTTAAGATTAGATTAGAAATTCGGTGTACTGTAAGAATTAAAATAGTCAAAACACTCTTGAAAATTCCTCAAATGCACCATTAAAGTACATGATAGGAGTATTTAAACTGAATTCAGAAATGTTTCTGTTACCCTGCAAGGAGAATCCCACTACTTTTTTAAAAATATTGACTTTATAACCTCAATAGAAATTGACAGATTTGTTTGAGTTATGAGGATGAGGCATGGTAGAGTCTTAACGTGGGGCTGGTAGGTTCTAAAAGCAGCCCTTAAGTTAAATGTAACAAGGCTAAATTTACTGCTTAATACAGGATCTAGCAGGGAGAAGAATCATATGAAATGGTTATTGATCAAGTGCTTCCTAATTTATATATACAGAAATATATGCTTATGATTGTAAATTAGTTTTACATGTTTATTAAAGCCTATCACAGTAACTACTGTCATCAGTTAAATAGAACTCTTTTGACCTTTGATTGGTTGATTCAGATAGACAAGATGCCAACCTGTCTGATTTAGTGAGGATTTATTGGAAATTTTACTCATGCCCTCTTGTATCTCAGAAAAGCTATTTTAGATTTGTAATCAAAGTTTGAAAATGGGTTTCTTTAATGAATTTTCTTTAATTTTTTCTTATATTTGTAACAGTCACAAATTATGAAGCTATAAAAGGCACATGTGCTGCTCATCTCATTGTCTCACAGTCTCATCTGGACCTAATTATGTGAGCACTCATGCAGGAGAACCACCAGTAACTGCACTTCAGCTTTGTTAAGTCACAAAAGGAGCCATGTTTCCCCCAGGTAGGAGAGACCCTTCAACACAGTGAGGGGTGGGTCCCAGTTGGCTTCATATCCCTTTCTACTCTTCCTGCTGGCCTCCTGACAGCAACTCACTACCTTCCATCCACTCCCTGATCTAATGAGAGCCACACCTAACATCAGCCTAGAAAGAGAACACCAGGGCAAACCACGACTTTTTCTTCTCTCTTTTTTCCCAGTTGCCTGCTCAACCACACATTAACAGAACATTCTAATTAGTTGAGGTTTTAATTTCTCTTGCATTATACATTAACTCAAGAATACTAATAAACTCAACCATTTCATCTTGACTATAGAATAATAATTTTCCCAAGAGCATGAACATCTTTGGACCATGATTATTGGAATTTTAAGATTGTACCTTTTGTTGGGGTGAACTGAATGGGAGGAATGTAGTGAAAAGAGATAAGGCCAGACCATGAGAATCTGGGGGAACTAATAAAAGATTTTGTGCAGAGGAGTGTTATTGCCCAGTTTTATTTTGGAAAAAAAAAATGACAGGGAAGAGTACTATTTAGAGGAGATAGTAAGTATAACAGCAAGAGATGAACAAAAATGGTGTTATGCTAATTCCAAAGAATATATGGGTCCCAGAGTAGAGTAATAACAGTGGGAGAAGAGCAAAGTAGAGGGAATTGAGAGAGAATTCCAAGGCAGAATTCACAGGACTTAAAGAGACATTGCAATGTACCAAGTTGTTGAAGTCAAGATGTAGGAATGGGAGTTGGAAGACATGCTGATTGTTCTGACACTCAAACCATTGTTAAAGTAAAATGTTATTATAATTATCCATTTAGGAAAATCTGTTCTACTGAGTCTAAGGACTGCCATAGGATTTATTCTGAATGTGACATTCCACAAATCATATATCTTAGCTCAGGGCTTAGCACATAGCAAGGGCTCAATAAACGATAGCTTTTATTATTTACTATTTAACCATTATTATTTTTCATAGAGCTGAGAGCACTTACATTCAAGGTAAAGCTCTTACACGTAACTGCTGAGGTACTAGTGGGGAAAATTTTACACCAGCATGAATTTAAAATTAAGGAGGCATTCTTTTAGAGCAGGATTTCTCAACCTTTACAGCTATTGACATTTGGGGCCAGATAATTCTTTGTTGGGGGGCTGGGGAAGCCGCCCTGTGGATTGTAGTATGGTTGGCAGCATCCCTAGCCTCTAGCCACTAGATGCCAGGAACACACACACCCCAGTTGTGAAAATCAAAAAGGTCTCCAGACATTGCCAAATGTTCTCCTTGTGTGTGGGAGGTGTGGCAGGGGTTGCAAAGTCGCTCCTAGTTGAGAACTGCTGGTTCAGAGTCAAGGGGACAATCATATCTTTTTTTTTTTTTTTTGCAGTACGCGGGCCTCTCACTGTTGTGGCCTCTCCCGTTGCGGAGCACAGGCTCCAGACGCGCAGGCTCAGCGGTCATGGTTCACGGGCCCAGCCGCTCCGCAGCATGTGGGATCTTCCCGGACCGGGGCACGATCCCGTGTCCCCTGCATCGGCAGGCGGACTCTCAACCAGTGCGCCACCAGGGAAGCCCTCTTTTAAGTGCTTATTATGACCCAAGCACTAAGCTAGATGTTTTCACCATTATCTAATATGATCCTTCCAATAGCCCATGTTGTTTTGTTCCCTTATTTACCTAGGAGGAAACTGAGGCTAAAAGAAGTTAAAAAACAACTTTCTCAAGACAACAGAGCAAGGGTTCAAACTCAAGGCTATCTGACTTGGATCAAAAGTTGGTGTATAGGGCTTCCCTGGTGGCGCAGTGGTTGAGAGTCCGCCTGCCGATGCAGGGGACATGGGTTCGTGCCCCGGTCCGGGAGGATCCCACATGCTGCAGAGCGGCTGGGCCCGTGAGCCATGGCCGCTGAGCCTGCGCGTCCGGAGCCTGTACTCCGCAACGGGAGAGGCCACAACAGTGAGAGGCCAGCGTACCGAAAAAAGAAAAAAAAAAAAAGTTGGTGTATAGTACACCATACATTATTGTACATTATTTTAGTGTGGAAAATGTTATTATAAATAAGTATTTTGATTATGTTTTAGATGAAGACGTTTATAAACAATGACCTTGCCAGAATAGGTATTTTTATTTAAATTTAGTTTGTAAAAGTTGTCAACTGTTCAGTTTTTGCTACATGGTAGAAACTCAGATTCCATTTTGGACAGTTGCTTGGCGAGGCATTATATACAGGTTTCTCATCAAATGCTTACTCTAATCTGTGACACATGAAATACACCCAAGTAACGCTAGGTCTTCCAGAAATAAGATACCAGCATTGTGACAACAATATTATGAGCTCACTACTAAACGTCTGTAAAAGAAAAATTTTGAGGTAATGACCCAAAACACAAACAGATCAAATGTCTATATACCTTTGAAACTGTAGTATAAAATGCAAATCACTTAGATCACTCGTCTGAGCAGACCCAGCTTCTTAGGAAAGCTGGAGAAGATGAACTGACCTAAAATTCCCTCAGTCAGCCTTGCTAAAAGATGAGACAAGGCAGGGAGTCTTCAGAAGGCCTCAGTTAATACGCACCTAAGAGCAGCTGCCTCCCACTAATTACATCAGCGGAGATTAGAAACAGATGACCCAGAAAGAGAGGAGCTGCAGGACTAGTACATATCTATGCAGTACAAGGAGAAAGCAAGCCCTCGGAGAGCATAATGAAGGAAGCGGGGCAGCCTGAGCAAACCTAGGAAGGCTGGGGCATTGCACGCCCTCAGAAACAACTTGTACCTATCTAATTTGCTGGTTCCAGGTCAGACCAGAAGCTCCTGTTTTATCATCCACTACATAATAATGGGGAGAAGTGTGTACCCTTCAGGCATGTTAGGCTCCAAACACACCAAACTACATTCATCCTTTGTCTTCCCAAACCACTGCTTTCTCTCATTCCATTCCAGGCAGTTTGCAACCACAGTTTCCTCACCAGGAGTACAGCCACACCTTCTGCCCTTCCTAATTCTATCACTAGAGCAGGCACCATCACATTTATTTTTATATTCTACCAGTAGCCTAATGCAAGTACAGAATAAACCATATTACAGAGGATGCTTTGGGCTCCAAGTAACTCCTAAGCTCAACTCAAACTGGCACATAAATTAGAACACTTATTATCTCACATATCAAGGAGTCCAGAGGTTGTGAGAGCTTCAGTCTGAATATCTCAATGGTTCTCTGAGCTCTGCTTTTCTCACAAAGTTGGATACATCCACAAGTTGATAGGATGGTTCCTGGCTTACTAGCCAGGCAAGAAAACATCCAGAGGGAACAAGGGACCTCTCTTCTAGTGCTCTTTTTCAGGAATAAGGAAACCTTTCACAGAAGCCTCCCAGTAGCTACCTCCAATATATCTATTACGACAGCCGGGTTATGAGCCAATTCATTGACTAGCCACTCACAAGGAAGATGGGATTATCCTGATTGGTTTAAACAGTTCAGGCTCCACCTCTTGGAACTGGGAATGGAGCCACCTACCTGACTAAAAAGAAGTATGTACCAATACCTTAACCCAGATTCTGCTGTATAGGTAAAAGAATAGAATGGATAATGAATGGACAACCAATAATGGTCAGTACATACATCTCAACAAAGTTGTTGATTGAATAAATGAATAAACAAAAAAAGGTGTGTTCATTTTATTTTACTATTTTGTGCCTTACTTGTTCCTAAATAAAGGGTAGCCTAATATAATGTAAGAACAATGCTGGTCACAAATTTAGATCATTGTTAACAAAACATTACAATTCTAAATATTTGTATTCCTTTGTCAATGTTGATGATTTTCACCATGATTCTTCATACCATTTCTATTCTGGCAAAGTAACTTCTTAGTGGTCCACCTAATATAATCTAGATATTAAAGAAAAGTAATAATCAAAATTTTCCATGTGAATTTTGATGAAGTACTATCATAGGTAATATGCCCATTAGAGTTTTGGATCCTGAATAAGATTTTAATTTTTCATAGAGTGTGAATACTCAGGCAACTTAGCAACCAGTCAATCATTGATCAATAGAAAAACTCACGTTAGCTTATTCACTCACCTCCTGACCACTTAAAACTTATTTCAAATATGATATCCTTTCAGGATTATATGGAATAAATGTCTATTTTTAAAAAACAAAGTTAAGTGATGGTTATTTTGGAAATAATATAGTATGTTGAGCATAAATAACCAAACACAAGAAGAGAATTTAGCCCTTTGTTGCACCCTTTCCCCACCCACCCCTTCCAAAACAAAAGAAAGTACAATAGTTGACAGTGTATGCAATCCCTTCCTATGTACGTAATGTATCTGTAATTCAACTGTGTGAAAATTCCATGACTGGCTGAAGGTGGGACGGTGTCCACTACAAGAAAGCCAAAAAATATTACAAAATCCCTAATTATACCTCTCCCTTTAGAAATATTGCCAACATTTGTACATTCTTTCCTTCAAAACTGAATACTGAACTCCACAAGGAACACACATGAAAAGCAAAGATTAGTCACTTTTGCCATGCTTGATGAATTCCATCTTTTTCTAATCAGAGGTCACACACTGTGACCCAGGATAATTTTTGGCAGGGTATTTAAAAGAGTTTTGAACTTGTATGCCCTTAAGTAGTGTGTGCACTTTCCATTTCAGTTGTTAGCTGCCTGGGCCTTGAATGTATTTGTGTTTCTTCTCCTAGAAATTATTTTAAGCTTATGAAACTTATGCTTGCACTTAATACTAGAAAAACTTTCATTTTCCATTTTCCACTTGGTTAAAAGAACGGACTGAAAATGCAATGTAATATTGAAATACTTTCATAAACATGGATGCTTAAAGATTCAATGCTGTGAATCTGGACTATTGCTTGACAAGCAGACTACTACTGAAAACTCAAATCATTATTTTTTAATCAGCTGGTGTTTGAAAGTTTAAATTTAAAATGCTAAGATTGGGTCATCAATTTATAATGAACAAAATACAAGCTGTTGGAAAGTCCAACTTTAGAAATTTGAGAATGACTAACTGTAATGATTGTTTTGGCCTGAATTGTAGTTCAGTCCTGCTCTATGACTTGAAGAGAGCTTGGAGCCCCACTCAGGACCCCACTACAGAGGAGGCACTGCCAGCTAAACCCTAACCTCGAAGAAAAGCTTCAAGGGCCACACTCAGTGCCCTTGAAAAACATTCCCTGCGGTTGGGGACACGTTGGCTTAGTGCCTGGCACTTCCTGAAGAAGCTGGATCAGTCTGGGTGGCAACTGGGAGGTAATCAATCCTTCTGACAGCAGGACAAAGGTGTGTGAGTTCTGGGAAATACATGCAGGACCATTGGAGGAATGCTGATCTAGGGCACTTTACAAAGGATCCTGCCCAAATGGGCAGTTTGCCAAGGCCAGGAGATGCTCAGTTGTAAGTACCACTGGGATACAAGATGAAAGGGAGGTCAGGAGTGGCCAGCGAAGAGGAATTAGAGTTGGAGGAACCTAGCAGGGGAGCTTCTGAATAACCCATTAAGAGAAGTAAACTCTGAACATGTTGACACCAGAGGGTACAAATCAAATAGAAACTTTGTTTTTCCTTTGCCTTTCCTCTGCCTCCACTCCTCCCCATTCCATACCAACCCTGGAGAAGGCTAGGGTGGAGGTGAGAGGCAAGGGAAACAACCAACCACACCCCCCTTGCTAATGAAGCAGGCAGGTGGCCATCTGCAGTCAGCCCTAGCTGGATAAGGGAGGGGAGATAGAGGGATGTCTCATTTATGAATTAACATATTCACCTCCACATTCTCATTTCTGAACTGAGAGTATGACTATGTCTCAAAATGGACTGTAAGCTTTTGAACTACATAAGAGAGATAAGAAAGGTCATGAGACTGCCCAAGTTTTCTTCCGGGAAACTGGGAAGCAATAGCTTCCACTGAGCAGTTTTGAAAGCACATGGGAGAAAAAAGTAAAGTTCCAGTCTGATAACATTTCACAAATCGTGCTATTCAATATACCTGTTTATATATATATATATAAAGTTTCTTACCTAAATTAAAATTAGGAGTATAAAGTATTAATACTTTTCATGATCAGTTCTATTAAAAACATGAAATTAAGATAGCAATTTAATTATAGAGCCATTTAAGATCAAATATCATATTACCTTGTTATGATGTAGCCATAAGTATTTTAATTTTTTAAACCTAGAAAGATCAATGACCTCTGTCAGTTCCCTGGAAAGGAAAACAAAAAGGGAACATTAGCAATGATTAATTCATTCATGGGTAAGGTGGCTTATGTAGTATGACTCTGGGGGAACTGGAAAGGCCTCTCTCTGTCCTTTCAAAATTACTGGCATCTTATATGTGCTAACTTCCTAAATTCCGTATTCAAAACTTCATTCACTTGGGTTAAGATTTTTGTCAGCTAGTATAATGAATACTAAAAGAGAATTTTATGACATTAGTAGAAATTTATACCTCATTATGACTGAATTTTGGGGGACCTTAATTTTAAAAGATTTCACTGAGGAGAGAGCAGAGGAAGAAAAATGCAGAAGACATGGGACTTAAGGTAAATATGGGAAACAGCCTTGACTCCTGCTTCAACAGCGCCTGCAGGGTCCTTACTTTGAGGTTGTCCAGATCTTGGCCAAACCGGATTTAAGACATGGAAATTGTAGGATACCAAGAGACAGAGACTGGGTTAAGTGTTTTATTCTCCCTTTGTTGTTTATTAAATATGGGGTCAAAAATGTTACCCATCCTTCTTGAACTGTGCAGGACTTCAGCTGCCCAAGTGGTCATGAGTCTTTTTGGTGATGCAGCTCACTCAGCGAAGGGGCAGACGTAGGGTGTGGTGGAGGAGCTGTCAGCAAAGAGGGCACAGCCTCTGCAGATAGTTGGCCCTTTGACTGCTGTGGGCTGGAGTATACTGATCTCTTTTACTTCTTAGGACAGAAATCATGAGCCCAGGCCAGGTATATACACATATATGTCTCTATTAAACACTTATAGAGCACACTCTGTGTGCAAGGCACTTTTCTAAACACTTTAAAAATACTAATGTTAATTAATATTACATTTATTAACTTGTAGCAACATCCTTTCACAATTATATTTAACCTTGGGACACTGAGGGACTAATTTTTTTAGATGTTTATGAAAACATTTTTTGTCATGCAAACAACATTTCTAAACAAAAGAAACCCTTCTCGCCAATTTTTTATATTGGAAAATTCCAAACCTAAGAAAAGTTGAAGGAATAGTACAGTGCATGCCTTCATAGTTTTTAATATTTTGCCACATTTATGCTCACTCTCTTATCTATATATACAATATATCTATTTGTGGGTTGATAATTTTCTTGGTGAATCATTTGAAAATAAGTTGCAGACTCTGATTCATAAATACTTCAGCACACGCATCCCTCAATAAGGACGCTGTCCTGCATAACCCCCATACCATTATCACATTTAGGAAAATTAAATTCAATGATATCATCTAATACACTACTATTAATATTCAGATTGTTCCTGTTGCTCCTACATTTCTTTTATAGATTTTTTCTTTGTTTAAACCCAGAATCCCATCAACATTCATGCCTTGCATTTTCAGTTGGTATAACCCCTTAGTCTTCTTAAATTTAGAATAATCACCTTCTCTTCTTTGTTGACTTTAACATTTACTTTCTTTTTTTTTTTTTTTTTTGCGGTACGCGGGCCTCTCACTGTTGTGGCCTCTCCCGTTGCGGAGCACAGGCTCTGCAGCCTCCACGGCATGTGGGATCTTCCCGGACCGGGGCACGAACCCGTGTCCCCTGCATCAGCAGGCGGACTCTCAACCACTGCGCCACCAGAGAAGCCCTTAACATTTACTTCCTGAAGAGTCCGGGACAGTTGTCTGATAGATGTCTCACATTCCTGATTTGTCTGATTGCTTCCTCATGATTAAATTCAAGGTAGATCATTTTTCAATTACAAAGGTGGTAGTTACTGCATCACACCGGGAGGCAAAATGATGCCACTTTGTCCCATTCTTGGTGAAGCTAAGTTCAGTCATTTGGTTAAGGCGGAATCTGCCAGTACTCTCCGTTGTGAAAGTACAAATTTTATCATTGAAAAGTAACATCTGGGGCAAAACTCTGAGTGATTTGACATTGTATATACTGCAAAATGATCACCAGAGGAAATCCAGTTACTGAAACCATACAAAGTTAATATAATACTATTGACCGTATTTATCATGCTGTACATTACATCCCCAAGACTTATTTTACAACTGGAAGTTTGTACCTCTTGATCCCGTTCACCTATATCATGCCCCACCCCCAAATCCCTCTCCCCTCTGGTAACCGCCAATCTGCAGAGAACAGATTAGTGGTCCCCAATAAATATTTATTTAATGGCTTTAGCTTTGATTAATAACCTTTACCTGAATCAGTAGATTTGGTATTATGAAATGGTAATTTTTCTAATGCTCTCATTCTTTTTACATTTATTAGCTGGTATTCTATAAAAAAGATCTTCCCCTCCCCTTTATTTCTCTCATTCCTTCTCATCTCCACCTTTCTCATTTGAATAGTTTTTTCTTAATCTTTTCTTACTTTTTTTTTTAATTCTCAAATTATCCCAAACAAAAGACTTTTCAAGAAGCCCACCTTGTCCTTTTGACATGTACCGTTAGTCTTCGAGCACTTCCCTGGCACAACAAAATATTCTAGGCTTCTTCAAAGCAACTTGTAATAGATTTACACACAAAATGCATTCTCCTCTTTCACTGTAGATGTGTAGCTAATTTCTGGGAGGGGAATTTGGACCCTGACACATTTAAACTATTGCACTGGACAACAATGATATTATGTTAGCTTCATTATTTCCTACGAAAAATAAAGCAATCACTACATGGTAGCAGAGAAACTCAAGCCCCACTTAGAGTATCTCTCCAAGAATTCCCAGGAAAGTTATTTTAATATATTAATGCTTAAAAATATCAACTGTGCCACATAAGTGTCATTAATTTTCTTGTATTAGTAGTACTGGTGCTGAACTTTCTGCTATTAGATAATGTAATAAAGTGGCTTACTGTTGAGGGGAATTTAATTCAAGTCAGAAGGGTTTATTCTGCATATAAACCCATCCTAAATCAATAATGCACTGTTACATTTTAAGGTGAGGCCAATGGAAGAAAATGATAGGAAATTCTACTACTAATGCTGGCAATGACTCGTGCTGACAATAATACGTCAACTCTGTTGTTACAGTATATGTGCTGCATGATTTCTCAAGGAAACACTGATAGGATATTTTCCAAGGGCAACAAAGACTTAGGCAAATAACCCAGTTTACCCAGTTTATTGGCATCTGGACTGTGAAACATTTCTTGTACCCAAATGGATTAAATGATGACTTAGTATTCTTAGGATTCAAAACGTATTGTCCTTTAATTGAGAAGATCACCAATTACCACTGTCAGAAGATCAATATTTCTATTTTTTTCTAGTGTTTTAAAGCTTTTCTTATTGTTATCTACTTAGTGATCAAGAGTGTACAGTTTTTAAAATCATGAAAGGCTTAGAGACGCAATCTTTTGAAGACAAGAAAAATATTTATTGTTATTATAAAACTAACTGATCTATAGGAAGGTTCAAAGCATGACCTTAAGTTTGTCAGAATTACCCACCATACGTGTTCCATTCTAAGATGTATATTTTAAAAAATCTTATATTTGTCAGCTATATATTCCCTTACTACCAAGAGATTCAGGGCCATTACAGAAATAAATATTATTCTAAATATTATTCACCACACTAATAAACTAAAACATATTAATATAAAACAAAATAAATATGTTTATTAATAAAGGATTTCCTCAAATCACTAGAGATAAAGTGATTAACTTCATTGATAAAGTAGGACATTTTCTTTAAAAAGCAGCTAAGTTCCGAATATTACGTACATGTAGAAATATGTTAAGTCTATTTAAAAATAATACATGGAATTCACAGAGATCAGAAAGTATGAAGAAGGGAAAGAAGAGTAGGAATACAGTCATTATGATGAAAATGCTAACTGTGACTACACAGGTGTCACTTGTTGGCTAGTAAAACCTGTGCTGTCTGCAGCTAACCCACCTGGGTTCTATCTCAGGCACCGTGATTTCTCTGTAGAAGAAGAACCCAACTTTGCTGTCTGCCACCTTGGGGAGTTGGAGTGGAATCAAAGAAATCGATACAAAGAAGTTATATAAGGGAGAAGTTTCATACTTACCAGTAAAATTAGTATTAAGGTTGTTAGGTAGAGATTATAGTATAATAGGGGTTATTATTATAGTATAGTGGTATAATGAGTCATTATTCTCTAATAGTAGTAGTAACATTAACTGTACTAATGCTGATTGAGTACTTACTGTGTACCAGACCCTTCTCTACCTTCTACTAACTCACCTAATCTTCACAACAACCCTGTAAAGCAGATAGTACTGTTATATGCAGGCAGTAGGTTTGCCAGATAAAACACAGGATACACAGTTATATGTGAATTTCAAAGAAACAACAAATGTCCCAATGCAGTGTGGGACATACTTATACTAAAAAAATTATATGCATTTGTTTCTCTGAAATTCACATGTAACTGGATGTTCTCTATTTTTATTGGCTAAACCTGACAACCCTAACAGAGAGGCTTATGACCCACCCACGGTCACCCAGCCGGAAGAGATAGAACTGGGATTCAAACTCAGCCTGACTCCATAATCTTTGTTTTTATCCATTTCAGGATCCTGCATCTCCAATAGAGACTGTGGTTGCCAACGAGCGTGTGCTACTTGCCTATCCACAGAAGGGGAAAACAATGGAAGAGAACATTTGAATCTATGAAACATAACATGATGCTCTTCTATTTCACATATAAAGCACACTTACTTTTGAGAAAGAAACAGCTCAAAGACATCAGCATCCCTCTTGTGGCCACATATCTTTAGTTGATCTTCAACTGCCTGATAACATATAATTAATCTGTCAAGCCACATTCCACTGAGCAAAAATACTGAGACATTTACAGTCAATAACAATAATGTCTACAAGAAGATCAAAAAGGTGAATATGGAGGCAACCACTCTAAACTGATAAATTCCAACGCTACAATTATACATTACTTAATCATTTTTGTGGTTGAATTTCATTATCCTTAATCTCGGGCACAGATGTGTAAATATCAGTCCTTCAAGCATGGAGGACTGATATTTGGTAGGTTTTCCATATTTGCAGAAGACACAGTATCCAGGTTGGAGGTGGAGGGAGTAGAGTATAATGTACATTATCATATAGGGGCTTGGCACCCTGTAAATTCTCAATACACGTCAGACAAATGAATGAATGAGTGAATAAATGTTTTCTTTTCTCTGCAAAGAAACAGTGTCTTCATGTTTCAAGAGTTACTGACACACTTGCACAATGGGAATTTTTGGTGGAGAAGTAGCGATTTTTATTCCTATAGGTTATTTTTGGAAAACACACATCCAACAACAGCTATTTAACTGCTTTGCTCTTTCTTCTTAAGGTCCTTTACTAAACTACAGACTAACATGTATAGGCCACATGGCCTAAGATGATATGGAAAAATTAAAGCCCATCTATAATTTGTCAATGAGGGAGTAAAGCTAACAAGACACAACAAAAGTGGAAAGTATAATCATTGCACTTCTGGAATCTGACAAACATTGTAATTACCAGAGTCAAAACAATCACCAAATTTCAGCTGGGATTCATTGTGGGTGGTGAGGTAGTAATGTCAGTAAGGGATTTATGAAATTTTGACAATGGTTTTATTATTTAGTAGAGGACATTAGAAGAGCTAGATTTAATGGGATGAACAAATATCTGAAGAAGTGAAAAAGACAGATACCCCAGGGATGGAGAGCAGCTGCTAATTTATATCCCAAACTTCCTTTGCGACCCTGCTACACAACCTGAATCTTGGGGCTTAGAGAATTTATTGGCTCAGGTGTAGGCATTTCCATCAGGGTATTTTTGTGACCATGATAAGTGAGCTGAATCTGGGGCTTAGAAAAACCCAATGGATCAGTCTTAGGCATCCACATCTGGGAATTTTAATTTAACATCCAAACCATCAGCTTCTACTGTACACAGTCAATCTCAATTTCACCAAAGCGTTTGGAATGTTAAAGCCTGGTCAAATTAGAATTAAAATTTTGCAGCTATCTATTAAAATTACAAACTCGCTTTTAACTTACTCCCACAATTTCACATCTAGCACTCAGAAATACACCAGTACATACACACACATGCAAAATGTGAATACCACTGCTCATCTCATACATACATTGTAGTTGTGAAATATGCCCCATTAATTGGAATATGGGTTAAATTAAAATGTAACTTCTTTCTGGGCTTCCCTGGTGGCGCAGTGGTTGAGAGTCCACCTGCCGATGCAGGGGACACGGGTTCGTGCCCGGTCCGGGAAGATCCCACATGCCGCGTGAGCGGCTGGGCCCGTGAGCCACGGCCGCTGAGCCTGTGCGTCCGGAGCCTGGGCTCCGCAACGGGAGAAGCCACAGCAGTGGGAGGCCCGCGTGCCGAAAAAAAAAATGTAACTTCTCAATAGAACGTTGTGCAGTAGCTTAAAAATGTAGACAGATGGATATCTAGACCTATAAAGATATCCAAAATATATTTTTAAGTTAAAATGTCATAGGCAGTTTTGTTACCAATGATATTTATATGCACCCAAAATGCACACACTCCAAGTTACTAACAAGTTATCACTTGAGATCATGAGGGATTGTCATTTTTTAAGCAATCCACTTTTCAATAATGTTTGAATATTTTATGATAAATACATATTAACTTAGTAATCAGAAATTAATACACATTTTGAACATTTTAGCCATGGAATGAGTATTTTAGGATTTAAATCAAATTTTGAAAATAAAAACATAAAAAGGAAAATTGAAACTATCGTCATAATATGTGAATCACTGATGTAATTAATTATTTATGTACACAGCTCTTTATCATGGCATGTTTCCTTCCAACTGAAAACTTCATACGAATCTGGTAACAAGAAAGTGTCAAAATGCCAAAGAACTCAAAAATGTGCCAAGAAGTTTCAACTTTCAGTGAATCCGTGGTGGAGCAGTTCCAGTTCCCAAACAACAAACAACTGCACTAGCAGCATATTCCTTTCATCTAAAGAAGCACAAGAATTCTTTCCCTGGACTATTTTTTTTATTGTGGTAAAATATACATAATATAGAATTTACTGTTATAACTGTACAGTTTTGTAGCATTAAGTGCACTCACATTGCTGCTCAGCCATTACCACCATCCATTTTCAGAAGTTTTTCATCTTCCTCAAATGAAACTCCGTACCCATTATACACTAACTCCTCATTTCTTCCCCTGTTGCTGACACCCACCCTTCTACTTTCAATCTATAAATTTGACTACCCTAAGTACCTCAAATAAATGGAGTCAGGCAGTATTTGTCTTTTTGCGACTGGCTTATTTCCCTTAGCATAATGTCTCCAAGAATCATCTATGTTGTGATGTATGCCAGGATTTCCTTCCTTTTTAAGGCTGAATAATATTCCATTGTATGTATATACCACATTTTGTTTTTCCATTTAACTATCAATGGACACTTGGGTTGTTTACACTTTTTGGCTTTTGTGAATAATGTTGCTATGAACATGGGTATACAAATATCTGAGTCCCTGCTTACACTTGGTTTGAGTATATATTCAGAAGTGGAATTGCTGGATCACATGGTAATTGTATATTTAGTTTTTTAAGGAATTGCGATACTATTTTTCACAACAGCTGCACACAACAGCACTCTTTAATATGAACATTTTTTAAGTCGTAGGTCCAAATAGATCATTCAGCCATTTACTGAACCACAAACTACTTTGTCTTAGTTCAGGCTATGACTAGTTTAGTCTGAGACTAGCTAGTAAATGTAGCAATGAATCAGGAAAGGTGCCTACTCTCTATGACTAAACTATTAGTAAGAGAAGGAAGTATACACAATGTTGCAAAAGAAGGTTGCAAATATTAAGGGCTAAGAGAAAAGGAAAATATGCTCTGGTGAATTCAGAGGAAGAAGAAAATACTGTCAACCCTGGGAACTTTGAGAGGATTTTAGGGCAGCACTGACAATTGGGCTGGGTCTGAAACGGTGAGGAGAAATGAGACACAGATATCGATGGATGGGCATTTTAGACACAGGGGAGTAAGTACACAAAGGAGAAAAAGCAGGGGAAGAACGTGTGAGGCGTTAGGGTTGTACAGCCTTTGGCTGCAGGGAAAGGCACAGGGAAGGCAATTGTGAGGAATCAATTTTAAAAGGTGGATTAGGGTCATATTATTTGTGCTAACTTTGAAATTTAGGCTCAGAAGTGTGCACCCACTGCTCAAACAAAACTTTTATAGGTCCTAAGAATGCTAACCTAAAATCACATATTTTATGTAATCTGAAATTTAAATTTAATTTAATTTTATACGAGATATATATACATATACATGAAATATATATACTAACTGCACGGTAAAATCAGTGTAAGGAATTCCAATAAAGTTCTGATTTTTCCCATGACAACTACATCAATGCTTTTAAGTAATATGCAATATCAAGTTATTTCAAAATCATTTTTCCTCCTTTTTTTGTGCCCTTGTTTTGTCGGGCTGTAAAAGAATGGGCTTAATAACTATTGGGTAATTCATCACTGCACTCAATTCTGGGGCAATAGAGAAGTCTTATAGGATTTTTAAACTGGAGAAAAGATGTGACAAAGCTAAATCTCAGGAAGATGACTGTAGCAGCACCATATATGATGGCCTGGGGTGCAGACAGACTGCAGATAGGAAGCAAGGCTGCCTCTGGAAAATCAAGTCAAGAGCTGATGAGCCTGCCCCAGGACAGTAGCAACGGAGAATAAGCAGGGAACAGATATGACATGTGATGTACAAAGAGAACTGATGGGATCTGGCAGGTAACTAGAGGCCGAGAATAAGGGCAAGAGAAGTCACAGGTGATGATGATTGTGTGATGACATGATGATGAGACAGGTGACTGGGAGGGAAGATGCTTGCAGTTGAGAAATGCTGAAACTGAGGCACTGGTGGAACATACAAGTCAAGCCGTCCACCAGGAAGCTGCAAGTGGGAGAGCGGATCTCATCAGAGATGTCAGGGTGGGTGTGTACAGACTGGCCGGTCGGCCAGCACAGAAGAGAGTGGGACACAGGTAAGATCATCGTAAAGTGTCTATATTTAGAAAGAGGAGGGGAGAACCAAGCTGGATAAGGAGAAAGACGGGGGATTTTTATAAAGCGAGGAAGAGAAACAAAAAGACAGTGGGAGCTGAGAGGGAGGATTTCAAGAAGGTAGAATTTGAATCTGCAGTGTTGCATAGGGTGGTAGAGGATACCACTCAGAAAAGGTATTCAGGGGTTTCCCTGGTGGCGCAGTGGTTGAGAGTCCACCTGCCGATGCAGTGGACACGCGTTCGTGCCCCGGTCCGGGAGGATCCCACATGCCGCGGAGCGGCTGGGCCCGTGAGCCATGGCCCCTGAGCCTGCGCGTCCGGAGCCTGTGCTCCGCAACGGGAGAGGCCACAACAGTGAGAGGCCCGCGTACCGAAAAAAAAAAAAAAATTTTTTCAGCAACCTGATGAGGAGGAAATGTTAGCTTTCAAATTAAGTGATTGACAAAACAGGAAAATAAAAACAATCCAACACAGAACTTGGGTGTAGACAGTTCTAGCATGGAAAGAATAAAAGCAACTTCTTCCACGGCAGATGCCTTGGAATCTGGATAAAGGAGAAAAATGTTTGAAAATTGTGGGATTATTAAATCCTAGAAGAATCAAGACTGTATTAAAAACTATAGAAGGAAATATCCTTGCTTTGACGATTTACATACTGTAATGATAGATAAATTCCTATACCTACATGCAATACACAGGCACCACAATTTAGTTAAGATTTAGTGTGAAGTTTTCAGTTCATTACAGAACTTTCAGCCTTGATTAATCATCATAGCCCCCAGCCTTTCTAGACAAGTGTGAGAACTCAAGAACACCTTGCTAGGTCCTAAGTGGCATAACACAATTTTGACATTTTTTTTCCACTCAAATATTCTTTTAGCCATTATCTTAACTGCCCTCAACTCTGCTTGTATTGTCCCTCAAAGAACTTTTCCTCCCCAGTGTGTCGATCTGCACTTTAGGGAAACATTTCAGTGTTATATATATGTGTATATATATATCTCCTTTGGAGAGTCAAGACTCCAAATTTATGGCCTTATTACCTAATCTCTAAACTGCCATAATTATATATTCAGGAGATATTAAGTGGGAAAAAGTCAGTATATATCAGTTAGTGTGGATCGGGGCAGTCCCCAACCCCCACCCAGGTGATTACAGGCCTCTAGCCCCAGTGGAGGGTTTGGCTGAGGTCCGCCGTTGCTCCATCCCTCCACCCTGGATCCCAGGGGTGGCTTCCAGAAGACTAGGGCATCTGACAGGCCCCCTCCTCACCGCCCCCGCCCCTGCCCCCGCCCCGAAATGCTCCGTGATCTGGGGAAGGGAGAGATGCTTACTCTACGGCTGATTTCCAGGGCGGCATCTGTCGCCTTCGCTTGGCTTGTCGTGTGTTGGAAGGCACAGGGCAGATGTTCGAGGTACCCAGTCATCAGGACACAGGGGGACTCAGCAGCACCTATGATCAACCCAGCCTGGCCTGCGGCTGATTGTTCTGACGGTTACCAACAGTTACCGGAACCTTGTTGACTAACAGCCAATCCAAAGTAGGGAAGATCTGAAGCCAAATCCTGACTTCTGTGACGTTCCCGCGTGTGACCCTGCAAGACCCCGCGTCGTACCTCAGATACACTAGTGTTTCCCCTGCGCCGGGTACTGCGTGCCATACATGCCGGAAAGACAGCATATGTCAGAGACCATGAGTGTGTCAGAGGACCCCAACTGCAGTCACCGAGTAATAATAATTTTATTGAGATCTAAATATCAGAAAATTTACGTTTCTGAAAATTAGATGGGTCTGGAAAACACTGGCCGTCCCGGAGGGTAGGGGTGAAGCAGTGCCTGACAGAGTCTTAGTGGAGCTTAAGGCAAAAGGAAAAAAAAATCAATACTGCTGATCCTCTCCTTATTTGAAAATTTGACATTTTGTTCGTCATGTATGTCTTCCATTAATTTTGATTTTCTAAAAACATTGCATTAAGGTTCATTTTGCTAAGTTGAGTCACTATTTGGCCAGTCTCTTCCAATCTTGAAGACTTCAAGACTATCTTATGATCTTATTTATGAGTTTGGTTCTCCTCTAGCTTGGGAAACTTCGGAGGCAGGATTCTGTCTGTGCCATCACTGTTTTTTGCCAGGACCTAACACACTGCATTTAATAAATGTTGATTCAACTGAATGGGTTGGTTTCTTGGCTCCAAATTTGAACTTGAAATCTAGGAATTAAATGTAATTTTTTGAAATGCATCAAGCTACTTGCATTAAAAAATGCTGGTATTGGAATAGAGCGTTTAAAAAAGTCTCAGTGAAGAAATCAAACACACTTTTTTTTTTGAGAAAAAGAAATATTTTACTTTGACATAATTTCAGGATTGCAGAAAAGCTGCAAGAATAATACAAGAATTCCTGAATACCCATCACCAAGATTCCAAATGTAAATATATTACTACATTTTTTTTCTTGCTCTCTCTCTCATTTAAAAGTAATTTGTGGATATATTGCCTTTTTACACCTAAATTCTTCAGTGTGTTTCCCCAAAAGCAAGGAATTCTCTTTTAAAAACACAGTCACATTATTGAAATCAGAAATTAATATTGCTATAATACTATTATATAATCTACAGAACTTATTCATATCTCTCTGATTATTTCAATAATGTACTTGGTAGCAAAAAAAAAAAAAAAAAAAAAAAATCCAAGATCATGCATTGCATTTCATCTTGTCTCTCTTTAGTTTCCTTTAATCTGGAGCAGTTTCTGAGTCTGTCTTTATATTTCATGACCTTGACAATTTTTAGGAGTACAAGCCAGTTATTTTGTAGCACGGCTCTGTTTGGGTTTGATGTCTCCTCGTGACTAGATCCAGGTTATGGACTTTTTGCTGGGATACTGCAGAGGTGATGTTGAGTGCTTTTCAGTGCATCACTTCAGGAGGCAGTTGCTGTCAATTAATCCCGTTACTGGTAGTGTTACATTTGATTATTCAATTAAGGTCATACCTGCCATGTTTCTCCAGTCAAATAGTAAAGTTACTATTTTATCTTTGTAATGTATAGGTTTCTTGTGGGGAGATACTTTGAAACTATGTAATATCATTATTCCTCAAATCAAACACACTATTTTTAGTACTTCCAAAAATTATTTGAGCCTTTTGGGGTAGGTGGGTGGGTAAATGTCTTCCCAGTTATCATTGAGAGAGTAATCATCTGAAAACTATTGTTTAAATAGCTTTTATCCCAGAAATAAAAATCAGATGAGAAGAATGGTCCACTGAGAAAAGGTATAAAATAATTTACTAGCCTCTTGTCTCCCACATTTGCTGTTAATATGTGTTACAACATTTCAGATATCATTCATGAATATTCTACATGGAAAAATGGAAATGCATACTACTTGGTCAATTTTGTACATTACACAAATGTCAGTTTTAGAACCATATGCAAGCAATCAGAGAAGAAAAGGAAATAAAAGGAATCCAAATCGGAAAAGAAGTAAAGCTGTCACTGTTTGCAGATGACATGATACTATACATAGAGAATCCTAAAGATGCTACCAAAAAACTCCTAGAGCTAATCAATGAATTTGTTAAAGTAGCAGGATACAAAATTAATGCACAGAAATCTCTGGCATTCCTATACACTAATGATGAAAAATCTGAAAGTGAAATCAAGAAAACACTCCCATTTACCATTGCAACAAAAAGAATAAAATATCTAGGAATAAACCTACCTAAGGAGACAAAAGACCTGTATGCAGAAAATTATAAGATACTGATGAAAGAAATTAAAGATGATACAAATAGATGGAGAGATATACCATGTTCTTGGATTGGAAGAATCAACATTGTGAAAATGACTCTACTACCCAAAGCAATCTACAGATTCAATGCAATCCCTATCAAACTACCACTGGCATTTTTCACAGAACTAGAACAAAAAATTTCACAATTTGTATGGAAACACAAAAGACCCCAAATAGCCAAAGCAATCTTGAGAAAGAAAAACGGAGCTGGAGGAATCAGGCTCCCTAACTTCAAACTATACTACAAAGCTACGGTAGTCAAGACAGTATGGTACTGGCACAAAAACAGAAAGATAGATCAATGGAACAGGATAGAGAGCCCAGAGATAAACCCATGCACATATGGTCACCTTATCTTTCATAAAGGAGGCAGGAAAGGACAGCCTCTTCAATAAGTGGTGCTGGGAAAACTGGACAGCTACATGTAAAAGTATGAGATTAGGTCACTCCCTAACACCATACACAAAAATAAGCTCAAAATGGATTAAAGACCTAAATGTAAGGCCAGAAACCATCAAACTCTTAGAGGAAAACATAGGCAGAACACTCTATGACATAAATCACAGCAAGATCCTTTTTGACCCACCTCCTAGAGAAATGGAAATAAAAACAAAAAGAAACAAATGGGACCTAATGAAACTTCAAAGCTTTTGCACAGCAAAGGAAACCATAAACAAGACCAAAACACAACCCTCAGAATGGGAGAAAATATTTGCAAATGAAGCAACTGACAAAGGATTAATCTCCAAAATTTACAAGCAGCTCATGCAGCTCAATATCAAAAAAACAAACAACCCAATCCAAAAATGGGGAGAAGACCTAAATAGACATTTCTCCAAAGAAGATATACAGACTGCCAACAAATACATGAAAGAATGCTCAACGTCATTAATCATTAGAGAAATGAAAATCACAACTACAATGAGATATCATTTCACACCAGTCAGAATGGCCATCATCAAAAAATCTAGAAACAATAAATGCTGGAGAGGGTGTGGAGAAAAGGGAACACTCTTGCACTGCTGGTGGGAATGTGAATTGGTACAGTCACTATGCAGAACAGTATGGAGGATCCTTAAAAAACTACAAATAGAACTACCATATGACCCAGCAATCCCACTACTAGGCATATACCCTGAGAAAACCATAATTCAAAAAGAGTCATGTACCAAAATATTCATTGCAGCTCTATTTACAATAGCCCGGAGATGGAAACAACCTAAGTGTCCATCATCGGATGAATGGATAAAGAAGATGTGGCACATATATACAATGGAATATTACTCAGCCATAAAAAGAAACGAAATTGAGCTATCTGTAATGAGGTGGATAGACCTAGAGTATGTCATACAGAGTGAAGTAAGTCAGAAAGAGAAATACAAATACTGTATGCTAATACATATATATGCAATTTAAGAAAAAAAATGTCATGAAGAACCTAGGGGTAAGACAGGAATAAAGACACAGACCTACTAGAGAATGGACTTGAGGATGTGGGGAGGGGGAAGGGTAAGCTGTGACAAAGCCAGAGAGAGGCATGGACATATATACACTACCAAACGTAAGGTAAATAGCTAGTGGGAAGCAGCTGCATAGCACAGGGAGATCAGCTCGGTGCTTTGTGACCAACTAGAGGGGTGGGATAGGGAGGGTGGGAGGGAGGGAGACGCAAGAGGGAAGAGACGTGGGAACATATGTATATGTATAACTGATTCACTTTGTTATAAAGCAGAAACTAACACACCATTGTAAAGCAATTATACCCCAATAAAGATGTTAAAAAAAAAACAAGACACCATTGTAAAGCAATTATACTCTAATAAAGATGTAAAAAAAAAAATAACAGTTCAATTAAAAACAAGTACTTTCAGAGAGCATCTTACAGAAGTAAACTACTAACAAGTTAATTTCTATTAGAATCACATTTAAAGATTATATTGTTGATTAATTTTTTAATCTTTTTACCTTATACCGATTAAGAAGAGGAAAATAAATTTTAAAAAGAACAGCTCTGTTCTTAGGAAAGGAACTCAGAAACTCATTTATTATAAGGTCTTCATGTGTTCCCTCTTCAAGAAAAATTTACAATTTAAGTGATCACAAGGAATAAAATAATGGAAATTTAAAATGGAATGTGAAAGCTGGGGGTTAGTGAAGGCACTTCTTGGATAAAAGGTTCTCCCTAGACGTCCTCACATGGCTGATCTACAAAAGAAGTATCCCTAGCAGAGTGAGCAGAGAGAACTTTTACCTCCATTTGGTGGGATTATAGCTGAGCAATCCAGCCTGAAATTTTAAAAATTTGTGTAAAATGTACATTCTCCTTTATAATCAATCTTGTTTTAATATAAAAATAAAGTGGCTCCCCCTAACCCCTCTCAAATCTTTGAGTAATATTTACATTGAAGCAAGACACCCTGTGTTTACCCTGTGGCTTTACCTCCTTGGCATGCTGCCATTGACTGCAGGTGTATGCATAACCCAGTTTGAAAGCTCTATCATACCACGTATGTGGATTTGGATAAGAAAAAAGAGCCTTGCACTCCAAGTCAGGGCATGTGGGATTTAGTCTCAGCTCTGACGTTAACTAGTTGTTGGCCACCTTCAAGGCACTTAATGGCTCTGAGCCTCAGTGTCTTCAACAGTAAAATGAAGGAGTTGGAAGTTTAGCTCAAAAAATCCATTATTTAATTACACTCTCCCAGACAGGTAGTATGTATTGTTCACAGAGTAAAAGATTCTTATGGAGTTGTTGACATGTAATTGTTTTTCAAGAACAATTTTCTAGTTAAAAAAAAAAAAAGTGTAAGAAAAAATTATGCATGTAATGGCTATCATTAAAGCTAAATAATTTTTTTTTAAATTCTCTTCTTAATTTTGTCTTGAATAATTCCAGTCTGGATGTTATTTTTCTAAGTGAGTAAAAAATATTTATGGAATAAAATAATCATTATCACCCATTTCTACTGTGTAGAATAAGCATAGAATGAGTCATATATCAGTTACAATCAAATCACATTCTTATATGTATAAAAAGATATATCTTTTTATGATATATAATGACCAGAGCATCAACATTTTCACTGTTATACCTTTAGGTAAAATAACATACCATTTTAATTGACAGCTACAGTATTCTGTATGTTTCCAGATTTTCCAAAATGAAAAGTACAATAGAATGTTGGGAATTCTTGGAATTCTACATGAGTCTTTCATGTTACTGCACATCTTATGAAAACAGGCACTGACTGCCTCTGTTCAGGACCACATTGTAAAGCATTGTAAAGGATATTTGGCCTTGGGAGATAGAGACAGTGTCTACCTCCAGAGCAAAGGGTGGGTGTTTTGTTTGTTACTGTGCAGCATCATAAAGATCATGTCTCCCTCCTTTATAATAACGATAAGGTCAGGCGGGCTTACTACCCAATATAAAAGATTTGGGTTCCCTAAGCTCAGAGTTCCTCTCCTATAACACAAGCCACTGTATGTGACCACATCACCTGGACTAGGAATTGTGGCTAAGGGAATTAGTGCATATATCCAAACTCTGGCTATGCTGTTACTGTGAGTAATAAACTGTCCTTAGTCTCTGACCCAAAAGTCTCTATTTTCTGCCAGCATCTGTCACACTGCGGCTGGCTAGCTTTTTCTTCTGCTTGTGCAGGTTTTTGGTTTTGTTCTTGTTTTTTTTTTAATGGAATGCATCCATGTAATGTGTTTTTCAGCATTTATATTTCTCCTTACCGTCTCATGAACCTCTATCTTTTAAAGTCAGCTACTGGATTAAATTGTTGCATCATGTTCCACCGCAACGTATTTTATAGTTTATTTACTCATTACTCTATTGATGGACATTTACATTGTCCAGTTTTTTGCTATGATAAACAATGCTGTATTAAATGCTTTTGTGCTCTTGTGTTAGTATTCCATTAGCTGAAATCCCTTGATGATATTAATGAATCATACATGAGTGTCCTTTTCTTTGTAGGATGATATCAATCTTGTTGAAATTTGCCAATCTAATTAGAGTAAAATTTTATCTCAATGTTTTCATTTGTATTTATTTAGTGAAGTTGTGTCTTTTCAAATGTTTATTGGTCATTTTTATTTTTTCTGTGAATTGTTGTTTCATATTAATTGCTTAATTTTTACCATGCAAATGCCAGTGACTGAAGCTTTACAAGCTAGATCTGTAAAGAATTTTCCAGATATTTCCTGAAGTCAACAGTGAGTTGCCTCAAGTCATCTTGTAGCATCCTCCAAAGCTGTCTTCCTTTGCTCTCTTCTCCCTGGCTAATGCCTGTTGCCCTTTAGACTGCTTAAGTAAACTTCATCTATCTCCAAAAGTACCCTTTCACTGATCTCCAGGGTCCATGCCCAGGATGCTATCCTCCGATGCTCTAAGTGTTGCATTTTTTGAGTTATCAGAATGGTGGTGGATTGTGAGCTAATGGAGGAAGTATCAGTCTCTCCTCATCCTTATGGCATGCTTAGTTATTGGGGTTCTGAAGGAATATTGCCCACATGTAATATTTCTTAAACTCTCAGGAAAGCAGCCATTTCCACTTCATCCTTACATACCTGTTTTCTCTCAAAATTCACACACGATCCTCTAAATGCCTCCCTGTATAGGAACAGGAAGTGTTTCAGGTTTGGAAATATACTATACTGTCTGGGAAAGCTAGGAACCTCTAGACAGAACCCCAGCTTAACCAAATAATAAATTTTCAATTCCAAACCTGAGTTTGCTTCAGTGTGATTTCACATCTTCTCCCAAGAACTCCATATCTAAGCTCTGTCTATCTCACCAAATAGCTATCCTTTGACTATTCCTTGCACCTAGGGAATCACATGTCCATCAGGGTCCTAGGTATACAGTGTGAAAAAGATGAGGGGGCAAGAACTCCAGGTGGGTTCATCCACTTTTCCCACAGTGGAGTGGGTGGGAGTGGTAGGGAAAGAGTCCAGTGGAAGAACTGAGCAGGGCCCTCTAAGTTGTGGAGCCTAGGTCAGAAGCCCCCTTGCCTGAAATTAGAGGTGGTACTGGGTGGAAAAGTCATACAAGTCACAAATATTAATTTCCATTATAGGACTTCATTGTGTGATGTCATTGAAATTACTAACCCTTCCCTCACTTTGCTCAGTTTAGGCTTGATGAGTTATTGATGGTTTATCTTGAGCTAGCAGAGAAGTCTTGTTAGTGCTGTTAAGAATGCTGAATTTTTTCACACATATGATGTAACAATCAGGCATTTCAAGCATAAATTCTCTCTCTATATAAATGTGGGGTATGTATATGTTTGTACATATATGTGTATATATGTGTGCATACACGTATAAATACATGTGTGTGCATGTATGTATATATTCATATATATGTACACATGCACACACATATAGCAGGCACACTGTACAATGCCCCCTGTGATCCCCACTGGTTTTCACATCCTGTATGATTAGTCCTCTCTCCTTGCAAGTGGGCTGGACTTTGGTCTCACTTCTAATGAATGGAATACAGCAGAAGGATGGGCTATCAATCACTTCTGAGAGCAGCTTACAAAAAGACTGTGGCTTCTGTCTGGGGCACCCTCTTTTGTTCTCTGGTCCACTCTAAGGTAAACCAGCTGCTGTGTTGTGAGCTGACCTATGGGGAGGCCCATATGGCAAGGTACTGATGTCTCTGGCCAAAAGTCAGAGAGGACCTGAAGCCTGCAATGGTCATGTGAGCCAGCTTGGAAGTAGGTCCCCCCAAAGGAGGCTTGAGATGGCCACAGCCCTGCAGCCTTGTGGGAGACTCAGTCTTAGTCACATAGCTGAGGCACACCCAGATTCCTGACACTCAGAAATGGAGATAATGTGGTTTTTTTTGTTTTAATACGAAAAAGATTTTCTTGACATATGTACATATATATATATATATATGTACATAAAGCTGGGAAAGAGAAGGGACCATTGAGGCAAATGCATAGGGAGAGAGGAAGCATCTGAAAACAGCTGTGGGCATCCTGACATTTCCAAGTCTAGGGAAAATTGGCCAGGAGCTTGGGTGGCCAAGTTAACAGTCAAGCCAGGGATGGCACAGTGGATGATACATGCAGCTCTCTTCCATTCTCCTAACTGGAACTTCTCAAGTCTGGTGTAATTTCTGAACTGGGCTCATATGCTCCTCACCCTCCAACACAAACACACACACACACTCCTGCACACCCCTGAGGTGTGGTCCTCCGGCTTGCTGTAGGCAGAGAGGAGGTTAAGTTTCACTTAAAGGGGCCGAGCCACTTTCCAGTGACACAAGTCCATTGCAAAGCTCACAGTTTGCAGAATAAGATCTGCTCTTCATTTGTTGAGTTTCTTCATAGAAGAAAGGAATTAGCTGGTGGCTCCCATGAAGCCCTGGGCAGGTTATGAGGCTGCCAGGCTCAGATGAGCACAGGCACAGCTGCCCTGACCAGGAGCCTCCAAACACAATGCTGCCTCCTCTAAGTCAGAGGGGTGTCCTGACTTGGGGGCCCCAGTGTTCTTACTGAGAGTAGAGGTTCCTCCCTAAATATGGATGGTGCTGTCCCCCATGGCACCACCTGGGTTTTGGCCAGGTGCTTTGTATGAATGCAGCACCCGAAGTGTATCCATCACAGCAGGTGTGGTGCTGTCCCCCATCGCCCCCCCCCGTTCTCTGTTTGTTCTTTTAATATTGAGCTGTTTATATATTTTGGAGATTAATCCTTTGTCCACTGATCCGTTTGCAAATATCTTCTCTCATTCTGAGGGTTGTCTTTTCATCTTGTTTGTAGTTCCCTTTGCTTTGCAAAAGTTTTTAAGTTTCATTAGGTCCCATTTTTTAATTTTTGTTTTTATTTCCATTACTCTAGGAGATGGATCAAAAAAGATCTTGCTGTGATTTATGTCAAAGAGTGTTCTTCCTATGTTTTCCTCTAAGAATTTTATAGTGTCTGGTCTTACATTTAGGTCTCTAATCCATTTTGAGTTTATTTTTGTGTATGGTGTTAGGGAGTGTTCTAATTTCATTCTTTTCCATGTAGTTGTCCAGTTTTCCCAGCACCACTTATTGAAGAGACTGTCTTTTCTCCATTGTATATCCTTGCCTCCTTTGTCATAGATTAGTTGACCATAAGTACGTGGGTTTATCTCTGGGCTTTCTATTCTGTTCCATTGATCTATATTTCTGTTTTTGTGCCAGTACCATATTGTCTTGATTACTGTAACTTTGTAGTATAGTCTGAAGTCAGGGAGTCTGATTCCTCAAGCTCCAGGTTTTTCCCTCAAGACTGCTTTGGCTAATCGGGGTCTTTTGTGTCTCCATACAAATTTTAAGATTTTTTCTTCTAGTTCTATAAAAAATGCCATTGGTAATTTGATAGGGATTGCATTTAATCTGTAGATTGCTTTGGGTAGTATAGTCATTTTCACAATATTAATTCTTCTAATCCCAGAACATGGTATATCTCTCCATCTGTTTATATCATCTTTGATTTCTTTCATCAGTGTCTTATAGTTTTCTGCATACAGGTCTTTTGTCTCCTTAGGTAGGTTTATTCCTAGGTATTTTATTCTTTTTGTTGCAATGGTGAATGGGATTGTTTCCTTAATTTCTCTTTCTGATATTTCATTGTTAGTGTATAGGAATGCAAGAGATTTCTGTGCATTAATTTTGTATCCTGCAACTTTACCAAATTCATTGATTAGCTCTAGTAGTTTTCTGGTGGCATCTTTAGGATTCTCTATGTGTAGTATCATATCATCTGCAAACAATGACAGTTTTACTTCTTCTTCTCTAATTTGTATTCCTTTTATTTCTTTTTCTTCTCTGATTGCTGTGGCTAGGACTTCCAAAACTATGTTGAATAATAGTGGCAAGAGTGGACATCCTTGTCTTGTTCCTGATCTTAGAGGAAATGCTTTCAGTTTTTCACCATTGAGAATGATGTTTGCTGTGGGTTTGTTGTATATGGCCTTTAATATGTTGAGGTAGGTTCCCTCTATGCCCACTTTCTGGAGAGTTTTTATCATAAATGGATGTTGAATTTTGTCAAAAGCTTTTTCTGCATCTATTGAGATGATCATATGGTTTTTATTCTGCCACAGTTTTTGGTCTAAAGGTGGGGATTTAAGCTTATCCAGACCTCACAACTCTAGCCACAATTATTGGTCAATCACACAAGCCAGGCCAATCAGAATCCTTCTCTAGAATCTTTTCACTATCTTTAAGCTATTACTGTATGAGCCTAGAGACTGCCATCAGCCATGTTTCTTTCTATATAGAAACTGGAGCTACAGTAGAGGAAAATAAAACTAACACACAGAGCAAGAGAAGATCAAGTCTAATGGCATTTGAGTTCTTGGTTCTAGCTTGCTCCATGCGTGCTTCCACTGCAGTTTGGTTATGCAGGTCAACGTATACTTTCTTTTTGGTTTAAGCTGGTTTGCATTAGATTTCTCTACGTTAAATCAAGAGTGTGACCAAGGTAGTTGATGTGGTAATGTTATCTTGAGCGTGTACCGCATAATATCATGGCATTTTCACATATACATGTTGTTTCTTGGATCTACATCCTGCCGACACTGACTCTAATTTTTATTGCAACACTTGCCCAGAGTTTGCATCTATTGATCTCCCTGCCCCACCCGTCCCCCAAATTAGGAACTAATAAGAAAAATTTGAAATAATTCCTGTTCTCTCCCTCGCTATATATAAATTTACATTAAAACTATTGGACAGCTGCCAAGAGTTTGAAGTACAGCTGCATTTTGTGAATTAGTTAAATATCATAACCCTGTTTGCAGTTTCTATCAGTAACTGGAATGAATGTTATAAAAAGAGCATTTACTAAAAAGAATGTGTTGTGTAATTTAATGTATGCTAAATGTAGGTGGTCTAAAAATATTTTACTGCATTCCTACCTTTACTAATCAACTTTTTAAATACTGTCACTAAAGTGTGAATACCATTCGACAAAGGAAGTCAACCAAGCCCTTTATATGACATTATTTTAAATAATCTTTTCTATATTTTCTAAGTCAGATTGTATAAGTAGTTAATCCATCTACCTATAGTAATGTTAGTTGGTGGAAAATGTCATGCATCCTGCCTTTGCTGTGATTACATACATTCCTTTTCAACTTCCTTTTGTTGACTTTTGTTATATTTTGTATCATAGCTTTAGCAACTAGGATGTCTTTGGGGTGAAGAAAATCCCTTACTTCCGATCCTTGTCATTTACTAATTAATGACTCAAAGTATTACAAGTGCACTCCCATAACTGTTTATCTTGCTGTGGCCAATGCTGAAAGTGACTTCTACTATCAAAATTATTCAGTTCTTTGATATGATCTCTTGCTATTTTTTGGTTCTGTTTTCTGTAAAAGTTCAGGAATTCCATCAGAAGTCCTTTGACAAGAGAAGTTACCAAGAATATTACTGGATTGGTAAACTTGACAGTTTCTTTGCTAAGAAAGTCTAGCTTCCATATCTTAACTTCTTACCCTACAGCTATTTTGTTCCCTCTTGACACATTTTTTCCTGTACGATTCTTGTTTGAATAAACTATTTTTTATTAACTTTATTTTGTAACTTAGATATGGCTCACACCTAAACTGTAGGTAGCTATGGTAACATAACAAGTTCACACTTTGTATTAATTAGGAACTTTTAAGAAGCTTCATTTAACTGGTGGAATGACCCCAAGGCTCTTGTCTGGAGATCCACATGAGACCCACTGGAAAATCATAAAGTCTGGCTGTGGCTTTTTCCCAGGGCAGCTTCTAAGCCCTGGATCTTATATTGTTTATCTATAAATGATCCTGGTTGTTGCTTCCAAGTCCTTCTGGTTTGTCGTGCACAGAGCCACTAGCAGACTCGTTGGCAGTGACAGGTGCTAACCTTGGAGGAAAGGTGTAGTTATCAGTGAGGATGTCTTTCACTATAGTATCAGGACACTAGGCTCTACTTGTTTCAACAGTAAAGAAATGCCTTGCCTCCCTAACAAGAAGTCCAAAGGAAATCAGTTCTGGGCTCCATACAGTCAGGAACGGGGCTCCAGAACTCTGCTAGTTTTAAAGGCTACACTCCTCTAAGGCAACTTTCTTTTCAGGTTGCCTCCCCCCAACACAGGTCAGCAGTAGCAGTTCCAGGTTTCACAGTTTGACATGCCACTATTGAGAGAAATAAGAGGGGCGACTTTCCATTTTCACCTTCCAAGAGTGAAAACCTTTTAGGGAGTCTTTCTTTCCCTGAATGCTTCCCTTCAGGTATCCTGGGCCAGAAGGGCATCACATGCCCTCCTAAACATTGGCAAGGGGAGTGGTATTGCTATCATTGGTAGACAGTCAATCATTGGTGAACTCCTACATCACCCACTGGGCTCCTCCTTCCACAAGGACATGCTTCTCACCTGGCCTGAACTCTGATACTGCACCCACCTACCACCCTGTGGGGCTTCTCCGACAATGAGCAGAGGCTCTGAATCCTCAGTATGGGCCCACTCCATGCGTCGACGGGTTCTTCACCCAGCCCAGGCTCTGACACCCATGTGCTCTGTCACACCACTGAGACTGCTTACCCAGCAACGGTCTGTTCCAACAAGAGTTAAAACCTTGCTCAGATGCAATTTTTATAGCAGTCTGTTTAAAGAAGCAAGTTGATATGGAAAACAGCAATGTACAAAGTAAAAAAAAAAAGCTATGAGATTTTTCCACTTGCAGGAAAAAATAAATGGGAGTGGTCAGACTAGAAAGCTTTGATGGTACATACACACTGTTGCTATAGTACCTACAGTTAACAAATGTGGTTTTCATAAATTAAAATATATATATAACTATTCCCCCATCTCATCAGCAGTATCTCAAGTTACAGAAACAGAGAATAGCAATTTCAAATGACATTTTAACTTTTAAAACTATGTAGTGGTATTTGTCAATTGGAAATATAAAAGTAAGAATCTGACCCTGTTTTGCCAGAAATGAATTTAAAACAGAACAATTGATTTTTAAGAGTTAATGTGATGGTACTTATGATCGGTCCTGACCATAATTTAATCATTCTTCTCACTAGAAGGGAACTTAGAGTGGCAATAAACCTTTTATGTTGCTATATTACCTGCAAGATTTCCACAGCAGGCTCATTTTACAGATGTGAAGACTGAGGCACAGTGAGTTAAGTAACTGATCCAGGGTCACACAGCTGTAAGAGGGACAGGCAGAACCCACCCCATGCAGCCTGGCTCCCTTGCCCTTATAGTTCCTAGTGTGTGCTCATCTGAGGAAAAAATACATGGCTGTGGTATTATCTTTACTAGAAGAAAATTAAGAAATAACCAGAGAGGGGAAAGGATTTATGAATCATCTGTCCTGTGGAAATTAAACAGCTGTAAAAGAATGATACAATAGAGTTACATTTACCAGTGAGGAAAGATGTTTAGTTTATCACACAATGTTTGCTGTAAAAACTGAATCAGGACCATCTACAGATTATAAAGCGAGTGTTTGTATAAACCTATAAATGCCCCAAGCAGGACTGGAAGGATTCTAGGCAAAGTGTCCACAGTGTCATTCTGGGAGAGCAGACTTGGGATATGAATTTGGAGTATGAGAGGACAGCAGAATTTGGGTTATGAAATGAGGAATCTCAGGGGATAGAGGTGAGTCAACACAGCTCAGAAAGGAAAGGTCAAGCAGGCCACCTGAGAGACAGGAACACCTAGGAGGTTCATGCTACCCAATGAGTGGGGTGGATCCCACAGGCCAGAAACTGGGGGCTCCCCTGTCTCAGCTCCATGCCGGGAGGCCAGCTGCCCAGACCAACTCCAGGGTGATATCAGGCATACCTGGGCCAGGTGTACTCTCCTGGGTCCCTCACCTTTTCAGGGTTAAAAGACACGCCGTGACCAGCAGCCAATGCCAGGTAAATAAATGCTGGACAGAGCTCAAGCCCATGGTTGGTCCCTCACTAGACAGAAAAGCTCAAAGGTGTGTAAGAGAAACAAAAGTCCCTTTCGGAACCTCTGTTGTGGTTAACCAGCCCTTTGTCATGAACGGTCTACTCAGAACATCCTGACCTGCTTTCTGTTTAACTCCCTTCAGGAGAAGTTCAGGAACCTCCACCATGTTTCAGGAAGGCAGCTGATACTGGGGGTGAACACAGGAATGAGACTCAGTTCTTGTCCTGATTTGGTGAGTGGCCAGGGTTAATCTGCCAGTCAGCTACCTTTGAACCTTGTGTCACTCCATTTGAGAGGCCACATTTTCTTTCTGACTGTGAGTAAAGACCACCATCCGGAATGCAGAGCCATCTGGGTAAGGCCAGGAGGCTTGAACCCCTCCTGTCGTGATGGCTTCTTCTACTTTCATACCAGTCACCATATGATGTTACTTGTCACCATATGAGTAACGTTGGGCTTCCCTGTTGGACTCACACTGCAAAATGGTCAGATTCTGTCCCCACGCATCCGAGACCCTGGGCCCAGGATCAGAGGGAAGTCTCAGCCTGGCTTCTCTAGGCAGCTCCGTCTAACTGGTCATAAGGTCCAGAGCAAGGTTGGGAGAATCTGGGGTCTGGAAAGGGGGAACGACCCCATGCTTAGAGTCTCCATTGCTACACTCTGCGGGTGGCCCCAGAGTGGGAGAGGACAGGGCCCCAGGGCTTCTCCCAAGATGACAGGATGGTTATCCTCATATGGTTTTATTTCTTAGCAAATTCACCAGAGAGTTTCAGTGGCCTTAAGCATTCTCCTAAACCAATCCAGCTGTTTTGCAAATGTCAAAGGCATTTTGGGTGAAATTTGGTGACTTATGGAAGTTAGGAACTTGATGAAATTAAAATGGAAATAATTTTATGGAGAAAAAAGCCTGACTAGAATTTTGAATGGTTTGCACTAAATTTATAGATTAATTTAGGGAAAATCCAGATCAATATAAATGATTGACTTCCCATGCAGGTGCAGGAGTATGAAATGTTATTCTATTTGTTGAGATCAGTATCTCAGAGGACAAGGCCATCTCTTTGCCCATCCTCTTTAAAAAAATTTTTTTAAAGACTGACTTGGGGGCTTCCCTGGTGGCGCAGTGGTTGAGAGTCCGCCTGCCGATGCAGGGGACACGGGTTCGTGCCCCGGTCCGGGAAGATCTCACGTGCCGCGGAGCGGCTGGGCCCATGAGCCATGGCCGCTGAGCCTGCGCGTCCGGAGCCTGTGCTCCGCAACGGGAGAGGCCACAACAGTGAGAGGCCCGCGTACCGCAAAAAAAAAAAAAAAAAAGACTGACTTGGCTATTTGTGGTTAAATATGTGGTGTTGGGCATAGTCTATGATGGGATTTGTACTTGATCTTAATTGGGGTAAGGCTTCTGAAGCAATTTAATAAAGTGGTGACAGAATCATTTCAATACAGTTGGTGAATCATTTGACTATGGAAATTTCTTGGTGATTTTGAAATAATTAATAGCAAGTTAGTAATAGTCACTCTGAAAAATAATAACATTACTCTTAGCTCTCTCTCTCTGCCTATTCTTCCTTCTCACAAGAGTTTTATTTATCCAAAAATATTTGTTTAAACTCTCTCATGTTACAGGAACTGTTTTAGGCCCTAGGGACACATCAGATAAAAACAAAATTTCTTTCCCTCATTACATTTTAGTGGGTACAACCGAGTTATATAACATGACATATCTTTATACATAGCTGTTTCCATAAGAAACAAGAAAAGGTTGACTGTTTCACCATGAAGATGGTGGTACCATTTGAACTGCTTGTCATATTTCTGGTCCTCTGCTCTTCTCAGCACATGGTTAGATTACACTTCCTTGATCCCTTCTCATTGCATGGGGCCAGATGACTAGTTACAGCCAGTAAGTTATAAATAGAAATAATTTGGGTCACTTCTGAATGGGAGCATTTAAATGCCAGTGCAAGATTTTCCGTGACATTTCTTTTGGTCTGACATGAGGATGGCAACATCTGCGAAAGTGGCTGCTTCGTCCGTCTGGGCTCCTGAATGACTACTACCTCCTCCTAATGGACATGGTGTGTGACTGAGACATTTTGTGGTATTGATCCTTTGAGATTTTGTAGGGGAGACATTATTTGTTACTGCAGCATAGCTCAGCGTATACAGACTAATACAATGTGTTTAAAGGAAAAC
Organism: Globicephala melas; assembly: GCF_963455315.2. NCBI lineage: Eukaryota > Metazoa > Chordata > Mammalia > Artiodactyla > Delphinidae > Globicephala > Globicephala melas. The sequence goes on along the minus strand of NC_083322.1, from coordinate 68,664,486 downwards.
AAAATGAAGCATTTTTATTAGGATCTGTGAGCAATCAGGTGTCAGGTTATACTTGCACAGCACAATTTGGCAAATATTGACCAGGCTTTGTACAGTATTCCTTCCACTGGAACTAACTGGAATCAACTAGTAAATGTCTCTTGTTGCCTTTTCCATTTTCCTTTTCCTAATCATTGGTCCCACGTCCCATGGCTGCAGCTCTGGTTCATTTTCTCTTAAGTGCTTGGCACCTTCTCCTAATACACTCCGTAAACCTCTTGAATTGTATCTGGCTTTGACAGTCTATTATGAATAACACATATTTCTGGTTTCATTCTTCCTATACTCCACGTTGCACCAAGTGCAACATGAACATCTTCCTTGCATTTAGTCTAGATGACATGTTAATTTATTTTAGTGGGCTAAGGTAATGCTACAGCATTCCAATGCATATTGATACACTTGGATTGGCTCTATCATTTTCAGAATTATTACTTTATTAGTAAATGATACTTCAGTTATCATATATTCAGTCCCCTTTCCTCCCCAATTTAAATAAATAGGGATTGGTCAGATTGGAATCACTTAGGCAACCAGAACTCTGGGGTATGTTTCTAGGGCAGTGTTTTTTATCATTGGCTCTATGATAACATTACGTGAGGAGATCTGAAAGATCCCAGAGCCCAACCAGCACCCCAGGCTGATTGCAATGAAATCACGGAGGCTAGGACCTTGGCATCAGTATTTGCTAAAGTCCCCTAGTTGACTCTAACATGCAGTTGAAGTTGAGAATCACTCTTTTAGACATTAGTGCTAGATCAAGTGAAGGCGGGAAACCAAGGTAACCAACAGCAGGAGGACAGAGAGGAGAATGAAGCCTAGTTTTGCAGGGCCTCCCAGCAAGGATTCACATGCTATAAATGCTATTCTTGGCATCCATCAAAGTTGTACTTAGACACACCTGAAGGCTGCCAGTACTCTATTATTTGTGCCAGCTTCTCCTTCTCTCTTCCACTCTAGCCAGAGCATGAAAAGCTACTCCTAGGCTAGCAAGTATTTAAAAGTCAAAGCCAGGTAAATAGAATCATATTGTTGAGTCAAATAATGGAGAGGCAAAGTCTAAAGTATCAAAGACTAGGAAATAGTGGAATGGAATTGGGGAAGAGCAAAGGTGAGAGGGCAGGATGAAATGGCACACACATTGGTACAAGTAGGCTGGAGAGATCCATCTCCTTTGTTGGGGCAGCACCTTCAAAGTGCATGGTGAGCCTGGGCAGGGAAGAAATAGGAGATGGCTTGTGACATACTTTGAAACAGAAACCAATACTTGAGCAAGTAATAAAAATAAACTTCTAGCAAAATTGCTTCTATATTTATTCTTCTTGAACAGCAGATGAGAGCTACATTACAATTTATTTAGGCAAAGAATATTGTTTATTTATGAGAAAAAATCCAAACAGTTGAACGTCTAATAAATATGGCACATGTTAAGAAGAAGGTAATCTGAGTTAACCATGATATTCTACCTCGATATTATTCTTCCATGGTATGTTGGGGTAAATGTGTTATACCTTAAAGATGTATAAAGATTCTCTAGGCTGGTTCAGTATCCACTTTTTCTTTCTTTTTTTTTCTTTTAATTATTATTTTTGGCTGCGTTTGGGTGTTGGTTGCTGCATGCGGGCTTCCTCTAGCTGCAGCCAGCAGGGGCTACTCTTTGTTGTGGTGCGCAGGCTTCTCATTGTGGTGGCTTGTCTTGTTGCGGAGCACGGGCTCTAGGTGTGTGGGCTTCAGTAGCTGCAGCACGCAGTCTCAGTAGTTGTGGCACGTGGGCCCGAGAGCACACTGGCTTCAGTAGTTGTGGCATGTAGGCTCAGCAGTTGTGGCTCATGGGCTCTAGAGTACAGGCTCAGTAGTTGTGGTATACCGGCTTAGTTGCTACTTGGCACGTGGGATTTTCCCAGACCAGGGATCGAACCTGTGTCCCCTGCATTGGCAGGTGGATTCTTAACCACTGCGCCACCAGGTAAGTCCCTCAGTATCCACTTTCATGCTTGCTTGCTTTTCCTTTCTCCCCCCAATTTCTTCCCCATCCCTACATTCTGTTTTCTTCTCATTCTTTTCTTGCTTTCTGCATTTTTTAGGTTCCCAACCTGTCATGGTGACTCTCACCACCAGATCAACACATTGGGCATGTTTGCCCTACCCCTATTCATTTCTTCCCTTTCATCAATATCACTCTTTCTTGCCACTTTTATCTGTTCTCTAATCTTGAATCCTTGCCCCTGTCAGGAGATTTTTCCTACACTGTGCGACCTCACTTCTCTGCTGCCTCTGCCAGCTCCCTATGAAGCCTAAAGCTGCTGCCAAATCTCTCCAGGACTCCTTGCAGTGACTTATCCAGAGAAGCTTTGTTTAGTGTTCCCACGAAAGGAGTCACTTGAGCCGTCCGTGTTTAGGGAAAACTCCTGTTTGCCTAAGGAGGCTGACAGAGTGGCTGAATGCTCCCTGAACTTGAAGTCTGCAAACCCTAATTGAGAGTTTCATTACTCCACTCCTTGATCTTCTTGCTTTGGATCCAATAGACCGTCTCCTTCTATCTGTTCCAGCTGAAGGCAAAGTCTTCCAGAAATCTGTCTGGGCATGATTTCCTTGGTGCTTCATTTCTATATCGTGTAGTGGGGAAAATGGCAAGGTTTCAGGTAGTAGAGGTTGGCGTCAGCTCCCACAATTCATTCTGCCTCTGTTTCTCACCCTTTGATGCCCTAGGACCTCTTGTTTCTCTGCCCTCTGTCTGCTACCTGCCCCACCGCACATACACATATTAAATGGAAATTCCCAACTTCACGATGGGGTGTGGGTGGGAAGGAGAGAGTACAGAGCATCTCAGAATTTTAGGAGGTAGAAAATGGTTTAAAAACAACTTTTCACTATTATAAGATTATTGTATATTTTTTAAATGGATGAACAAAAAAGTTTTTTTAAAAATAAGTGATGCTCAAGTGATTTCATATTGGTTAAATGCAAAAAAATTTAAAGGTAACGTATTTTTTTTTCAAAACACGGTAATTACTGTTCAGTGTAAAGTTCCTTACTGGGTTTATATTTATTACAAAATAGATAATTAAATTCTTAATGTGGTATTAAAGGACTACCACCCGCACACCCTCACATATACAATACAACCTCAGCATAATTTTTCAACACATTCCTATTTATTGACAATTTTCTAAAACATAACATATTTTAAAGCTAATGAACCATGGGTAACTCTATTCTTTCTCCCTCATGTGCCTTCCTGTATCATTACCACGCCTGATGACATTTTTTTTCTATTCTTTCTTAACCTCTTTTAATAAAAGCATCCAAACATCATATGTGTAGAGAGAATATCTTGTTAATCTTGCTTTATCTATCTCTCCATAATTTTTTAGAGCATTTTAAAGCAAATCCCCATAATTACAGCATTTCACCTTTGGTACTTAACTGTAAGATCTAGGACATTTTAAATATAATCACAATGCTATTAAAGCAACTAAATAATTTTATAATTGCTTAATGTCATCTACTATTCATTTCATATCCAAATTTCCTCAACTATCTTAAAAATGTCTTTTTACACTCAATTTGTTTCAATTAGGATGTAAGCAAGGTCCTCAATTATTATTTGGTTAATGTGTTTCTTAAGTTTCTTTAATCTACTTCCACTTATTACCCTCCTTCATTTTAATACCCTTCAGCTGTTGAATAAAGCAGCTCATTGGTCCTGGATAATGTCCTGTTTTTCTGCATTTGTTTGCTGGCTTCCTCATGGTACTATTTACCTTGTGCTTCCAGTGCTTCCATCGCCTGTATTTTTTTTTTTTTTTTTGTAACTGGGAGGTAGAGCTATTCAGACTCTTGACTTAGGTTCCAGTGCAATTTTTTTTTTTTAAAGAAACACTTTATAGATGGTATTGTGTACTCTTTATTACATCATTCAGGAGACCCACAATGTCTTCTGTCCTACAGTTAGTGACGCTAAGATTGATTGGTAGATTCAGGAGTTGTCAGCCAGATTACCCCATTATAATATTCCCTCTCCACCTTTCCTAAAGGTTTTAGTAGCCTTTGATGTTTGTCTAGTTCCTTTATTTCATTAAGGGGATGCAAAAGGTGACTTTTCTTCCAGTCTCTCTGCATTTATTAGCTGTAATTCTTCTATAAATAATTTTCTCTTGTTGAAGATTTAGTTACCCAGAAATACAGTTTGTACAGGGAAAACAGAACAAATGCTTTATTTTTTCAATTTATTAATTCATTTTCAGAGTGGTGAATTGGTATCAGAAACCTGCAAAGATGACCAATGAATTTTTGTTCAAGTTTTATTATGAACTCTTGAATTCTTTTCAATCCACTGTAGTCATTATTATTTTTTAACCTGCTATCATTATAATTCAAAACAAACAATATAAAGCTTTAAAAAATTTTTTTGTCTGGTGGGGATACACAGATGACAGCAGAAATTCTTAAGATAACCTGTGCATCAGACTGTGGGGAGTAGGGGATGACAGTTGTTTTATGTTTATCAAAAGTGTACCTGGGTATGGTAAAAGACGAGTAGTAAGGTATAGTAAAAAGTGATTCATATGTGGGTGTTCACTATAAAATTCTTTCAACTTTGCTGTAAGTTTGAAATTTTTCAAAATTAAAAACAGGGACTTGGATTTTAAAAGTTAAGACTGACTGAAATAAACAAGTGCGACTACATCAAAATAAAAATTCCTGCATAGCAAAGGAAACCACCAACAAAATGAAAAGGCAACCTATGGAATGGAAGAGAATGTTTGCAAATCATATATCTGATAAGGATTTAATATGCAAACATTTTAAAGAATTCACACAGCAAAAATCCCCCAAACAACTCTATTTTAAAAATGGGCAGAGGAACTGAATAGACACTTTTCCAAAGAGGATACAGAGACGGCCAAGAGGTACATGAGAAAGTGCTCAATATCACTAATCATCAGGGAAATGCAAATCCAAACCACAATGAGATTTCACCTCACACCTATTACAATGGCTATCATCAAACAGACAAGAGATAGCAAGTGTTGGCGAGGATGTGGAGAAAAGGGAACCCTTCTGCACTGTTGGCGAATGTAAACTGATGCAGCCACTGTGGAAAACAGTAGGGATTCTCCTCAAAAAGTTAAAAGTAGAGCTACCATATGATCCAGCAATCTCACTTCTAAGTATATATCCACAGGAAATGAAAATAGGATATCAAAGGGTATCTGCACCCCCATATCCATTGCAGCATTATTCACAGTAGCCAAGACTTATATCTAAATATGTAATAGAATATTATTCAGCCACGAGAAAGAAGGAAATTCTGCCATTTGTGACAACTTGGACTAACCTTGAGGGCATTGTGTTAAGTAAAATAAGCCAGACAGAGAAAAACAAAGATTGCATGGTATCATTTATACGCAGAATTTTTTAAAAAGTCAAGTTCATAGGAACAAAGTAGAAAAGTAGGCTCCAGGGAATAGATGGTGGAGGAAACACGGAGAGGTTGGTAAAAAGGGTACAAACTTTCAGCTCTAAGATGAATGAAGTCTAAAGATACAAATGTATAACATGGTGTCTATAGTTGATAACACTGTATTAAATAATTGAATTTTGTTAAGGCAGTAGAACTTAAATGTTCTATCTCTCTCTCTCTCTCTCTCTCTCTCACACACACACACACACACACACAAAGGTAAATATATGAGGTGATGGATATGTTAATTAACTTGATGGGGAGAATCCTTCCAAAATGTATACGTATATCAAATCATCATCAAATACATTTTAAATATCTTACAATTTTATTTGTCAATTATACCTCAATAAAGGTACAAAAAAAGTTCACTGAGTGAACACAGGGATAAAAAGAGTTAAGAAGTTTCTAAGTTTTGAGCATAAAAGGTGATGTATATTATATCTTTTCAATCTTTTTAAGTGCAATGAAAATTTTAACAGTGGCACTCAGCTACAATTTCTGTTGACCTCTGATATGTGAAATTTCTCTCAAATTAAATCAAGACTATCTAGCTATATAGGGATAAAAGAATCTTGATTTGTTTGAGAAACACATTTGGAAAAGTTATGATGAACTTTAATGGGAAACACACTTGTATAGAAGCCTGGGCATAAGGTTGAAATTGATCATCACATTGTTTGTTTAGAAAAGAAAACATAACATTCAAAGAATATGTTGGAAGCATTGGATTTCTTCACATGAGAACACACACATTGAAAATTTTGGGGCTTGGGATAAAGCGTAAATTACAGACTACTTTGTTCTTTAGTTGAAAGTGTTGAGCTTTAAAGATATGCATATATTATTGGATATACTAAAAATCAGAATATTTTTGCATGGGGAATACTTTTGGGAAAAAAGGAAACAAAATAATAGAAACTTTTGAAATTAATAGTGCTAATGACCAGACTTTGAAAATAATTCTACAAATGGAAGAGTGAAATGACAGACAATTTGCGGCAAGCCAGATATGTAGATTTTAGGGGACAGCCTATCATTGTTAGCCTGGGTGGTCTCCCATTTCCTAGAAGAGGGAATTGCTGAGCTTCATGATACAGTCATGACGTACTCTGCACTTAAGGGGACTCTGTGTGTGGGGAGAGTGGAGGGAGAAGGAATAACTTTTTAAAAAATCATAGAAGGGGGTCAAAAAATCATAGAAGAAACTTTGTAAGTTATATAAACCAACCCATTTATCCCCAAGAAAAACCACACCTAAATTCTTCCAGACAGATTAGAATCTTTCCTCTTTCTAAAGACCTCCGGAGAAGGAGTTTCCATTTCCGTACTTTAGTATTGAACAGACTCCACTCTCAAGAGCACTGTTCTCTTGCCTATGTTAAATCGTTCATGATACTGCCAAGATATTCATTTGTTCTTATAATATCCTCTGCATGGAGGAGGACAGCTGAGTGAGCTTGCTTCAGGAACTCTCTGTCTATTCCTCTTTCCCCCTTGGCCCTCTTTTCTCTACACTTAGAATTTCCACTTCTTTAAGGTAGGGATTGCTGGGACCTTTCAGGGGTCAAGCAGATAATATATAACTTGATTTAAGATTGTAGGGAGTGGTGGCAAAGTGGAGAACAAATGCTTCTCTAAAGGTATTTAATTGCATATTCATTATACACACTGGTTAGGCCAAGCCAAACACTGTATGACTTTGGGGTGAATTCTGCTTGAAAGCTGCCCACTTACATCCTTGCTTTAGGCCTTTCCTAAAAGGGTAGGATATGGTAGTCATGTTGCATTTGCCTATGTCTACAAATGAAAAACCAAGGCTTAGTTTAGCTCTGGTGAAAAATGATTCTTTTCTGTAGTCTCCAGTCTTAGAAGCACTCTTATTAAAGGTAATTTTTCCTGGACACATATATTCTGCAGGAGATTTTAATAAACATATTAGCTCCAAGATGATTCCCAATAATCCTTGTGTTCAGTATTCATACCCTTGTGTGCTAGCCCTGTGTGAGCAGTTGTGTGGAGGGTATGGTGTGTGACTTGGTCATGTAAGCATCGCAGCTTTCACCTTTGTCTCTGGAGGAAGCCAGCGCCATGCTGTGAGGACGCTCAAACAACCCTGTGTAGAGGACCTGAGGCTTCCAACCAACAGCCAGCACCATCTTGCCAGTCTAATGAAAGTCATGTTGGAAATGGATCCTCCAAACCCAATCGTGCCTTCAGATGATTTCAGGACCAGCCAATATCTGACTACAACTAAATGAGAAACTCCAGATGAGAACTGCCCATAAGACCCCTTCCTGAATTCTTGACCAAGGGAAACTTGACATGTAATAAATGCTTATGTATTGTTTCAAGCCACTAAGTTTTAGTGGTGATTTTTTAGGCAGCAGTAGATGACATGACAAATAAAGTTGGTAGATTTTGAGTTGTTCATCCACAATTGCAGGCATCTATCCCTAAAAACACAATTGCAGGCATCTATCCCTAAAAACAAGTAAAAGAATCAATCCTCGTGACCCATTCCTCAGTTACTTTTTAAAAAAAATTTTCCAGCTTTATTTAGATATAGTTGACATAAAACATTGTGCACCATGAAGGCATACAATGTGATGATTTGATATATGTATACACTGTGAAATGATTCCCGCGATAAGGTTCGTTAACACACACATCACCTCCCATATCTTCTCAGTTTCTTAGGCAATGGGAGGAGAGATGTTGTGTTCTTCCTCAGGAATGTGGAGCTAGGAATAATATAAGAAGCAAGGCAATTTTACATGGATACATGTCACATTTTTTCCCATGCCACATTGGTTTTTAATAATTATTCACCAATAGCTAACATTAATTGAACTTTTACCATGTGGCAGTGATATGCTAAGGGTTCTATTAGAGTTGTCTTCATATTGTCCTTACAAAAGCCTTAATAAGTAGCTACTATTACTATATTTCGCCAGTTTACTGCAAGACATCTCTAAGGAGCTGATGAAATAAGCTGTTGTCTAAAAAGCTATGATGAGAAAAAATGCTACAAAATTTCACTGCCCTAAAATATCTCTACAAATACAATATCACAGTTACTTCAGCTTCATGGATATGAGTATTAACTTAAGTATTTTTCAAAACTATCTCTAAAGAGGGTACTCAGTCAATGAGTACCTTTAGCAGGTGTATTTTGTACCTCTTCCTATGAAACTGTGAAGCAACTGCACATAAAAGTGAGCAGTTGAGCCCAACTGACAAGGGCACCAGATACTGTGCTCTGATGTCCATTTCTGTCCACACCAAGGCCACGCTCCCCAGGAGTTGTTCCTGGTCGGTGACTGAGTGTGGCAGGGTCAACAAGGCAGCCCTGCTCCCGCAGGACACAGGACTCCTCTGAAGGATGCCTGCCCAATGGCCCTGCCCAGATCTCTTATAACTGTACTACAGTCTAAGACTCTTCTACCCATCCTTTTTCCTTGCCTCTCTCATTCACTGTGGTCAAACCTCGTCATATTCCTCTCACAGGTGTTGTTGCCCCTCGTAAAACTCTCGCATGGCTGGTCCTGTCTTTCCATGTGCTTCTCAGAAGGCCCAGTCTAACATTTACTGGCATCATATGAAGCATCTATGATCACAATGTGACAAGAAACTGGCATGAGCAAGCCTAGGAGGACTTGAGAAGATTCAGGAGATAAGTAATCTGTTGTATAATTTTGGTTAAGCAAACTTGTGCTGTACAGAGTCAAGTAAAAGATTACTTATGAGGACGTTAAGTGGATATCTATTTGTAGCAAAAAAAAAAGTGTCAATTAGAAAAATGAAAACACATAGGATAAGTGTATGTGGTATTCCGTTTGGTGAAGTTAGGTAGATTTATTCTTTATCTAAGTTACACTTTTGGTGCCCTGCTTCACCTGCCCTCAGCCCACCTCTGACTTTAGCTGCAGCAGAGATAGACAGTTCTGGGCAAGTTCAGACTCAGGCCAACAGCAGCCCATCACAAGCACTTTGCCAGTGGTAGGGCTGCCAGATTTAGAAGAGAAAAAAAAGAATATAGGATGCCTAGTTACATTTAGATTTTAAATAAATAAGGAATATAAGGAATAATTTTTTAACATAAGTCTATCTCACATAATATTTATAATTTAAAAAGTATTCACTGTTTGTCTGACATCCTAATTTAACTGGGCATCTTGTATTTTACTGCTCCTCTAGGCAGGAGGGTCTCCACTTTTCCATCACAGAGCTTTTTCTGAAGCCACTGGAGCATCCTCAGCCTGGGCATATGAGCCCAGCAGTGGGAGGGAGTTCATGTCCCCAGGAGTAACCCTCAACCAATGGAGGATGGTAGCTGGGGACCGGCACGTAGCACCTGTCCTTCCAGTGGAGGGAGGGCGAGTATTCTGTTTCTCACAGTTTCCTGCACTACTGAGTCCCTGTTCCCTCCAGCAGCAGGTCTCAGTAATGCACACCTGTAATGGCCTCTCCTTCCTTTCTCTTTCTTCCTGCCCCTTCACTCCTGCTTCCTATGTTGCCCTTCAAATAAATCTAATTCCATGTCTTGGAATTCACATTTGGGGGACTCTACATTAAGACAACATTCTTATGGATAGAAGTAAGTATAAGCAATTCCTTTCCCCTCAAATAATTTCAAGTAGCCATAAATTTGAAAAATGAGTTTGCAGTAATGAATGATCACCGAATTATATGAAGATATAATTTTAGATTCTAAGTAAATAAAAAATTATACCATTTACGTTTCAGAAAGGGACATTTTCCTTATCTGACTGTGAATAAAATAAATCACTTGCTCATATTCACTTATGGTAAAAAATTTTTCTCATGAAAGCAGTAACCCTCCGGTATGTATGAAGTGAGTAACTAAAGCTAATCAAATCTATTTTCTAGTATATGTACTTTAAAGGCAGTAAGAGTTTTTATTTAAAGAAGTAATAGAAACATAGTTTATATAAGCAAATCTGTAGTGGATTTGGGAAGTTTGTGATTTTTAGTCCTCAAGTACTTCTGGTCATCAGTATTAATACTGTGATACTATTGAAGAGTTACCTTCATTTTTGGCAGTGTTTCCCGTTTGGTGAACCACAGGTTGCAAGTACCTTTCGACTGTGCGAGGTTCTGCACGAAACAATCAATCATCCCCTTCTGGCTGTTTGGCTGAGGCAGCCAATGACTTGTTCTATCATGAACTGAATTCGTATATATTCATGAGGCACAGAGAAACACTTCATTGTTTCAGATTGTTTTGTTATTTCAGAATAAATCATTAAGACACTGTCCCACCCATAGCTGGTAAAGAAATACTTGTCCTATGATCCTCACCTTTGTGGTTTGTAGTGTTTCAACCTGCATAGTTTAGCCCACATTACATGGGGGTTTTTTGTTTTGGTTTGTTTTGGTTTTTGGTTTTTTTTTTACAGTACACTGCAGACTTTTTTAAAAAGCACCGTGTTTCTGTTACCTTGTAACAGCAAAAATTGGAAACATCTAAAAACTACAATGATGTGTGTCCTAAATTAGAGTGATTTAATTTTCACAGAGTGCGGGACTCATGGCAGAATGGTAAACTTTGTACAGGTAGGTGTGGTCCGAGCTTCCAAACTCCATCAATCTCAACCTTTTTTGTCCCTCATTTATTTATACAGAACTTTCCAAGAATCTGTTGTAATTGCAAAATTTTGTATCCTGCCAAGTTATCTGTGTGAACTTCAGTAAGAAAAACAATAGCAGAAGCAGCATGAAAACAACTTGCTGAGAAAGCTATTTTAACACCTCTGATAAACAGAAAGAGAGGTATTTGTATGATGTTTAAAGCCATCCAAATTCCTCACTTTGTCTGCCTTTGCTAATCAGTGTAATCCTATGCTGGTAAAATCTTGTAAAATCTAGGGAAATAAAATCCAGAAACAATGAATCCCAGAGACGTAAAAACCATTGAACATTCTTGATCACCACCAACGTGGTTCTCAGAAAAGACAGTTCATTGGGTCTTCCCTAAGAATTATGTTTTCAGCAACAAGCCGATTCAAACATTTATTGTCTCAGATTCTAACAATGGCTATTTGCTTAGGTGGCACATTTAGAACTTAGGTGCCTATTTAGAACTTAGTCAAATTCTTCCCATAGGGATCAACAAAGTTTAAAAGGACAAATGACAATAAATGTGGCTCCACACAGGACTGGAATCAGACACTTGGGTTTGAATCCTGGCCCTGGATGTATTAGCTAGTGAACTCAATTTATTTGATTTTTAACCCTAGATTTTCTCATCTGGATAATACAGTTGATCGTATTTATCACACTATTATGAGAATATGTACTAGGCATAGAGTAAGAATCTATAAATTTTAGTTATTATTATCATTATCAGTCACTGTGCTTGGCTGCAAAAGACAGAACCCACCCAGCTAGAGTAAGCAGAAAAGGAATTTGTTAAAGGACCCTGGGTGGCTCTTAGATTCTTGAGGTAGGAGTAGCAGAGAGTCAGACTTGGAAGTAACTTAAAAAGGACAATGCCTAAATCAGATGGTAGAGGCTGCTGAGGGATACACACACTGAGCTCACACAGGAGCGACATAAATTGCGGAGCCCAGTGCAAAGTGAAAATATGGGGCCACTTTTTCAAAAAATAGGAACATTTCCATTAAAGACACTAAAATGTAGAGCTCTTTCCTTTTTCCTGCAGTCTCTTAACCTGTCATGGTGTTTTTTATTTATTTCGTGTTGTTCTAAGTATGGAAAAAACTAAAATTAAAAATTTGTAGTATGAATTTCATCACTCATCTTGGTGTACAATGGCAGTCTTAAATGAAAATATAAGACCATTTCGTTTTTATGTAAAATTACTGAAATCACCACAATTCATGTGTCATAGCCTATACATGCATATGTATTTTGTCCTTACTAGAAGAATAGAAACTCTGCACAAAACTATCTCAACTGTTTTTTCTAACTTCTTGATACATAGGCATTCTACCAACACTCTCTACCTTTGGCATGCTAATGAGTAGGGAAGAACTGAAAAGAAAGGAGATATGAATTGTCCTAACTTTCCCTTCTCTTCTATGTCATCATTTTCAGTGTAAGAGATTGCTACTACAGAGTACTAACAGAAGTAGGAAGAGGATTCCTCGGTTGTTCAGGTTTCTTAGAACGACATTACCTTTCTTTGTGTTCTGGTTCAAATGGGAAAGTGTGGCCGCTCAGGGCTGTAGATTCCCCCCAACACCTCCCTCCCGCCATACACACACACACACACACACACACACAATACTCCATAGTAGACATTAATATGTTCACTTTGAGCTTCGCTGAACTTCCACACATAGTGGGGCTACTGCAGTGCTGTGCTCATGGGTCAGTAAATGCTACCTGCGAATTGGCAGTAAGGGACTGGAGCAGACATGTATAACTATGGACAAATGGTTATATTTAGTATAATCTGGTTAGGGTATTCCTTGGAAGATTTTATTTTTAACCTAAAAAGGCATATACTTTACTATCTGGATATTCTTTTCTAAGAAACTAAATGCTAGTGTCAGAAAATGAATCTACGTAAAGAAACACATGTATAGGCTGCAAGAGACTGAGCAAAAGATCGTGTATATAAATTCATCCCTGTCCTGTTAGGCGCCAGGATCTTAAGGGCAAAAGTCATCTGACATATTATGTTGCATTATCATGATCCAGAAGTAAAAAGTCCCTACTGGAAAAATTTTCTGGAGCTTAAAGCATCTGTGTTAAACTACAAAGTCAATTTGATAGAGAGATACAGTACTTTGTCACTCAGTTCCCAGGGACTTTTTCTAGTGACCTGTCATCAATATACACCCTCAATATACAGATAAGCCGAACTAGTATCAAGAAATGCCTCTCTTCAGATAACTGGGTTGATAGACAGTTACCAGCTGGCTGTCCTGTATTCTTGAAGTTCATTTTCAAACTCAGTTTGAAAATGAGTTCTATTTTAACCTCATATTATTCTTTCAAGTAAAATTTCAAGTAAAAGACAGGTTAATTTTGATGAGTAACATATTTCACTTCATCAGATGCATTACTCAAATAAATGTGAAGAATTTCTTGGCTATAAGATGGTTGGAACACTAATCTTCCTTTTTGTTTTATTTCACTATTGTAAAAGTAAAGACCTTACATTCTGAATCCTACAACAAAATGCTAAATTAAGTCAGAAATATACAATTCTTTTTTTTATGATAGAAATAACATGGGTAAACTGTCTTCTATTTCTTCACTAATATTTACCAATGCAGATGCTATGGATGGAATTATATGATACAGATAAACACACAATGGGGGCCATCTTTGTTACTTTATTTCTGGTATGTTTTTCAGGACTGATGTAAGAACTTATTGCTCAATAAACATTTGTTAGGATGAATGACTCTATAAGTAAGTTACTATGACCATTCTGATGACGACGTTGGCCCACTCATAATAGCTAATAGATTTAGGTAAAGAAACTTCACAAAACTAGATTTGCTGTTTTGAGTTACTAGCATTTTCAATTCAATTTTAACAAGTTTTTCAAAAGGGATTAGATCAAGCATTTAAAGAAAAAATAAAGTAAAGCTTCCCTGGAAAAGTGGTTGTTTGGGTACTTTTCTAAACTGATTCATGAAGTTATCGAGCACAGCCTGTAACAATCTACTAGTTCTCCCCTTCATGCTTAGCAAAAAAATATTCAGCTGGTGGCTCAGATTAAATTTCCCAGACACTTGAAGCTAGAGGTGGCCACGTGACTAGATTTGAAGACCAAGAGATATGAGTAGAAGTGATGCGTATAATTTAGATTGTGTTGTTAAGAGCAGGAGAATAAATATCCATCTTATACAAGTCACTGTGATTTTGGATTTATAGTACATACAGCCAAATCTTTATTCTAAATAATGCAATACCTGAGAAAATGTTATTGGTGACAAAAATATGGTAAGAACCTGTTAAGTTTTCAGTGAACTAAATTAACATAAGAAGGGAATATTTGGCTTATACATACATATGTATATATGTATGTATGCATGTGTATGTATTTATGTATTAGTTATTTAAAGATCTGTCTTCAAAATAATTTCCCCCAATTCTCTACTTGGTTTTGGAGCTCCAATTTTCCTCAGGTATCAAGCCCTTGCCTAATCCGGCTTTGGACTTTTATGGGGCTTGAGTGATAGTCAGGTGGTCCTGAAGAGCTTAAAGAGAAAAAGTTGACTTTCCATACTGACATGGAAAGACTTAAGGACATTGTTAAGTAAGAAAAGCAAATTACAAGATAATGCATAAAGTATAAACCCAATAAATTAACAAACACAAAAATAAATTTATATATACTAGCTTGGTATGCACATATGCAAACTCATATGAGTGTACGTGTGTGCATGTGAATGCATAACTTAATAGAAAATGTAAAGCTATATGGAAAATTGTTAATAGTAGTTTCCTCTGGAGAAGGGCAAGCATTTGGAAGGGAGTCAGGTGAAGGTGAAATTTAGCTTTTTAGTCTATATGCTTCTTTACATTTGAATGTTACATAAAGACTGCACTTAGAAATTACTCATGGGGTTTATATGTGTGTGTTATGAAGTTGAAATGTATATATTATCAAAATTGAAATATATATTATTTATACTTATTAAATATTTGTATGTGACAAAAATAAAAATGAACTTAGGAAGGCATGGTTTGGTTATGTTGCCTGGGAAAAAAGTCTTTATATTTTTTTACTTTAGAGTTAAATTTTCCAGGGTTTGACTCCTGGTTCAATAACTTGCAAGCAATAGCTAATGGGTGAGTTATATGTATTCTTTGAAAAGCATAGGTTATAATGTATCCTTGTAGGGTGGCTGCTCAAAATAACACCAAACCATTCCCGTACCAACACCTGATACGTTAAGGGCACTCAATAGATGCTATCACTATTGAGATTACTCTTAAAATGCAGAAAACTGAAATCTTTTTGATATATCAGGGTGATAATTCATTAAGCCAGGTAAAAATTATAATGAAGGAAGAGAGGAAGCTTGACGGGAAAAATGTAGACAATGTTTTAAATAAGCATACTCTGCAAGTGAACTCAGTAAAGTTACAATTAAAAAAATGTTTTATAACATCTATAGCATTATTTATAAATAAATTTATAACATTATAGGTCACATAAAAGATACAATGAAAGAGCTTTATTCAATACAGAAATCAATAATAGCCACAAATATAAGACAACCATGAAAAACCTTAAAAAGGAATCTGTAAACTCTATATGAAGAGAGGTTTGCTAAGAAATATATAAGAAGACTTGAATAAATTTAGAGACATCTCCTATTCCTAAATGAGAAAACTGAGTTAAAAGAAAGTCAGTTTTCCACAATTAATTGATAAGTTTGGCACTATTCCAATTAAATTTGCTGCAGGTTGAGCTCTCCAGAGAAAAAGATTGAGATGGAATTTAGAGTATAAGACATTTATTAGGAATTGACATGTGGGAAAAGGAGGCGGAAAGTAGCAGAATTGCTCAGCAAGTATTGTTAGGATGAGTCACTCTATGAGTAAGTTATTATGGCCATTCTCATAAAGATGTTGGCCCATCTCATAATAGCTAATAGAATTATTAATAGAAGGAGAAGTAGACTAAGATATAGATGCAAAAATCCTCAGCTAACCAACTGAGGGCTGGTTGCCCCATGGAGTCATCCCAGGCCAGCTGAAATGACTGATTTTATTACCACTTCTCCCAGGTACCTGATGGAAGTGGCCTCTGGAAGGGCAAGACCTTGAAGGAGCTGACAGCTGGAAGGTATCTACGTAGTCCTCACAGCTGGGCAACAAGCCCTTCCTTGAAGGAGTTCTGGGCTGTGCATCTTGGTGTCTGCCACATTTTGGGAAGAAGGTGACAAAGTGATTTTAAAGGTCAACTGGGAATTCCCTGGTGGTCCAGTGGTTAGGATTCCGAGCTTTCACTGCTGAGGGCGTGGGTTCAATCCCTGGTCAGGGAACTAACATCCCTCAAGCCCTGTGGCACGGCCAAAAAAAAAAAAGTTCAACTGGAAGAATAAGCACACAAGAAGAGCCAATAAATTTTTGAAAAAGGAAAATAAGAGAAAGGATTTGCTCTGTCAGTCATTAAAACATATTTGAAAAGCCTCAGAACTCCCTGGTAGTCCTGTAATAAGAATAGACTGAAAGTTCAATGACAAGGATCTGAAGGCCAAAAACAGTCTCCTGTACACATAAATATTTAGTGCATGATTGTGGGGGAACAGTTTGCTTTTTGTTTTGTTTTGTTTTTTGAGATACTCAGAAGATTAAGGCAATGATATCATTCATGAATACTAGAGTGCTGTTTCGTACAGCCCACCCTCATGTGGCTGTGGCCTTGTGGATAATTAGGTTTGTTTAAAAAAAAATCTGGATAATTTCATGTTCATAAAAGTGTACATAAATGGAAGTAATTAGGTTGTTGATGTAAGTTCTCCTGGAATGAGGATATAAGCCCTAAATATTTAAGGCTTAGGGCACAGTTAGTGTTCGGCTGTTTACTCTGCTGTGACAAGCCTCTATGTGGAGTGTCACCAGCAGCTGTGAGTCCAGCTAGGAAGTGGAGAAAAAGCGTCTTGATATAATGCATCTGCTCCTCCTCTGTGGATATTTATATGTATCTATCTTTGGCTAATTAAATCATAATTATGTGTGAAGAAGAGTAGGAATATGAGGATTAGTCTATTCTTGTTAATCTGTAATTCCCCTGAAACCCCGAAAAGTTAAGCATCAAAATCAGTGAGAAAAAGCTAGACGTTCAGTCAACTTTATTTAAAAATTAATTTTGTAAAAACTTATCTGGGACAAAAAAAATCACTACTTTGCACAAATAAACTTTTTTTTTGCCTTTGAATAATTTAATAGCTATGTTTAAAAAAAAAAGATCTCTTAACTCAAGATGTACTGTGGTACTCTATATATGCAGGCAACATTAGCCAAGCATCACTAAACATACAGGAAAATAAATTTAGAAAGAACACACTTTGAAATATTAAGCACTTTATATTTGAAAAACGTGGCCGATAATGTACGTTATAAAAGATAGAAGTAAATGATGTGTTTTTTACTTAGCAAATAGACTTTATGTAATAAAGAAAAATGAGAAAATGAATCATAAAGAACTAAAATGTACACAAATACCTTTATCTGACCCTGGTGATAGAGAAAGCCTTTATAAGCATGAAGAAATAGATAGAAACCATAAAATACATGAAGTATATACGTGGTCATACCTACCCATACCAACACACAGACATAGACAAAGCTTATATGTAAAAGCATATAGGACCTGGTCTGAAAGCAGAGTCTAAGACAAAGATCCATGTGTGGGTAGTTTATTTGGGAACATGATGCCAGAGAGCAGGAATGAGTGACAGAAGGAGGGAGACACGTTAGCAGAAAGAGTCAATACAAAGATACATGATGCTGTTGGCCACCCTCTGTGTGCCGGTTTACCCTATCCCTAGGGATGTTCTGAGATAACTCAGAAGGTCCACTTGAAGGATTAAAGAAGCAGCTCCATTTCCCCCAGACCTCATTAGTTAGAGGTAGCAGTAACCAGAGATTCTTGATTCCTCTATATTTTTAGGATGCAAAAATGGGTACACGTGGGTGTATGCTACTGAGAGGTCAGGAAGCAAGAGGACTGGAACAAAGGATTCAAGTAAATGCTCTCAGCCTGCACCCAGGAGAAGTTAGGTGAAGCCAGCAGGGAAATGAACTCTGAAGCAGTGGCTGGAATAAGACGTGAGGCTAGAGGACTTATGATGGGGCAAAAGACACACTCAGTACAGCAAATAAATAAGAACCATCAGCACAATTAAATGGCAAATCAAATTAAAAAATACTTCCTATTTATAGAAATAACTTCATAGATAAAGACCTCTCATAAATACGTAGAAAGAATAAAGTAAATACAATTTAAAGACAAGAACAAATAATGCAGGAAGAAAAAAATCTGATGAGAAACATGAAAAATGGTCCTATTTATTAACAGTCTTAGATATGAAAGTGAAATGTTTAAAATATGCAATTTTTGCCTATTGGCAATTTAGTTAAAAAAGTTATTCTTCTCGGGTTTGGGGTGGGTAGAAAGAAATGGGCACTTTCACATATGGCTGAAGATTATCCAAGAGAATATTTTTGAAAAGTAACTTGGCATTATTCACAAATGTGCTAAAATGAGCAATACAAAAATCAAGGAATCATTCTCTTTATTATATTTTCAGAACTCACAACTAAATAAAACTATGGAATAAATAATTTTCAGAATAAATACAAATGGCCAATTAAGAAATGAAAAAAGAACCAAATGCAATAATGAGCAAAGAAATTAAGACATATAGTATTTCTTACTTATTAGATTAAAAATATTCTTTATCAATTAAATTGCTGGGATTTTTAAATTGGCAATACTAAATGCTGATAAGAGTGGGACTTATATACTGCAGATAAGTTTGTACATGAAGCTCTGGAAACAATTTGGCATCATGAGATCCATTTTAGGAAATAATAAAAAAATACAAATATTTATGTACAAAGATATTTGCTTCAGTGTATTTAAATTATCAAGGCAAACTACCACTGGCATTTTTCACAGAACTAGAACAAAAAATTTCACAATTTGTATGGAAACACAAAAGACCCCGAATAGCCAAAGCAATCTTGAGAACGAAAAACGGAGCTGGAGGAATCAGGCTCCCTGACTTCAGACTATACTACAAAGCTACGGTAGTCAAGACAGTATGGTACTGGCACAAAAACAGAAAGATAGATCAATGGAACAGGATAGAAGGCCCAGAGATAAACCCATGCACATATGGTCACCTTATCTTTCATAAAGGAGGCAGGAATGTACAGTGGAGAAAGGACAGCCTCTTCAATAAGTGGTGCTGGGAATACTGGACAGCTACATGTAAAAGTATGAGATTAGATCACTCCCTAACACCATACACAAAAATAAGCTCAAAATGGATTAAAGACTTAAATGTAAGACCGGACACTATAAAACTCTTAGAGGAAAACATAGGTAGAACACTCTATGACATAAATCACAGCAAGATCCTTTTTGACCCACCTCCTAGAGAAATGGAAATAAAAACAAAAAGAAACAAATGGGACCTAATGAAACTTCAAAGCTTTTGCACAGCAAAGGAAACCATAAACAAGACCAAAACACAACCCTCAGAATGGGAGAAAATATTTGCAAATGAAGCAACTGACAAAGGATTAATCTCCAAAATTTACAAGCAGTTCTTCCAGCTCAATATTAGAAAAACAAACAACTCAATCCAAAAATGGGCAGAAGACTTGAATAGACATTTCTCCAAAGAAGATATACAGACTGCCAACAAATACATGAAAGAATGCTCAACATCATTAATCATTAGAGAAATGAAAATCACAACTACAATGAGATATCATCTCACACCAGTCAGAATGGCCATCATCAGAAAATCTAGAAACAATAAATGCTGGAGAGGGTGTGGAGAAAAGGGAACACTCTTGCACTGCTGGTGGGAATGTAAATTGGTACAGCCACTATGGAGAACAGTATGGAGGTTCCTTAAAAAACTACAAATAGAACTACCATATGACCCAGCAATCCCACTACTGGGCATATACCCTGAGAAAACCATAATTCAAAAAGAGTCGTGTACCAAAATGTTCATTGCAGCTCTATTTACAATAGCCCGGAGATGGAAACAACCTAAGTGTGCATCATCGGATGAATGGATAAAGAAGATGTGGCACATGTATACAATGGAATATTACTCAGCCATAAAAAGAAACGAAATTGAGCTACTTGTAATGAGGTGGATAGACCTAGAGTCTGTCATACAGAGTGAAGTAAGTCAGAAAGAGAAAGACAAATACCGTATGCTAACACATATATATAGAATTTAAGAAAAAAAAATGTCATGAAGAACCTAGGGGTAAGACAGCAATAAAGACACAGACCTACTAAAGAGTGGACTTGACGATATGGGGAGGGGGAATGGTAAGCTATGACTAAGTGAGAGAGAGGCATGGACATATATACACTACCAAACGTAAGGTAGATAGCTAGTGGGAAGCAGCTGCATAGCACAGGGAAATCAGCTCGGTGCTTTGTGACCACCTAAAGGGGTGGGATAGGGAGGGTGGGAGGGAGGAATATGCAAGAGGGAAGAGATATGGGAACATATGTATATGTATAACTCATTCACTTTGTAGTGAAGCAGAAGCTAACACACTATTGTAAAGCAATTATACTCCAATAAAGATGTAAAAAAAAAATTATCAAGGAATTAGAGACACCTAAAAAGTTTCTATTCAAAACACAACTATCAATACCCAAAGTTAAAGATGAAATATTAAATGCATTCCTAGTTAAGTCAGGAACAATACAAGATTGCCCATCATCGCTGACAGAAATTAAGATTAGTGGAAAGTTTTAACCAGAAGAATAAATAGCAATATATGATGGAAACAAAAATATAAAACACTGAAAAGGGAAGAATAAAGTTATCATTATTGATAGATGGTGTGATTACCAGGAAGTACTGAGATCAACTGAAAAAGTATTAAACAGTATTAGTACTGAAGTCAGATATAAGATCAATTATCTAATTCTGTAGTTTTTCAATATATATTTAGAAAATGATGTAAGAAAATCCCATTCCAAAAGCAGTCTAAAATATAAAATACCTATGATTAAATTTAAGAAATGTATAGACAGATATAAATGAACTACAAAACTTGACTAAGGACAAAAATAAATGGAATATATAAACAAAAATATTGCATAGAGAGTAAATATTGTAAAGATTTCAGTTAAACACTCTTCCTAATTAATCCATCAATTCAATGCCATATCAATCAAATTATCAACGATGCACCTACGTGATATACTTCTGAGTTGCCCCATCACCAAGATGTTATTTCCTTTGAAACATTGCCATTTTGAGTGGAACAGAACTTTGGCCCATTCTCAGATTACTTGGAAATCCTGAAAAGATGTTAAATTCTGGTTCTAAAACCACTGCTGAGTAACTGGCATTTTCATTTCCATGCTAAAGTTGTTTACCCTCCAGGATTCTGGCAATGTTGTAATACCTATCTGTAGAGAAGGGACTGAGTTTTCTACCACAACTCTCTTATAAATAATAATGCTTACTCTGCGTCACATAAAGCAAAAAAAGTACTATTCAGGGGACAATTATATACTGATTGGTTTATCAATTTGGTCAAGAAATACTGAGCACCAACTTTGTTCCAGATATAAGCATATGGGACCCAACAGTGAACAAAATAAAGTCCTTCCTCTCCAGGAGTTTACATTCTGCTGGTGGCAGTGGGGAGAGAAAAACAAAGTAAACAACACAAAATGTGAATGGTAATGAGTGTGCTATTTTAACTTAAGGTGATGGTGAAAACCTTTCAATTACGGAGATATCCGAACAAAAGATATCTGGGGGAGAAATGTCCCAGGCAGAGGGGTACCACTAATGCAAATGCCCTGGGACAAATAGTGCATTTGAGACAAAAAGTCTCAGTGTAGCTGGATCAGAGACAGAAGATGGGAAAGCAGGAGGAGATGGGGACAAACAGGTAACAAGGGACCAGATCATTCACAGTCTCTGGATCATTATAAGGTGATGGAAAACCACTGGAGAGTTAGCAGCTTCTAGGATGTCAGTAGGTAGAGGAGGCTTAGTAATTGTCCAGGATAGAGGTTGGGTCAAGGTTGTCGTAGTTGAGATGGTGAGAAGTGGTTGGACTCTGGATATAATTTAAGGAAAGAGCGGGTATTATTTGTTGGTAGATTTGAAATACATGGGATAGAAAGAGAGCCATTAAAGAGTTTTTGACCAAATCAATTGGATATGATATTCAATTTATAATCATGAAAGGTTTATAGAAATTTCATGAATTTTTTTGTATTATTTTCAGAACAGGCCAGATTACCATGAATTACTGATGTTGGTTGCCCGGACATCAAGATGAAAAAGAAAATAATTTGTTAAAACCTTTAAACAAAAAGAGGCAGGAGGAAACATTTGGAGGTGATGGATAAGTTTATGGCCCTGATTGTGCTGATGGTTTCATGGGTATATAGTTATCCTCAAACTTATCAAGTTGTATATATTACATATGTACAGCTTTTTATATGTGAATCACATCTCAATAAAGTGGTTTTTTTTAAAGAAAGAAAATAATTTGTGTCTTTTTTAAAGAAGTAGAATGCTATTGACACATATTTTGACTTTCTCCTCCCTGCTCCTTTTCAACCCTGACTGGAGAGCTAGGATTTAAGCAGCAAGTGTTGCTTCCAAATCACCTCCACTCCTCTCCCGTCTTTTCCCTCCAGCTTTCATTTCCCCTTATTTTTTTCTTCACTTTCCTTTTTAGTTTTTTCCTCTTTAGTTGTTCTTTCTTTATGATAGTCCTGACCCACAGGAGTGACGGTTCAGTCTTTTTTTGTCCAGCACTGTCCTCAGGACCAGATCCTCTCCTCAGTCCTCCAACAATTTGATTTGAGATATGCTCACTATATGCTAAATACTTCTGAATTGAACTTTCTTCTACAATCCCTCAGAGTCATCCATCCAAAACTCCAAACTGGTCAAGTCACCTTCTTGCTCACAATTCTTCTAAAAGTCCACACTGACTTTAGAGTAAAATTCAAACTCCTCAGGAGGGCAAAAAAATGGTTATTCAAATTCCTGGCATGCTTTTCTCCCACCTCTTTTCTAGCTACTCCATGGGAGGCATTCCAAGGCAAGCAAAACATTTTTAGCTTCTAAACTTTGCCATTTCTCTTGCTGCCAGACCTTGTGCGCACACCATCTCTTCTCTCTAGAATCCTCCCACCCACTTGCTTTTATCATCTGCCTACTTTAATTTTTCTTCAATGCTCCACTCAGAATTACCTCCACTGGGACTCTTTTTGACCTCCACCAGTGGCTTTGAGCCCAAAGTCTGTCCTCCTACTCTACCCTGCCCTGACTTAGAGTGTTTTTTGGTAATTATCTGTTAACTGATTGCCGCTACCTTATGCAGTGAATTTAGGGGAGGTAGCTTAGTTCTAAACTACAGGATAAACCACAATCTCTGGTACATAAGCACTCAATAAATGTTAGCTAAAACGGTGACTAAATGAATGGGGACCAAGAAAGCATATTATAAATCCCACAAAGAAAAAACTTACTCCTTTGGCATTGATACGGAAAAAAATCAGTTTTTAGGTTCAACCTGGGGAGGTTGGCCGATGCAGATGAGGACTTAAGATGTGACTTCTTGAAAGGCTCTAGGCCTTGTTTTGAATCATATGATGATTTCACTGGATCAAAGAGCGGTTTGGCAAGCAGTTGTTAAGGAACCCTGAAACTGTGCCAACATTTCTGAGCTGATCTGCTTGAGAGTGCATAAATTTTAAGGAACTGTAATTATCATGTGCATTAGCCACCTTTATAATTGGAAAGGTAAAATAGTGCTGAAACAGTGCCGTAAATGACAACATTTATGCGCTTAAGGGTTGTCTTTAAAGGCTCAATCTGATGAAGATTTGATCTGCAGAGATATAAGCCTTTCAAGTGCTTCAGCCTTGGACTTGTATGGTATTTGGAGACAGTCACCCTAGGGCGTGGCTGTGCACAGTTGTATTTTGTTTTGCTCAACTTCTGAGACTAGCCAGATTCCCAGGACTACCAAGTATGGCAACAAAACTAGCAGAACATCTAGATGGTCACTAAACAGCTTGCAGTGTCCTGGCAGGAGTGGGCCTTCCCCGGTCTGTCTCAAGTTCTTCTTTGGCTGTTTTTCAGAGGAGCCTCTCCTCCCCAGGCACTGTCAGGTCAACAGCCCCCAACTGCTATATAAACACACTAGAGAATTAGGCCTGAAGACAATATAAACTGCTAGTTGACATAATAAAGTTCTAAGCCGTAAGGCATTTTCAGGATTTTTTTCCGTCTTTCCTTCTAAAAGCAACTTTAATCAGTGCTTCTTAATCAGAGAATAATTGTTAAATTGTTTCCATGAGATTTTTAATTGACTTAATCTTTGGCCAACCTTAAACCAGGCTAAAGCCTTCAATAAAGACTGCAAAAGTACCAATTAAAGGTAAAAGCAATGGCAAACAAAAATGCAATGGTCATAGTAAAAGCATGACTTTTCCATAAATAAATTTTTTTTTCTGCTCTTCAAAATAGACTATTAAGTTTTATCATTTCATACTATGTGTTCTAAACCATGCTTGATGTAAGTATGACATCCAAATGATATAATAAATCCTTAACAACTTGAGACTATAATAAAAGCATGGTTTATTTTTGTTGGAATTACGTTTTGAAAGAACAAATGGATATCACAAAATTCCACATGTAATGATGTCAAGATTAAAAAAAACATTATTTCAAATGGGAATTTTTTCTGTAATCAATGAAGAATTGTTCTCTATGGATAAAAAGCCTCCAAAATTAAAGTGCAACTTTAAATATATCAAGGTATATCTAAATGTTTACGAAGATGGTTATGAATTCTGGCCTAGAAGCTTAGATGTGCAAAAAAATATATATTGTATTTCTTTATATTTTAAAATCAATTTTAGAACTCTGACCCTCATTTTCCTTTCATCCCTGCCCCTCGCCCACCAGCCCCCTAACAAGAACTTTGCAAAGTTTCCTCCATATGGCCAAGGCACTAGTGAGGTTCCTCTAGGCTCTATTCATTAGCAATCATTTCCCGTTGGTCACTACTGGGCTCTTCAAGTCCAGTCTACATGCTTCCTTCAGGTCCAGAGGCTCTGCAATTACATTTCCTGCTGGAATCTTTAACGAATGTGGTTACCCTGCCTTTCTGTAGGCTAGCCACCTGTCTGGCATGCTGTCAGGGAGTAAGGCTTGGCATCTGGTCTTCCATGGAGTACACATAACCAACCTTACACTTCCATTCCCAATTCTACCCCCTCCTCAACTATCTGAATGAAGGCAAAGGGGAAAACTTGGGGCTAAAAACAATAATTGTACACAACAAATATCCCGCCACAATTATAAAGGAGGTAATCTAAACATAATTTAAATAGCCATCAACAGAGAACTGGATGAATAGTTTGTGTCACATCCATACAACTCATTCAATGCAAGGCTTAAAAAGAATGAGGTAAATCTGTACATTCTGATATAAAAAATGTACAAGATAGGTCATTAAGTACAAAATGTAATTTGAGAAATCATATGAATATCATGATCCAGTCTATGTAAAACAATTTTAAACATACTTGTATGAACACACATATACATGTATAACTAAATGTTCTTGTAAGTGCAGAAAATGTTGGCAGACGTCACAAGAAACTCTTAACTGTGATTATCTCTGGAGAACAGCAATGGAGGAGGGATGGGAAGAGGTGAATTTTATCCTATTTAATGAACTGTTGACATTTTTTACAACATGCATATGTTATAGTCACTATTTTATAACCCCAGTTTTTAAAAGAGTAGAAATCTGATGATGTGAATATTTTCCATAATACAATAATTTTTGTATTTGTTCAATACATTTTAAAATGAGTTTAAGTATTATTAAGTAATCATGTTAACTTTCTTGTTAATGGCATGAGAGCATTAAAAAGGATATGCATTCAGAAAATTTGAAAATTTAAAGCAGTATTCTTTCAACCTTCATGAATTAAGTAAATATTGCATACTGAAATCTACATGTACTCTTTTTTCTAATATTTTAATACTTCATACTATTATATTTTAAATTATTTTACTGATCTTAAATGTGTTCTGCAGTATTTTAGGGCTGGAAATGTAAAACACACAATTTTACTGAAATTAAAATAAATGTCTTTATATTATTTTAAATTGTAGTACATAATTCCAGAGATCCATCTCCTGAATGTTCAGAAAAGCTTCCTTTGCCTCAATTGTCCTTTTCCTTGTTTCTCATTGTTTGATTAAATTATATATTCAAGGAAGACTGTAAAGAGCGGAGTTTTGAATTATGAAAGTAACACTTACAGGAATGAACGGCCTAAAGTGTTAAATTGAATGATGAGCATGAGAAACTACTACCAAAGCATAAAAGATAAGTAAGAGGGTGGCATGAAATGAGGGCAGCTGGTTTATGAAGGTGTTTGTTCTGCAAGTAAAAGGAGCAAATGACACTTTTACATGAGATGTTTAGACTCCCCTTTTTTAAAGGTAATTCTGGATCTCACTGTGGAGAGTGCATTTTAGGGTGATGAGAAGACAAGAGATCTGTTACAAAGTTATGGAAAGAGTAGTTCAGGAAAATAACGATGGAAACTTGAACTAGGCCAGTGGTTTTGTGGGGGAAACAAAAGAAGAAATCTTGAAAAATGTTTATTATTTATGGCTTCACATAAAACACAGGGCATTCATCTGATAAGCCTAAACAAATGTCACTGGCAAAGGCCACTAACAATTCTCAGGAAATAAAAGTAGAATCTAGGTAATAAAATAAAGTCTAACCTTTTTTCTTTTCCTTTGTGCTCAGTCTAGTTTCACTCGCTTACAGGATACTGCGGGCAGAGGACTCCCACCCGGCACTTCAGGCCAGAGTTCGGAGCGTAAAATGCTGCAGCCAACACCTCAGAGAACCCGGTGCAGAGGCGCGGCGCACGACCCCGCAATTCAAGATGGTGGCCGCGGGCCGTGTGCAGAGTCGCTGCACCCGACACTGTGATCTGGAGCGAGCAGCACAGCTGCGACCGCCAAGCGATAACTCCGCCCCCTGCGCCTGACGGGACTCTATAAAGCAGCTCCGTCCAGGACCTATTGGGAGAGTGTGTGCTCTAGAGCGGGGGCTTGAACGTCTCCATTCTCTGACCAAAGAATACTTTCCTTTGCTTCTGAATTGAGCTCAATCTCATTCTGTTGCCTCAAAGGACACTGGCCAGGAGAACACCTGTTGGAGACCGACTTGGGAGGCATGGTAACACGAATATATCTATACAATATTTCATCCTCCTTGGGAATTACAGAAAGTAGGGAGTTAGATTTTAAAAGCCTAGGGGCATGATTAGATGGCAGTAGATATATAAACGAAAGTCTTAGTGTTATTTGACAAAGTGTTTCTAAACCAAGTTCTATTATGCTAATGTTACAGGAAAGCATCCTAGTGAAACTGATGTCAGCCGCTAGACAGATTTCTTGAGCTCTGATTCCAGTTGTCTCTTAGACACTTTCTTCTGGATTCCTTTTTTTTTTTTTTAATTTATTTATTTTTGGCTGCATTGGGTCTTCGTTGTTGTGCACAGGCTTTTCTCTAGTTGTGGTGAGCGGGGGCTACTCTTAGCTGTGGTAAGTGGGCTTCTCATTGTGGTGGCTTCTCTTGTTGCAGAGCACAGGCTCTAGGCGCGCGGGCTTCAGTAGTTGTGGCTCGCGGGCTGTAGAGCGCAGGCTCAGTAGTTGTTGCGCACGGGCTTAGTTGATCCGCGGCATGTGGAATCTTCCCGGACCAGGGCTCGAACTCCATGTCCCCTACATTGGCAGGCGGATTCTTAACCACTGCGCCAGCAGGGAAGTCCCTCTTGTGAATTCCTATCAGCACCCTAACCTCATTCTAACTCAGCCCAAACTCATTATTCAACTCTAAACTCTGCCAACCCTGGTTCTCCTGACACCTCAGTCTCTCCATGACCCAGCTTTTTTTTTTTTTTTTTTTTGCGGTACACGGGCCTCTCACTGTTGTGGCCTCTCCCGTTGTGGAGCACAGGCTCCGGACTCGCAGGCTCATCGGCCATGGCTCACGGGCCCAGCCGCTCCGCGGCGTGTGGGACCTTTCCAGACCGGGGCATGAACACGTGTCCCCTGCATCGGCAGGCGGACTCTCAACCACTGCGCCACCAGGGAAGCCCTTCCTTTTAGAGAGGAAGGAAGTGGTTACAAGGAAAGGACAGGAAGGGAACTTCTGGGTACTGGAAACGTTCTATCACTTTACCTAGGTATAAGTTACACAGCATTTTCACTTTGTGAAAATAAAAATAAACACACCCACACAAACACACCACACATCCTTCAATGGCTCTCCATTGTCCACCAGATAATGTCCAGACTTCTAAACCTTCAAAACAGGGTTGTAGTCCATGATCTGCTCCAATCTACCTTTCCAATCAATGTGGTCAAACTTTTTTCCCATATTCCCTATCACATTCCCTTCACTCCAGCTACATTGTTGCTGTGGAATCCTCTACACCACAGCTTCCATCTGTACATAACTTCGAGGCAAATTACTTCATTAAAAATATCAGAGGGACTTCCCTGGTGGTCCAGTGGTTAAGACTGCACACTTCCAATGCAGGGGGCGTGGGTTCGATCGCTGGTCGTGGAACTAAGATCCCACATACCATGCAGCATGACCAAAAAGAAAAAAAAATCAGAATTGAAATTAGAAATGTCTATAACAACTTTATTTCCCAGAAAAGACGGTGTCATTGTTGGGCCAAATGCTCTGCTGAATTCTTTTTGTTCTCCAATTTTCTGACATACCAGGGAACTACCAACTGTTAAGTCTCTATTGGTGATGTAAGTTATTACCATCTTTGGCTTGGTCATGACACCCGCTGGTATTTAAGTAAGAGATTCCTCAGGAAACAGTGAAGCCAGACTGCATGTTGCCCAGTCTAGGAGCCTGATGTGGCCATGGTATGTTCCGGGGGCTGGTGGAAAACAATCAAAATCACAGTGGTCGAAGTATTTTGCCTAAATCTGAGTTCACAGTGATATCTGAATCAGATATGACTGCCAAAATTTCTAGTGAGCAATGACATCACTGTAAGTAGTAACTGTTGTGACCAACTCTGTGGAACAAAGCATTAATCAGTCACTGGGGGACACTGAGAGCATCCAGTCTGTGGGGAGAAATAAATGCAGGAAGAGAAAAAGGGGTCGGGTTTTGGTCAGCAGGGCTGCACTGTAGGGCAGGACTTCCATCTGACTGTGCAAACTGGAAGACTCTGAGGTAGAGGCCCAGTTAAAATAGATGAGGTGACTGTGATGGAGACTATGGGGACAGGCCACAGTTAGGAGGGCACATGTGATTTGAGAACAGTTTGTCTCAAATTTTAGCACGCATAAGAATGACTTGCAGAGCTTGTTAAAACACAGGTTCCTGGGTTCCACCCCTAGGGATTCTGATTCTGGCCTGAGATCAGGCCTAGAAGTTGCATATCTAGCAAACTCCCAGGTAAAACATGGTTTTAGAACAACTATTAGGCTTGTGGAACAAAACTAGTTCTAGCTCCCAGGCACCACTGTGGGCAGGATATTTAATATGAGAAAGACAAATATCGTATGATATTGCTTATATGCAGAATCTTAAAAAAATCGCACAAATGAACTTATTTACAAAACAGAAACAGACTCAAAGACTTAGAGAACGAACTTATGGTTACCGGGGGGAGGGATATATTGGCAGTGTGGGATTGACATGTACATACCGCTATATTTAAAATAAAATGCCTTTCCATGAGAAAGAAAAAAAGGATATTTAATATGCTGCCAGCCTTGGTCAAATTGAGTTTAGGTACTTGTGTGAGCTAAGTGTACAGAATGAGGACATCAATTCCTACGGAGCAAGGTAGCAAATGCCAATAAAAAGGACAACTTCCTACTCGCCCTAGTTTGTACCATCAGATGGAAACCCTAACCCTACTGTCCTAATTTGCTCCCTAGAGCTTGCATGTGAGGTTTTCCTTAAGAGCAGGGTGCTGCCATTTTTAGGAAATTTACTGGAGAATTTGCCTAGACCAGTAGTTTATAACCTGGGATCATTTTGCACACCAGAGGACTGTTTTTGATTGTCACAACTGGGTGAGGGAGGTGCTGTGAACATCTAGTGCGTAGAGCCCAAGGATGCTGCTAAACGTCCTAGAACATAGGGGGTAGCTCCAACAACAATGATCCAGCTGAAAATGTCACTAGTACCAAGACTGAGAAGTTCTACCTAGAAATATATCCACCAGGTTTGGAATTTCCACTTGGGTTTTACATCAGGTTACACTGGATTATAAGCAGTATTATCTAAATTAATATTATCTCTGTTGAGAAAGCTTATAGGAAAAGGAATATTTACATATTAAACCGAAAGCATTTAAACAAAATAAAAATAAAGAGACAACTGAGAAAGGTGGTAAAGAAGGAAGAAAGTGATACAGGAAGATGAGGTCAAGGGAGCTTCTTTAGTGGAATTCTAAAGGGCAGCTTTTGGGAGAGGGAAGAGGGCAGGCTCCACGCCTCATTCAGCTCTGCAGTCCCTGGACTACAGCACCTATGATAAACACTGCTTTCAACACATGTTGATATGAAATAAATGCAAGATGTTAGCCCACCCTCTTTTTAAGGATTTTTATGAATGAAGAGTCTGTAAGTAGTTTTTATTTTCTTCTCAACTAATGATGGCTGCTTTTCCAGTTTACAAGTTCTACCTTATTAATTGGAGCTCTCTGAAAATAGTTTAAATCCATAGAGGACCAGATGTAGCTCACCAGATATTGCATTCAATAAATATGTTTTGTGTATATTTATTCTGATTCTTCTCTTGTCAAAGATAAAAAGTCAGGCTAATTGTTTTCTTAATCAAATAATATTTACTCATTATTTCATATTTAGTCTTTTCTCATGACTTTTTGTTCCCCTCCTTAAACAGGATAATTGCATGTATTTGAGACTTTTCTATTTTTTCCAAGGTCATTTTTAAGTTCAAAGACTCTAATGAGAAACAGTAGGCTTAGACTCATATTCAGTGACTATTTTTTCCACATTTCTTCCAGGCCAGGTTTTGTTCTAGAAACGTTCACATTTTCTTACCCCTCTGTGAGGTAGGTAAGCTTGGTCATGTTTTGCAGTTGAAGGAACTGACTTACAGAGTTTCAGGAAATACATCCAAGTTCATACACATTATAAATGGCAGAAATAAGATTCAAATTCAGATTTTCTGATTCCAGTGCCAAGAGTCACATAATAAACAATACTACCTTAGAGTACTAAAATTACTTTCAAGCTTTTGCATATCAGGCCAATAATAGTAATTCTGATATCATTATTTGATTATTAATAATGACATCGGGCTACCCTGGTGGCGCAGTGGTTGGGAGTCCACCTGCCGATGCAGGGGACACGGGTTCGTGCCCCGGTCCGGGAAGATCCCACATTCCGCGGAGTGGCTGGGCCCATGAGCCATGGCCGATGAGCCTGTGCGTCCGGAGCCTGTGCTCTGCAACGGGAGAGGCCACAACAGTGAGAGGCCCGTGTACCGCAAAAAAAAAAAAATAATAATAATGACATCACATTGATGACTCAGCTGAGACCTGGAAAATAAGTTTTAAAGCTTGCCCCAAGAATGAAAGTTACTCAGTCACCATATTAAATGATTCCATGCTTTTGAGGTCCTAGCATTCTTCACAAAATGAATGGCTTAATTACTATTTCTTCATTTTTAAGCAGATAATATTGTGTTAATTATTTATGGCTATGAAACAAATTACCCCAACTTATTTAAAACTTTTATTATTTCATAGTTCCTGTGGGTGCTTCTGACTTAAAATCTCTTATAAGATTGCAATTAGGGTGTAGGCCAGGGCTACAGTCTCATGTGAAGGGCTGGCTGTGGAGAGATTTGCTTTCAAACTCACTCATGTGGTTGTTGATAGAATTCAGGTCCTCATGGGTTGCTTGGCTGAGGGCCTCTGCTCCATGTTGGTGAGAGACATCAGTTCCGTGCCCCTTAGGCTTCGCCGTGTGAAAGCTTACCTTATGGGAGCTGACTTCCATAGAAGCAAGTGAGATGGCTAGAGCAGGCAAGCAAGACTGAAAGTCACAGTATTTTGCTAACCTAATCATAGAAGTTAACCTAATCATAGAAGTCACCGTCTGAATGCTGAAGTTTTCCTGTCCACGTGTATCAACCACATTACCTTCATTCCTAATTTTACTCCTGCCCGAGGGGATATCCTAAGGCTGCGCCTACAGAATACTAGGTACAGAGCAGATTTAACAATTATGAGTTAATTTGATTAGCCAACCTAATAATTAAACTGCAGATTAAATTATCTTGTCCTCCTCCAGTGGTTAGGACTCCACACCCAGCCTGGGTTCAATCCCTGGTTGGGGAACTAAGATCCTGCAAGCTGCGCAGTGCAGCCAGACAAACAAACAAACAAACAAACAAATCTCCTCCTCCTGACACAAAAAAGAGTAAGGGGGAAGAGATTAGATATCTCGATGCTCCTACTTCCTTTAGGCGTTGGGTCTACCAGTCAATGGTTAATATTAACACACTTCACGTATTTAATATGAAGTCCCCTGATAAGCAGGATAAGAAATCCTTCATAGTTACTATTTTGGAAGGATGTCTGATCTATAATCTCTATGTGCACAGAATAAACTGATATATTACTTTCCAGGAAGGATGTTAGAATAAATGACTACGTACAATCCTAAGGTAGAGATCAGATTGGCAGTACCGTAAGTCCCCTACGTACGAACCTTCAAGTTGTGAACTTTCAAAGATTCGAACATGCGTTCCATCAACATTAGGCGTGAGTGAAATTGTAGCTTGCCCTCTGTCTCCTATTGCTGGCGATCCTTCAGCTCTACTACCTCCTACCTCCTGTAGGTAACTCTTCTTGCCTGTTCACTCGATGGCAGCCCCCGTATGCCAGCTGTTGTACTGTACTACCGTACTTTTCAAGGTACTGTACAGTAAGATTAAAAATGTTTTCTTTATTTTGTGTTTGTTTTTTAGGTATTATTTGTGTGAAAACTATTATAAACCTACTACAGTACAGTACTATATAGCCGGTTGTGTTAGTTGGGTCCCTAGGCTAACTTTGTTGGACTTATGAACATGCTCTGGGAACGAACTCGTTCATATGTAGGGGACTTGTATGTATATATTGATTTTTTTGAATTTAGTTTTTTAAAAATTTTTGATTATGTAGAATTTTGCACATATACAAGAGTAAACAGAATAGAATATCCGGAATCGTGCCCCAACAGCCATCAAATCATGCCCCATCCACACACCTAACTACCCCCCTCCCATGTTGTTTTGGAAGTTTATTCCAGGCATCATATTATTTCATCTAGGAATATTTCAGTATATACCTCTAAAAGAGAAGCTGCTGTTGTTTTTAAGTAAAACCACGGTACCATTTTTCTCCTAATTATTCCTTAGTATTATTAAATAATTAGTCTTTTGTTCTTAATTGTACTTTCTTTTGTAGTGAGATAGAGATAGATAGATAACAAGTAGTTCTCAAGTGGAGTCATTTTAGCTCACAGGGGACGTTTGGCAATGTCTGGAGACATTTTTGGTTATAACTGGGGGTGCTACTGGCATCTAGTGGGTAGAAGCCAGGTATGCTACTAAACTCACAGAATGCCACCCCCCCATAACAAAGAAGTATCTATTCCAAAATGCCAATAGTGCCCCTGTGGAAAAACCCAGATGACTGATGATAGATAGATAGATAGACAGATAGATATGAACAGCAGTTACAATAGGAAAAAGTTTGTAAAGAGATGTATCCATGCCATAAGGTGAGTTTAATAGCCACACGAAGCGCAAAAAAATGGATTTAAAACTGAAAAGAGATTCAGAATTTTGATTCCAATCAAAATGTCCCACCAATCAGTTGGAATTTCATAATTGTTTTAAGGATAGAGATTAGTGGCCTAGTAGTAATTAATGGAACATCTGTGCCTTGTGTGGATAAACAGAAAACTACCATGTTTCTTATGTGAGCAGCAGAGCCAAAGGAAGTAATGAACAAAATGTTCAGTAAATGCAGGTAGAACATGTGTTCTGCAGCAAATGAAAAACCTTGTAAAAATTATCTTGAATTTAATTTGCTAAACAATAGTCTGTCAGAAATGGCTTTCTTTCACGTAAAATGAGGCAATGAATGTTAACGCTTGTGTCACATTTTTAAGATGAAAATTGATATTAGTTACTTTAACGCAGACAGAGCTATGCTCATTATTCTCCACACAGAACCCCTGGCAATAATTTACCTAGGAGCGCAGCAGTTCATGCAGATCAAAGCTGCATTATTTAAGTGTGTCCAGGGGGGAGATTTTTAGCTCTGTGCCTATACATTTAAGAAAAAAATATGGTGGTTTGCGTCTTGAGAAACAAGATATGTTTAACTAATTAGGTGCTTCATGCAAGCCCTGCAATATTTAACTCCTGAATTCCTCTTATTATCTGGGATGAACCCTCTCCCTATCGCAAATACAGAACAACTGTGGGAATGTAAATCTCTTCAAATGAACAGCAGCATATTTTCTTTTAAATTAAACCCGAATGTGAACTAGATTTAGGAAAGGAAATGGCAGAGAGACAGAGAGAGAGAGACAGAGACAGAGAGAGAGAGAAAGAGGGGGGCTGTAGTTACTATAGAGTGTGCCTGGCTGCTTCAGCTCACAGACAACTGATGAAGTCCAACTCTGAAATTTCAGGCAATTTGTATACCAGGCTCCTCCTTTTCTGTAGTCTTCTCTTCCATTGGTAAAATTCTTTTGCAGGGTCATGTAGGGATCCCACCCCTTCTCTGTGTTTTCACTCTGAAGCTTTACACAACTTTACACCTGAATGAACGCCAAACCTCAGTGGATATATAAAGGGAACCTTGAGGAGGAATTTCACAGTTACAGTGCAGAAGCAGAGGGAAAGGAATTAACCAGCTCTCCAGCCAAGCAAATCCTCTACTCACCATGCTTCCTCCTGCCATTCATTTCTATCTCATTCCCCTTGCATGCATCCTAATGAAAAGCTGTTTGGCTTTTAAAAATGATGCCACAGAAATCCTTTATTCACATGTGGTTAAACCTGTTCCAGCACAGCCCAGCAACAACAGCACGATGAATCAAGCCAGAAATGGAGGCAGGCATTTCAGTGACACTGGACTGGATCGGAACAGTAAGTGTGTTTTACTTCCATGGATTTGGTTTTTTCTTATTTGGTAGCATTAGCTCACATTCCTGTAGAACTGTTTCATTGCTAACTAACCTGAACCATATACGTTTTGCTAAACAATCTGGGAAAATCTGCTGCACGTGTATATTGGCATTCTTCCCTACAAAGTTAACAGTACTAAAACAGTGATTTGATAATATAGGCGCAGACTTAAGTTTCTAAACGTTCCAAAAGAAAATGTTTCCAGGAATTAGACTGTTGCTTCTTTAAAATCATGCAAGATGAGAATTTTTACAAAGTGTTGTTCTAGTTAAATTCAGATTGTTTTCTGTTTATTTCAGGACATGTGCAATTCTGGTAAAGTGTATAAAGGTAATTAACCAAAGCATGTATGGGAAATCACAAGGGAAAAAAAAGAAGCTTTTTTGGGGAAAAAAAATGGCTCACACTGATTTCTAAAACATGTCTAGTGAAAAAGTTGAAGTTTGGATGATGATATTTGAGAAAGAGGGATAAAACTAAAAACATTGGAGAATCATATTCTCCAAAATAATTCCTCATTAACCAGATCAAAATTTAGGTAACTGTATATTTCTGGGAGAGACTGGGGAAACTTTCATGACTTTAGAGATATAAAATAATGACAGTACAATAATACTTTGTATAGAAAATATTTTTCTTCTTTTCTGTTTGCTTAATTGACAGACTCATTGACCATTAGTTAGAGGGATTCAAATTTCTTCTTTTATATCACTCCTTTCCTTTAGAAGAGTTCACATGCTAGTAATAGGGTTTTAAAAGAGACACAGAGGAACAGTACACAAGAAATCTTACACAAATCTTTAGCTCGTCCTCAAGCACTCGTCGTTCAAGTGCTAAAAGGAGTTTCAACCTCTGAAAAGTCAAAGCAAATGTGACTGTTAGTGTCTTTCTAAGAAAACCAAGGTGTTTTAATTTTCATGAGGATGGTTGCTTTTAGGTACACAGGAACTACTTTATTATTATTAGATTACCGAGCAATGTGGTGGGTATTCATTGTCAATGAACTGTCACTGCAAAAATGCCAAATCTCTATATGAACAGGAACAAAAAGCTAGACAGGTCAAAATCATCTCCAGCTGTTTCCAGGTGCATTCCTAAGGCAGCTGCAGGAAGGTGAACTGGAATCAGAATCAGACAGGCAGAGCACCCAGACCAGCCAGCTAGTTTACACTTTAATTTCAGTCTCATGCTCTGTACCCGCATGGATGTATGTGCATATACCTTAAATTTTTTCACAATTATCACATCCCTTTAGCCTATATCTCTCACCTTACTAGTACTGCGGTACAGAGCTGACGTAAAACTCCGAATTTAGTATCTACTTCATACTAGCTTTCAATATTCTATGCAAGACCACTTCAATGTCCCTTATAATTTTTATTTTTTAAATTTCAGCAGTCTGTACTTTGAAATATATATATATTTCTGGTTAACAAGGCTTGATTTTTTCCCCCAAGCTTGTTACAGGCAATTCTCCTCAAGTTTAGATAACAAAGCAATGGAAAGGAAAACTCAAATATTTCAAGATTAATTTTTGCTTTAATTATGTAAGGCATGTAATGAGAAACAGTCAATTAGAGAACATGCTTATCAAATTCAAATGACTAAACAAAAAGTTTGCCATGACCAATATTCAGGAAACGAACACCGTAGTTCCTTTTGCAGTTGTAAATCAGACATGTTAGGCATTTTTCTGCCATAAAATTCATGGAAATGTAGCCAAGTTGTTATGGCAACCATACGTTCCTGATTTAGGGGGTTTTATATTCTTTAAATATTGAGTTGTAGTGACATTTTGCATTTAAACATTTTAATATTTGTGTTTTTAAAAGTCAGCTTGGGAATTTATGCTTAAAATGCAGTTATTAAGTTTGATATGCAAAATGTCAAACGTACACATATGTATATATGATTTTCTGCAGCTGAATTTTGTAAGTGAAACAAAATATTATGGATTGCATTGTACACAATATTTAAATATTTTCTGCATTTTCTCAATAGATTTTTTTTAAAAAACCTAATTAAAAGCACTTGCAGACATTAACTAATATGACCCATGAGTAAAAGAACATTAAAGTATACTCCTTCTTACCTCATTAAAGAATGAATATTTACACATAAATGTAAGACCTGCTTAATACTAATTGGGGAGTAAGACTAAGAAAATGGGATTTTCATATACTCCAGTAAGCTATTAGCTAATGTTATACATGAAAAAAAAATCAGGCCCAGTTTATTTTATTCCATAAATTGTAGCCATATAAGCTGATAATTTTCATGAAAGCTTTCTCTACAACCATCCAGGCAGTGTTTTGCATTTTGAAAATAAAATAGGTGTTCGCTTCCTATTTGGCCATTTGCTATCATTTGGACATTATTTTTGTCATTGCAGATTACTTTTTTAAAAAAACTGTCCGTTTGTTTTTTGCCTCTGATGCACATTTTTTTCCCTGTTTCCTGCAGCTCGAGTTCAAGTAGGTTGCCGGGAACTGCGTTCCACCAAATACATCTCTGACGGCCAGTGCACTAGCATCAGCCCCCTGAAGGAGCTGGTGTGCGCTGGCGAATGCTTGCCCCTGCCTGTGCTCCCCAATTGGATCGGAGGAGGCTATGGAACAAAGTACTGGAGCAGAAGGAGCTCCCAGGAGTGGAGGTGTGTCAATGACAAAACGCGTACTCAGAGAATCCAGCTGCAGTGCCAAGATGGCAGCACGCGCACCTACAAAATCACGGTGGTCACCGCCTGCAAGTGCAAGAGGTACACGCGGCAGCACAATGAGTCCAGTCATAACTTCGAGAGCATGTCTCCTGCCAAGCCAGCCCAGCATCACAGAGAGCGGAAAAGAGCCAGCAAATCCAGCAAGCACAGCATGAGTTAGAATTCAGGCTCTCCAAACTGGACTGACTGGTAACCATCTGCTTTACAGATTTGATTGCTCAGAAGACTCAAGCCTGCCACTGCTCTTTTCTTACTTGAAAATATATGCTTTCTGCTTTGATCAAACCCAGCAAGCTGTCCTAAGTATCAGGAGCTTCTTTGGAAATAGCTTTTTCTTTTCAAGTTTTTCAAGACGTACGCACATCCATGAGTGGGATTTGCATTTAAATTCCACACATCCTGTAGTATTAGTTCTTGAAAGACTGGTGATACTATACACATCACTGAATCATTACTTTTTAAAAAGGAAAAGGGCTTCTCAGTTACCCTTCATTTCCCAATCCATCTCCCCCACCCCCGAACAAAACCTCTTCAGAATTGAAAAGTTTAAAAAAAAAAAAATTGTTGCCACGAATCTTCAGGTTAACACTTCAGGAAGGTGCTTTTTTGGTAATCTTCATGGGAACAGTTTAGCAGCCAAGAGTGATCGCCCTTTGAAAGAGTGAAAGACTTCGTGACATTTCACTTCAAAAATAAGCCCTGTAGCTTTTTACAGTCTCATAGTATGAAATTATACCCTGCATGCTGACCCTCGCTTGGAATGGAATGCCAGAAATGCATGGCAGCAGCTAATAAGTAAAGCTGATTAACTATTTATTTGTCAATGTTATTATTTAATGAGCTTTCACAAGTGATTTTTTTCAAAATGTTAATTTTTTATGTTCTGAAGCTTTTTCATGTATCTAAATATTTTCTTGTGTAATTTGTGGTTGATCTAGAAATAGGACAATACATACTGTAGATATGTAAAATAAATATTTTAGTCTCCTTATTACATATATGTTTCATCATGAACTTTATCAATAGTATGGATCTTTTTAAATCAATAAGATGCTTTGTAAAGATGAAATATGTAATACTTTCTTGTTTAATCTGTGCAATCGGAAGGTGATTTAACCTTCAATTCCATCAGTTTCTTTTAACAAAAATAAACACTGCTAAAAGTTATTGTCCTTGTCTCTAACATGTATAA
The DNA here is from genome assembly GCF_963455315.2 of Globicephala melas. Lineage (NCBI taxonomy): Eukaryota > Metazoa > Chordata > Mammalia > Artiodactyla > Delphinidae > Globicephala > Globicephala melas. The sequence continues at coordinate 68,625,048 of NC_083322.1, read as the reverse complement.
AAAAGTACGTGTTTACAAAAACTACAGAATAAACGTATCAGAGTAATTGCTTTTTTTTTTTTAACTTATTTTATTTATTTATTTTTGCTGCGTTGGGTCTTCGTTGCTGTGCGCGGACCTTCTCTAATTGCGATAAGCAGGGGCTACTCTTCATTGCGGTGTGCAGGCTTCTCATTGCGGTGGCTTCTCTTGTTGCAGGGCACGGGAATCTAGGTGCCCGGGCTTCAGGAGATGTGGCTCGAGGGCTCTAGAGCACAGGCTCAGTAGTTGTAGCACATGGGCTTAGGTGCTCCACGGCATGTGGGATCTTCCCGGACCGGGGCTTGAACCCGTGTCCCCTGCATAGGCAGGCGGATTCTTAACCACTGTGCCACCAGGGAAGTCCCTGGTTTTTTTTGTTTTTAATTAATTAACTTATTTATTTATTTTGGGGTCTTTGCTTCTGTACGAGGGCTTTCTCTAGTTGCGGCGAGCGGGGGCCACTCTTCAACGCGGTGCGCAGGCCTCTCACTATCACAGCCTCTCTTCTTGCGGAGCACAGGCTCCAGACGCGCAGGCTCAGTAGTTGTGGCTCACAGGCCCAGTTGCTCCGCGGCATGTGGGATCTTCCCAGACCAGGGCTCGAACCCGTGTCCCCTGCATTGGCAGGTAGATTCTCAACCACAGCGCCACCAGGGAAGCCCCCCTGCTCTTTTTTTTAATATAAGGCACATTCAAGTTTTGATAGAAAATTCTATATTAAGAAAAAAGAGAGGGATAGGGAGACCATCGATTCAGTAAATAAGACATTTGAAAAAGTTGGGTGGCAATCCAGCAGTGAGTTGTGATAAGAATATGATATTTAAATATACCAAGTCTACTGCTCATTATAATCACCTGGGGGAGATACAAGACCCAATGCCCAGGCTGCCATCCAAATGACATCATAGTTTCTGAAGATGGAACTCAGATATCAGCAGTTTTTAAAGTTTTCCAGGTGATTCTAATATGCAGTTAAGTTTGAGAAAGGAATTGTGGAAAAATCACTACCATATGTTGGGAAACTTTGAATATTTGAATAATATTGCAGGGTCCCAAAACCAAAAACTAAAACAAAAGAAAACAAAAACTAGTTTTTCACTGTTTTCAAGTTTGACATGCCATTTATTAACCAATGTAATGAGTCTTGAACAAGATTATACAGCTAAATAACTGTTTTGTCAATTCAATCAATGATTGATCCCATCACTCCAAGTGAAGAAAGCCAAAGAGGCTTCATTATGTATTGACAAGATCTTGGTTTTCAGTTTTTGGCTCCTGAGCATGAAGGAGTCCTTAGTGCTTTTTTGTGGTAGATTGTTCTTTTTGTAATTATGTCTAAAAGTCACATGTATATGACATAAATCATACTAAGCTAAATAAGGACATTAATGTTGTCCCTTTCCTATGAGAGGTAGGAGAGTCTCAACATACATAAAGACGAGAAAACATCTCTCGATTTTGTAATAATGCCAACTATTGTATCATTAAATAAAATAATGATTCATAGTCCACTATTGACTTATTTTCTAGTCTTACTAACTAGACTTTAAACTACTTCATATCATTATATCAATGCATGGAACATTCATAATAATTATATCATAGGTTGAATATACCAAAAATGTATTATTTCATATGTCTATTTTACTTGCTCATCATTGCCCAATATGGGATATTTAACATAACAGAAGACTTAAGACACTTTGGCCATTTCTTCCTTCTCAACATCAAAGCACCTTGTATAGAAGGCCTTGGAGATGGTCTTAAAATTAGTGTGTCCTAAGGCCTGAGGCATAAAAAGGAGTTGACTGGACAATGGCTTCACAATCAAGAAGACTATGTGGTTGCCTTTTACTAATAAAACATTGAAACAAAGGTTTTGGTGATAAAATACTAAAATCATCACTAATTTGATTGTTAATAGTATTTAGTAAGTGAATGTACTAAGAAAAATGAAATGGAATAAAGCAAACTTATAAATAAGATTAGTCTCTGCTAAGTCAAGGATTGGATCCATTTCTTATGGTCACATTCAACTTACTGATCCATTTCAGGCCATGTTACATTGTGATGCATTCAATGCATGGTATTTAACATCAAATGACAGGAAAAGGTCAGCAATCAATAAGAAAAGCCTAGGATACAATCAGTCACTCAGTGAAGTAAAAATTTAAACAGAAAGAGTAGCTTTGTAGTTATTATTTTAAAATGCTAAAAAGCACTTGCATCTTAATTGCTGATTATATTTCAGCTTTTGTTTTTTTCCAGTTAATTCACACATTCCAGTCTGATTAAACTGCATAATTGTATTCTCGCCTTAGTAACTCTCATTTCAGAATGGTGACTGATCATTTTGGCAGAGTCTGACCTCTAGTTTACATCATAATATTTATCAATTAAAGATTTGTTTATCAAATTTATTTTGCCCAATATGGATAAAGAGCTTTTACTCAAGTGGCTTGATAGATAGAAGAGAGTTTGATAGATAGATAGGTAGATAGATAGATATTGATATTTATAGTTATATTAGATATATATAGATAGGTGTTTTTATCAATAACAAGAATGGAAGAAAAATTAATAGTACATATACAAATAAATAATACATATAGTGTGCTACACCTAAGCTAAATATGGACATGGAGCCTTCAGAAATATCTATTTGCAAAAGAATTAATATTTTAACTACAAATGGTTTATATTTTTTCATTTATTCTAGTTACAAATAACCACTAATTGGCAGTACTCTGTTAGCCATGTTTATTTTACTGTATATTTTTTGAAAAACAATGAAAATTAGGGTGTGTTTTTTTTTAATTTAAAAAAGACTGAATTTTAATCCATTCCTGGCTTGTATAAAATTAGTAATTTTTTTTTTTACGGTACGCGGGCCTCTCACTGTTGTGGCCTCTCTCGTTGCAGAGCACAGGCTCCGGACGGCAGGCTCAGCAGCCATGGCTCACGTGCCCAGCCGCTCCGCGGCATGTGGGATCTTCCCAGACCGGGGCACAAACCCGTGTCCCCTGCATCGGCAGGCGGACTCTCAACCACTGCGCCACCAGGGAAGCCCCAATTAGTAAGGTTTTCCCAGAAGATCATGCTGTATCATTCACCCTACGTTACTAGAATGATTTTTAAAAATTGTATAACCTGATCTATTTTGCATCATATTTAATAGATATTCAGTAGGTTATACTAGGCGGTTATGAATGGAAACAATAGTATTTAGCCAAAGCAAAACCAGGAAAGTTCCAAATTGCTGAGTAAAATTGAAGCCTTTGAGAGTTTAAATTTAGTATGTTGGATTTTTTTTTGCAACCATCATGAAATTTAAGTATCAAAATCTAATTCATTACATTTGAAATTAAAGTGTGGTTTGGATTAGACTTAACTCTTGAAAATGGTTTTTAGCACTAAAGTGGCAATTCACTGCATACCATAAATTCAGCATTTATACACTTTCTGTAGTCACATATTCTAATGAAAAATAAAATGCATGGCAAGCCTTTGATGAAATCCTGTAGACACTCAGGACTTCACTGGGAAAATGACTTGGGATTCTCAGTGCTACAGTGTACTATCTTGTTAGAATGTTTCCTTCCCTCAAGGACAGATAGTGATGACTCGCATTTGGTTTAATTGGAACCTATTAAAATATAGCTCTATGTTGAATTAAAATGAGTTTAGATTTGTGAACTGAGTATACATTTGGCCACTAGAAATCTTTGTTACATCCACTAAGAGAGACTTACTAGAATAGATATTCCATTGTATTGGTCTGTCCATCATTTCTGATTCCATACTTAACAACCCATTTGGTGCCTTTACCTGCATATTTTGCAAATTGTCTCAAAGAGCTACTGGGTAACAACCACTGCAAAAATCCCAGTGGGAAGATGTTTCAACTTCCAGTTTCAAGAACTGATTAAAATGATTTAATGCCAAGCTGACTGCATAATTATTTCCAGTGCAAATTAGACTGAGTGATAGTTTATCATCTGCATTGGCAGACCTGCTAAAGGATTTATTTTCTGTTACAAATGAAGAGTAAAACAGTTTGGGAGATTTAAGAAGGAACTTAAATATTTCCTTTTGAATTTTGGTAACTGCAAACCAAGGGTTACCTTGTATTCTTGATTTAATTTCTTAGTGGTGGGATTAGATGTATGAATTGAGACAGAATGTCTAAAGTGAATGACATTGTCAGTGACACAGACATATTCAGCTAAAGTTCATTGTTAGTAAAACCGATCAAGAGCCTGATAGGCAGGGCTTCCCTGGTGGCGCAGGGGTTGAGAGTCCGCGTGCCGATGCAGGGGACACGGGTTCTGTGCTCCGCAACGGGAGAGGCCACAACAGTGAGAGGCCCATGTACCGCAAAAAAAAAAAAAAAAAAAAGAGCCTGATAGGCTTAAAGATAACTTACTATTAAACTATAAACATCACCTTTTTCAGTAGGAATAAATTTTTTCTTTGAAATTTATTGTCATTAAATTCACACAAATTATAAAAAAAAGTTTGTTATAATATTGGTGAATTTTCACAAAATGATCACTTGAGTCCTTTTATTTATTGAAATGTTAGCCTAAATTTGGCGTTCAAAGACAGCCTAAAACACTGAACCCAGTAGTCCAGTAACCAGGCCTTTTTTAACAACCCTTTCCCATCTTTAACTAGCACTGTACTTTATGTTGAATAGTTGACAGTTTTTACTAACTAGAGCTCTCTCTATATTTTTTTGCCTTGTTTCCTCTCTTACTTTTCATATGTGGTCTATACATTAAAAAATATTTTCTTTATGTTTTTTGTTCATTTGTTTGTTTTACTTCTTCAAGCTTAGAGAGTTAAACAACAACAACTCTGTCTTGCCACAAACTTTCTTATTGCAAGCCAAAGACAAAAATTGTCAAATGCATTTAATAATGTAATGAAGAGTTATGGGCTTCCCTGGTGGCGCAGTGGTTGAGAGTCCGCCAGCCGATGCAGGGGACATGGGTTCGTGCTCCGGTCCGGGAAGATCCCACATGCCGCGGAGCGGCTGGGCCCGTGAGCCATGGCCGCTGAGCCTGCGCTTCCGGAGCCTGTGCTCCGCAACGGGAGAGGCCACAGCAGTGAGGCCCGCGTAGCAGAAAAAAATAAAAAAAATTGGCACTTTCTAATCTGCTCCCATATAGAGTAATAAAACTCCACCAAAAATCTAAATATTTTATATGAATTTTCCTAATTTATAAACGCGAGCAGTAGATTTAAAAAATCTTGTATTTGAAAAAGTATGCATACTGGCCCTTTTGTTGTGTCAGTTTAAGCTGGTCTATGGGCCATATGGGGCACTTAAATGATATCTCAGTTTAGAGTTAGGAGAATTTAATTCTAATCCCCACTATGCCACTTCTGAATGGCCTTGGGAAATTCAGCTGAAGTGTAAACTTCCTGAGATCTGAGTTGGCATCTCTGTATTAGTTAGCATCCCAAAAGGAAACAGACAACATATTCAGAATAAGTTAAGGAGGATTTATTTACAAGGGAACTAATAATAAAAGTCTGGGGGGGGGGAATAGGGAAAGTACAGGGCCTAGTGCAGGAGCCCAGGCCAGCAACAGCAAAGCTGTCACAAGACCAGGCCCTGAGAAAAGAGGGAAGGATGAGGCTATTGGAGCCTGGAAGGTGAGGGGACACATGGAGAGGAGCAGTGGGCTATTGTCAAGCTGAGCAGTCAGTCAGAGGAAACTGCAAAGCCAGGGGTCCAGGGGAATAATACCCTTGTCACTCTACTTTCCCCCCCATCCTTCTGATTAATCTTATGCCATGGCTCCCCACTAGCTGACCCCCTCAGAGGTCATGGGCTTGAGAGCTGGTGAACGTAATCCGTACAGGTCAGCCTTGGGGCAGAGGGCAGCATGAAGAGTAGAGGATGGATATGGAAAGTCAAACATATCTGCCTCACACAATCTCTTGGGCAGCCTTTTCTTTACAACTGGAAAACTGGAACAGTGTATTGCATTTAGTAGGCACTGAATTATTATAGAATCTCTCTCTCTCTTTTTTTTTTTCATTTCTAAAATGTAGAAATTAAGTTGTAAGGATTAAGATCCAAGGTCTCTTCTAGCATTAATCTTCCTCTTTCATGCTTGAGATAAGAATCTAAAAGAGACATTTGGGAGAAATTCTGAGAGCTTTGGATGGCCTACCTTAAGGTTAGATATCATGTACCTCAAGAAACAAGTCAGCCTATTTAAAGCCAAAACCTATTTAAAACACGAAAACCGAGATAACATTTTTTTGACCAATATCTCATGCAGCACATGAAAAGCAGGGGCATTTTTACTATAGATTCCTATACCTTTGAGAAGTTTTCACTATTTACATTCTATGGATAGAGTGAGGGATAGGAACTGGGTGTTTATTTTTGCTATTATTGTTGTTATGTGTTTTTAATAACAACCATGTCATTAGAACATGCAGTCATAGGTGAAAGATTAACTACAGATCAGTTTCTATTTTGGTTTTTTCATGAAAGCCATTCAAACTTTGAAATAGTATATTAGTTGGAAAAAGAAACTATCTATTCCATAAATCCATTACACATTAACTAAGAACTGCTCACCAAATATGATAATTTTCACCAAAAGGCATTATCTAGAATATAAATATATGTCCTATGTTAAGCTTATTCCTCAACCTCAGAAAAGGAAGCATTTGAATACGGCAGTGTTTAAGCTTGGCTGCCCTATTATGAAAATAAAACTTCAGAACTAAAACCCTAAGGCTGAAGGTCTATGGATTAAAAGGAAGATCGCTACATACTCCTACCTGATCTCAAAACATGTAACTCTTACCCATTCACATTGTACTCCCCAGCAGTCATCACTGTAATCCATGAACAACCCGAAGTTGCAGAAGGACATCATCACGGTTCCACATGCAGCTGGTCTCTTCACTTGGGACAGTGATAATCATATCACAGTTTCACAGAGTGGGACTGATCCAGGGAATGAGGACCGTAGGATGCCAAGCCATTTTAAATACACATCAAAGCCAAGTTAGAAACTTGGCTTAGGTGTGGAATGATGGGAAATGAAGCACTTGGCTTTCAGAATTTCAAGGACTCACATTAACGGGAAAGCACTGCATAGATAAAAGGCAATGAGAAAGAATGAACAGCTGTGCCAGGCTTTGCTTAGTTGTTACACTGCCGAGCACAGCCTTTAGATGTACAAAGGATAAGAAGCACTGCCAACTTTGCAATTTCTTTTTCACCTGTGTCCGAATGCATAGAAATAACATCTGTAACTGGAACAGTTCCCCTTTCCTCTTACTCCACTCTCTTATACTTGAACTGCTGGACGTTGGGCTTAATCCACTAATAGTAATATTACTTGATCTAAATAAAGGTTTTAGAATGTTGAGGTCCTAGAAATGAGAATACAAAGAAAAGATTATATGGGGAATCCATTCAAAATTAACTTATTTGGTATATCGTTAGATAGTATTGAAGTGTAGTCAAGAGTATAGATATTGGAGCCAAAAGTACATGGGTTTGAATCCTGACCTTGCCCTTACTAACGGACTACTTTGAGCATTATATGCCTCAATTTCCTCATCTGTAATATAGGGTAATTATCTCTACCTTAGAAGCATTCCTGAATGTATGGGCTCATAATATTAGTTGTTACTGATATTACTGTTGTTGTTATTATATTTCTTAAGCTGAGACCAGCTATTTGAGCAGAGGAGAATATAGGCTTGGGTAAGGACTTCATCTTCTCCAAGCCCTTGGTCAAGAAAGTAGACCATGAGTGGGTCAGAGAGAAGCAGAGGAAAGAAGCAAGTGTTAGCAAGGTAGGGGGATGCAAGGTGGAGGGCAGACACATCTTTGGAAGATATTCTGCACAGATCTTAGTTAATTTTAAATAAAAATAAATAGCTTTGGCATTTTGGTAGTTTTCAAAGAGGGAGTTTCTCTCTCTTTCTCTCTCTCTCTCTTTTACTATGTCAATGCCTTTATCCATTCCCATTTGAATCACCCCAGGTTTGCTTTCCTTGGCTATGTTGTCATTTCCTCGTTCATTTCATATATTTGTGTGACACAAAAACTGATGTAGGAAACATTTTCACACATTTATCCTCCTTTCGCCCCTATGCTCAGTCTTGACGGCTATTGTATTTGCTTACTTTACCAATATGTCACTTCAGGGCTCACCCTCTCATTCATTTCTTCAACAAAAGGAACAGAGCAGTTTTTCTTTTACTTCATTCCTGCTTTTTCATAATTCCAATACAATATGTCAATCTACTCCTAAATGTTCAGGCTACTGTTTTCTTCTGTTTTTTCTTTTTATAGTTTATATTAACTGATGGCTTAGAAGTAAGTCATCCTCTAAATTTTGGAACATGTTTCCACAGGAAAAATAGAATTTGGGGCACTTTTCTCCAAAACACATTTATTTACTTATAAATTATATATATATATATAATCATATTAATGTATTGTGTACATTATGCAACACATTTAAAAACAGAAATAGAATAAAATGAGAGAAAACTGAAAACAGATTTTCTTCCTGTAGTCCAATGGATCATTAAAACTTAAATAATAATAATGCCAAAAAAGAAAAACAAGAGCAAGTAAACTTGACTGTATTCTCCGAAAATAATAAATGCCATAGAATTTTGGAAAACTTGAGCAAATTTTATACTGTTTATTTAAAGTATACCTCTAAGCATTTCTTACACATTTCTCAACCCTATATTACTACCCTTTAAAATGTTCTGTTATCAATAATTGTGTATTACAAATTATAGTCTCCTTTGAGATCACAACTTGTTAATTGTTCCCTTATTTACTAATTTCTTTGTCATATATATCTTCTTGTATATGTCAAGAGGGTTTAATGAGGGGAAAGCCAGAAGACAGTGACATAAACGGAAATAAAATATTTAACACCATTCTAAAAAGCAATGGCAAAATTCCAGGGAAACATGCCTGGTGTATCTGGAAGTACATTTTATCCTTGGCTTCACAAGAAGATATTTAGAAGAATTATAAATAGAGGTTTTGTTGCTAAAGATTGTTTCAACATAGTTTACTGGCATAAAAAAAGTGATGAAACTTTCTTATATCAGGGTACCCTTAGTATGCTTGGCAAATTTGTTTTATATCCTTTAGAAACATTAAATTCCTAATTAATGCCTGCATTTAATATGAATATTAATTCTCCATTTGTGTATTTTTTTAATATTAGAAAAGGAAGGTTCACTAGAAACATTACAACTTTCATTTCTATAGATGAAAAAAACTTCGTTTTACTATTTTATGCTAGAAACGAGGTATGATTTGGTAATTTTGAAATAGTTAGCTGTTAACCCCCTTTTTCTCCCTTTTTTTTTTAAACCCCACATTTGTTTATTTATTTATTTTTGCTGTGTTGGGTCTTCGTTTCCGTGCGAGGGCTTTCTCTAGTTGTGGCAAGCGGGGGGCCACTTTTCATCGCAGTGCGTGGGCCTCTCACTATCGCAGCCTCTCTTGTTGCAGAGCACAGGCTACAGACGCACAGGCTCAGTAGTTGTGGCTCACGGGCCTAGTTGCTCTGCAGCATGTGGGATCCTCCCAGACCAGGGCTCGAACCTGTGTCCCCTGCATTAGCAGGCAGATTCTCAACCACTGCGCCACTAGGGAGGCCCTCTCCCCTGTTTTTTTTGCTTGCTTTTCACAGGTGAAACTACTGTCACATACAAGTTAAAGCGGCTCTGATTAGTCAGCTGTTTCTATTACAACAGCAGCACATAAACCTTGGATTAACAATCAAACTCTTTTGGAATGAAAATAGATACTATTACCGAATGCTGATCTAATCTATTGCCTTTATAATCTGAAACCTAATTGACCACTTAATTGCTCTAGTTTTGTGTACATCATTTTTTTCTTCAATTAGAGTGAAATTTCTTGGAGAGGTAAACCATGTTTTGTACCATCTGTATAACTCTTGTATAATAGCTTGGTACCCTCTTAATGAGGAATTCATCTTTTTCCAAACCAGAGAATTTCTTTGTGGGTGAGGGAGTTGGGATTGACCATTGCTACGAGACAGGCAGAGGCTGTTGAGACCCTTAGATATCAAGATGGCCGGAGTGCTGCCTCTTACTCTTCCCAAGCCATGGCAAAGAGGCATGGTTGCCACTCCACCGTCCTCCTGATGGTGGGTCTCACACAATCCCTGATTCCTGGCTGCTTAGGATCCTGTTGTAGCAGATGAGTGCTAATAGACAGTTGTAAAGTAATTAATAGAAAAATGAAAAGTATTGCTGAGGTTGGCTGGAAGAGGCATTTCAATACAAAGAGTGGATTCGGCATTCCTCAGGGATTTATAGTCTATTTCATGTAGATGGTGTTTTCCCTAATGATTCTTGTTTTTTTCTGACTTGTTTTTCAGGCTCATTATTTCAACTTAATGTCTCACTCTCAGTTTTTTACTATATTTCTCGATTCTGTAATTCAGTCCTTGAGGGAGGTGAAATCAGCATGCCAACCAGTTTTTGAAGCTCGGAGAGATGACTAGTTGGTGTATATGCTCTGCCCTTAAAACTAAGAATCGTTGTCTAATAAAATAGAAAAATCTCAAGAATGTGGATGAAACAAATTAGGTTTTTGTGCAAATCTAATTGATGCATGCTCTCTTTGATATGGTTTTTTACATCAAAATAGGGTTTGTTGAGTCAGGCTGTAATGATTGTTTTATTTCTTCTCGCTGGTCCTAAGCTCCTTTTAAGGATGTTCATAGTAAAAATTGTTTTCAAGCCATATCCAAAAAGGTGTTAATATTGACATATTCTTTTAACTTGATGAAACTTGAGAGAGCTGACAGCACTTCGTTTTAGCCTTACCTCCTACAATTTGTTATTTCTTGAAGTTGTCTTTTCCCGCTACAGATGAGACTTGAAGTTTAATAAGCCTTAGCAATAGCCTACGGTGAGTAATAGTTTACTCTGATGCAAGATCTAGCATATTTCTGGAAAGACAAAACATGGCACATAAATATGTGTTAGTAATAACATTCAGTGGGTAGAGACGATTCCAAAGGTGGATTCCCAAGCCCACATCTGAACTATAAGACATTATAAAAGTTACTTTGGGGCCAGTGGTTTGTCCTTTGACCTCATTTCTCTGATAGGTGTAAGAAGAGTTGTTGATTTTTCAGTTTGTTTAGCTTTTCACTTGTTGTTAGGACAGAGTGTAACTTCTAAGCTCTTTATTTGCAGAACAGCAGTCCTTCTTTTAAGACTTTCTCTACTGGGCTTCCCTGTTGGCGCAGTAGTTAAGAATCTGCCTGCCAATGCAGGGGACACTGGTTCGATCCTTGGTCTGGGAAGATCCCACATGCCACAGAACACCTAAGCCCGTGTGCCACAACTACTGAAGCCCGCGCGCCTAGAGCCTGTGCTCCACAACAGGAGAAGCCACCGCAGTGAGAAGCCTGAGCACCTCAACAAAGAGTAGCCCCTACTCGCCACAACTAGAGAAAGCCCACACGCAGCAACGAAGACCCAACATAGCCAAAGATAAACAAATAAAATAAATACATTTATAAAAAAAAAGACTCTACCTGTAACTTGAATTCGCCTCTTAGCTATGGACAAGTTGCCCTTGCTGTGGCACCTGTTCCTTTTACCATCCTCTGGTAAACATGGTCATTATCCACCCGTGCTTATCTGATGATACCTGTAACCCTTAATTATGCCTTCAATACCACTGCATTACAACCACCACAAAATTTCAATGACATACAATAATAAGAAGGCACTTATTTAGATCACACATCTAAGGGTTTTCTGGGTGGGGGTCAGTTGATCTAGATAGGGTTTGGATGAGCCTGTTGATTTCAGCTGGACTCATTTATGTATCTGGAGGTCAACTGGAGTCAACCAATCTAGGCTCAGCTGGGGCAGATGGGTTTTGTTCTACATTACTCTCAGCTTCCTGCAGGAATTGGTCTACTAGCTAGGGTATCTCATTATCATAGGAGAGGCTCAAGAGAAAAAGCCTAAATGCATTGGTACTTTTCAAGCCTTTGTCACTCATGTCCCCTAACATTCCATTTACCAAAAAAAGTCACATAACTAATTTAAAGTCAAAGAGTGGGGCAGTATACTCCATCTCTTTATTAGAACTGTGAAGTAACACATCAAAGGGTGTTGATACTCAAGAAGGGGTAAAGGTTTGAAGCCATTAGTAGAATCTAGTACATGTATCTTCATCCAAATCCAGTCTATGTCGCAGACCTTGGAACACTGCAGTGATTCAGCCTCCTCAGAGTATTTGTAATTATTGTGTAGAAACATATTAAATGTTGAATTTCTCTCCATTTTCACTGTATTCACAATAAAGTACTTATTCTTTAGATGAAAGACTTAAAGCTTTATTATTCTTCCACATGGTTTTATTTGTTAGATGCATTTGGTAAAAACACATGAACAAATAAAAAGTACATCCTAAAAAAAACACTGAACCTCAGGACTGATTGTGATCACACCATGCAAAAAATAGAGTAAATCTCATCCCAAAGACAAAATCTAAGCAATTTTGCATAATGACAAAGGTAATTTGTTCTGTTTAAGTAATGAAAAGAAAAAAGTGTTTTAAGGGATGGTCACAGTAAAAACATGAGTTTTACCAATGAAATAAAAATCCTAGTCTGTTCTTGGCAAAACACATTATTGTATACAAATAAAATAATCACTCACTACAAAGTTTTAAGAAGAAAACAAAGAATATGTCCACTTATGAATCCTTTCTTACCCTAAGGGCACCTAATTTGATTTCTTTAGGCCTCTGTGTCCTTAACTGTATAAAGAGCAGCTGGGAAAGTTGACACTAAAATGTCTTCTTCTGCTAACATATCTAAACTCATTATGTTGTCAGATTGATACTGTTTATTCCATTGAGTCAGCCATCTGTCCTAGAAAACAGCATTCAGTGAAGAGGTGTTTATTTCAGGGACCGATTACCTAGGGATGGCGCTTAGCAAAATTGTGAAGTGGGCCAGAAACTCGTTTCAGTTTCTAATAAATTTGAAAAGATTGATGAAATGCTAATAGTCATTTAGACGTTTCTAACATATATCAATTTAATTTATTCAGCCAAGACTTCTTGAGTACTTACTTGGTGCTAAGTGCTGTGACACGTGCAGGAGATAAAATGGTGAACAAACCAGATATGATTCCTCACTCACACACTGATGGTAAAAGTGGAAACTGGTTTAAATGCTTTGGAAAACTGTCTGCCATGTCTACTGAAACTGAACATATGCATACCCTATGACCCCAAAATTATACTACTATGTATATATACCACAAAGATATGTACATATATTTACCAGAGATATATACTTTTTGTGAACATATATTTAGAGCAGCATTATTTGGAATAAAGTCCAAGAAAAGGCAAAAGAAATTACAGTTTTTAAGAGTCAGGAAATGTTTACCTTTGGAGTATAACAACCTAGAACATAGTACCAGGAGTCTTCTGGGGTGCTGCTGGTCTTCTGCTTCTTTTTTTTTTTTTTGCGGTACGCGGGCCTCTCATTGCTGTGGCCTCTCCCGTTGCGGAGCACAGGCTGCGGACGCGCAGGCTCAGCGGCCATGGCTCACGGGCCCAGCCGCTCCACGGCATGTGGGATCTTCCCGGACCAGGGCATGAACCCGCATCCGCTGCATCGGCAGGAGGACTCTCAACCACTGAGTCACCAGGGAAGCCCCTGGTCTTCTGCTTCTTAAATTGGATACTTGCTATATAGTTGTGTTTAATTTGTGAAAATTCGTTGACCTCTACACTAAGGATATATGTACTTTACTGCATGAATATTATAGTTTGATAAAAAGTTATCTCCCTCCCTAAGAAAAATGACCATGGGTAGTTTACAGTTTAGAATGGGAGACAAATAAGCAAACAAGAAAATAGATAAATGGCAAAAGGTGCAATGAAAGAAACGAAGAGAGTGTAGCAAATATTAACCAAGTATCTCCAATGGAGAAAGCACCCTGAAAAAGAGGATCCTTTGTTTGACAATCACAGTCAACATATGCAAACAGTTGGCTATTCAGTACTGCCATTTGCCTTCGGGTATTGCAGGTACTTGTGGAAAAGGAGGTGCCCCTTTCTAGTGGAGGATGTTGCAGGATGTTGACACTGGTCAGGTGATCATTGTGATTTTTTGGTAATGCGTGATTATGCACTGCTCTTTGAATATTTTTGCTTTAACAGCTATAATTATTCTGACCAACATGCCTATGGTTGTACTCCTCCATCCTGCTGGCATCTGTTCTCTTGTATAATTCCCCTACCCCAAAGGAGGTACTGTTGGCATTTGAGGAATTATAATGGGATCGGTGACATTAAGAACATCTGGGAAGCTGGTACTTTGGCTGCATTATGGACAGACATAATTTAGACCTATTAATTAATTAATTTTTGTTAGTTGAGATCCAGAGAGTGCATGAATCTTTTTTCAATCTTCAAAAGCATTTTTTCCCTTGGCTATATTCTGAGACATCCTGGAAATTTACTGCATGTATTTAATAATGAGTTAGAGCTGTCACTTAAAAAAGAGCCCCACTGTATTATAGTAAATGAATATTTATAGATCAAACTCTAAGTTAAGTTCTCCTTGAGCCCAATTTAGTCACTATCCAAAGAAAGTTGAATTATGCCAATCTGCCTGTGAAATATCCTTGGCATTCTAGGATATGAACATGAGTCAATAACTACACTTTCATCATCACTTTTTCCTGTAATTAATTTGTGAGCAGAAAAAAATCCATTTTTTAAATTATAACAATTTAAAAGCACAGAATGTGTCTAAAATATGCTGTTAATGTGTAACAGGCTAAACAACCTCTAAGAAACGTAATCCTTATTGATTAGAAAAAGATTCATCTCCACTTACTCTGTGCTACCAAATTTCTTGGCTTGGTTACCAGACCCCTACATGTTGCTAGCTGTCAGGTTACATCATCTGCATGAGAATCAACTCATCCTGACAAATTGGATTCTCCAGTCTGGTAAGGAGACAGCAATTTGAAGTCTCCTTTGAAAAGAGCTGTTTTAAGTCAACTCTTCACTATCCAGCGTTTAATTATCTAGTTCTCTTTATCCAGGACTTTGCCTCTCATCCCCCACTCCTTGCCTTTTGGCCGATTCATTCTTCATCAATTGACCCACCGGGAGGTGGGCAGGGTGAGAAAAGAGAAAGGAACTTAACTGGTCAATTGAGCAGCTGGATACATCTCTGGGCCCTCAGTATTCTTACTCTATAAACCTTGTAGAGGTAATATGCAACTGCTTTAGAAAAGTGCTATATAGGAGAGTGAGAAAAATTGCATTTAAATTTTGAGTCTTAGGGAAAGCACACTTAAATAGCACTGAAAATGTGATTATTTCCTAATCTTCAAATTCATGATGCTATCTCTGAAAGAAATAGAATGGTATCTTGAAGGGTTAAATTTAAAAATTCATTCTGTAACCTCTTTGGTTTGTGTGTAAAATAATTTCTTGGGTTATATATTTGGGAAAAAAAATGTGTCATTAGCCCAATGAAAGACATCTCCTTGAGAATGGATGTATTTATGTTCAGACATGTTGGTTATTTTTGCTTCTCCTCAAACATGAAATTATGGTCCTCAGAAAAAATAGGAGCTATATAGGACTAGGTTTAAATCAAAAAGATGCCCATTATTTATATGTATTTAAAACAAATATCCATACACATAAGCACAGGAGAGAAATTGCAATGTAATTTGACTATTGGGGGAGCTTAACACTGAAAAAGAATTCAGCACAAACTCTATTCTTTTCAGTCTTTTCTATAATGATGGAAATTGGGGAAAACTTTTACTGAATTAAATCAAATCAATGTTTGGGTAAATACTTCAAAACCTTGAGTATACATATTCTTCATTTCCATGAGTCATTTAGCTTATTCATCCAACAAGTATTTATTGAGCACCCAGGATACACCAGGCACTCTTCTGGCACTGTTCTCCAGCACTGTTCTGGAGGTGCTGTGGAGATACAGACAAAGTCCTTATTCACAGAGATTTTATTATGGGACAAAATGACTAAGGAACACCGTTATGGAACAAACTCAAAGGATCATCAACGGAGAATAGAGCAAAAAAATTGCCTTGCTGATTAACTGCCAAACTTCCAACATTTCTGTGGGTGGCAGGTTGATTGCCTAGACAGGTATAAATCAAGCATTCTCTCCAGTACATGCTTTGCCTTTTTACTGATAAAAAGTGCTTGGGGGGACACAAGTTGGTACTGGTTTGGAACCCCTCAAACACCACCAGCTTTTTGCTCAAAAGCATGGGCAGGTTTGCAAACAGAAGGTCACCATTGCTTAAAAAGCCTCCTTTATTTTTTTTTTTAAATAAAGAATTTATTATGGGTAAAGCATTGTGTTAGGCACAGAAGGGAATGCAACAAAAGCATAAGGCAGGGAGGAACTTTTCCTGCTAGTCAAGTGCAATTTAGCAGGAGATGATAGAACCATAAGAAATCAACACCAATGTTAGCCTAGAATTTTCATAAGAGTTCATGACAAACTTTCACATATATAATTCACATAAATTTTATTCTAAAAACAGCTCTGTGAAGTAGGGCGGGATAATTATCTTATTATGCCTAATTTGTAGAGGAAAAAACTGAGCTCAGCAAAAATGAATGACTTGTTTTTAAAAAAAATCACACAGCCAAGGATAGAGCAAGATAATTTGATTTTTCTCATTTACGATCATTAATGTTTTCCACCACATCTTGCTCTCCTGGAAATACAAAAATGAACTATTGTCTGCTCTCAAGGTATTCATACACATTTGAGTAGCACTTTATCTCTTATAAAACTGTTCTCATAAAAATGATACAATCAGAACTACATCCACTGCAACGTATCATTTTTAGTTCTATTTTGCACATAGAGGAATTTAATAACTGAGCTAAGATCATAAAGATAGTAGGGGCCCAGGAAGATTCAGTCATTACTTAAGTGTTAAAATAAGTACAGAACAATAGAACATTAGCTTTCCAAACTTCAACGACAAAGACCATCAAAAATTGAGTTACTATGCCATTTGGGGAGAATACTTCTTCACCAACAGGGGGCTCAATTTCAATTTATTTACTTACATTACTCTTCTATTCAAGAAGAATTGTGGTGGTCAGAATATTTTTGAAATGGAAAAATGTGTGGTCAGAAAATTTTTGACATGAAAAATTTAAAATAATAGAATATGCTGAAGTTGGGTAATAAAATGAGGAAGTAGGAATATTTAAGAAAAAATTAATTTGTATTATAGGATGATGATATAAGAGCCATCATTCAAGATAAGAAGAAATTTTGGGGGGCTTCCCTGGTGGCGCAGTGGTTGAGAGTCCGCCTGCCGATGCAGGGGACACGGGTTCGTGCTCCGGTCCGGGAAGATCCCACATGCCGCAGAGCGGCTGGGCCCGTGAGCCATGGTCGCTGGGCCTGCGCGTCCGGAGCCTGTGCTCCGCAATGGGAGAGGCCACAACAGTGAGAGGCCCACATATCGGAAAAAAAAAAGATAAGAAGAAATTTTAATTTCTATGGCATGTTATAGTTTTCAATGCCTTCTTCATTTCGTTCATCTCAGTTTCATCCAGGAAATTTTGCTGTAGGAGATAATGCTCACTGTTCACTGAATAATAATTTATTGTAATATTTTGTCAAGATGGGCATTAAAGAGCTGAACCTTACTCTAAAGAGTACTGAAAACAAATTGGAAACACTGTCCTCTCCTTTGGAGGATAGTATTGTTTAGACAGACCTGGCATCACAGCCCATTGCTTCCCTTGGCAAGTCACTAGTTTCAGGTTCCACATCAGTAAAAAGGGAGCAATGATAACCTTTGTCTCACAAAAGCAGTTGTGAGACCTGAAAGAATTATTGATATATGCATGTAATACTGAGCCTGACATGCAATAGAGTACTGTAATAGAGTGAAAGTGGCCCTCCTCCTTGATTCAGTGACCCACCCCACCATGCAATAACTCCTCTGTTCACCCTGGTCAATCACAAGTTGTTAAACTAGGCCAGGTTTCCATCTTTGGGTATGATCTAGTAAAGTGACTAGAAATGTAGGTGCTCATCAGAATAAGCATTTCCAAGGTCTCACCTCAGATTCTGACTCAGCTTTTGCACCTGATGCAATCTGCACCCACAAATGATTGTGATGTGTAGCCTGGCTGAGAACTATTAATTTAGGTTATGTGCTGAGAGGGAGCTGGACATGCTTTTTACCTGCCACACCTCCAGTGTATCAGGACAAAGCTGCCTTTGCCTTTAATACTACGTGGGCTCTCTTTGCTTCTACTTGCAGTGGAATCAAGCTGGACTATGCTGGGCAATGGCAAAGGTCAAAGTCCCCTTCCCTTCTCCACTCTGTCTGATTTTCCCCACCTGTTGGTAGTTTTGTCCACTGTTTTCTGGCCTGACATTTACTTATGCTCTTCAGAGGATTTGAAAATGGAGAGCAGTTGCCCACAAGACAGGACTCTTAATTCAGTTCCTGTCCCAAGATATGAAGAAGTAATTTATTGCTCAAATGTGGCACAGATGATTTCAAAAGAGAGGCCTAATTCACACCAACGGGGTTGTTGAAGCAGGACCCCACGTCCATATGAACAAAATCCGGCAAAATACGTCTCCACTAGTGTTACCACTCGGGGTGTGGTTTGTTTATTAAAAACTGACACCTAGGTAGTCATTTGGTTGAAACAAGTTTGTGCATCTCTAGTTGATATCGGGCCCTTTGGCTCCATTTCCAAGATAGTGGTAGGTTTAATGTTCAGAAATTCCCAGTTGACCAAGTCTATAGCCGTAGGTAGAGGAAAGAGCCCAAATCATTTTGTAGACATGGCTCTTTAATAGAATAAATGGCCATAACAAATATTAATACTTGGAGCTTCCAATTTTCAGTTTGGGGGTAATAGAAGCCACCTTCCAAATTGTTCATAGACTTTCAAAGGAGTTGTGTTGGTCCTCTCCATTATTGCAAATACTGTATTTTCTCATATTTTTAGTTTTACTGAATTTTAAATTAAGACTATCATGTGAAATAGTTTTAACTCTGATTAAAGTTAAATAAATTTAATGCTTATGATTACAATTAAAAAATAGAAAGAATATTCAGATAATGAAGAACCCTCATCACCAACATTTTGCTCTCTAATAAAGTGCTAGTCCAAACGGTATGATTACAAGTGAGACTAAAGGATTGTCACCTTTCGGAAATCAGTTCTTGGCCTGTCACTTGGGGTATCTACAACAGTAGGGGCTTCAGTAACAGAAATAATTTCTTACGTATATATTCACTTTGCTAATATTTCATCCCTAGTTTTGGCTTTTATGATGGCAAAAAAGAGGGTCTGGATAGTTATTGATAACTTCTAGTGAATAACTTGTAGAAACAAATGATCTGAAAGAGCAGAGAGGGCTGTACAAATCATGCTGTATTTCTTCAGTCTCTTCCTCTTTTGGCAGGAAAGCAAGGGAATGACCCTTTGAATCCTTTGCCCTGACCTGGCCAGGAATCTATGAAATCTGTATTGTTTGAGTAGATGTTCTGATCCAAAGACATGCAAATCTCCACAAGTGGGTGATTGGTGGCTGCAGAAGACTCTGCAAAGATGGGCCATTAATAATTCCTCCATGCCCCATAAGTACACGCCACTTCTCGCATAAAAAGGTGTGGAGCCATTTTCCCTCCTCTTGAGCTGGACTTTGGGCTGGACTTGTGACTTCTTTTGACCAATATAGTGAGACAGAAGTATTGCTGTGCCAATTCTGGGCATAGAACTTAAGAGGCCTGGTAGAATCTACTTTTGCTCTTTTGGAACCCATTCACTATATAAAGAAGGCCAGGCTATCTTGTTGGAGAAAGATCATGTGGAAGTTAACTGAGATACCTCAGCCAATAGCCAAGCACCAAGACCCTAGATGTATGAATGAGTCCATCTTGGATTCATTTCCAGGTCCAGTTGAACTACCCTGGTCAACCTCAAACGAAAGAGAGATGAGCGGTCTTCATTCAGTACTGCCCAAATTCCTGATCTATAGAATTGTGAGCAATAAAATGGTATTATTTTAAGACACTAAATTTTGGAATGGTTTGTTATACACAATAGACAACCGAGAAAAATTGTAAAACGATACAGTTCTTGTTCTTTAGAGCTTATTGTGGTTTAGCAATTACATAGCACACTTATCTTTGACCATCCATTCAAAAATAAAGAATAGTAAGGGGATTGTTTTTAAGGTTAGACTCGCGCTGGCCTCGTGTACGGTGACTTCTTGCTATTATCTCTGGCCTTAGGAATTTTTAAGGTTAGAATATCGTGCCTTTAAATCATGATTCTGATATTTACTTAAATGGAAATGCCTGAAACAACTGTTATTAGTTGTTATTTCCCAGGATAAATGAGACAGTTGTATTTTCATCACTTTGAGAGCCAGGTTTAATAGGGGCAGGAAGGCCTTAGTCATATAACTTGACCAAACCCAGACCTAGCAGGAGCAGCCAGTGGGCATGGGAAGTAATTCAAGGCCAGGTTATAGAACATCCTAGTGAGACCCAGGTATCATAATTCACAGGACTGACATTTAAAACCAGTTAAGTGGTGACATGGTTTTTTGTGATTAATCCTTTCAGAGAAGTTATCCAGCCAATTAATCAGAGAACAGCCCTCTGGTGATACAAGTCTAGCCAGTCAAACTGGGATCCTGTTCTACTTTACGCCAAAGACGTGGAATTCCAAGCAGGAGACAATCGTAAGACCTGGGTCAATGGGAGTAGAGTTCAGGAGGAAGGATGCCAGGAGGTGAGTACACCCCATGAATGGTAAAGCAGTTCTTCTAGGCAATGAGACAAATTCAAGGTGCAGCCCTCTCACAGGATGGAGCTACCTGTCCTGGTCAAGGCTGAAAGGGTTAAGCCCATCGGTGAAAGCCACAGATGAACTTGTGGTAAGCAGAGCTGAGAGTGAGATGCCCAACTCAGGAGATAGCAGGGAGAAAGGAAAAAGGACCAGAAGGCGAGAAGCCAGGAGAGCCAAAGAGAAACATAATGAAATTTGAAATTTTGCCCAGGACCAGTGTTGGTTAATTTTGTGCATATTTTTGTTATCGTACTATAGTAGTTAATAATCAGATTTTTTAAGAAGTTAAGAGAAAAAAATAACTACTAAGGAAAGATTTGACAAAAGGGAAAGTTTTTTTTCTTTTTAATCTTTTGTCAAGGTCTTGAGTTCTTTTAAGGAATAATGATAGGAGAAGAGGAAGAAAGAGGATAGTCTGTGCAACTTTAAATCAAAACAATTTTTTCTTTTGGGAATAGTTTTCAGCATTCTAATTTTTCTGAAGACTAAGTGTAAATTGGTCTTCATGCATTTAGGTTTATATTCATTGGCACATTGAACATGCTTAATTCATTCATTCTTTCATTTATGTCTTATGCTAGTTAGTGGTAGCCGTGGTCACAAATGGAATTAATTTCTAGTTAACTTATTTCTATTCACATACAGCATAAACAACACAGTGACCTTATTTCTTCCTCTCTGCAATCTACCACAATTTACTTCTCCATGAAACATGGTCTTTCCGTCACTACTAAGTGCTTCCTGTCCAAACCAGTTTAGCTTATTGTTCTCCTAACTAGATATTACAGCATCTGCCCAAACTACTCTGTGTTTTCTTCTTCTTCTTTCTTTCTTTTTTTTTGTTTTTTTGGCTACTGAAGTAAGTGTCCCATGCTAAAAAGCAGTGAAGCACTTTTTTTTTTAAACAAAAATTAAAAGTTGTTTATATCTTCATATCCTTTGGATATCACTGAAGAGACTGTATCATCATCGTCTCAGTCTTCTCTCTCTGCTTCATCCATGTCACTTCTTTGCCTCTCTGTACCCTATGCCACCAGAGTCCCTTTTGGTCTGCTTAAGATCAAGACTTGGTACCCTCTTAGGTGAGGCATTATAAGGCAATGATGTCCCACATTCAGACTCTATTGCACAGCTCATATCCTATATTTACTCCGTGCTTGGCAGGGAAGGGGGTGGTGGTTGTGGTAATAATGCCACATTCAAATGTCCACATTCTTCTTTTCTTATTCCTTAGTAAACAGATATGACTTTGAATTCTCAGGGAGCATTTTCTTCTTAAAGTCTAGGTGTTTTTTTTTTTCTTTTCTTTTCTTTAAATCTTGTTTTAGTAATACGTTGCAGTTAAAATATATAGGAATAACTGCTGGCAAGATCTTTCCTGGCAGAAATGGCAAATCTTCCTTTTCTAGCTGTTGCTCTTCACTGATGATTCTGTATGCTCTTCTCTTCCACAGATTATGAAAACTGGCTACCACCAATTCTAGACTAGTCATTTGTTTCCTAAACAAACCCATCAAAGATATCACCTCTCCCACATTTCTTACGCACAGAGGGCATTCCCCTCTTTTAGTTTCTGGAGGTATGTGTCATCCCTTAGTTGAATCGCACCCTTGAGTTCCATGCTCAGGACAGAGTTCCAGGCAACAATTTCAATTCTGCTTAAGCTGTGGACAAGGACATGGCCTTTGGTGGCTGTCAGAGGTGATGTGTTTTTTAATGACAGGTCTGTAGAAAGATTTCGGGGATAATTCGGTTTTCCAGGTCTCTATCATCTTTTTTTTTTAATTCCTGGCATTTAAACATTTTCCGCTCGTGTTTTCTTCTTTATAAATTAACAAGGAAATAAAACAGACATTTTAATGGATTTCTTATGCAATTTTTATATGGCATGTTTAATATATTACATGCATTTTGCGTTAGGTCTTGAAATTAAATGCATTGGATATAAAGTGAATTGGGGTGTCATTCTTTTGTAATTCAGTGTTTAAGTCTGGTCCAAACTTACATTAGGATCACCTAAGGAAGCCTATTAAAAAATGCAGATTTCTGGGCCTACTCCAGATCTACTGAGGCAAACTTTCTGTCAGAAGGTGTTAGGGGACCATTGATTGAAACCATCCACCTTGGCCAGGAACGATGATGACCACCTGCCTGAGTTGTGTCACAACAGGAGGTCCCAACAGGAACATGGTGTGCCACTGAAAACTAACCAGGAGAATTCGGGAGGGGCCAAAAGAGGGAGGAGATGACCAACCTCCCAGAATTCTTCGCACTGGAATCCACCTTGGCTGAGAGATGCATGCACCACCAGGAAGGACCCTGAGTCAGACTATGGGCTAAGCAAGATGATTGGCCAGAGACAACCTGGAAACTAACCCCATTACCATAAAATCTGAGACTGAGAGGCACTTGGCAGAGCAGTTCTCTTGGGTTCCCTTACTCTGCTGCTCTCCACCCGGCTGCCCCTTTCCAATAAAGTCTTTTGCTTTGGCAGCACGTCTGTCTCCTCGGACAATTCATTTCCAGGTGTTAGACAAAAGTCCACTCTTGGGCCCTGGAAGGGGTCTTCCTTCCTGAAACAAAGGTGCCAATAATATATCTTCTAAGATTAATATATATTATGTAAATGATTATATTATATAACTATATAAGAACTACTATGTATCTTAACAATGGTCCCCAAATGATTCTTATGAAAAGTTAAACTTTGGTAGCATTAATGAAGTCAAATTTATCATTCAGTCCTAAGGCTATTCACCACTATTTCCCTTTTTAGCTATACAGGAAAAACAAGGTGGACAGTTGAGATGGTTGATAATTAACTTTATAAGAAATACTGAGAGAAAAAAAGATAATATTCTCGTTGCCATGTGGTGTTTAGTTTGAATTATCCACAGAAAAACCTCAATTTGGAGCATTACCTTTCTTATGTATAAAAATGAGTTAAAGGTCAGAGGTTAATAGACTGTCTCACTTACAAAAGATA
The DNA here is from genome assembly GCF_963455315.2 of Globicephala melas. Classification (NCBI taxonomy): domain Eukaryota; kingdom Metazoa; phylum Chordata; class Mammalia; order Artiodactyla; family Delphinidae; genus Globicephala; species Globicephala melas. Next base: position 68,601,091 of record NC_083322.1, on the reverse strand, counting down.
CACAAGAGCAAAACAGGAATTAGAATTCATAGGCTGACAGAAATGCTGGGGCTGGCCCCTGTGGAACCATAATTTATTTTGTTTGGCTCTGAATTGAAGAGTTAAAGGGTAAACCATTAAGCTGTTCATTAGCATTTGTGAGCAACACCCCAACTAACCTCCAGAGATGCTATTAAAACAGTAAGTGTGGTTGGGGAGGAGGAGAGTGATTGACAGTGCTAATTATACTTGAATTAACCCTTGAAAAATGAACCCAATTTGATCTAAAATTCTCTAATAATGATAATAATAATAAAATCCCCAAGATAAATCTTCCACGGTACACTGACATGTAGAAACAAACCAAACACAGGAATTTTAGGCCTTTCAGATACAAAGACAAGAGCCACTTCCATTTAATGGGTATTTCTATATGCATTAAAAAGTAAAGACTTCCCTGGTGGCGCAGTGGTTAAGAATCCGCCTGCCAATACAGGGGACATGGGTTTCCTGGTCTGGGAAGATCCCACATGCCGCATTGCAACTAAGCCCGTGCACCACAACTACTGAGCCCGTGCACCACAACTACTGAGCCCATCTGCCACAACTACTGAAGTCCGAGCACCTAGAGCCCGTGCTCCGCAACAAGAGAAGCCACCTTAATGAGAGGCTTGCACACCACAACGAAGAGTAGCCCCCGCTTGGCGCAAATAAAAAGAAAGCCCGCACACAGCAACTGAAGACCCAACGTAGCCATAAATTAAAAAAAAAAAAAGTAACATGGAAACTACATACTTTACCCAAAGTATGCATAATAAGGAATTACTTACATCCATATAAAAAGGCTCAGAAAAAAACTTTGCTTCTCATATTATGATATACAAATACTTTGCTTCTCATATTATGATATATAAATAAAGTCTGTCCTTTTTTTCAATACAAGTCTATATATTAAATATGTTTAACATACGCTATGTAAGATGTACGGGTTCATAGTGAACAAAGTTAATATATTTGTTCTAAGAACAGAACTAAATCAATATAATAAGATTCTGGCTAAATTTTCAAAGTTTAATTATATTAATGATTATATAGAAATTAATATAACAAGACCTTTATTACTATGCTATTTTTGCTCAAGAATAAGGAAATGAAGAATAACTTTAGCTCCACAAGCGAGGTTTAAAGATCAATATTAATAGAAACAATTATTTGATTGCTTTTCTGCCTCTGTAGGTAGACTCATTTATTCATTTATCCACCAATTAGTCAACATGTATTAATAGAATGCATACTATAGGTTAGATACGGGTGGTGGTGCTACAAAGTGAAATGTATTACGATGCCTACTTTTCAACTGAGTCAGTGATCTGACAAATTTCAAGTAGAATGGAGCTAAACGTTGATTATAATATAAAAGGAACAAAAATAAAACTGATAGTGATTTTAATAATAAGATCAAATCAAAAGACAATAAAAGTAGAAAATTTAAATCTTAATTTTGTATGCTTCATTCTGAACTGGGAAAATGGCTAAAAATACTAAATTGGAATATTATAATCTGATAATATTTTCAGTGCTTAAAGACTCCTATTTTATGAATCTTATATTTACTACTGATGGGTGAAGATTGATAAATTAGCAAATATTTAATTATATATACTTCGATTGTCATTCATTCATTCAATCAGTAGCTTATTCAATGAATATTTATTAAACTTCCTTTATAGTCCAGGACCTGGGGACACAACCCAAACCAAAAAAGTAAGGACCCTGCTCTCAAGGAGTTTACATTCCAGGGGCCTAATACAATCTGCTCTGACACTCCAAATACTTTAGTACATTTTCATGGGAAGCACTTACAGCAAAGACAGTAGTAAACAAGGGCATGATACGCTTCAGGCCTGGAATTTTTCAACTTTGGCTGTACTTCTGTGCAAAGGCCATTAGGTGTGCAATCTTACACAAGTTACTTAAACATTTTAACCTTATTTCCGCCTCTGTAAAAGAGGAACAGTAATAGCTGGGTTCTCCTGGAGATTAAATGAGATAATGTGCGCCGACTATTCAGCAATTATTAGTATTATCGCTTTGGCTCCATGGTTCCAAAAAAAAGTGCCTGCTCATTAGAATCACCTGGGGATATCTTTAAACTCTCAGACCACACACCAGGCCAATTAAACCCAATCTCTGAGGGTGGGACATAGGCGTCAGCATTTTTTGAGCTCCCCAGGTGTTTCCAATTTGCAGAAATTTGGGAACGGCTGCAGTTTGGCTTACTGATATGTCATAATAACATTTGCCCATCCACCTATCTTTACCAGAGATGGAACCAGGATGCCTCATGAGTGAATGAAAGCCAGATAACTAAGGTGCACATTTTTCTGTCTCATCTCGTGGCTCGCATCCAAATCTCTTCAAGGGGAGAGGGATGGGAGGGAGTCCTGACCCTTGCTGCCTGCGCACAGCTGTTAAGGTTTAAGGAGACCCTTAGGTATATAGGGAGGGCTGACACTTCCACCTGCAGTGACTGCTGGGCCTGCCAGAGGAGAAGCCGAGAGCCGGGAAAACCAGCCCTTCCGGGGCGCTGGGCTCGGGACGGAGGCCGAAGACGCGCCGGGAGGGAAGACCGGCAGCTGGATCGTCCCCTGGGGCCGTACAACGGCCTGGCCCGCGCGGCTCGGGTGGGCGCTCTCTGTGTGCGCGCTTTGCCCTTGCTCGCCCTCCCCGCTGCGACCCCAGCCTAGAGCAGGAGCAGAGCCCAGGCGCAGTGGCCCGGGGCGAGGAGGGCCCGCCCCGCCGCTCGCCGCCATGGAGTCATGGCCGCCTGGCGGCTCTGGGCCCGCGGAGGCCGGGCGTCGCCTGCGCGGCTTGCGCGGCGCCGACTTGGCGGCCTCGGCCTCCTTGCTGAGCGGGGCCGGGGCCGAAGCCGGGTGCAGCGCGCCGGCCGTGGCGGCGGTTTTGCCGGCGGGGGGGAGCGGGGAGAGGATGGGCGTCCCCACCCCGAAGCAGTTCTGCCCCATCCTGGAGAGGCCGCTCATCAGCTACACCCTGCAGGCCCTGGAGAGGTAATGCGGCGCCAAGCGCGCCTTGCGGTCCCCGGCCCCCTGCTCCCCGCCCTCAAGCCCAGGGCAGCCCGCGCGCGGCACCTGCTCCAGTAGCTGTGCTCGCGCTGACACCCGCTTTCGGCGGACCGCGGGGCCGGACTCCACCCGCTCGGTCATTCCAGTGCGGGCTCCATTCCCGCTAGCCCTTCACGGAAGGGGAGCTCTGGCCCTTTAACAGACAGGCGCGGAGCCTGGGGCTGCCCCACGGAGCCTTTTACTGCTCCAGCCGCCGGCCTGTGGAGCTGCCCTCAAGACTGACTGGGTTAGCGCGGGGGACGTTTAGTTCTAACCCCGGGGCCTGTGGGGACTAATGGGAAGCTGGTTTAGGAGTCTCTCTGTCCCATATTCTCTCTGACGCTCATTCTTCACTCTCAGCGGCTATCTCCGCGCATGCGTGGGTGATGAGTTGCAAATTAGATTAAAATCTAGTTGCAAACTAGATTTTACTTGCCAAGATAGTTTTATGGGCCTTTGGTCATTCTTTTTATCAACTGTTAACAAATATTAACTGAGTATCTGATATGAGACATACTGTGCTAATTACTAGGTACTGAAGGTGGACCGAGAAGCAGGATTTAATCCAAACCTTTCCATGGTGGAAACGGATTTAAGGGCGCTAACTACATGCTGTATCTTCGAAAACGGACTAGCTGGGGAAATGGAAAAGGAATGGGATAAGGAGGACCAGGGGAGTAGTAGTGAGGATCGAAGGAGGTGAAAAGGAAGGGTATGTTATTTTAGCTTGCTTATAGCCGTGTGTAATGGCTGGAGGGATGGGAAGCGGGGGGAGTACAAAGGTCCACATAGGTGGTGTTATGGTGTTGAAACTTATAGAAGCCAGTGTGGAGCTGTGGGAATATGTTTTCACGTGGATTGACATGAACCATTTGCTTTAGGAGGCTTTAATGAAGATGAAGCTAATGAGGTTCTAGTCAAAGGACAGTAGCATGTTATCCAGAAAACAGACCCCTACCTCCCACGCTTTCACACACCCCAGAAGCCAAAGGCCCCAGTTGCTTTGCATATGGTAATTTTTCCAAATGACACTATTCAGAAAGTAAGTGGCAGTGTAAAGACCCATAATCACCTTTGATTCGTGGCTGGTGGTTACATGTGAAACTCATACAAACATTGAAAGAGTTCCAGGTGCTTCTTTCGCTTCTGTAGTTTTCCATTTCTCTGAGTAGTTGATTCATGCTACTCCAGTATTCCAGCGTCACAGATATTGTGACAACGTAGCTCATTTATGCAGGTAATATTAGGGGACACAATAGAGCTCGGCCAGCAGGATCTTTATTAAGCATTTAGATGTAAGGGAGTGCAGACGTTTCTACGTTGAGTTTTCCCTCGTATGGAAAAAAACGCCACAAAACTTCTGTATTTGCAGTTTTGCCTCTTCTGAGGCAGCAGGAGATAGGTGGATATTAAAAAATATCAATTTTAAAGTACAAGAATGTTCTGGAAAGGCCTTGTTGATGTAAACTAAGATGGAACACTTCTGTTTTTACTTAATTTTATCACAGCGGTAATAAAATCCTAATAGCAGTAGTAACTAATCAAAACCTCCATTTTGAAATACTTCCGGGATCATTCTTTGTAAACTATTACAATGCCTGAAGAATTTATGGAATATGGTTATTTTGGAGGATGTCTCAGGAAATCCTCGGAAACCTTGTATCACAGGGATGTATATACGGGTGCTTCTTAGCCATTTGCCAAATGTAAGCCCTTCTATTGGTAAAAGATGAGCTCCGTAGACTGCTGATAGTTTTCCTAGAGTGTGGTGCTAAAAGGCCTAGGTCATTTCATCCCGAAAGATAAATTATGGAAGTTCCTGTCTTTTGGAACTGAGAGTCAATGTAAAGAACTAATGAGGATTTAGAAGGAGGTTACCCCTGAAGTTTGGCCCCCAAATGGGATAGGGAAATGCAAAAAAACATGACTAGTTTGGTTTTCAGTTAATGCCATGTGAACATTTATTTCTCCTCATTGACTTACCTACGCAAAGCAAGTAAAAATGTATAGCCATACAAAGGAAACATGAAAGCAAAAGGAGGTGGGGCAGATAAGAGAACAATAAAGCTCTAGAAGAAAGGAGGTAGGGGAGTGGTAACCAGTCAGTTTTAACAGGCTCAAGGAAGCAGAAACGTGAGCCTTGAGGTAGAAGAGCTGTGATGGAAGCAAGTTGATTGCAGTCATAGAACCTTGGAAAGGCTCAGGAGTTAAAAGTACTAATTAAGGTAGGGTAGACAGAGAACAACTGTCTACAGCTGTAAAGGCAACTAGTTGAAACCTTCAAAAAAAAAAACAGGCTCCCAGATCCCTGTCAGAACACTGGAGGCTTAGCCTCAGGCTCAGAACCAGCACAGCCAATGGCAGAGTGAAGTGCTCCATGGCCATAGAGAAATTAAGAGGCACATTCTCATTTTCGAATGAGATGCTTAGCACTTCAGGTAGACTCAAGGAAGTACTTTACTTTTCAAACGTGCTATGCATTAAAGCACCTGTCTTTGCATAACTGAGAAGTTGGAGGAGACATTGAGAGGTTTGTCTTGTGAATTGTCTAGGACTTCATATTGTTTTTCTGCTTTAGTTGAAATTGGAAAAATACACGTTTTTCTAGTTTAGCCACAGTTTACTTGTGTGCCGTTGAAATTTCTTAAACTAATTATCAGATGAAATGAGATTTAAAAGAATCTCTGAACCCTCAAATATTAAACATGTTGGCTAAAGGCTTTCGCTGGACCAATGGAGGCTCAAAGTCCGTCTGAACTAGTTGTGTGTGGGTATATATTACAATTAGCTTTTATATGTGTAGAAGAATATATATGTTTATATGTTCACAAAGTATATTGAGATTATGCACTTTGTTCAGATCTGTGCATTACAGGCGTTATACTGAAAGGATCAAGTGTGACTAATTTGTAGGTTGTAGTAAGAACAGGTCTTCAGAAGATGACTAAAAACATTTCTAGGAGTTTTAAAGTTTCATTTTGGCCTTTTAGGGGGAATTAAAATATAAATTGAACCACAGATTATAACTTGAAGAGAACTTTGATTTTTCTTATTTTGTTAACAAGGAACTGAGGTCAAGGGTATTAATCCTTCTCATAACGATTTATGACCTGAGTTTGCAAAAGGAAGCGTTGCTCTAAGAAATCATGTGGCAGTGGTATTATTGGCAGGGGCCTAAAGCTCTGACAGTTAGGTTGTAAGATCTATTCGCAGTCGATCAACTGATATCTAAATTTTACTGGTTAAAAAAAAAAAATGTATTCCCAGGTCTGAAATAGGAAGTAAAAATTCCTGCTGGCAGTCTAATTTCTGGCTTCAAATTTCTAGCGAAAGAAAGTGTTATTAAGGAGAGCTGGTTAACCTGGAATAGCTAAATAGACTCAAATGACAGCTACAATGAAAGCAAGTCACAGAGGCACACTTTGGCCATGCTTATTCAGACTCCTGGTGGCTGTGGACTAGGTGGGAATTTCCCTGACAATAGATTTGAACAAAGTCAGGCACAGCCCTCTCCATAGCTCAGGAGGCTTCTTGAGTTCTTGAGGACACTGCTTAAGATGTTTCTTGATAAGGTTCCATGCTCATCAAAACCTGTTATTATAAATTGGCTTCCCATAGAAATCTTTTATAGGAAGAAAATATGCTGTTGCATTGGTAAAGAACTTTGTGGACGTTGTGATAGTAATGTGTATCGTTGTATATTAATATGTTGGCATTCAAATTCATGTTTCGGAGCCTTTTTAGTTTGGTTAATGTGAGTTAGGCTCCTCGAGTCTGATAAATCCAGATGAAAAATTCATTTTGTCAATTTGTATGTTCTGGAAACCATGGATTTTGTGGTTGAGACTGGGTGGCTTTCTTATTATTTGGAAAAATCGATGAAAGTCCATTTTTAGTAACTGTTAAAGACTCCATGGTGTTTTTCAGTGGATTAACTTCTGGCTTATTTGATCTTCTGAAAGTTTTCTTTTAATATTTTTTGTGTACTTAAAATTGTTCTGTCCTACTGTGTTTCTGAAAACCACTGCAAATTCTGTTAGAACAAGAGAATAGAAAGAATAAATGTTAATCGAAATGAGCAATATTGATTGCTTGAATTAAGCTGAAAGTAGGAATAGAGTAGGGAAGACAGGAGAAATATTTAGAAGATAGGAATTGGCAGTTTTTAGTGATTAATTATACTAAGGATTCAGAAAAAGAGATGAATTTAGGATGCTTTTGAGTGATTGCTTAGATATATGAATTTGACTTAAACATTTTGTCTGGATGCTTCATTAATAAAAGGGTTAAGTCTGAGTCAAGGGAAGGAAGAGGCCTGTATTGTAGAAGAAATAGAGTGGGACTGTGTTTTGCACAGGTCAGATGATTGGAGATTTCAGTTCCCATTGGCACCCCTGTGGCTACTGTGAGACAAGAGAGAAGACCAGGACTGGTAGTCTGGGCTTGACCAGTGGAAGCCTTCATGGGCCATATTAAAGAGACTTGACATTGTCAAGGCAGTCAGGGGCCAGCCCCTTCACACCAATTCGGTATTTTCCTTCTAAAATATCAGGATGTTTATGGAGAAGGAGGGATCTATAAATTATGGCCACAGTACAATCCCGAGCCTAATTTCCATGACAACTGTCATGTAAGTGAGCCATAGCTGTCACTGTCTCTTGGGGCCAAACTTCTGCAGCCTGGGTGAGAGCAGTTAAGGAGTGTTAACAGCGCCTGATTTTTCCATCTGTTTTTATTTATTTATTTTAAATATTTATTTATTTGGCTGCGCCGGATCTGTAGTTGCGGCGTGCGGGATCTAGTTTCCTGACCAGGGATCGAACCCGGGCCCCCTGCATTGGGAGTGTGGAGTCTTAACCGCTGGACCACCAGGGAAGTCCCTGCATCTGTTTTTTAAAAGCATTTGTTTAAATCTACTTTCAACTGATCTTGTTAAACTGAGCACAATATACCTGTAAGTAATGTTTATTTTTTAAATATAATGCACATATTAATAGAAATATATTTAAACATAATCTTAAAATATTCTGGGAGAAGATTACATCTAAGATACTGTATTTTTTCCTCAAATTGTCGGTAGGTGTAATGGAGCTTGAGGTTAGGTTTGTATTTGCCTATGGAATGTGCTAGGAAGGAAATACTAAGAACTTGATAAAATCCAGCTACAGGGGGTTCAGTGTGGACTTGCCTTCAGCTAAGGAGGTCGACCAGATTCATTTATTCAGCAAATATTTGTTCACTAGGCACTGTGTGAGGTACTTAAGGCCTTTCTTAGTGCCATGATTCTACATATTAAATTTTAATACCGTAAAAGGCTTTTAATTCTATAACTAGAAAAGTATGTGACTAAATCCTTCGAAACACAAACAGTACTTAAAAAGGCTTGCAAGTGCTGAATGTATGCTTGGTTACTGAACAAAATAGCATAACAAGCCCATTATCTCTTAAGAGTTGTGTAAGACAGCTTTCCGAACTTTTTTATTGTGACCTGTTATGAGAATTAGATTTTGCTCATGACTCAGTGACACATACTTAACTACATCCAACATATTTGAAAGAGAATTTCATGAAAACAATCTGTGCTTACTATTTGCTATACATTAGAATTTTACTATTGTATTAATTTCTATTGACTCAACACTGTTAATCTTAACTTACAAAATTGATTTGATGATACTCTAATGGGTCCTGAAATCTGCAGTTTGAGAAACACTTGTTTAAATCATTTTTCTATTTAGAGCCTCATAAAATTGTTTGAGAAGTCTTAGGCCACGAGTATATCTGTCTAATCTATATCTACATTTTTGGACTGCTTTCTGTTTGATGGAACATAGGTAATCATTTTGTAGATATTTTAAGGCATTCCAGTAAAATTGGGATTGACCTTTGAGAGTTCATTAACTCAGATGTTTGAATGACTACTGTCAAGCAATGTCCTATCTTTCTCCCTCTTCATTATTCTATATTTTAACATTTAATTTCATGTAAGTTTTGGTCAAAAAAGCAACATGTCTTTAAAAGTTGCTTTTAGCTTATTTTTTCTGATAGAATAGACTGTGGAAAGTAAAAGGTGATAGGTTAGGGCACAGGTAAAGCTCTTGCCTTAGAAAAAAATCCTGTCCACTGATATAGTTGAACATGTACTTGAAACTTCTCTATTTAAAAAAAAGCAAACTTAGTGTGATGTCCTATTAATAAAGTGTGATGTCCTATTAATAAACTAAATAGATTTGATTACTTTTACACTTTCCTATAAACTCAAGAGCACATTTTATTTCTAATTGTTTAAGCTTCCTCATCTATTCACTGATTTATTTAACAGATTCTTCTTTTTTTTAAATTTATTTTTATTTATTTATTGGCTACGTTGGGTCTTTGTTGTTCTGCGCGGGCTTTCTCTAGTTGTGGTGAGCAGGGGCCACTCTTCATTGCCGTGTGCGGCCTTCTCATTGCAGTGGCTTCTTTTGTTGCGGATCATGAGCTCTAGGTGCACGGGCTTCAGTAGTTGTGGCACGTGGACTCAGTAGTTGTGGCTCACAAGCTCTAGAGCTTAGGCTTAGTAGTTGTGGCACACGGGCTTAGTTGCTCCGTGGCATGTGGGATCTTCCGGACCAGGGCTCGAACCCGTGTCCCCTGCATTGGCAGGCGGATTCTTAACCACTGCGGCACCAGGAAAGTCCAACAGATACTTCTTGATACATAGTCTGCTGGTGTTTGTTATTGGATTACCAGTGACTAGTATAATGTCTGGCAAATGACAGATGCTTACTGGATGTTTTCTGAATGACTAAATGAACCCATGAATGAAGGAATACTTATGCTTAAATTGTAAGAAATAAACTTGACCATGTTTTGACCACAAATGCAGCATTATTGTTCAAAATAAATGGATTGCTGGGGACATGATGATCCAGACGTGATTTTTTTTTCTCATGGATTTTATGACCTCTCAGTGTTAGTGCTTTTACAGAGGTTTATAGTGTGAGCTCCAAAGTCAGAGTGGGGTATACCCAGGTCCTTTCGTTTCCTAGCTGTATAATCATGGGCAGGTCACTGCCTCTGTGCCATCTGTGAAATGGAGATAATAGTGATTTCTTTCAGGGCCGATATGACTATTAAGTGAAATATTACAGACACATGCTCCAAACAGTACATGGCACTTAGCCAACAATTAATACATCTTAGTTACTATTGCTACTATTAATATTACTGAAAGCTTAGTATATGCCAAGCCCTGGGATATAGTCTTTGCTTTTTGTGGGTTGGCATGCTAGTGAGGGAGGTAAAAATGAAACAGTACAATGCTTGATAAGACTCTCTAGCGATAAGAGTGCTCTGGGAGCTGAGAGCAGAGATGCCTCACCCAGAATGTCAAGGAAAGCTTGCTGGAGGAAGCCACATCTGAACTGACAGCTGAAGAACAGTAGGACTCAGCCAGGAGTGGGTGGGGGTGGAGGAATTATGAGGATGGGGGATAATGTTGAGAGGCAGAGGAAGCAGCATAAGCGGAGACCTGGATGTGAGACAATGTGGCGATCACAGAAAGAGGGGCATGGCAGAGACCAAGTGGTGCAGGGAGAAGAAGGCCGAGATCAGGTCCTGCTCAAGAGGCAGCAGGGGATGGCCTAAGGTTTACACTTGAGGGAAGTCATCTAGAAGTGGTAGGGTGGATTGCGTTGATTAAGTGAGAAGGAGGAGACGAGCTGAGAGGCTATTGCAGAAATAATGGGAGAGATGGCTGCCTGGGTCACAGCTGTGCCAGTGGAGACAGAACCTTGGGAAACCTTACATCTAGGGGGCACTGAGGAACTGTCACTTGCTAAGGACTTGGTTAAGCACAGTATACGTTTTAAACCATGTAAATAGAGTAAGTTCTAGCAGTGTTAAATTTGCAATGATAGAAGTGGGGGATGGATGGATTTTACAAAGCAAAGAGCAACCTACACTTAGTCATATTCCAGAATCCTTATTGCTTCTTCACATAACTACATATTTTCTGGTCTGGTATTCTGTGAGTGGTGTTGCTTTGCTTTGCTTACGATGAATATTCCCCCAAGATGTCAGACAAAACATAAGTAATCCCAGTCATCCTTGGAGGCTTAGAATCTAGAAATCAGAGTAAAGAGTCAAACTCATTGAAACAAAACAGTCAGCAAACAATATATTGCAGAGGGAAGGCATTTTCATTGATTTTCATTCTCTCTTCAGGTTGATGAGGAGAGCTTTCTGTTTTCATAATCCTTCAAACTTTGCTATGTTGTAAGATCCTGGTAGATGAGACAGACCAAAATCATTTATTGATAAAACAAATAATTATCGAGTACCTACTAGGCGTAAAGCAATGGGCAAAACTGATACTGTCCTTGCCATCATGGAGCCTACATTCTAGAAGATGGAATGTTGTATTTTGATGAAAAATGGTAAAAATATTTTTTTCAAGTATTTTTTGGCATCAGATGACAGTATAGGAAGATAAAGTACGATGTATTTGGGTATCATATCCTTCTGATGTTTCCCATATGAGATAGTATAGAGTGTGAGGATTACATGAGTTAGAATATGACTAATGCTTAAGACTTAGTAAGTTAATCGATGTTAGCTGTTTCATATTAAGTGATAAATTATTTATTTTGCCAGTTTTTTCTTACTGACTCAGGAGGATTATTACCTCTGACTCAGGAAGATTACCATCTCTTAAATCTTATCCACAAGCACCATCTGATAGACAGGCTACCATCATTGTCTCGCTCGGACTTCAGCAGCAGCTTCCTACCTGGTCTGTCTGCGTGCTTTCTCTACCCAATCTGTTCTCCATCTTGCACCAGAGTAAAGTTTATGCTCTAAAATTAGAAGCTGCAATCACTCCTGTAAACATTTCCTTGGAACTAAGTAGCTTAAAGCAACATAAATACATTCTTAAGCTTTTTGATGTCAGAAGTCAAAAAATCATTTTCACTAGGCGAAAATAAAGGTGTTAGCAGTGCTGTGTTCCTTTTGGAGGCTCTTGGGACAATCCATTTACTTGCCAGATGGCAATCCATTTACTCTCTCAGGTTCTGGAGGTCACCTGCATTCTGGGACTTATGGTCCTGTGTCATAATGAGTGCTGCATTTGTTACCACTCTTCCCCCTCGACTCACTTGCTTTTCTTTCACTGTTAAGGGCTCTTGTGATTATATTGGACCGACCCAGATAGCCCAGGATGATCTCCAACTCAAGATCCTTAACTTAATTACATATAGAAAATTCTTTTGATAGGTAGGGTTACATACATATTCACAGGTTTTGGGAATTAGGTCATGGACATCATTTGGGGGTTATTATTCTGCCTACCACAGTTCCCCTTATGTCATTGAACAGCATAGAATACTGGGGGAGGTGAGTATTAATTTGAGTGTAAATGTCCTGCATAAAGCTTTTCTCTAGATTCCTTTTATTTATTTATTTTTTTTGCGGTACGCGGGCCTCTCACTGTTGTGGCCTCTCCCGTTGCGGAGCACAGGCTCCGGACGCGCAGGCTCAGCGGCCATGGCTCACGGGCCCCAGCTGTTCCACGGCATGTGGAATCTTCCCGGACCAGGGCATGAACCCGTGTCCCCTGCATCGGCAGGCGGACTCTCAACCACTGCGCCACCAGGGGAAGCCCTAGATTCCTATTTTTTCAGATTAAAGACTAGAACCCCTAATATGGCCTTGGAGGTCTCCATGGCCTAGCCCAGCCCATCACTTGTCTGGTCCTCCAGCCTCTTCATGGGCTCTTCTCTGTGCTTAAAGAACTCCCCTCCATTTCCTCCTAGTTTCTCAGAACCTTGCTACGGCCTCTGCTTAAACCATCCCTTTCTCTCTCCCTCCAAAGCCTTTTGCCTATTTTCCTGCCTTCTGCCACTTGAAGAGAAAATTCTGCTTCCTTAGGGAACATTATCTTGGCCTTCTCTGTGCTGGTCAGATATCGTGCTGCATGTGATCCTGGAGCCTGGACCTCTCCTTCACAGCACTTTATTGCAGCTTGGAGTTGTTGGTGTTCTCTTTTTTATCTGTAAGCTCTGTGAAAGCAGTAACTATTTCCATTGTATACTCAATTTTGATCATTTATTCAGTGCTCAATAAATATTTGTTAGAGGAATGGACTTAAAATGAAAGGAGGGTGTGCCCTCAAGTTTTGGTTGTGTGCCTCAGTGTAGTGCTGTCGTAGCCACAGGCAGAATGGGGTTTTGGGTTATAGGAAGGGTTTGTTCAATAGCAGAAGGTAGGAGATGGTTAATTATTGAGTGAAGCAACCCAGTGGTTTTCATTTATCGATAGTTAATTTCATTATTCAGTAATTTTCAGACCCTTCTTTCATCTCTTTAAAAGTGAGTACAAGACTTAACTGTCTAGCATGAACATGTAGGATCTCAGAGGCTAAGAATGCCATTAAATTTTAAAGTGGCCTTTAATCAGAGTTGATATCATGGGCCAGAGGCTGTTTTCCTGGCTTGGGCCCATCAGCTGAGGAACTTTGAGTGTATAATCATGTTAGCCTCTGTTAACACTGGTCTTCAAGAGAATTCTCAACTTTACTGCAGCCACTGCCACTCAGCGCTGTGGACTGTTAGCATCTGTATGTCAGTAGGTCTAAGAGTGTTTCAGAACAGTGAAGAATTGCTTTGTTTTGTATCTGACTCAACAGATGAATTCCTTTAATTTTATATTTCATTAAAATATGAGTTTTCTCTTTTGTTTGAGCCTGATTTACACTTATACAAACTTAATTAGCATAATTTCCCTATTTAAGCTAAAACATTTCACCTTGATGTAGGCAAAGTTTAGTTCAGCTATCCAGCTTTGTTGCCAAATCAATGGATTTCTTGAAAGAGACAGAACTTGTGGAATTCATAAGTGCTTTGGGTTGTTCCTATTTAACGGAGAGAATTATTTGGGGAAAAAAAAGCAATTTAAAAGCATAATCTTAAATTTTTTCTCTCAGTCTACTGATGAATATACTAATTATTTAAATTTAAGAAATCTGTGATACATATCTATACCTAATCTATGCTTTGCAATATAGGTACTTTCACACTATGTATTGAAAAATACTACTTCTATTTATATTCATGTTTCTATAGTATGAGAAATTCAAATTCTTAATCAACCCCTTTACTAGACATGATTTAAAATGCATAACATTGACTTAGTTCGTAGCTTTCCATTTTTAATGTCCCTATGAAGATGTATTAGTAGTAATTAGTAACTCAGTTTTGTTACTAGATTAACTTTAGTTTTTAAGAATCAATTGATACGAAATGTGTGCATACTTTCCTTATAGAGTATCTTGGATAAAGGACATTGTTGTGGCAGTAACTGGAGAGAACATGGAAGCAATGAAGTGTATTATTCAGAGGTACCAGCATAAAGGCATCTCTCTGGTTGAATCTGGAGTGACCCGCCACAGGTCAATTTTCAATGGACTAAAAGCACTGGCAGAGGATCAGCCCAACTGTAGACTCTCAAAGCCAGAAGTAGTGATTATCCATGATGCTGTGAGACCATTTGTGGAGGAAGATGTCCTCCTTAAAGTTGTCACAGCTGCTAAGGAACATGGGGTAAGTATTGAAATACTTCTGAGAATGGATAAAAGGGGCAAACGCTATAGCACATATTCATTTGCTGGATTTTGATGGAATTGTATTCGGTATTTAAATGTCAAGTTAATGAAAATGGGCAAGATGACAAAACATTATGCTAATTTGTTTTAGGAAGTTTATATTATTATAGATTGTGAGACTGTTCTGGAATTTCTTTTGCTTAGGTAGTCATTTATCATAATGTAATATGAGCTATTTGGAGAAGAATGCAGTAATGCCATTAGAGTATGCATATGAATGGATGGACCTTAGCTGCATATTTAATTTCATTCCTTTACCTAAAAATGCTGAAGAGGGACTTCCCTGACAGTCCAGTGGTTGGGACTCCGCGCTTCCAGTGCAGGGGGTGCAGGTTCGATCCCTGGTCGGGGAAGTAGGATCCCACATGCTGCGGCATGACAAAAAAAGAAAAAAAAGCTTAAGAATCTTGTAAGAGTCTAGGAGCTATGTGACTTAAAGCAAAAAAATCCAAACAAACCTGGCTCATTTCACCCAATTTTTGTTTTAATTTTTTAGAAGTGGTTTATTTTTTTAGCACAAACAGCCAGGCAAGATTTTCACACCCCTTAAAGTGAGTAATCTTAGGATGACAGAATTCTGTGTTCACTTCTCTTTCACCAAAATAAACACAGGATAGCAAAAGATCTGTTGTAATCTTTGGAACATATTTGTGTTTTTTTAAATTACTGAGTAAAATCCTGTAAATGACATAATAGATACTAAACTGAAGTTTGCAGTTTAAATTTGAGACTTAGTGAAAATTTATGGCCCAGACTTAGTATAGTATAATAGAAATAGGTTGTAGGGGCTTCCCTGGTGGCGCAGTGGTTGAGAGTCCGCCTGCCGATGCAGGGAACACGTGTTCGTGCCCCGGTCCGGGAAGATCCCACATGCCGCGGAGCGGCTGGGCCCGTGAGCTATGGCCGCTGAGCCTGCGCATTCGGAGCCTGTGCTCTGCAACGGGAGAGGCCACAACAGTGAGAGGCCCACGTACCGCAAAAAAAAAAAAAAAAAGGCTGTAGAGTTGGACAGACTGAGGCCCAATTCTGTTTTTCTAATTATTAGTAGTATAATATGTTCAACTTTCTCAACTTCTTTGAGCTTATTTTCCTTTTAAAAATATAGATGCTAACTTGTAAGGTTGTTTTTAGGATTGGAAATTGTATATATGTTAACTACATAGTAAAGTGCTAAGTATTTAAAGTGGTATTACTGTAAGAATAATTATAATACCTCAGATAATATTTTGTTTCAAAGATTGTAGACCAATGGAAGGAGTCATCTAAGCCTTCCTAGCCATCTGGGTTTCCAGGAAGTTATAAAATACTCAACTGGGAAAGATAGCCTGATTTCTATTTAGTTATCTGTATGTATTTGGAGTTTCACGTTCAGGAAATTGCTCCTAATTTCATCTCTCTACAACATGAATTTCTTTTACATTTAGACCTATGTAAGAATTCCACAGATAAAATGAAACATTCTTCTTACTTTTAATATAACTTCTAAGTGGTATTTTGATATAGTGAAAATTATGGCTCAGGAACACTAGTGACCACAAAACTTTCTCAAGGCTCCTGTGTTTTTTGTGACATCTTCCTCTTTTCTAGGCTCCTAGATTGTGGAAGAGACAATGTGGCCAGGTGCAAGGGTGATGAGGAGGAATAAAAGAAGAAAGGATTTATAACTTTTAAGAATTTGAGTAAAACTTTACAAGTTTGAAAGTTCTTAGGGAAGACTATATAATTTGGGCAGTTAGAAAGTCTAGGCATACCATAGCACAAATAAATTATGGCTCTTTGCCTATGTTACCTTTTGGGAAAATAGCACTTAAAACTCACTGTGAAAATCAAACATTTGGGTTTTTTGAGTATTCAGAGAATTTCTAAGATTGTTTGTAAAGTGATTCTTTTGGTAGTATGTCTGAAAGGCAAAAGGTTAATTTGCACCAATTAATAGGCTGAGAATATCATTTAACAGGTGACTAATAAAACATAAACATGTATAGCAGTTCAGTGGTTTTTTGTTGCAGATTTGTCGGAATTGCTTTTAGACTCTAATTTTCTTAAGTTGTTAATCAGAATATAATTTGTAAGATTCAGTCTCATTATGCCTTCTAAATAAAACAAATTATGTTTTAATAAAATCTGAAACTTTCCAGATACATTGAACAGCTGGTTTAAAGCAAAATCTTTACAACTAATTTAAGAAAACTTCAGAAATTTGGTGTCTAAGAAATACTGCCTTGTTTTTGATGGTGTTAAGGGATAATTTTCATAAGTGTAAAATCATTATTAGTTTCATGCAGTTATAAGGAGCATGCTAAGGAGTTTATTGCCCTCATTAATGAGGGAACCAGACAGATGTTACAACTGAGAGGAGAACAAATTTATATGGAATAAAGGAATGTTGAAATTAATTCCCAAATAGACAAAACTTTTTTTCCCCACGGGACGAGGGGTGCCAGTTGAACCTTCACTGGGCAGAATCTATTGGCACGTTTATAGGCAAGAATGATTTTTCCATTTACTATCAGTTATCTATAATTTTTGAGAGTTGTATAAAAGCTCAAGGGCAATGAAAAGCTGGTTTCCGCTAATCAGGAAGGGTTTGCTCTAAACAGTACAGTTTTCAATTGGGGACACTTATTTTGCTTATTCTCATTTCCTTAGAATGTTGAGGATAGTGACCCCGTAGCCTCAGAAAATTCAGGCACTACTTGCTGCCACCTCTCCTACCCTGTTCTAAATTTTAATCCTAAAAACAAAAACACAATTAATTGAGATGTACTACTAGTAGTTGAAGTTCTTGAATTGGTGGGAAGTATTGGCATCGTTTTAACCTCAGGTCAAATTGCAGAAAACTGGTCTGAATTAAGTTCTATAAAGAAAGTAGTGAAGATTTTTGCTTAGAGCTACCAGGCAGTTAGTTGTTTGCCTGGGAGTCCTTTGAACTCATTCTCCTTTGTTATTTTAAATTGTGTTTTATAGACTCTCAACTGATTGTCCTGTTTTCTTACCTCTTTTCAAACCCTACCTAAAAAGGTCCCTTTCAGATAAATCATTTCCTGAATAAATGAGACACTGTGACAGCCCCCTGGTGGGTATGCAGGCTTAAGATAACGTTGATATTTTAACTTACATTACATTTTGGTTAAAAAATCCAAATTAATGATGATGTACTACTTCAAGAGACTAAGATGCCCCCAAATTAAGGCTGACATTAGGTTGTCTGCATATAGGGGCTCAAAAGTGTTGCCCGGACCCCAGTTCTTTTCTCTTCTCTGTGTATGCTCCATTCTTGGGTTTCACAGAGGCAAGATGACTTCAGTAGGGCAGCTTTTATCATTTCTTTTACTTTTCATTTATTTTCTTTTATTTCTTATTTCTTTTACTTTTGGTAGGGTTGGTCAGAGTATAAAATTCTAAGTGTACAGTTATTTTTTCCCCAGTACCTTGAAAATATATTATGCCATTGTCTCCTGACTTTAATATACCTTTGAGAAGTCTACTAACCAGTCTAATTGTATTCCTTGAAAGTAATCTGCCTTTTCTGTCTGGTTGCATGTAAGAATTTTTCAGGTTTTGGGCAGTGTCTCTGGTATTTCAATATATGAATCTTTCTTCCCTTGGATTTTTTGCCCTTTATGAATTTTATGGTCTTTAAAAATCAATTCTAAAAAATCCTAAGCTATTGTCTTATTGAATATTGACCTTGTCGCATTTCCCAACTGACAGCTTTTTTTCTTCTTTATCCATATGCATCTATATACGATAAACCTTATCCTGTCCTCATGTCTCAACTTTAATATTTTCTACTTGTTCTCGTGGACTGCGTCACGGGTAATTTCAGTTTTCTATTTCATTCTTTAGTTCTAATCTTTTGCTTAAGGAGTTTTACAGTTGTAATAATTCTCAATTTCTGGTTCTGTTTGGTCCATTTCAAATGTGACTGGTCTTTTTCTATTTTGCTTTTCTGTTTTGTCTTTCAATATTTAAACATTTTATACATTGTAGCTAATAGTAATTCTTGGTAGTTTAATTCTCCAGCTCTTCAATTCTGTTCACTTTTGCTCATGATGATTGGTGTCCTCCTTTGCAATTTGGATTGTAAGCCCATGTTTGGCAGGACTCGATCAGCAGGAATCCTCTGGGCATGGGACGAAGGTATGTTTCTGAAACATGAATTTGTGTTCCCTCTGCCAGGGATCCCAAGGGCTTTTCCAACCTGCAGCAACTTTTGTCAGTTCTTGGGTTGAAGTTTTGTAGATCCTATGGTGGTGTTAAAACAAATTTCTAACACACGTATAAAGTATAGATGATCATTACCACTTCTCAGAGAAGAGTACTCCCACCCCCAGCTCACCCTCCTGCTCACCCCGCCCCAAATCCCAAGCCAGGACAGACAATTTTGCTTTGTCTTTCCTCACTGAGGGCACTTTTTTCTACTCTACTCTTTAAATGAGTATATAGCTTCTCATGTATCTTTGAGGGCTACAGTTCTCACCAACCAAGTAGCACAGGCTCAAGATCTAATTCCTCATTCCTTCTCATTTGTTAAAACTAAAGCCTCTTGTTAACCCAAAGATCTCTGCCATCTTACTTCCTTGGTTTCTGGCTATCATGTTAGTTCTAGGGAGTTTTCTTGAGAGTCATACTTTTAAAGTTCTTTTTTAAAAAGGCACTTTTAAAAGTTACTTTTAGAAGCTGTTTATGAATTCTTCTGCATTTAAAAAAATTGTAATAGGTTTTTCCAAGGTATGTGGTCTGCCATATTGCAAAATAGGAGTCCTTTACGAGTATGAAGTACTTGTATATTTCCGCATAATTATAAGTCAAGAGATGTAGTTATAAGGACATTGTTATAAGGGATATGTTGGAGCACTGAAAAATAAAGATGTAGAGAGAATCCTTTTTAGAAGGATTAATAAGCTATTGCATGTACTCTAAGAACTGCCAGTAGAGTCTCATTTTCAGTTCATGCTATCAGTAGAGCAGCCTCCTAAAGACTTGCTCCTGAGGGAAGACGTTTAGTTTAGTTACTTGCATATGTTTCTTTCCTGAGCTCTCTGTTTTTGCATCTCTAATGATGTTTTATCGTCTTCTCCCTAATCAACTTCTTACAGTAACAGGTTATATTTATTGCTTCTGCTTCTTCATCTCCAATTTATTGCTCAATGCACTGCAATCAACCTGGCCTCTTTCCCCTCTGACTCTTCTGCCTGAAAATCACCTGTAACTTTCCAATTCCCAATCAAACACATTTTTAGTCTTTTGTATAACAAGGAGTTTGACTGGCTTTTGTCCCTGGTTCCTTGCAGGGAGAATAAGTCCTTGAAATTTGTCAAGGGTCTTCATTTTTCATGAGCCCATTGGATCTCATTTGAGCTTACGCTAGTAAGATGAGATGACTTAGGATAGGGGCTGGTTACCAGCAAGACCAATGGAGCTTTGAACCAGCTGGATTTTTGGGGTGAGAGGAATGGTGCTGGAGACCGAACTCAGTCACATGCTCAATGGTTTAATTAATCATGCTTAAGAAGTGAAATCCCAATAAACTCTGGACAATGAAGCACAGTGGGGAGCTACTTGGTTGGTGAACAAAGAGGTGCTGAAAACATGCTGCTCCCTGATTGCTTGGGGGGAGGCCACCATAGAAGCTGTGTGTTCTGGTCTCCCCTGAGATCTCACCCCATGTGTCTCTTCATTTATTTATCTAGTCTGATTTGTATCCTTTGTCATAAATACGTAATGTAAGTAATCATAATCATATAATCATAATGTGATAAGCATTCTTCCTGAGCTCTGAGTCATTCTAGTGAATTACTGAACTTGAATAGAGGTTGTGGGAACCTCTTGAATTTGGAGTCAGTTGGTCAGAAGTGTCGGTGGCCTGGGGAACCCCACTTCTCTCTGGTGTCTGAAGTAATGGCAGTCTGGTTATGAACCATGGGTTTATGCTAACTCTAGGTGGCTGACATCAGGATTGAGTTTTAGAGTACACCAGTGTGTATAGAATGCCTTAAGTTTGATAGTGTTAACCAGCTCTTCCTTGGAACTCTTGCCTCTACCTTGGCTTCTGTGACTTTATTCATTCCTCTTACTTGTTTGACCACTCACTTTTCAGATACTTCTTCCCATCCTTTAAATGAGGTTCCTTTAACTATTATCACCGAACAAAGTATTTCTGAGCAATCTAAATCATGCCCACAATACTTAATATTGTTTAAATCTACATACCATAAAACGCACTTTGGGGGAATGTACAATCTGAGTGTTTACACCTGTAAAGATTCTTGTAATCACCACCACAGGTAGGACACAGAACTGTTCTAACACTGAAGAATTTCCTCCTGTTGCCCTTAGTATTCAGACCCTCGTTCCTCTAACCCCTGTCAACCACTGATGTGTTCTCCGTTCCTGTATTTTTGTCTTTTCCAGAATCCATAAATTGAAGCATACAACATGTAACTTTTTAAGACTATTATTTCACTGGGCGCAACACGTTTGTGTGCACCTATTTTAACTCTCACTGACACACTGTCCCAAATCTCTCTCATTCTCAGGCTTCTCACTTCTGAATTCCAGGCCTACTGTGTTCAACTTCCAGCTAGATAGAACCACTTAAATTTGCCTTTTTCAGTGTCTATGGAATCATGTGCAGATTGGAAGTCATTAACCTTCCCTGATATCTTTCCTTGAATTTCATCCATAGGTAAGAGGGAACCACTGATTTTTGAGGAGGGAATAGTAAGACTTGAACTCTACAAAGATGACTGTCTGCCTTGTTTGGTAGGTTGACTAAAGGAAGACTTTGAGGGAAGTGAAGTTAGTTGGGATCTGCAGTAATGATGCAGCTGAGTGATGACGAACCCTATATAAGCCAAATGAAATGGAGAGGGAAGTAGATAGTACTAAAATGTTCAGGGCACTGGACTGCCTGGACTTGAGTAACGGTGTGGTATGTGAGCCATAGGAAATAAGGGACATGTATTTTGTGTGCTTTTAATTTTTCTTTTCCCTGAGGTAGTCTCATCTCTTCTCTCTAAATCCCTGTGTTCCTGCCCTCCCCACCCTTGCCTCCAAGTTTCTGTGAAATTAGGGTTTAGGCACTGATTTTTTGCTTGCCACATCTTTGCAGACCTATTTACATTTGCCTAAGGGTTATGACTGCCTGGGACCTTTTCCGCACTGGTTCATGATTTATCTTATCTTTTCTCATAAAACAAGGTCTCCTATACTTCCTGTATTGGATTTTTGCAATGTGTAAAACAGGGACTTTTTGTATCTGAAAGCAGGCTCCAGGCCTTTGTTTCTTCCTATATTTGAATATCAGCTTGGCACAAGGTTTCTCAACATTGGCACGATAGACCTTTTGGGTAAGGTAATTGTTTATTCTTGCGGGGGGTGGCTATCCCATGTGCTATAGCATAGTTAGCAGGATTAGTTTTTGTTGGAAAATTGTTAATCTGAAGAGAAACAGTGAAATTTATATAATGAGAAATTTTGACATGGGGTGTGTGTGGGATCTCTTAGGACTGTGCAGCATGACTATTTAGCAATGATGAACAATGCTTTGGAAATTCTGCTGAAGTTAATGTGTGTGTATGCATCAAGAATGTAGTTTCACTACCCAGCTTTATAACTTTATGCAATGTATTCTGGACTGTTTTTTTTAAATTTTTATTTCATATTGGAATATAGTTGATTTACAATGTTTTGTTAGTTTCAGGTGTATAGCAAAGTGATTCAGTTATACGTATACATATATCTATTTTTCAGATTCTTTTCCCATGTAGGTTATTACAGAGTAGTGAGTAGAGTTCCCTGTGCTATACAGTAGGTCCTTGTTGATTATCTGTTTTCTATACAATAGTGTGTATATTGTTAATCCCAACCTCATAATTTATCCCTCCCCCCGCCGACTTTTCCCCTTTGGTGTAACCATAAGTTTGTTTTCTGTTTCTGTTTTGTAAATAAGCTCATTTGTATCATTTTTTTAGATTCCACATATAAGTGATACCATATATTTGTCTTTCTCTGTCTGACTTCACTTAGTATGATAATCTCTAGGTCCATCCATGTTGCTGCAAATGGCATTATTTCATTCTTTTGTATGGCTGAGTAATGGTCCATTGTATATATGTGCCACATCTTCTTTATCCATTCCTCTGTCGATGGACATTTAAGTTGCTTCCATGTCTTTGCTCTTGTAAATAGTGCTGCAGAGAACATTGGGGTGCGTGTATCATTTTGAATTATGGTTTTCTCTGGATATATGCCCAGGAGTGGGATTGCTGGATCATATGGTAGCTCTGTTTTTGTTTTTTAAGGAACCTCTACACTGTTTTCCATAGTGGTGCAACTATAGGTGTGTGGGTTTATTTTTGGGCTTTCTATCCTGTTCCATTGATCTATTATTTCTGTTTTTGTGCCAGTACCATACTGTTGTGATTATTGTAGCTTTATAGTTTAGTCTGAAGTAGCTAATTCCTCCAGCTCTGTCCTTCTTTCTCATGATTGCTTTGGTTATTCGGAGTCTTTTGTGTTTCCATACAAATTTTAAGATTTTTTTGTTCTAGATCTGCAAAAAATCCCATTGGTAATTTGATAGGGATTGCATTGAATCTGTAGATTGCTTTGAGTAGCATAGTAATTTTGACAACATTGATTCTTCCAGTCCAAGAACATGGCATATCTTTCCATCTCTTTGTGACATCTTTGATTTCTTTCATCAGTATCTTACAGTTTTCGGAGTGAGCTCATCAATGAATTCAGTAAAGTCGCAGGATACAAAATTAATACACAGAAATCTATTGCATTTCTATACACTAAAAACTAAAGATCAGAAAGAGAAATTAAGGAAACAATTCCATTTACCATTGCATCAAAAAGAATAAAATACCTAGGAATGGATTGTTTTAAAATAGAGATGAAAAACTCACTTAACAGATATTTGACTCTGTATTTGGAAATTTGACATAAAGTAGAATTGACCATGGCTAGTAATTGCTTGATCTCTGGGTGGTTGTGGTCATGATGATCCATACTGAAGGTCAGAGTTCAGTCCTGGGTGGGGGTCAGGTAATAAGCTTTCCTGGGCCAAATGGATCCTTTATCTACTCAAGAGAAAGTTTGGTATTGATTTAAGTCCTATGTCTAAAGAATGAGTGAGTTCTGGAAGAAAACAGTGAGTTCTGATTATTTCTTGGGAAATGTTGACAAAGGTTTAAATTAAGTCCAGGGCAGGTGGTGAACTACTTATTCCCTGACTGCCATGGTCTGAGGTGAAACTTGATCTGTTTCTGATGCTAGAGAAGCTATGTGAAAGGCTTTTGTTTTGCTTAATTACCTGAAACTATCTGCCCTTGCAAATCTGTTCAATTAATTACTTTAAAATGAAGTTTGAAAGGGTAGATTAAGGAAAGATGAGTATACCTAGGAATTAAAGTTTAGTAGATATCCAAGTTTATCTCTGATCATATTAGGTTTCAGATAAATGGTATCACTCTAATTGTCCAGAATTAAAGTTTTGTGTACAGCGGGGGCTCCTTATGCCTTTGTGCTGCATATTCAGGTTTAGGGATACTTTGTAGTGATAGCACAGTTTGGACAGGTTTTTCTAAAAGCTATATTTCTATACTGAATAAACTATAGATTCTTTCCTCATAAAAGGAGATGGGAAGTATTCTACTATAAAAATGTGAAATAGTCAAAATCTCATAATTGGCAATGATTAGCTTTGAAGATGTTATTCTGTAAACATTAAGTAGTCTCTGAATAAAGATAACTCAGCTAACTGAAATTGTAATTACCTAGTCAGAGGATTTCTGTTGTAGAGTGTCATAATTAGCTTGAATGCAGATGCCTGAGGAGGGATGCATGTTAGGACCTGCTGTGTTGATGGATGATAAGCATTGTTCAATTTTGCTTTTAAAAGTAAACAGTAGAGGTGGGGTTCTTTACTCGTATTGTATGATTTGTATCTATGATGTTTTCCATGCATTGATATGTGGAAATATTTGATACATTACCCTGAGAGGCACGTAATCACTGTGGTGTTGAGCTGTTAAGCTTCCATTCAGAGCTCATTATGCGAAATTCCCATGGAAACAGTGTGTTTGATAACTTGGGAATTACATTTTATAAAATAAACTTCTCAGGTAGCTGTACTTTAGAGGCAACTCACTTTGTCCATACTTGGACAGCAGAGGTATTTTCACTTGTGACTCTTTTCTTCGGCTTTTTGTGTAGTGAGACTTAGGAAGCTGGTAGCCACCTTGTGCTTTCAATTGTCTTTATGTTGTGTTACTTTCCAACTGATGTTTTAGCTTCCATAGGAAAGAACCTAGTAATTTCTGCAATATACTAATCCTATAATGACATCTCAAAAATGAATGATCTCTGCTCTTGAAGTTAGTTTTCAGTAATCAAAATGAGGGTCCATAAATACACATCTTAGAAATTCTCTTTTTAAAAATACCAAAAACAGTCAGAGAGAACGACGCTTGCAGATCTACCACATGGTATAATAAATAGAACATTACTGGTCACTGTGAAACTCTGTCCCTGCCTTGATCGTGTTTACTCCTCCCAGGTGGATAAACATTATTTTGAACTTTGTTTTCTTGCCCTTGTCTTCAGTTTTGTAGCGTGTATCCCTAAAGAACATACTTGTTAGATTTTATTTTTTTGTTGAGGTATAATTCACACGTTCATATGATTTTTAACTGTTTTGTATATATATTTTTTGCCCAGTGTATTGGGGGAAATGTATTCACATTAATCTGTGCATTATAATTCCTTCATGAGCACTACTTCATATGTCACAATTTATCTGTTTACAGTTAGTGGACATTTGTTTTTAATTTATGCTAATATGAACATTGCTAGCATGAACAGTGCTACTCATGTCTTCTGGTGCACATGTGCAAGGATTTCTCTAGTCAAGATGTGTGAGTGTTACCAGCCTTACCAGATGATGCTGACTTATTTTGTAAATTTGTATCAATTTACAGTCACCAATAGTGTATTAACAACAGCTTGTTGCCCCACATTCTCACCATCACTTGACACTGTTAGACTTATTTTTTTCTAATCCAGATAGTGGAAAGTGCTTTCTCTTTGTGGTTTAAATTGGCATCTTATAAGTAGGTTGGGTATTCTTCATATATTTATGGGCTTTATGTGTTCTTATTGAATTGCACACGTACATCTTTTGCCCCTGTTTCTAGTTCTCAAATAACCACTGGTTTGTTGGGGTTATTCTGGAAACGAATACTTTGCAAAGTATATGCTTTGTAACTGTTATCTCCCTTATAAAAATTTCTTTTTAAAATACTGGTTTGTGATGAGCAAGCATTTTTATTTCAATATAGCCAAAATTACTAATGTCTTTATGGCTCTTGATTTGTGTGGGATCTGAGAGAGTGAATATGGGTGCCTTGGGTTCAGATTGGGGCAGTAGAAACAAGGAAAAGTGGGCAGATTTGGGATATTTTGAAGCTGATGTCTTGCTGATGGTTTGGATAGGAAATATGAGAGGAGGAGAAATCAATGACCTTCAATGTTTTTGGTAAGAACGACTAAAAGAATAGAGTAGACGTTTCTGTAGATGGGAACATCTGTAGAGGAGCCAGTTAGGGGTGTGTGGTATAGGTGAAACCAGAACTTGGATATTTATAGTCTGGTTGTGTGTTTTGATCTGAATGGAGATGTTAAATACGTATTTGGATGTACAACTCCAGATTTAAGGAGAAATATCTGGGCTGGATTTATAGATTTGCGAAGTCTCGTATAAGATAGTATTTGAAACTCTGGGACTTGAAGAGGTGACCTATGGAATGAATGTAGGGAAGTCTGAGGTCCGAGTTCTGGAAATGTTTTCCACTTAGAAGGAGGATATAAGGATCTAGGATTTAAAGTGTGAGAAGATGAGAGAGTTTGCTTGGTGATAATGGTTTCTGAAAACCAAGTGAACAAATGTCCTCAAGAAGATAAAGAGCTATCCACTGGATTTAGCAATGTGAGGGTCATTGTGAGCTTGAAAAATTTATTTTGTGGAGTTGTGGAGATGAAATCCTAATAAAAGTAGACTACAGAGCACACGGGAGGAGAGAAAAATTACAGATAAGGAATAGTATAGTATGGACAATTGTTTGAAAGAGTCTTATTTTAAACTGATACTAACTGGCAGATGTATGATCAATGGAAGACTGACTTAATGATGGGAGATGTCACAAAATCCATGTACTCTAATGGAGACAGTTCAGTAAAAGAATACAAACTTGAGGCAGGACAGAAGACTATTGCTATAGAGACCTACATGAGAAGGAATGGATGCCAGTAAGTATGTGGAGATGTTGGATCTTAGAAAAGAGGTGGAAATTTTTTGTAGTTCTTAGAATGTTTTGCACTTACTGAGTATATTTAAATATATTGCACTTTTGTTAAATATATTCCTAAGGATTCTTTTTGAAGTTACTATAAAGGAATTACTTTTGGATTGTTCCTTGCAGATATATAGAAATACAGTTAACTTTTATATATTAATCTTGTCCTCTGCATTCTTACTAGTTTATTAGTTCTAATAGTATTTTTAGTGGATTCATTAGAATTATCTGTGTATAAGATTGTGTCATCTGCAAGTGAAGATAGTTTACTTTTCTTGGATGCCTTTATTAGATGTTCCTGCATAACTGCCCTGACGAGAACTTCCAGTACTTTTCTTAAAAGTGGCAACAGTGGACGTCCTTGTTCCTGATGTTGAAGGGAAAACATTAAGTCATCACACCATTAAGTATGATGTCAGCTGTGGATTTTTTTTGTAGATGCCCTTGATCAGATTGAGCAAGTTCTCTTCTGTTAGTTTGTTGCATGCTTTTTTCATGAAGTGTTGGATATTGTCAGATAATTTTTCTGAGTCTATTGAGATGTTCATGTATTTCTGTTATTTATTCTATTAATATGGTGTATTACATTGATTTTTTTCCGGAATGTTAAATTAATTTTGCTTTCTTGGGATAAATCCCACTTGGTCATGGTGCACAATACTACTTACGTGTTGCCAAATTTGGTTTGTTATCTTGAAGATTTTTGTGTTTATATCTTTCAGAGTATTGATCTGTATTTTGGCTTTTTGTGATGTCTCTGGTTTTGGTAATATTGGTCTTAAAGAGTGAGTTGGGAAGTGTTCCCTCCTATTTTTTTGAAATGGTGTGAGGAACTGGTATTGAAAAAAATACTTTCATTACAATTAACCAGCGAAGCCATCTGGGCCTGGGCTTTTCTTCGTGGGAAATTAAAAAATGCCTAATTTTCTTAAAGGTCTATTCAGATTTTCTATCTTTGAATTAGTTTTGGTTGTGTCTTTCTAGAAAAATGTGATTTTATCTGTTACCTAATTTGTTAAAATACGCTTGCAGTTTTCTTTCTCCTTATTTCTATAAGGTTAGTGGAAATGTCACCACTTTCACTCCTGATATTACTTATTTGAGTCTTATAAACCTTTAGCTAAACTAGAAAAAAAACTGTTTAAACTTTTTCAAAGAACTAACTTTTGGTTTTTCTCTATTCTATTTTCTGCTCTTATGTTTATTATTATGCCTGCATTAGCTTAAGTCTTTCTCTTTTTTCAGTATCTTGAGGTGGAAGGTTAGGGTTTTGATTTTGAAAATGTCCTTTTATATATACACAATTACAGCTACAAATCTCTCTTAGAACTGCTTTAACTGCATTCTCCAGTTACTTTACATTGTGTATGTTAACTGATCTCAAAGTATCATTTCCATAGTGATTTCTTCTTGGATTCATTTACTAGTGTGTTGTTCAATTGCTATGTTTTTTTTTGTTTGTTTGTTTTTTGCTTTTTTAAATTTATTTTGGGCTGCGTTTTGGGTCTTCATTGCTGTGCATGGGCTCTCTCTAGTTGAGGCAAGCGGGGGCTACTCTTAGCTGTGGTGTGCGGGCTTCTCATTGCGGTGGCCTCTCTTGTGGTGGAGCACGGGCTCTAGGCATGCGGGCTTCAGTAGTTGTGCCCTGTGGGCTCAGTAGTTGTGGCTCGCAGGCTGTAGAGCGCAGGCTCAGTAGTTGTAGTGCACGGGCCTAGTTGACCCGAGGCATGTGGGATCCTCCCGGACCAGGGCTGGAAACTGTGTCCCTTGCATTGGCAGGCAGTTTCTTTCTTTCTTTTTTTTTTTTTGGTGGTACGCGGGCCTCTCACTGTTGTGGCCTCTCTCGTTGCGGAGCACAGGCTCCGGACGCGCAGGCTCAGCGGCCATGGCTCACGGGCCCAGCTGCTCCGCGGCATGTGGGATCTTCCCGGACTGGGGCACGAACCTGTGTCCCCTGCATCGGCAGGCGGACTCTCAACCACTGCGCCACCAGGGAAGCCCCTGGCAGTCGGTTTCTTAACCACTGCACCATCAGGGAAGCCCAATTGCTATGCTCTTTTTTTTTTTTTTTTTGCGATACGCGGGCCTCACTGTTGTGGCCTCTCCTGTTGCGGAGCGCAGGCTCAGCGGCCATGGCTCATGGGCCCAGCCGCTCCGCGGCATGTGGGATCTTCCCAGACCAGGGCACAAACCTGTGTCCCCTGCATTGGCAAGCAGACTCTCAACCACTGCGCCACCAGGGAAACCCCAATTGCTATGTTCTTAATTCTCATATTTCTTTTTGTTTCTCTAAAACATTTTTTGAGGTATAATTGACATACAACATACTGGATTCAGGTGTACAACATGTTTCAACATTTGTATACATTGAGAAATTACCACAATAAGACTGTATCTGTCACCATACATAGTTACAGAATTTCTTCTGAAGAGACTTAAGATCTATTCTCTCAGCAACTTTCAAATATGCAATATAGTATTAAGTATATTACATCCTCATGATGTATTTCATAACTGGAAATTTGTACCTTTTAACTTCCTTCACACATTTTACCCATGTCCCCCATCAAGCTGTTCTCTGTATCTATGAGCTATTTCTGTCTTTTGTTTAAGTTCCAGGTAAGTGGGATCATACAGTATTTGTCTTTCTGATTAATTTCACTTAGCATAATGCCCGTGAGGTCTTCACATGTCCTGAAGATGGCCATTTAGGTTTCCATGTTTTGGCTGTTGTAAATAATGCCGCAGTGAATATGGAGGTGGGTATCTTTGAGTTCGTGCTTTTGTTTGCTTCAGATAAATAACCAGAAGTAGAATCTCTGCGTCATTTTGTAGCTCTATCTTTAACTTTCTGAGGAGCCTCCATACCGTTATCCATAGTGGCTGCACCACTGTTTTCTAATTTCACTCTTAAGATCAGAGAACAAACTTAGTATGACTTTAATCCTTTAAAATTTATTGTGTCTTGTTTTATGGCCAAACATATGGTCTGATCTGGAGAACTCTCCATGTGTACTTGAGGAGAACATAGACTTTTGTTGGTGGAGTATTCAATAGATATGTTAGATATAGTTGGTTTATAGTGCTTTTCAAGTCTTATTTCCATGGTCATCTTCTGCCTAGTTGTTCTACTCATTATTGAAAGTGGGGTGTTGATATCTCCAACTGCTGGATTATTTATTTCTCCTTTAAATCCTACCAATTTTTGCTTCATGTATTTGGGGATCTGTTAGATAAATTTTTATATCTTGTTGAATTGACCTTTTTTAAATTTTAAGATGGGTTTATCTTTAACATTTTTGGATTTTTTATGGTATAGCTACTCCAGCTTTCTCACAGGTTGCTGTTAGTTTGATATGTATCCTTTTTCATCCTTCTGTATTCAGTATATTTGGATCTTTTAGCTTTCGCGTTTTTACTATGATGTGTCTGGATATGAATTTCTTTGTGTGTATTCTGCTTTGAGTATACTGAGCTCCCTGAGTGTGCAGATTGCTTTTCTTGGGAAATTTTCAGTCATAATTTTTTGAATATTTTTTCTGCTCCTTTCTTGCCTTCATTTTCCCTCTGGTACTCCTATTACAAAAATGTCTGTAATGATGTCCTACATTTCTCTGTGAATCTGTTCATTTTTCTTGGTGTAATCTGTTGATCTGACTTTAAGTTCAGTTATTCTCCTGTTCAAACCTACTGTTGAACCCCTCTAGTGAATTTTTCATTTTAGCTATTTTGCAATTCTAAAATTGCTACTCAGTTTTTAAAAATAGGTATTCCTAATATTGATAATACTAATGGTCATCATACTTTATTTCTTTATGCATGATATCCTTTCTTTCTTTGAACATATTTATAATACCTAATTTGAAGGCTTACCTGATAAGTGTGACACTTGGGCCCTCTCACAGGCAGATTCTGTTGCCTGCTTTTTTTTTTTTTTTTCCTTTGTATAGATCACACCTTCCTGTTTGGATGCATGTCTTTACATTTTTTGGTTGTTGTTGAAAAATGCATATTTTGGATAATGTATTTTGTCAGTTCCAGTTGCCTCCTACCTACCCTAGGCTTATTATTTTCTTGGCTACTAAAATAGACCAGCAAAGTCAGTCTTATTCCTGTACAGGGCAAAACCTCTAAAGTCACTTCAGAGGGTGCAGTTCTAGACAAGTGTTGAGTCACCACGGAATGACAGTCGTTTTAGCAGGGTTCGCTTCATCTGTATTTCCCCGATCCGTTATACTGTCTGCCTTTGACGCCCAACTGATAAGCTCCATTCATTGCCTGCTGACTGCTCTTTTTTCGGAACAATGCCCAATACATAAAGTACCCTACAGTTTGATCCAAGTAAATTCTGGTCCCTTAGCCAGGGGTAGTTTGTAAAGCTGGTATTGGAGGTTTGCTCTGATTCTGGGGGTGGGTGGGTGGGTGATTCTTGTTAGCTGTCTCTTGTTCTGGTTGTCTCTGGTAAACTAGCTTCCCTATGGTTCAGCTTTTTGCTCTCATGAAGCTCTCACCTTCCTCTTAATTGCTTACCATGATCTCCGTTTCTTTTGAGAGCGTACTTACCCTTAAACTTCCTCACACTTCCAATTAAGCAAGTTCCCTTGGGGAGAGCTTAGTAGCTGTCTCTTCTTAGAGGCTGTCTTTCTCCCTGTGAAAAATCACCATGCCACTGCTTTGGAGCTATAGTTGGGCATGTTGTTTGAGTGACACCACTACTTCGTGAGCAGGGTGCTGCCTGGAGACATTAGACTCATCTTCTTTTTGCCTCTCCTGGCACAGAACCTCTGCCCTGTGTGTGACTGGGCCAAGCGTGATCGGGGCCCCAGTATTCCCTACCTACCATGCCTGGGGTGGGTCTTGCACTCTATTGCGTGGAGGCTATGTGGGTGAAGGGAGTCTACAACCTCTTGGCCATACTTGCTGGTAACTGAGCCTTTGTGACATGGAATTGAGTGGGATGGGAAATGCTGGCACTCTGCCCCTCCCACTGGGAGCTGGTGGGAGAGGGAACTCTTTCTTTTTGGCCATACCTACTCTGAGTGGAACTTAAATCACATTGAGCTGGGTGTTGTGGAATGAAGGAAGAAAAAGAGATGACGGTTCCACTACCACAGACTCTGTTCTTTCCAAGGTTTAAGAGAGATTCTTAAATGTTAATTTATTGAATGCCCTTAGGACAATTTTCAAAGGCTTTAAATGGTTGTTTTTTAAAAAATGCTTTTCTCTAGTTGCAGAGAGTCTGCACAGCTCTTCATGGAGACGTTTTGTATGTCTCATGTTCTTCTAAATTTTTATGTCATTGTCTGGCATAGAATTAACCATAAGTAGTTAGTTAATTATAAGTAATAGAACTATATTTTTTTCCTTAAAAAGCACTATGACGTATGTGCATGTGTGTTCCTTTCCTGTCTTCTAACCTCTGCTGATAGGTGCTAGGCTTGACAAGTCAGGCTTGCTCTTTTTTTTTTTTTAATTGGAGTATAGTTGATTTACAATGTTGTGTTAGTTTCAGGTGTACACCAAAGTGAATCAGTTATATATATACATATATCCACTCTTTTTTAGATTCTTTTCCCATATCGGCCATTACAGAGTACTGAGTATTGAGTAGAGTTCCCTGTGCTCTACAGTAGGTCCTTACTAGTTATCTATTTTATATACAGTAGTGTGTATATGTTAATCCCAACCTCCCAATTTATCCCTCCCCCCGGTAACCATAGGTTTGTTTTCTACATCTGTAACTCTATTTCTGTTTTGTAGATAAGTTCACTTGTACCCTTATTTTTAGATTCCACATATAAGTGATACCATCTGATATTTGTCTTTCTCTGTCTGACTTAACTTCACTCAGTATGACAATCTCTAGGTCCATCCATGTTGCTGCAAATGGCATTATTTCATTCTTTGTTATGGCTGAGTAATATTCCATTGTATATATGTGCCACATCTTATTTATCCATTCCTCTGTTGATGGACATTTAGGTTGCTTCCATGTTCTGGCTATTGTAAATAGTGCTACAATGAACATTGGGGTGCATGTATCTTTTTGAATTATGGTTTTCTCTGGATATATGCCCAGGAGTGGGATTGCTGGATCCCCTAATCAATGACAAAGGAGGCAAGGAGATACAATGGAGAAAAGACAGTCTCTTCAATAAGTGGTGCTGGGAAAACTGGACAGCTACATGTAAGAGAATGAAATTTGAACACTCCTTAACACCATACACAAAAATAAACTCAAAATGGATTAAAGACCTAAATGTAAGGCCAGCAACTGTAAAACTTTTTGAGGAAAACATAGGCAGAACACTCTATGACCTAAATCACAGCAAGATCCTTTTTGACTCACCCCCTAGAGAAATGGAAATAAAAACAAAAATAAACAAATGGGACCTAATGAAATTTAAAAGCTTTTGCACAGCAAAGGAAACCATAAAAAAGACGAAAAGACAACCTTTAGAATGGGAGAAAATATTTGCAAGTGAAGCAACTGACAAAGGATTAATCTCCAAAATATACAACTCATGCAGCTCAATATTAAAAAATCAAATAGACATTTCTCCAAAAAAGACATACAGGTGGCCAAAAGGCACATGAAAAATGCTCAACATTACTAATCATTAGAGAAATGCAAATAAAAACTATAATGAGGTATCACCTGGTATCACACTGGTCAGAGTGGCCATCATCAAAAAATCTACAAACAGGGCTTCCCTGGTGGCGCAGTGGTTGAGAGTCCGCCTGCCAATGCAGGGGACACGGGTTCGTGCCCCGGTCCGGGAAGGTCCCACATGCCGTGGAGTGGCTATGCCTGTGAGCCATGGACGCTGAGCCTGCGTGTCTGGAGCCTCTGCTCCGCAACGGGAGAGGCCGCAACAGTGAGAGGCCCGCGTACCCCCCCCCACAAAAAAGAAAAAGAAACCTACAAACAATAATGCTGGAGTGGGTGCGGAGAAAAGGGAACCCTCCTGCACTGTTGGTGGGAATGTAAACTGGTATAGCCACTATGGAGAACAGTATGGGGGTTCCTTAAACAACTAAAACTAGAACTAC
Organism: Globicephala melas; assembly: GCF_963455315.2. Taxonomy (NCBI): domain Eukaryota; kingdom Metazoa; phylum Chordata; class Mammalia; order Artiodactyla; family Delphinidae; genus Globicephala; species Globicephala melas. The sequence continues at coordinate 68,566,925 of NC_083322.1, read as the reverse complement.
CATACGGGCTTGCTCTTTATCTACCTTTCACCTACTTGGACTTTACTCCTTCCCTATCACCCCTGGCTGTCTCTTCACTTTTGCTATTATGCCTAGGCTCCAAATCTCTGCTTGAGTCACTGGAAATGGCCACACAATTTGTACAGCCTGCTTGGCTCTCACATTAGCTTTGATTTTCAGCCAGTCCCTTGGCTTTTGTAAACTAGTGTATGGACTGTCCTTCTCCGATGTTGGTCTCCTTGAGACCAAATTTGTTCTTAGGTATTAATGTTATATGCTGCAATTACATGAAAGATAGGACATATTATAGTCAATATAAGACAGCTGGGTTTAGGCCTACCCTAGGAAGTTTAAGGCTACTTCACCAAGGTAGCTGTCTGGTAATGACCTTCAAGACTATATTACAGTGAAACTTATTAAAGGTAAAGGGAAAAGCTGTCAGATAAGGTGTCTTTTTAAAGATTAGATGCATCTATTAATGAGACAGAGCTTTCATAGGAGCAATTGAAATCAATGGATATTAGCCTCATGGAGCGTTGCATCGATGTTATATTTGAATGGAGCTGTTTTTTTGCAGGAGTTAGAGCAAGACATATATTCATTGTCACTTGGCTGGTGGCTGAGCTCATTTTGGGGATCTTAGGGAATATGTCTTGTTCCTTAATGATGTAATGTGTACATTAAATACTTGAAGGCACACTAACAAGTAAATATTCACGTATAATCCGTTTCAGTTCTTTGACAGTAGTCTCCTTCCCATCTTCAGGGAATACTCAGTTGTATCTTAGCATCCTTTTTTCGTATTTGACTTCAGTGGCCTGTGATGAAGAGGATTTTGGATCCATAATGAAACATTATTTCTGTCTCTAATATATGGAACTGTAGTGGTCTGAGATTGGTTTTTGACTGGAAATGATTTGATTTATGAACGAAATTAAGACTTGTTTAAGTATGTTCTTGAGGTAGCTTGTTGAAGGTGTAAGATCTGTTTCAAAACAAAGATACCGAGTTCAGAATTTGACTTTCAGATATTCTGAAATAACTGTGTCATTTGCCTCTCTGTTTATCCTTTAGGCTGCAGGAGCAATCCGACCTCTTGTATCTACTGTCATCAGTCCATCTGTAGATGGCTGCTTAGACCACTCACTGGAACGTGCGAGACACAGGGCAAGTGAAATGCCACAGGCCTTTCTATTTGACGTGATCTATGAAGCATATCAGCAGGTAAGAATCTTCGCTTTTTGACAATCTGCTGTGTTGAGGGTCTCTAAGAACCACCCCCATATTTGGAGATTAGCTAGAAGAACTCAAGGAACTGAGTACATAGTTGGACTCAAGGCTAAAATTGATTAGAGTGACGTTGGATGATAAGAGAAAAAGACCCAGGCAGAGTCTGGAGGAATCCATGTGTAATCTTCCTCATGATCTCTCTCCTTTAGTGTCGCACAAAGGTACACCTTCCGTCCAGCAGTGAGAAGGCAGCAGTTTGGGTGTGATGTTTCTTTTCAGGGAAGCCCATTAGAGATTTGATGTCTAAGGTATTGTGTTGGTCACATAGATACTCTCTGCCTTGCACACAAACTTCAGACTCCCAGGAGAAAAGCCGGTGTTCAACATAAAGCATATTGTAAACCATATTGTTTATGTGAACATCTAGGCACAGTGAGCCACTCTTACCAGTTAACTGTTCACTGGAAACACTCCAAGAGCCAAGTTCCCAGACACTGGCCGAGGGCCCACCTGGTGAGCAGGTCTACTGCTCAGGCCTGCAATCTCAGGCCTAATATAGTAAACATTTTGCACAGCTGTATAGATATTTTGTTAAAATTTTAAAGGTAAGTGATTTCAAAATATCAAATCATTCATGTTTAGATTATACTGGATTGTCTTTGTTTTCATGTTTTGGAAACATTTTTGTACCTGTAAATTTTACTGCTATTCATTTCTGTGTTTATTTATTAAACAGTTATTAAATATCAGGTAAAGTGCTTGTCAGAAACTTCCCAATGAAATAAGATCACTTACAACAACTAAGGCAGTGCTTGGCTGATGTTAGACAATCAGTAAATAGAGAAAGATGGACTTTAAAGAATATGAGATAATGGTAACATAAATATTGACATTTTATAATAAAAGAATACCGCATTTTGGATAGAAAGTTAATCACAATGAATCAATCTTGACTATCAGTTACTGTTTTAAATATTGAGAATGTAAATCGTAATCAGTTTTCATGGTATGAATAGTCGTCAGTGGTTTGTTTTGTTTTCTTAAAACTCGTTATACAGAAATTTACCTGTATTTGATCATTAATCAAATATTACCCTATCGATAATCCTATAAAGCCTAAATCTTTCTAATATTTTTTAAGATTAATGAAAGAATTTGTTCATCTTTATATAAGCTTTACATTAAGAAGAATGATAGCTCTGTCTTAGAAAATTTAATATAACCTTATGGTCCTCACACTAGAGTAGCATGTTTCAATGGTTTTTAGTAGAGAACTAAGCCCTAATACACTGAGGCAATAGTTGTCAAATTATGGTTCCCAGACCAGCAGCATAAGCATGTTTTGGAACTTGTTAAAATGCAAATTCTGCGCCTCCACCTCAGACTTAGTTACTTAGAAACTCTGGGAATAAGACCCATCCATTTGTGTCTTAACGAGCAAGCTGGCCACGTGATCCTGACTGACACTGAATTTTGGGAACCAACACCCTAAGGTATCTGTTGTATGTGATAAATTCTCTTCTGTTGTGTTCTTGGGAGAATAAGAACGTAGTCACACAAAAATAACTGTTCTGTGGTTCAGATGAGGAATTCTCAAGCCATTTTGGAGGTTTTGATACAAGTTCTTATGAGAATTATTTTTGATCATAAAGGCGTTCATAAGGAAATTTGTGTAAAAGATGTCTCTCATGTATATGATTTGTGTATATGTATGTTTGCTTTTAACGAATAGAGAAGAGTAAGATATGACAGAGTTCCAAGGGTGGGAAGTTGTTCTCTATAGAGTGGTCAGAAGTACTCTGTGAAAAGGTAAAGTTTAAACCAACATCGGGAAGTAATTGAGGCGATAAGTCATGCAGGTAACTGACAGAACATTATTTTACGCACAAGGACGCAGAATCTAAGAAGGTGGAGCAAGGCTGGAAGAGAATGACATCATGGGGGGAAGTAGGAGGTGTACCTGGGTCCAGTATCTTGTTGAGCCTTAAAGGCAATGTTATGGGCTTTAGATTTTACACTGAATGAGAAGGGAAGACTTTGGATGGTGCTGTGTGAAACCTCACTTCTCTGGGGTCACCTGTCAGTTGTGGGGATGGTACCTTACAGAAGGGAAAGAAGTAAGCTATAGTGATGATCAAGGCAAAGATGATGACAATTAGGGCAATTTGGATAGTAGAGTATTTGGTGTGAACTGTTTGTTCTGAATATATTTAAAAATAAAATGAGGATAAGCCAATTGGTCTCGTATGGGATATCAGAATGGGAAGAATCATGGGTCCAAGAATTTGCTCTGAATAACTAGAATGTAGTTGCCCCTTTTTTTTCTTTTTTCTTTATTTTTTTTGGAGTATAGTTGCTTTAAAATGTTGTTTCTACTGTACAGCAAAATGAATCAGCTATAAGTATACATATATCCCGTCTTTTTTGGATTTTCTTCCCATTTAGGTCACCACAGAGCATTAAGTAGAGTTCCCTATGCTATACAGTAGGTACTTATTAGTTATCTATTTTATACGTAGTATCAATAGTGTATGTATGTCAATTCCAATCTCCCAATTGCAGTTGCCCTTTATTGGGATGGAGAATGCGAGAGGAAGAAATGGTTTTGTGTGATCAGATCAAAAGTTTGGTTCTGAAAGACTAAGTTTGAGATTTCCTTTAGACATACTCAACTGTATCCCTTAACCTTTTTGACTATATGGAACTAGAATTCTGTGGAAAGATCCAGATAATGATAGGCACTTGAGAATTGCCATCATGCAAGGCATTTAATGCCTTGGAGTTAACTGACCTAACTAGAAAAACAGGTACAGAGAAAGTAAGAGCTACAAAGGCTGAACCCTGGGGCAAAGATTGAGTTTGTGAAGATGTATTAGTTTCCTATTACTGTTGAAACAAATTACCACAGACTTACAGAATTAAAAAAAAATACTTTAAAATTCTAGAGATCAGAAATCTAAAATCAAGGTGGTAGGGCTGTGTTTCTTGAGACTACAGGGGAGACTATCTCCTTGACTGTTCCAGTTTCTAGAGGCCACCTGCATTCCTTGGCTTCTGGCCTATCCCTCATACCATTACAAGCTCTTGATTTCAATGTCACATCTAATCCTAGTGATGACATCAGACCCATCTAGATAGTCCCAGTTAATCTCCCCATCTCAAAATCTCTAATCTTATCTTCAAAGTCCCTTTGCCATCTAAACGACTTATTCAGATTCTGGGCATTAGGACATGGATATCTTGGGAAGGGGCATTATTCAGAAGAGGAGTGGCCAAAGAGTAAGAGGGTAATGTCCCAGAAGCCTAGTGAAGAAAGGGGCTCAGGAGTGATTGAGCAGTTGTTAAATGCTGCATAGTGGTTTAAAAAAAGGATCGAGAACTGACCATAATAAGCCTTAGCAGTGTGAGATCGCCAGTGTCGGGGTGGTGGTGGTGTTAGTTATGGAAACCTGGTTGCAATTGATTGACTAGAGAATAGGAGTGCCGCTTTTTATAGGAACTTCCATGCATATGGAGCAGAAAAATGGGGTGGCCGAAGGGGGTTCTAAACTGAGAAATTTTTTATTAAGGTGGATGGCATGACAACATATTGATAAAATGATGGAGTGATTTAGTAGAAAGGAAAAGACTGACACTGTATTGAGAGGGGATGGACAGTTCATCCACAGGGATAGGAGGAAAGGCCATATTTGGGTACAGATGTAGATTAGTAGATGTAGTGGGAAGATTTGTTGGAGTTTGTTGTCCGATTTTTATTAGTGATGCGGGGTGCAGATCATCAGCTGAGACACAGGGAGGGGGGAGGTATCTAGGCTTTAGGATAGAAAAGGATACCTCTAGTCCATAGTAAATACTGACTTGTATTGTTAAATTCTTACACTTAAGTTAAAAATACACAAAATCATCCCAAAGAAAAAATCTATCTATTTTCCAGGGCTATTTTCTGGACATTTATGGGAAACTGAAATATTTGATCAAAAAAACTGCAAAACCATCAAATGGGTCAATCACTAATGTGGCCTTGAAATGTGGACTTGACATGTGAACTTTTTATATTTTATCAAGGTGTAACTTTGCTTTGTGGTACTCACGTAGAAAATACATAATAGTGTTGATCATTTACTGAGTTGAGCAGAAATCGGGCAGTTGTAAGTAAGTTCATATGAGATTGTATTATACATAGAAGAAACACATCTTAATCTGATCCAAAGCCATATGGCCTGACCAAAGGTGGGTTTTTCTTGTTTTCTTTTTGTTGTTGTTTTTCCCGAGTTTGAGGTTATGGATGACTTCTTCTCATCAAATTGGGTGCTGGGCAGTTATAGATGTCAAGCTGCAGTTCTGTCTATGAATCTGCTGGATTGTTTCCCCCACCATTTCTTGTCTCATGTCATTCATCCTCTTGTTCTGTGTGCTCTAGTTATGCTTACTTTATTTTCTCAAATATAAGTTTGGTCCTTTCTGGAACTTTACTTCCTATCTTGCTGTATATCCTTTAGATAGTAAGTAAATTATCATTTAGGGAAGCCTTTACTGTCCACCCCCACCCCCACTAGGTTAGTCTAACCCACTACACATTTTCCTAGTGTCCTGTTTTTTCTGCCCAGCATCAAAATTAGAATGGAATGATTACTTGGGAAATCACTTACGAAATGTCCAGCTCCCCTGCTAGACCATGAGCCCTGTGAAAGTAGGCACGGTACCTGTCTTAGCAACTTGCCTGATATTTTATTAGTACCGAGTGCGTATTTGTTCAATGGATGAGCATCTAAGTGTATGCATATAAATATGAAAAATATCCAATGTACTGCTTCTTTTGGGCCACTTTTTCAAGATATTAACACTGTTTCCACTCTGCATTTAGGTCCCTATGCAAATGTCACCTTCTCAGAGAAGCTTTCCACTGATAAGTTATATATAAAAATGTTCTCTGTCATGTATTGCTTAATTCTGCTTTTAGTTTCATTAGATATCACTAATGTGTTTTTGGTAGATTTTTCTCTTTCCTGCATGACCGCTCCATTAGAGCAGGAATTTTATCTTATTTGTAGCACCTGGAAGAGTTCATGGCTTACATGATGTTCTTAACATTTTCAACTGTAAGAATTTTATCCATACGTGGGTATATGTAGATACATGTTTATGTGTTAACACTTAGGTCAGTTATTATGTAAAAAACTTTGCATGGGGTAATATGTTATGTACATACTGAAATTTTTTTCTAAAACCTTCAAGAAATTCATCTGAGAAATTAGAAGTATAGGCAAACATTTGTGTATAAAGCTAGTGATTTGCAGCATTTTTGTAAATGTGAGAAATTCTATTCGGCCTCTATTTCTAGAGATTAGTTTTGAATGAATGTAAAGAGCCACTTAATGAATGGATAAAGAAGATGTGGCACATATATACAATGGAATGTTACTCAGCCATTAAAAGAAACGAAATTGAGTTATTTGTAGTGAGGTGGATGGACCTAGAATCTGTCATACAGAGTGAAGTAAGTCAGAAAGAGAAAAACAAATACTGTATGCTAATATATATATATGGAATCTAAGAAATAAAAAAAAAGGTCATGAAGAACCTAGGGGTAAGACGGGAATAAAGACACAGAGCTACTAGCGCATGGACTTGAGGATATGGGGAGGGGGAAGGGTAAGCTGTGACAAAGTGAGAGAGTGGCATGGACATATATACACTACCAAAGGTAAAATAGATAGCTAGTGGGAAGCAGCCGCATAGCACAGGGAGATCAGCTGGGTGGTTTGTGACCGCCTGGAGGGGTGGGATAAGGAGGGTGGGAGGGAGTGAGACGCAGGAGGGAAGAGATATGGGGACATATGTGTATGTGTAGCTGATTCACTTTGTTGTAGGGCGGAGGCTAGCGCACCATTGTAGAGCAGTTATACTCCGATAAAGATGTTAAAAAAAAAAAAAAAAAGAGTCACTTAAAGTTGTTTTGGGGGAATCTTTATGGAGCATGAAAATGCTCATGATATTAATATAACTCGTTATGTTAACTATATATAATATGTATTTATGCTTACATGTACACATGTGTGTGTATGAGTACACATACAAAACAGAAAAACTAGTTGGATATGTGAATACTGACATGTGACTGGGTTGATAGTAATTGAAGTCATTAAAAATCTGCAGATGTGATACACATTTAAAATATATAAATACTTCAGTATTTGGTTTTGATTGGTTTTGAACTTTTGCACGTACTTGCTTTTGTTGCTTAAAAACGATTTGAAAAACTTTCATTCCTTGAATTTTTAATGACACATTAAGCAGCTGCTAAAGGAAAAGATGGCTAAATTAAAGAGTAACAAATTCAGTAGTGAAATTACTCAGTCTATAGAAACATGAGGAAAACACCAGATTGGTCCAGAGGATTCTTATTGAGTATTCAAATACATAATCATGTTCTGTACTGTTTTAGAAAAATTTTGTACAAAAGCTTTTTAAATTACATGAATCAATTTCTTGAGGAAAATTGGTATGATGGGCACAGATGGTATTCTAAACTTTATTGAGACCTGGCCTCATTTCTAACAAGTTTTTAAGTTCTCAATGAGAATTTCAGAAGATAACTTGTTAAATTTTCATGAAAATGCACATGCCTGGAAGACAGAGCAGGACTCAGCCAGTGACAGAATTGTTCTCTTCAGTGTTAATGATGTACCTTTTGGTTTGATATACTAGATTTCACTGCAGAGATTAATACGTAGGAGTTAAATTTTCTCAATCTCCATTAAGAGTATTTTAATGAAACTGGCTGTTTAACCTGAAAGGGGAAAAACACCTTTCAAAAACATGCCTAAAACAGCCCTAGGATTCTTAAAGATTCCTGTCACTGAAGTCTCTAGATCCAAGAATACAATTATAAAATTAAAGGAATATAATAGGAATTTCCTTTTGTCCTACGTACCCTGCTCACACCCCACATGCATTAGAATAAAATAGGACTTGTATCTTGTACTGAGTGCTAACACGTTGGGCTTTAAATGCCAAGTTAACAAGAAACCAGTCAAAAGCATTGAACTTTATGAAGAGTCTTTCCTTTATATCCACAAGCATTACAGTTCTCGGAGGTTTTATTGCTGTTTTTACAGAGTGTACTTGCCCATTCCTTCTGCCTCCCTCTCTGTTTAGTTAGGCCTGGATTGAATTTGGAGGTGATGAGGAAGAGCCTCAGGATAGAGTTTCAGAAGAAACCTCACATCACATGGGGTTTTGAAAAGGAGAAGTAGGAAAGAGAGGAGGGCAGTAATCATTTTTATAAATGAAGAATTGAGAAAGGAATAGAAATGAAAAGATATGTAGTGGGATGAGTAAGTGAAAGATGGAAGAAACTGTGAAGAAAATGAGTGAAAACCAAATGAGGGCTCTTATGGTAAAGCTTTGAGTTGGAAATGAGCGACTTGTTGAATTAGTGGAAGTATCTGCAAAACACTATTTTTGCCCCTCAAATGTCAGGCACAAACTATGGTAGCAAGTTGCACATCTCATAAATAAAACCATGATCTATAGATTTATACTTTGAGAAAATAAATTCACAACTTGATAGTATGTTTGAATTTATTAAACACGTCCCGAAGTCATGCTTTTCTCTATTGGTCATATTTCTCAAGATGGTATCCTTCTCTCTTCTACCTTTATTTTTCTTCCAGTTACGCTACTTATATATATTCAGGTAACCAGATGAGTTCTGGTTCTATTTTGGAGAAATTCGAAAGTGCTATAGGAAAAAACGATTCTGTGACAGTGGCTGGGATCTCCTTTGAGAATATTTTTACCTTGAGAAGTTTCTTAACCATAGCCTAGAACAGTACTTTGTCTCTTATTTACTTCATGTATATGGAGAAAACCTTATAAATTATTGCTTCACAAACTTGCTTTTTTTCTGAATCTTCCCTTACATTGATAAGCTTTGATGGTACAGTTTAAAAACTAATCACTTGATTATCTTTTGATACAGCCCTCATCCTTCATGTGGACTTGGGTGGGGGGGTGGGGGGAGGATCTCTCTTGATGATGTTCCTCCTGCCATCCTTGTCCATCTTTAATGTTCCACACCACTGATCCCTGCAAATGATCCTTTTAACATGCAAATCTGTCAGTGTTCATCCACAGCTTTAGGACTTTAGGTTGTCCTCTGTGGTTCATAGGATAAAGTACCAGCTCCTAAGCATGGCAAACAGTTACTGTCCATTGCTCAAAACTCCAGTCTACAGACTTCATGACTTAGTTTCCTTACCACATCTTTTATCCGATTATGTCTACTTTGGGTATATACCGTTCCTTTCATGTTTCATTAAAAATAGGCAGACAACAAAAAAACAAATGGACCTAATTAAACTTAAAAGGTTTTGTACAGCAAAAGAAAGCATCGACAGAATGAAAAGACAGTCTACTGAATGGGAGGAAATAATTGCAGATGATATCACTGGTAAAGGGTAAATATCTAAAATATATGAACAGTTCATATAATGTCCAAAATAACCTGCAAAAATGGGCAGAAGACCTGAATACAGATTTTTCCAAAGAAGACATACAGGTGGCCAATGGGCACGTCAAAAGATGTTCAACATCATTACATTGGAGAAATGTGAATGAAAGCTACAGTAAGATATCACCTCACACTAGTGAGAATGGCTATCATCAAAAATCCCACAAATAACAAATGTTGGTGAGGATGAGAAGAAAGGGAGAACCTTTATACACTGATGGTGGCAATGTAAATTGGTACAACTATTATGGAAAAGAGCATGGAGGTTCCTCAATATACAAAGGGTCTAGAGGTTCAACTCCTGGGTATATATCTGAAGAAAACAAAAACATTAATTTGAAGAGCGATATGCACTCCCATGTTCATAGTACCATTACTTAAAATAGTTATGATATAGAAGCAATTGAAGTGTCCAAAGAGTGAATGGATGAAGATGTGGTATATATACACAATGGGATAGTATTCAACCATAAAAAGAATGAAATTTTACCATTTGCAGCAACATGGATTGTCTTGGAGGTATTATATTTAGTGAAATAAGTCAGACAACATATGGTATCACTTATTTGTGAAATCTAAGAAGCTAATGAAAACAGCAAAGGAACAGACTCAGAGATATAGAACAAACTAGTGGTTACCAGTGGGGAGGGGGAAGGTAAGAAGGGCAAGATAGGGTAGGGGATTAATAGGTACAACCTACTAGGTATAAAATAAGTTTAAAAAAGTAAAACATCTACTTCACTATCATTTATTGGTCACCTTAATTCCTGGTGATTTTTTCCCCTTTATTTAAACTTTTGAAATCTGTTGCCTTATACCCTAAAGCGTCTTACCATCAAAGTTTTTAACGTGTATATACAGATACATTACAGTGCAAACTTGTCAGTTCCCTTCCTGTTTTGTTTTGGATCTTACGTGTTTAGAACTGACTTGATGTTCCTTCTTGGTTTATCGTTGGTTACTGCAGTTTATCTGTGCTAGCCACCTCTTTTTTAAAAATTTTATTTTTTCTCTCCGTTTTCCAAGATCTTACTCTTCTGCTTCCTGAAGAACCTCTTCTGTTACATTTAATGCTTTTCTTAGTCAACTTTCATATGTATCTAAATACATGTCTTACTCAGGTGAAGTTTTTTTTTTTAACATCTTAATTGGAGTATAATTGCTTTACAGTGGTGTGTTAGTTTCTGCTTTTTAACAAAGTGAATCAGTTATACATATACATATGTTCCCATATCTCTTCCCTCTTGCGTCTCCCTCCCTCCCACCCTCCCTATACCACCCCGCTAGGTGGTCACAAAGCACCCAGCTGATTTCCCTGTGCTATGCGGCTGCTTCCCACTAGCTATCTATTTTACGTTTGGTAGTGTATATATGTCCATGCCACTCTCTCACTTTGTCACAGCTTACCCTTCCCCCTCCCCATATCCTCAAGTCCATTCTCTAGTAGGTCTGTGTCTTTATTCCTGTCTTACCCCTAGGGTTTTCATGACATTTTTTTTTTCTTAAATTCCATATATATGTGTTAGCATACGGTATTTGTCTTTCTCTTTCTGACTTACTTCACTCTGTATGACAGACTCTAGGTCCATCCACCTCATTACAAATAGCTCAATTTCGTTTCTTTTTATTACTGAATAATATTCCATTGTATATATTGCCACATCTTCTTTATCCATTCATCCGATGATGGACACTTAGGTTGTTTCCATCTCCGGGCTATTGTAAATAGAGCTGCAATGAACATTTTGGTACATGACTCTTTTTGAATTACGGTTTTCTCAGGGTATGTGTCCAATAGTGAGATTGCCAGGTCATATGGTAGTTCTATTTGTAGTTTTTTAAGGAACCTCCATACTGTTCTCCATAGTGGCTGTACCAATTTACATTCCCACCAGCAGTGCAAGAGTGTTCCCTTTTCTCCACAGCCTCTCCAGCATTTATTGTTTCTAGATTTTTTGATGATGGCCATTCTGACCGGTGTGAGATGATATCTCATTGTAGTTTTGATTTGCATTTCTCTAATGATTAATGACGTTGAGCATTCTTTCATGTATTTGTTGGCAGTCTGTATATCTTCTTTGGAGAAATGTCTATTTAGGTCTTCTCCCCATTTTTGGATTGGGTTGTTTGTTTTTTTGTTATTGACCTGCATGAGCTGCTTGTAAATTTTGGAGATTAATCCTTTGTCAGTTGCTTCATTGAAAATATTTTCACCCATTCTGAGGGTTGTCTTTTGGTCTTGTTTATGGTTTCCTTTGCTGTGCAAAAGCTTTGAAGTTTCATTAGGTCCCATTTGTTTTTTTTTTTATTTCCATTTCTCTAGGAGGTGGGTCAAAAAGGATCTTGCTGTGATTTATGTCATAGAGCGTTCTGCCTATGTTTTCCTTTAAGTGTTTGATAGTTTCTGGCCTTACATTTAGGTCTTTAATCCATTTTGAGCTTATTTTTGTGTATGGTGTTAGGGAGTGATCTAATCTCATACTTTTACATGTAGCTGTCCAGTTTTCCCAGCACCACTTACTGAAGAGGCTGTCCTTTCTCCACTGTACATTCCTGCCTCCTTTATCAAAGATAAGATGACCATATGTGTGTGGGTTTATCTCTGGGCTTTCTCTCCTGTTCCATTGATCTATATTTCTGTTTTTGTGCCAGTACCATACTTTCTTGACTACTGTAGCTTTGTAGTATAGTCTGAAGTCAGGGAGCCTGATTCCTCCAGCGGTGTTTTTCTTTCTCAAGATTGCTTTGGCTATTCGGGTCTTTTGTGTTTCTATACAAATTGTGAAATTTTTTGTTCTAGTTCTGTGAAAAATGCCAGTGGTAGTTTGATAGGGATTGCATTGAATCTGTAGATTGCTTTGGGTAGTAGAGTCATTTTCACAATGTTGATTCTTCCAATCCAAGAGCATGGTATATCTTTCCATCTATTTGTATCATCTTTCATTTCTTTCATCAGTGTCTTATAATTTTCTGCATACAGGTCTTTTGCCTCCTTAGGTAGGTTTATTCCTAGATATTTTATTCTTTTTGTTGCATTGGTAAATGGGAGCGTTTTCTTGATTTCACTTTCAGATTTTTCATCATTAGTGTATAGGAATGCCAGAGATTTCTGTGCATTAATTTTGTATCCTGCTACTTTACCAAATTCATTGATTTAGCTCTAGTAGTTTTCTGGTGGCATGTTTAGGATTCTCTATGTATAGTATCATGTCATCTGCAAACAGCGACAGCTTTACTTCTTCTTCTCTGATTTGGATTCCTTTTATTTCCTTTTCTTCTCTGATTGCTGTGGCTAAAACTTCCAAAACTATGTTGAATGAGAGTGGTGAGAGTGGGCAACCTTGTTGTTCCTGATCTTAGTGGAATGTTTTCAGTTTTTCACCATTGAGGACGATGCTGGCTGTGGGTTTGTCATATATGGCCTTTATTATGTTGAGGTAAGTTCCCTCTATGCCTACTTTCTGGAGGGTTTTTATCATAAATGAGTGTTGAATTTTGTCAAAAGGTTTCCTTGCATCTATTGAGATGACCATATGGTTTTTCTCCTTCAGTTTGTTAATATGGTGTATCACGTTGATTGATTTGCGTATATTGAAGAATCCTTGCATTCCTGGAATCAACCCCACCTGATCATAGTGTATGATCCTTTTAATGTGCTGTTGGATTCTGTTCGCTAGTATTTTGTTGAGGATTTTTGCATCTATGTTCATCAGTGATATTGGCCTGTAGTTTTCTTTCTTTGTGACATCCTTGTCTGGTTTTGGTATCAGGGTGATGGTGGCCTCATAGAATGAGTTTGGGAGTGTTCCTCCTTCAGCTATATTTTGGAAGAGCTTGAGAAGGATAGGCGTTAGCTCTTCTCTAAATGTTTGATAGAATTTGCCTGTGAAGCCATCTGGTCCTGGGCTTTTGTTTGTTTGAAGATTTTAAATCACAGTTTCAATTTCAGTGCTTGTGATTGGTCTGTTCATATTTTCTATTTCTTCCTGATTCAGTCTTAGCAGGTTGTACATTTCTAAGACTTTGTCCATTTCTTCCAGGTTGTCCATTTTATTGACAAAGAGTTGCTTGTAGTAAGTTCTCATGATCTTTTGTATTTCTGCAGTGTTAGTTGTTACTTCTCCTTTTTCATTTCTAATTCTATTGATTTGAGTCTTCTCCCTTGTTTTCTTGATGAGTCTGGCTAATGGTTTATCAATGTTGTTTATCTTCTCAAAGAACCAGATTTTAGTTTTATTGATCTTTGCTATCGTTTCCTTCATTTCTTTTTCATTTATTTCTGATCTGATTTTTATGATTTCTTTCCTTCTGCTAACTTTGGGGTTTCTTTGTTCTTCTTTCTCCAATTGCTCTAGGTGCAAGATTAGGTTGTTTATTTGAGATCTTTCCTGTTTCTTAAGGTAGGATTGTATTGCTATAAACTTCCCTCTTAGAACTGCTTTTGCTGCATCGCATAGGTTTTGGGTCGTCGTGTCTCCATTGTCATTCGTTCCTAGGTATTTTTTTTTCCATGGTATGCGGGCTTCTGACTGCTGTGGCCTCTCCCGCTGTGGAGCACAGGCTCTGGACGCGCAGGCCCAGTGGCCATGGCTCATGGGCCCAGCCGCTCCGTGGCATGCGGGATCCTCCCAGACCGGGGCACAAACCCGTGTCCCCTGCATCGGCAGGGGGACTCTCAACCACTGCACCACCAGGGAAGCCCTGTTTCTAGGTATTTTTTGATTTCCTCTTTTATTTCTTCAGTGATCACTTGGTTATTAAGTAGTGTATTGTTTAGCCTCCATGTGTTTGTATGTTTTACAGATCGTTTCCTGTAATTGATATCTAGTCTCATAGCGTTGTGGTCAGAAAAGATACTTGATACAATTTCAATTTTCTTTGATTTACCAAGGCTTGATTCGTGACCCAAGATATGAGCTATCCTGGAGAATGTTCCATGAGCACTTGAGAAAAATTTGTATTCTGTTGTTTTTGGATGGAATGTCCTACAAATATCAATTAAGTCCATCTTATTTAATGTAAAATTTAAAGCTTGTGTTTCCTTATTTATTTTCATTTTGGTTGAATTGTCCATTGATGAAAGTGGGATGTTAAAAGTCCCCTACTATTATTGTGTTATTTTCAATTTCCTCTTTATGGCTGTTAGCATTTGCCTTGCCTTATGTATTGAGGTGCTCCTATGTTGGGTGCATAAATGTGTACAATTGTTATATCTTCTTCTTGGATCGATCCCTTGATCATTATGTAGTGTCCTTCTTTGTCTCTTCTAATAGTCTTTATTTTAAAGTCTATTTTGTCTGATACGAGAATTGCTACTCCAGCTTTCTTTTGGTTTCCATTTGCATGGAATATCTTTTTCCATCCCCTTACTTTCAGTCTGTATGTGTCTCTAGGTCTGAAGTGGGTCTCTTGTAGACAGCAAATATATGGGTCTTGTTTTTGTATCCATTCAGCCAATCTGTCTTTTGGTGGGAGCATTTAATCCATTTACATTTAAGGTAATTATCGATATGTATGTTCCTATTCCCATTTTCTTAATTGTTTTGGGTTTGTTATTGTAGGTCTTTTCCTTCTTTTGTGTTTCTTGCCTAGAGAAGTTCCTTTAGCAGTTGTTGTAGAGCTGGTTTGGTGGTGCTGAACTCTCTCAGCTTTTGCTTGTCTCTAAAGGTTTTAATTTCTCCATCAAATCTGAATGAGATCCTTGCTGGGTAGAGTAATCTTGGTTGCAGGTTTTTCTCCTTCAACACTTTCAATATGTGCTGCCACTCCCTTCTGGCTTGCAGAGTTTCTGCTGAAAGATCAGCTGTTAACCTTATGGGGATTCCCTTGTGTGGTATTTGTTGTTTTTCCCTTGCTGCTTTTACTATGTTTTCTTTGCATTTAATTTTTGACAGTTTGATTAATATGTGTCTTGGCATGTTTCTCCTTTGATTTATCCTGTATGGGACACTCTGTGCTTCCTGGACTTGATTAACTATTTCCTTTCCCATATTAGGGAAGTTTTCAACTATAATCTCTTCAAATATTTTCTCAGTCCCTTTCTTTTTCTCTTCTTTTGGGACCCCTATAATTCCAATGTTGGTGTGTTTAATGTTGTCCCAGAGGTATCTGAGACTGTCCTCAGTTCTTTTCATTCTTTATTCTTCTCTGCAGTAGTTATTTCCAGTATTTTATCTTCCAGGTCACTTATCCGTTCTTCTGCCTCAGATATTCTGCTGTTGATCCCTTCTAGAGTAGTTTTAATTTCCTTTATTGTGTTCTTCATCGTTACTTGTTTCATCTTTAGTTCTTCTAGGTCCTTGTTAAATGTTTCTTGTATTTTGTCTGTTCTATTTCCAAGATTTTGGATCATCTTTATTATCATTATTCTGAATTGTTTTTCAGGTAGACTGCCTATTTCCTCTTCATTTGTTAGGTCTGGTGGGTTTTTCCCTTGCTCCTTCATCTGCTATGTGTTTTTTTTGTTTTCTCATTTTGCTTAACTTACTGTGTTTGGGGTCTCCTTTTTGCAGGCTGCAGGTTCATAGTTCCCATTGTGTTTGGTGTCTGTACCCAGTGGCTAATGTTGGTTCAGTGGGTTGTGTAGGCTTCCTGGAGGAGGGGACTAGTGCCTGTGTTCTGGTGGATGAGGCTGGATCTTGTCTTTTTGGTGGGTAGGTCCACGTCTGGTGGTGTGTTTTGGGGTGTCTATGGAGTTATGATTTTACGCAGCCTCTCTGCTAATGGGTAGGGTTATGTTCCTGTCTTGCTAGTTGTTTGGCATAGGGTGTCCAGCACTGTAGCTTGCTGGTCGTTGAGTGAACCTGGGTGCTGGCGTTGAGATGGAGATCTCTGGGAGATTTTCGCTGTTTGATATTATGTGGAGCTGGGAGGTCTCTTGTGGACCCGTGTCCTGAAGTTGGCTCTCCCACCTCAGAGGCACAGCACTGACTCCTGGCTGCAGCACCAAGAGCCTTTCATCCACACGGCTCAGAATAAAAGGGAGAAAAAGTAGAAAGAAAGAAAGAGGATAAAATAAAATAAAATAAAGTAAGATAAAATAAAGTTATTAAAATAAAAAAAATTATTAAGAAAGAAATTTTTTTAAGAAGTAAAAACAAAAAACAAAAAAAAACGGATGGATAGAATTCTAGGACAAATGGTGAAAGCAAAGCTATACAGACAAAATATCACACAGAAGCATACACATACACACTCACAAAAAGAGGAAAAGGGGAAAAAATAATAAATCTTGCTCTCAAAGTCCACCTCCTCAATTTGGGATGATTCGTTGTCTATTCAGGTATTCCACAGATGTAGGGTACATCAAGTTGATTGTGGAGCTTTAATCCACTGCTCCTGAGGCTGCTGGGAGAGATTTCCCTTTCTCTTCTTCGTTTGCACAGCTCCTGGGGTTCAGCTTTGGATTTGGCCCCGCCTCTGCGTGTAGGTCACCGGAGGGCGTTTGTTCTTCGCTCAGACAGGTTGGGGTTAAAGGAGACGCTGATTCGGGGGCTCTGGCTCACTCAGGCCGGGGGGGAGGGAGGGGCATGGAGTGCAGGGCGAGCCTGCGGCGGCAGAGGCCGGCGGGACGTTGCATCAGCCTGAGGTGCGCCGTGCGTTCTCCCGGGGAAGTTATCCCTGGATCCCGGGAGCCTGGCAGTGGCAGGCTGCACAGGCTCCCCGGAAGGGAGGTGGCAGTAGTGACTTGTGCTCGCACACAGGCTTTTTGGTGGCGGCAGCAGCAGCCTTAGCGTCTCACGCCCGTCTCTGGAGCTCCTTTAAGCAGTGCTTTTAATCCCCCCTCCTCATGCACTAGGAAACAAAACCCAGGTTTTGCTTTTACCAGGCCTGAAAGTGTTCCTCTTTCTTTTTATTCCTCTTTTGGACTAAAAAAAAGAATCTGTTGCCTTGTTTAGTCTCTAGGCCACTAGTTGGATCAGGATCAACCCAACAGGGGCCAAATAGGCAGCTCGCACCAGCAGCTCACGAAATGGGAAAGTCCTGCTAGTGTTGGAGGGTCTCCTGCAGAGGTGGCGGTTTGCTGTGCCTCACTGTGAGGACAAGGACACTGGCAGCAGAAGTTCTGGGAAGTACTCCTTGGCGTGAGCCAAGAGCTCAGGTTAAGTTTTTAAAACTTAAACAGATATTGATTTTTATTCACTATGATGTCATCCATGTTGAAGAATCTAGAGCTCATTCCCTGTTGTGGATTAGATTACTTCATAGTTTTTAATTATGTGCGTAGACTACATTCTACTTGTCTGTCTCTTTGGAGACCTACATTGTTTGTTCCCCAAAATGCAGTAATGGTAGTCCCCATATTTGTCACTGTAAGCACAGTGCAACAGTTTTTCTGGAGTACATATCAAGGAGTGGAATGGCTAGGTCATGGAGTGCATGCATTCTTAATTTCATTCTTCTACTTGGTTGCTCTCCAAGTGGCTGCACCAGTTTGAGATTCCACTAGCAATGAAGTGGAGGGTGGGGAAGTTCTAGTTTCAGCCTCATCTATAGTTTTGAAGTGCTGTAGCTTTCTATTTTTTGTCAATGTAATAGGCATGTTATATATTGATTTCTGTTTTAATTTGAATTTTATTGCCACCATTCTACATATATTTTTACATTTCTGTGTTGCTTATCTTATTAATGTGCATTAATATCGTTTGTCCATTTTCTTGAGTTTCTTCTGTCTTTATTTGGTGGAGTTTCTTCCGTATCCTGGATGTATTCCTTTCTTAGTTGTACACATTACAAATATTTTCTCTTAGTCTCTAACTTCTCTGCTTATGTTATCTTTAATGTTCTTCATTTATATGCAGCCAAATTGTGTGCATTTAAGGTCTTAAATTTGTTCCTATGTTGTGATTATAGTCTATTGGTGTTAGTTTTTTCAGTTCACACTTAAGACTTTAATCTTTTTGGAGGGCATTAGAAAATACTCTGCAATATAATTCTAGTTTTTTAATCTTTATAAAGCTAGTTTTTCCAACATCATTTACTAAATCATCAATTTTTTTCTAATTTGTGAAACAGCCTGTTATATTGACAATTTTCAATATACATAGATTTATTTCTGAGTTTTTCACTGATGTACTTGTTTCCTGTGAAAACTACCCCATTGTTTTGAATTCATTAATTATTTCAAAAATTGCCTGTTTTTTGCACAGGTGCCCTAGCATATAGAGCCTTAGGGGCTTAAATACTGATGTGAGGTATGTGTACCAGTCTGGCCACTGCTTCACAAACGCAGCTGGTCACTTTATTACATAGGACATGTCCAGACGGGCTTATAAGAAACTATTTTTTCCTGCTAACAGACCATTCTAAGGGACAGAATTCATCGGCCATCTCTTCAACCGAAACTTCAACTTTTGGTTGAAGTTTCTCCCACAGGGAATGAACTCTGTAGCACTCTGAATGTACTTGTACCACTCAGTCCCAAGGGAAGCCATATCCCTTGACTTACAACATGGCAGCCGTAACTGTCCAGAGGTAGCTACAGGGAGAAACCAGAGACTGGTTTGTGGCCTGTAGGACCATGTGGGCCCACATGTGGTTAGTCACTTCAGTGGCATAGCGTGTATGAGACCAAGAGAGTCTGAGGCAGAGCATAACATGTGACTGATTAAACTATTGACCTTTATTACTTTGATAAAAAATTTGAAACCTGATAAATTCCCACCAGTTGGAAGCTTTTATTGGAATGTTTTGGAGTTATAAACTAAGGGATCAAGTTGATGTCTTTAGTAAGTTGTCCCATTTATGAACACAGTATGGCTCATTCATTCAGGTCTTCTAAATTTTTGAAGGATTTTTACTTTGTGTTACATATTCTTTATCAGTAATTTCTTAGATTATGCGTTAGCTGTTGTAATTTATTTTGTACTTTCTAACTTATGTTTGCTGTTATGTTCCCTCACATCCTCTTTGGCGGATTGAACTTGTAATAGGCAGATTCATTGAACTCTGGTTTTAAGCTTATTCTTGAATTCTGTTTTCCCATAAATGATTATACTGTATGCAGATAATGACAAATTTGTCTTTTTCCTTTGAATCCTTATTTATTCATTTTTGGTTTGGCCAGGACCTCTGGTATCATGTTGCAGAAGAGCAAAGTGGAGTATGTTCTTCTGGATTTTCTTTATAGGGACTGTATCTAACTTGAGTCTGTTTGTTGTAGGTGTTATTTTGATAGAAAGTCTTCAACAAGTTGAACTAATCTTTAACTCATTTCCAAAAAAGTTGATCTCTTTTACAGAATCACAAGTATGCTTTTTGAAATTTTGATTTTCTATACCTAGCAAGATCATCATGTGACTTTTTCTCATTTTGTCGAATGGGATGAATTAACTTGAAACTCACTGATGTTGAACCATCTTTGACTCGTTGATAAACACTACTTGATGTAATTTTTTATACTATTGGATTTAGCTACCTGATATTTAGAATTTTTCCTCTGTGTTTATACGTGGAAAAGCTCCTTTTGATTTCTTGTGCTGTCCTTGTTTGAGTTCTATAGCAATGCTGTATTATTTTTATAAAATGAGGTGGGTAATTATTCTTGAACAATTTTTATGAGAAATATACTATTGCTGAAATTCTTTCCAGTAAAACTATGTAAGTTTGGAGATTTTTTCAAAGGAGAATGGGGTTAGAAGACAGTTTTTTCCTCTATTTTTAGCTTGTTCAGGACCCTCTATTCAGTTTTCCATAGTGGCTGTACCATTTTACATTCCCACCAACAGTGTAGAAGTGTTACAATTTCTCCAACATCCTTGCCAGCACTTCCCTTTCCCCAAACTAGTTGATAGCCATTCTAACTGTTGTGAGGTGATATCTCATTTTAGTTTCGATTTGTGATCCCCTGTTGACCAATGATGTTGAGTATCTTTTCAGATACCTGCTGGCCATTATGTCTTTTTTGGAGAAATGAATGGATAAGTACTTTGCCCATTTTAAAATTGGGTTGTTTTGCTGTTGAGTTTTACGAGTTTCTCACAGATATTGAATATTAACCTCATGTTAAAAGTTCTCATCACAAGAAAAAAATTTATAACTATGTTAGGTGACAGATGTTAACTAGACTTAACATGGTAATCATTTTGCAATGTATACAAATACTGAATTGTTGTATACCTGAAACTAATATAGTATGAAGTCAGTTATACCTCTTACAGTATTAAAAAACCCCTTATCAGATACACGGTTTAGCAAATAATATCTCCTATTCCTTAGTTTAGCTGTTTCATTCTGTTGTTTCCTTTGGCTCTGCAGAAGATTTTTAGTTTCATGCAGTTCCATATGTCTATTTACTTTTGTTTCTCATGTTTTTGGTACCATATCCAAGAAATCATTGCCAAAAGCAATGTCAAGAAGCGTTTTCTCTGTTCTAGGAGTTTTACAGTTTTAGGTCTTAACGTTTAAGACTTCACTTTGAGTTTAACTTTGTGTATGATGTTAGATAGGGGTCCAGTTTTATTAATTTGTATCTGGACATCTAGTTTCCCCAACACTATTTGTTGAAGAGATGATCTTTTCCCCATTCTTACTTTCAGAACCCTTGGCAAAGGTCAGTGGAGTGTGTATATGTGGGTTTATCTCTAGGCTCTCTATTCTATTCTGTTGGTCTATGTCTCTCACTTTATTCCAGTACCATGCTATTCTGAGTACTTAATATTGTAATTTACTTTTAAATCAGGAAGTGTAGTATCTCCAACTTTGTTCTCATTTCTTAAAATTGTTTTAGCTATACTAGGTGTTTGGCGGTTCTTTGAATTTCAAGATTTTTTTCCTAAATCTATAAAAAAAAAGTCACTAGGATTTTGGGGGAAGCATTGAAAGTGCACATTGCATTGGTAAGTATAGATACTTGAACAATATGAAATCTTCCCATCTATGAACACTGGGCGTCTTTGCATTTATTTGTGTATAAACTTTTTTCACTGTTTTATAAACAAGCTTTTGATTGTTACTGTTTTTTCTTTTTCATTGAAGTATAATTGACTTTACATTAGTTTCAGGTGTACAACATAGTGATTTGATATTTTAATATGTTATGAATGATCACCATATAAATCCAATTACTATCTGTCACCATGCTAAGTTATTACAGTATTATTACTATATGCCTTATGCTGTACATTACATTCCTGTGACTTATTTATTTTGTAACTGAAAATTTGTACGTCTTAATCTTCACCTCTTTTGCCCATCCCCCCACCTTCCTCCCCCTCTAGCAACCAGCACTTTGTTCTCCCTATGAATGTTGGTTTTATTTGTTTTGTTTTATAGATTCCACATGAGTGAAATCATAGAGTATTTGATTTTCTCTGTCTGACTTATTTCACTTGGTGTAAAGCACTCCAGGTCCATCCATGTTGTCACAAAGAGCAACGTTTTATTCTTTTTTATGGCTGAGAAATATTCTCTTATATACACACACACACACATAAACACGCACCGCATCTTTATCTATTCATCTATCAGTGGTCACTTAGGTTATTTCTACATCTTGTCTATTTTATTGATAATGCTTCTACATAGGGGTGTGTATATCTTTTCAAATGAGTGTTTTTGTTTTCTTCAGTTAACTAGCCAGAAGTGGAATCACTAGGTCCTATGGTAGTTCTGTTTTTAGGTTTTTGAGGACCCTCCATACTGTTTACCATAGTGGCTGTATGAATTTGCTTTCCCATCAGCAGTGCACAAGGGTTCCCCTTCACATTCTCACCAACTCATGTTATTTGTCCTTTTTATGATAGCCATTCTGACAGGAGTGAGGTGACACCTCATTGTGGCTTTGATTTAAATTCCCGTTAGTAAATGAATTGAAGACATCAATGTAAGACTAGATACTATAAAACTCCTAGAGGAAAATATAGGCAGAGCACTCTGACATAAGCTGGAGCAATGTCTTTTTGGATCCACCTCCTAGAGTAATGGAAAAAGAAACAAAAATAAGCAAATGGGACCTTATTAAACTTAAAAGCTTTTACACATCAAAGGAAACCATAAACAAAATGAAAAGACAACCCTCAGAATGGGAGAAAATATTTGCAAGCAGTGCGACTGACAAGGGATTAGTCTCTAAAATATACAAACAGCTCATACAGCTCAATATCAAAAAAACCCCCAAACAACCCAGTCAACAAATGGACAGAAGACCTAAATAGACATTTCTCCAAAGAAGACCTACAGATTGCCAAAAGGCACATGAAAAGATACTCAACATCGGTAATTATTAGAGAAATACAATTGAAAACTATAATGAGATATCACCTCACACTGGTCAGAATGGCTATCATTAAAAAGTCTACACATAATAAATGCTACAGAGGGTGTGGAGAAAAAGCAACCCTCCTACACTGTTGATAGGAATGTAAATTGGTAAAGTCACTAAGGAGAACAGTAAGGAATTTTCTTAAAAGACTAGAAACAGAGCTACCGTAAGATCCAGCAATCCCACTCCTGGGCATATATCTGGAGAAAACCATAATTTGAAAAGATACATGCATCCCAATGTTTATCGCGGCACTATTTACAATAGCCGTGACATGGAAGCAGCCTAAGTGTCCATTGACAGATGAATGGATAAAGGAGATGTAGTGTGTGTGTACACACACACATACACACACACAGTGGAATATTATTCAGCCGCAAAAAAGAATGAAATAATGCCATTTGTAGCAACATGGATGGATCTAGAGATTATCATACTAAGGGAAATAAGCCAGACCGAGAAAGACAAATATCATATGATAACGCTTATATGTGGAATCTAAAAGAAAGAAACACAAATAAACTTATTTCCAAAACAGAAGGAGACCTAGACACAGAAAACAAACTTATGGTTACCATAAGGTGAATGGAGGGTGGAGGGAGCGATAAATTAGGAGGCTGGGATTAACATATACACACTACTATGTATAAAATAGATTACCAACAAGGACCTACTGTATAGCAAAGGGAACTATACTCAATATTATGGAAAGGAAAGGAATCTGAAAAAGAATACACACACACACACACAAACACACACACATATATAACTGAATTGCTATGCTATACACCTGAAACTTACATGATATTTTAAACCAACTATAGTTCAATGAAAAAAAATTCCCTGATTAGTGATGTTGAGTGTGCCTTCATGTGTCTTTTGGCCATGCATATGTCATTTTTGGAAAGATGTCTATTCAGGTCTTCTGCCCATTTTTTTATTCCAGTTTTGAGATATAATTGACATAAGCACTGTATAAACTTAAGGTGTACAGCATAGTGATTTGATTTACATACATTATTAAATGATTATCACAGTAAGTTTAGTCGACATCCATCATCATGTACAGATATAACATTAATGAAATAGAAGAAAATATTCTTCCTGTGATGAGAACTTAGGGTTTACTCTATTAACCTATATATAACATACAGCAGTGTTAGTTATATTGATCGTATTGTACATTACACCCCTAGTACTTATTTATCTTATAACCGGAAGTTTATACCTTTTGACTGCCTTCATTCAATTCCCCTTCCCACTCCCTCCTCTGGTGAACACAAATTTATTTTTCTAAGTTTTAGTGTTGTAGGTCAATTATACTGCAAAAACATTGTTTCTGTTATACAACATACTGATTTGATGTTTCTGTGTGTTTCAAAATGATCACAAGTGAGGTTACGATATGTCACCACACAGATATTGCATAATTATTGACTATATTTCCCACAGTGTACATTTTATATCCATGATTCATTTGTCTTATAACTGGAAGTTTATACTTCTTAATCACCCTCACCTATTTCTTTCCTTCCCCCCTTCCCTCTGACGACCACCTGTTTGTTATCTGTATCAGTAATTCTATTTGTTTTATGTTCGTTCATTTGTTTTTTAGATAGATATGTAATGAAATCACACAATATTTGTCTTTCTCTGTCTGAATTATTTTACTTAGAATAATACCCTCTAGCTCCATCCATACTTTTTATGGCTAATAGTTCATTTTATACATATCACATCTTCTTTATCCTTTCATCTATTGATGGACGTATTGCTTCCGTATCTTGCTATTGTAAATAATGCTGCAATGAACATAGGCGTGCCTATTTCTTTTTGGATTAGTGTTTCTGTTTTCTTTGAATAGATAACCAGGAGTGGAAATGCTGGATCTTATGGTATTTCTAGTTTTAATTTTTTGAGAAATCTCCATACTGTTTTCCACAGCGGTCACACCAGTTGACACTTCCACCAACACTGTGCGAAGGTTCCCTTTTCTCCATATCCTTGCTAACACTTGTTTTATGTTGTCTATTTGAATAGCAGCCATTCTGACAGGTGTGAGGTGGTATCTTGTTGTGTTTTTGATTTGCATTTCCCTGATGGCTAGTGATGTTGAGCATCGTTTTATGTGCCTGTTCGCCATTTGTGTGTCTTCCTTGGAAAAATGTCTATTCAGATCCTCTGTCCATTTTTAAACCAGGTTGTTTGTTTTTCTGAGTTTTATGAGCTGGTTATATATCTTGGATATTAGCCCTTTATTGGATACATCATTTGAAAATATCTTCTCCTTTTTGTTTTGTTGATAGTTTGCTTCACTGAGCAAAAGCTTTTTAGTTTGGTGCAGTTCCATTTGTTTGGTTTTGCTTTTGCTTTCATTGCCTGAGGAGACATATACAAAAAAATATTGTTAAAGCCAACCAATGTCAAAGAGCTTACTGCCTATGTATCCTTCTAGGAGTTTCATGGCTTCCAACTTACATTTGAATCTTTGATCGTTTTGAATTTATTTTTGTGCATTCTATGAGAGTAATCCATAGTCCAGTTGGATTATTTTGAATGTAGCTGTCCAGTTTCCCTAACACCATTTATTGAAGAAGTAGTCTTTTCCCCTTTGTATATTCTTGCCTCCTTTGTCATAAATGAATTGTCCCTACAAGTGTGGGTCTGTTTCTGGGCTCTTTATTCTGGTCACTTAATCCATGTGTCTGTTTTTGTGTCAGTACCATACTATTTTGATGAGTATAGCTTTCTAGTAGAGTTTGAAATCAGGCCGTGTGATACCTCCAGCTTTTTAAGGATTGTTTTGGCTATTCAAGATCTTTCACTTTTCTGGACGAATTTTAGGATTACTTGTTCTAGTTCTGTGAAAAATGTCAGGGATATTTTAATTGAGATTGCACTGAATCTGTAGATTGCCTTGGGTAGTATGGTCCTTTTAACCGTATTCTTCCAATCCATGAACGCAGTGTATCTTTCCATCTGTTTGTGTCATCTTTGATTTCTTTTATCAGTGTCTTAATAGTTTCCCTGAGTACGGGTAAACCTCCTTGGTTAGATTTATTTCTAGGTATTTTACTCTCTTTGATGGGATTGTTTTCTTAACTTCTCTTTTATAGCTTGTTATTAGTGTATAGAAATGTCTACAGATTTCTGTATATTAATTTTGTATTCTGCAACTTTATCAAATTCATTGTTAGTAGTTTTTTTGGTGGAATCTTTAGGGTTTTCTATGTACAGTATCCCATTATCTGCAAACACTGATATTTTAACTTCTTCCTTTCCATTTTGGATTCCTTTTATTTCTATTTAATTTCTCTGTTGAATCTGAATGAGATCCTTGCTATGTAGAGTGATCTTGTTTGAAGGCTTCTCTCTTTCATCACTTTAAATATGTCCTGCCACTCCCTTCTGGCTTGCACAGTTTCTGCTGAAAGATCAGCTGTTAACCTTATGGGGATTCCCTTGTAATTTGTTGCTTTTCCCTTGCTGATTCTAATATTTTTTCTTTGTATTTATTTTTGATAGTTTGATTAATATGTGTCTTGGTGTGTTTCTCCTTGGATTTATCCTGTATGGGACTCTGTGCTACCTGGACTTGACTGTTTCCTTTCCCGTATTAGGGAAGTTTTCAACTATAATATCTTCAAATATTTCCTCAGTTCCTTTCTTTTTCTCTTCTTCTTCTGGGACCCGTATAATTTGAATGTTGGTGCGTTTAATTTTGTCCCAGGGGTCTCTGAGACTGTCCTCAATTCTTTTCATTCTTTTTGTTTTATTCTGCTCTGTGGTAGATATTTTCACTATTTTATCTTCCAGGTCATTTATGTGTTCTTCTGCCTCGGTTATTCTGCCTTTGATTTCTTCTAGAGAATTTTTCATTTCATTTATTGTGTTGTTCATCTTTTTTTTTTTTTTTTTTGCGTTATGTGGGCCTCTCACTGTTGGGGTTTCTCCCGTTGCAGAGCACAGGCTCTGGACGCACAGGCTCAGCGGTCATGGCTCATGGGCCTAGCTGCTCTGCGGCATGTGGGATCTTCACGGACCAGGGCACGAACCCGTGTCCCCTGCATCGGCAGGTGGACTCTCAACCACTGTGCCACCAGGGAAGCCCTGTGTTGTTCATCATTGTTTGTTTGCTCTTTAGTTCTTCTAGGCCCTTGTGAAATATTTCTTGTATTTTCCCCATTCTATTTCCAAGATTTTGGATCATCTTTACTATCATTACTTTGAATTGTTTTTCAGGTAGACTGCCTATTTCCTCTTCATTTGTTAGGTCTGGTGGGTTTTTACCTTGCTCCTTCATCTGCTGCATATTTCTCTGTCTTCTCATTTTGCTTAACTTACTGTGTTTGGGGTCTCCTTTTCACAGCCTGCAGGTTTATAGTTCCCGTTGTTTTTGGTGTCTGCCCCCAGTGGCTAAGGTTGGTTCAGTGGGTTGTGTAGGCTTCCTGGTGGAGGGGACTAGTGCCTGTGTTCTTGTGGATGAGGCTGGATCTTGTCTTTCTGGTGGGCAGGACTGCATCTGGCGGTGTGTTTTGGTGTGTCTGTGAACTTATGATTTTAGGCAGCGTCTCTGCTAATGGATGGGGTTGTGTTCCTGTCTTGCTAGTCTTTTGACATAGGGTGTCCAGCACTGTAGCTTGCTGGTCGTTGAGTGGAGCTGGGTCTTAGTGTTGAGACGGACATCTCTGAGAGAGCTTTTGCCGCTTGATGTTACGTGGTGCCGGAGGTCTCTGGTGGACCGGTGTCCTGAACTCAGCTCTCCCACTTAAGAGGCTCAGGCCTGACACCCAGCTGGAGCACCAAGACTCTGTCAGCCACACGGCCCAGAAGAAAAGGGAGGAAAAAAAAGGAAAGAAAAAAAAAGTTATTAAAATATATTATTAAAAAATAAAAATAAAAAATAATAAAAAAGACAGCAACCAAACCGAAAAACAAATCCACCAATGATAACAAGTGCTAAAAACTATACAAAAAAACAAAAAGAAAAAGAAAAAAATAGGACAGACAGAACCCTAGGACAAATGGTAAAAGCAAAGCTATACAGAAAAAAATCACACAAGAAGCGCATACACATACACACTCACAAAAACAGAAAAAGGAAAAAAATATATATATAAAAAGGAAGAGGACAACCAAATCAGTAAACAAATCCACCAATGATAATCTCTAAATACTAAACTAAGATAAACATAAAACCAGAAACAAATTAGATGTAGAAAGCAAACCCCAAGTCTACAGTTTCTCCCAAAGTCCACTGCCTCAATTTTGGCATGATTTGTTGTCTCTTCAGGTATTCCACAGATGCAGGGTATATCAAGTTGACTGTGGAGATTTAATCTGCTGCTCCTGAGGCTGCTGGGAGAGGTTTCCCTTTCTCTTCTTTGTTTGCACAGTTCCCGGGGTTCAGCATTGAATCTGGCCCCGCCTCTGCATGTAGGTTACCTGAGGGTGTCTGTTCTTTGCTCAGACAGGACGGGGTTAAAGGAGCAGCTGATTCAGGGCCTCTGGCTCACTCAGGCGGGGGCGGGGGGGGGGGGGGAGGGAGGGGTATGGAATGCAGGGCGAGCCTGTAGTGGCAGAGGCCAGCGTGACGTTGCAACAGCCTGCGTCGTGCTGTGCGTTCTCCTGGGGAAGTTGTCCCTGGATCACGGGAGCCTGGCAATGGTGGGCTGCACAGGCTCCCGGGAGGGGTGGTGTGGAGAGTGACCTGTGCTCGCACACAGGCTTCTTGGTGGCTGCAGCAGCAGCCTTAGCGTCTCATGCCCGTCTCTGGGGTGTGCGCTGATAGCCGCGGCTCGCACTCATCTTTGGAGCTCGTTTAGGTGGTGCTCTGAATCCCCTCTCCTCATGTACCCGAAAACAATGGTCCCTTGCCTGTTAGTTACAGACATTTTCCTCGATTCCCTCCCAGTTAGCTGTGGCGCACTAGCCCCTTTCAGGCTGTGTTCACACAGCCAACCCCAGTCCTCTCCCTGGGATCTGACCTCTGAAGCCCGAGCCTCAGCTCCCAGCCCCCGCCCGCCCCGGTGGGTGAGCAGACAAGCCTCTCGGGCTAGTGAGTGCTGGTCGGCACCGATCCTCTGTGCGGGAATCTCTCCGCTTTGCCCTCCGCACCCCTGTTGCTGCACTCTCCTCCGGGGCTCCGAAGCTTCCCCCTTCCGCCACCCGCAGTCTCCGCCCGTGAAGGGGCTTTCTAGTGTGTGGAAACTTCCTCCTTCACAGCTCCCTCCCACTGGTGCAGGTCCCGTCCCTATTCTTTTGTCTCTGTTTTTTCTTTTGCCCTACCCAGGTACGTGGGGAGTTTCTTGCCTTTTGGGAGGTCTGAGGTCTTCTGCCAGCTCTCAGTAGGTGTTCTGTAGGAGTTGTTCCACATATAGATGTATTTTTGATGTATTTGTAGAGAGGAAGGTGATCTCCACATCTTAACTCCTCCACCACCTTGAAGGTATCCCCTCCTCAAGGTATTTTAATTTCCTCTTTGGGTTCCTTGATCCATTGATTATTTAGTAGCATGTTGTCTAGTTTCCACATGTTTGTTTTTTCCAGTTTTCTACTTGGAATTGATCTCTAGTTTCATGTTTGGAAAAGAATGCTTCATTTGATTTCAGTCTTCTTAAATTTATTTAGACTTCTTTTGTGCCCTAACATGTCATCTATCCTAGAGAATGTTTCATGTGCACTTGAAAATAATGTGTATTCTGTAGAATACAGAATCTGACATGAGTCTCTTATAGGCAGCATATAGACAGGTGTCATTTTTTTTGTCCTTTCAGCTGCTCTGTCTTTTGATGGGAGCATTTAGTTTATTTACATCAAAAATGATTGATAGTATTGATAGTATTGATAGGTATTGTTTGTGTGATTTCCACTATTTTGTCTTCCAGATTGCTGATATATTTTTCTGTATCATTTAATGTGCTATTGATTCCATCTAGTGTAGTTTTCATTTCAGTTATTGTATTCTTCAGTTCTGATTGGTTCTTTTTTTACAGTTTCTCTTTGTCAATAGTCTTTTTCTCCATTTTTATCCTGAGTTGGGTGAGCATGTTTATGACTGTTACTTTTAACTCTTTATTGGGTAAATTATCTCTATTTTAGTAGGTTTTGGGTGGGGGTTATCCTGTTCTTTCATTGGAACATACCCTTGCCTTCTCATTCTGGTAGTCTTTCTGTGTTTCTATGAATTAGGCAGAACACCTACATCTCTTGGTCTTAAAGGCCTGGCCTTGTTTAGGAATATACCTTGTGTAGACTCTGTGGGCCAGGTGACTGTGACAGGTGGGCTGGCGTGGGCTTGGGCCAGTGGGGGTCTTGGGGTGCACTGTGTTCGGGTCACCTTGGAAGGACTGCTGGAGTTTGAATGGGCACTGGCTGTGGGGTCCTGGTGTGCACCGTAGGAGAGCTAACTTGGCAAGATGCTTGGGGCTGGTGTGGTCCAGGGGGCTGGGGTACACTGTGGCAGCACTGGCAGGCCAGCTTGAGTGCCTGGACTGTGTTCTCACTTGTACTATCAAGATGGAGGGTGAATGCAAACAATGGCACTCCGTGGTGCCTCTGATCCCAGAGTTTCAGCTATTTCCCACTATCCCTACCCCACCCATGTGGCAGATGCTCTATGGTTAGTAAATGGATTTCCTTCATGTAGTATAGATGCTCTTTAAACTACTGTTTATTTTCCATGATGCCCCAGGGCATGCAAACCTGTGTACAGGCCCCTTGGTGATGTCCCTCCTTATTGTAGGTTGCCATGTTCTGGGGTGGGGTTCCCATTGGTACTATCTCTCCTACCCATATCTATGTGGTCCTTTTATTATTCGTTGTGCAGAAGCTGTTCAGTAAGGCCTCAGTGCTTCAGGAGAAGTTGCTCTGTGTGTAGGTGTAGATTCAGCGTGTCCATGAGAGGAGGTTAGTTCAGGGTCGTCTTATGCTGCCATATTGGACTGGAACCTGATTGTTATTGTTCATTAACATTTCAGTTTCTGTAATGGTTATTGAATTATCAAGGCTTTGTCATGTTCCCTCTGCCAATTTTGACACATTATATTTTTCTGGAAATTTATCTGTTTTATTTATATGTTCAAATTTATTGGCATATTATTTTTAATCAAGTTTTATCTGTAGGAAGAGTCTATTTGTGTAAAAATAGGCCATTTATATATCTTCTTTGAAGACATGTCTATTCAAGTCCTTTGTTACTTTCAAAAATTGGGTTGTGTTTTTGTTGAGTTGTACGAGTTCTTTATATAGTCTGGATATTAATGCCTCATCAGATACGATATGCAGATATTTTCTTCCATTCTATGGGTTGCCTTTTCACCCTGTTGATAGTGCCCTCTGATACATAAGTCTTTTAATTTTGATATAGTCTAATTTATCTATTAAATTTTGTCTATGTTTTTGGTATCGTATCCAAGAAATCATTGCAAAAGTCAGTGTTGTGAAGCTTTCTCCTATGTTTTCTTCTAAGAGTTTTATAATTTTAGTTTTTACACTTAAGTCTTTGTTTCATTTTGAGTTAGTTTTTGTGTATGGTGCTATGTAAGAGCACCATAACTTCTTTTGCACGTGGATATCCATTTTTCCCAGCATTATTTGTTGAAAAGACTGTCCTTTTCCCATTTAATACTCTTTGCACCAAATAATTTGACCAAAAATGTAAGGGTTTATTTCTGGGCTCTCTATTCTATTCCACTGGTCTATATGTCTGTCTTTATTCTAGTAGCACACTGATTTGATTACTGTAGTTTTATAGTAAGTTTTGAAATCAAGGATTGTTTTGGGTATTTGGGGTGATAATGTACTCTTTAGTATAATTGACGCTAACCATATTTTACTCTAAACCTTTCTTTTGTGTTGATTATCCGGAATAGTGTCTCAAATCTAGTAGATGTTTAGTACATGTTATTGTCAGAATTCTGAAAATTGTGAGGACATTTTATAGTATAAAATATATAATGCTTTTATAGAAACTATGAGTTTATACTCTATATACCATGGAGTAGAAAACTGTAGAAACCTTAGAGAACATACATCAATTTTTTTCCTGCTCTTACCCTGGTTCACACTTGTTCTTTAGGAACTGTGTCTTAATAAGATATGAACATCTGTCTTTACCTGTGTTAGACGATTTTTTAAAAAATGCACTGTGGATGCAGTCCAATTGCAAGTGTCTGTAAGAACAACAAAAGACAGGCAAAAGATGAGGCAAACAGGACACAGAATCAGACTGGAGAGAGGATAACAAAAATAATAGGGTCGTTACTTTCTTCCTGTAGTTTGTCCTGCATTCATGGCATTGTAATGGAAAAATAAGATCCTGGGGAAAAAATTTCCATTCTGGGAGATTACTGGAAATCTTTGGTATGTTTGTGGTTTTCTGGTGAGAAAGTTAAAGGTGGGGAATGGAATGTATGGGAAGAAGCATCCAATGGAAATACGTACTCTGTTTTAAGCAGTAGGCAGAAAGGCCTCTTGGAGCTGTCAAAGCCTTTTTGCTTTATCTCTAAAATCCTGATCTCTGGCTTACAGAATTTGGCAAGAGAAGCTGCTTTTTAAAATAAATAGAAATGAACTCAGAGATACAGTATTTTCTTTTCTTGATATTTTACTGCAGCTCAAAGTAGGTGCGGACTTCTGGAGGACAGTTGGGAGAGGGCAGGATTTATAAGGAGGCTTGAGAAATTACATGGGCACTGAAGAATTACACATAACTGGCAGTCCAATTCCACACTTTGTATGTGACAAGAGCCGACAGACTCTAGCACACAGGCAGCCCTTCTAATTTATGCTCTTCCAAAAATGACAGAGCTCCAGACTACCAGGCAATTCCGTGATCATATCATGAACTGTACTGTGTACTAGCAAAGAGATGCTGTTATTTAGGTGGAAGAAATAAGGTTCAAAATGAAAAACTTCTTGGTTCCCTTGACTGTAAAAGGAATTCTTGTAAGGTTTGGGTTCATCCAGAATCAGATGATGAAATAAATTTTGATCTCATTTAGTTCTTGGGCTTCTGATATTAATTTGTGTAGTATATGTATTAACATCTGCATGGTAGCTTACCAGTTCCTGGCCAAAAAAAGTTTTGCAGGCAGATTTAAGAACTTAAACTCCCATGTGAGGTTCTTTTATTTTAGAAAAATTGGAGAGTGATGGAAAAAGTATGGTGAGGAGATACTTTATCATGAAGGCATATAAATTTTAAAATTCATAAAATTTTATTTAGACCTGTCAAACTGTTCTGTTAAGCGGGTGAATTAATGACAGTTCTGTGCATCTCTCAATTATATCCTATGGTAGTGGATATCTGAATTACACCCATCTGTGGTAGGCATTGCTGTGTCAATTTGGCTATTTGGGAACTATTTTTCCTTGTTAGATTGGCCAAAAGAACAATATGAATGAGTTTTGGAAGGCTGAAGTGAAGCAGAAGCCATTTCTCTCCGAAGGTCTTTTTGTTGTTAGATGGTGTGACCAACAGGCACAAAGATGCCTGGTAGTTTCACCCTGTCCTCACTGCCTCACTCCGTCTGCCTTGTCTACCTGACTATTAGAGCCATTGACTGTTACCCCAGTTCACCACCAGACAGACACTGGTCTGGGGACCAATTGAGGCAGGAGCTGCACAGACCTCTCCGTGACTTCCCCTCACCTTCTGCCTTTGGTGGTGGGATGTGCTTGTCTAGTGAGATTGGCTAATCAGTGAAGCCTTCTCTGATCCTTGAACCTACCTTTCCAGTGCACAGCTTCCCTAGCAACACACTTCCTGAAGTCTAATTCCTATAATCCCTTATCATATATTACTCCCCAGACTGATACATCTAATTCAACTGTGGAGTTTTGTCCATACTGTGTCCACTTACAATGTCGTACAAGCAGCTCTTACTGTTTTTTGCCGTTGCTAAATTATTTTCTTAGCATTTTTAAAAGATACACATGTCTCTTATCAAGTAACAATTTTCCATGCTGTTTGATGCTAAAGTTGTTTGAGTTTGTAATATAGCTTTCTTCTTGGGTGTTTCACAAAGTGTTGCCAAAAGAACCAGAAAGAAAGTTTTGCTTTTAAGTGGTTCCGGCAGGGTTTTGTGTTATTGGGCTGTTGCCTAGAACATTGAAAAGTCATATATAGAGACATAAAAAAGATTATTAACTCTATACTATATTACATCTGGCGTGTTTAGGAACCACCTTTGTTGTAGAGATTAGTCATATCTGAAATAGTTGTGTGTGGGCCAACCCTTCAAACTGTGTGCCCTTCAACACGTTCTGAGGTATTGTGGACTTACAACAAATAAAACTTTAATCTCTGCCCTGCACATGATTTCAAAGTTTGTCATTATTTTATGGACGTTGTTATATGTGAGCATTAATATCTTGAGAAAGAGTTTGATGTTTCAAAATACGAGCTTGAGATGTAGTTTAGCATTATCTGGACCATTAAAGGAGACATTTTCATAGGTTTTTGAATGAACTCAATTTCTTGTAGAGTGAGTGGAATCTTTTTTTTTTTTTTTTTAACTGAGAATATTTTGGACAAGGGTTTATTTTTAGTGAAACTTAGGAGCACTGTGAGTGCCAAGATGGCCATATACCTCATAAACCTCACAGTGGGTAGTCTGAAACAAAATAGTGGTAGTTCTCTGCTTTTGGTATTCTCTAGGTTCTGTGTCAAATCATTTCCCAGGGCTTTTGGCTCCTTGTAAGGACAGAAGTGCTTGAGCAGCCAATTCTTCAGTGGATAAAAATGATAAACTCCAGAATCTCTCTCTCGTGAGAGAGACAGAGACATGAATACAGAAAGAGAGATGAGATATATATGTATATATTTGTATTTGTATAACAGCATTGAGGACCAAAAGTGCAAAAGTGGGAAAGAATTCAACCCTTGAAAGAAGGAGATCACAGTAGGTAAGATCCACACATGTATGGTGTGCCACTCAGCTCTAAATCCACTCTTCACTGCGTTCCTGGATCCCGTGGACATCTCTCCTTTGCAACGGAGGGTGTGAAAGGAAGGGGATTTTCGTCCCAAGTCTGGTGTGCTTCCATTCCTGCTGGCTCCGCAGCTGCCAGCAGCGTGTGTGTGTGGCATTCAGTGCCACTCACTCTTGAACGAGTTTTTGATGCGAGTTCTGGCCTGCCATTCTCTGCCTGCCAGCTCCTGCCTGCTGACAGGCCGGTGGAGGATTTCCCGTTTGCAGTCCTGGACCACAGTTGTGTGTGTGCCAGCCTTGGTTTCGTGGCATTCCAGCAGGAGGCTTTAGGCTTGTCAGTCCCTGTCTGCAGTTCCTTGTTCATCCGTCTCAGGCTCCGGGCCATCCAGAGGGGCTCCCAGCTTACCAGTCTTCCTCACCCCTGATTCCTGAAATGCCAGCCTTGGCTGGCTGACTGTGTACCATCCTGGCCCAGGTCAAGCTGCTAAACTCCTCCACCATCCAGTGGGCTACAGCCATACCTTCTCCAATGAGATTTGAATCTCAGCCTTGGATAGAGGCCCCACACCCTCTTCTTTCCAAATTGTTCCTTCCTTGGGTGTTTTCCCTCACAGTTGGTATGCTTTTTAGAGTTCTGTTTTATTAATTCTTAGTGTAGCTATTGTACATAGTTAATAATACTGTACATTAAATCTCTCCTGTTGAAATTTTTGTGTAGTTTACAACTCCTGACTGAACATAGAATGATGCATGAAGTGCTTTTCCCTGAGGTGACTTCTCAGTCCCTGTAGTGGCAAGGCAGAAAGCTTTTTTTTTTTTAATCCTGAGAAACCAGAGGATGGAGTTTGGAGCTGCCAGGGAAGTTGGCCATTGAGGGAGCTCTTCCAGCACATAAGGAGCCACAGAGGAGGGAGGCCTGATACGTGCATATAAAATTTCCTCAAGCCTTTGCTGATTCCTGGGCTGTGCATGTGTGGGGCAATATTCCAAGAGCCCCAGGGAAAAACATCAACTGGAAGCCTGAAGAAGATGAACAGAGACTTGAGCTGCTCACCCCAAAGGAAGACAGGGTTTGGAGTTGGAGTCTTGTTATGCAAAGGGCATTGGTAAACACCTTGGGCTTTTCATCAGTATTCTAAGAGGACCACATTTTAGGAGTACCACTTCCCAGGAAACACCATGGAAAATAGCAATCTATAGTTAGTAAAATATATCCTCTACAGTGTCTAGTATGTATTTAAAAACTATTAAACATTAAAAAGGTAAGAGTGACTCATGTTAAGAGGTAAATAGAAAAAGACCCCAAGGTTGGAAGCAGCAGGAAAAGACTTTAAAATAACTATGACAAATAGGTTGAAGAAAAAATATGTTGAGGCTTCCCTGGTGGCACACTGGTTGAGAGTCCGCCTGCCATTGCAGGGACACGGGTTTGTGCCCTGGTCCAGGAAGATCCCACATGCTGTGGTGCGGCTGGACCCGTGAGCCATGGCCGCTGAGCCTACGCGTCCGGAGCCTGTGCTCTGCAACAGGAGAGGCCACAACAGTGAGAGGCTCGCGTACCGCAAAAAAAAAAAAAAAAAAGTTGAAGAATTTACAAGACATGAATTGATATACAAGGTTGATAGAATGGATGAGTGATGAGGAATTTCAAGACAAATATGGAAAGAGTGAGAAATCAAATGAAAATCTGAGAATGGAAATATATCCCAGATTAAAAAACCTATAGTGAATCTATTCACTGTAATCAACAGTGAATTGAAGAATGGGACAGTGAACTTGAAGATAGCCTGGGTTCCAAGAGATCAAGGTGGAAGTTGCCGGTCTTGTTACAGCTTGTGCCCAGAGCTGGAACTCCGCCAGTTCTGTCCTTCTCTATAGGTCAGAGCAGTTAGAGTCCAGCCCGTATATTTAAGGAGAGGGAAAACAAACACCCCCTCCCCACAAGGAATTTGTGGCTCTCTTTAATCTACCACATTCATCATGCTGTACAAGTAAGAAATGTGGAATCACACAGGTCTGGGTTTGTGTTTGGTTTCTGCTACTTTTTTTTTTTTTCAGTACGCGGGCCTGTCACTGTTGTGGCCTCTCCCGTTGCGGAGCACAGGCTCCGGACGCGCAGGCTCAGCGGCCATGGCTCACGGGCCTAGCCGCTCCGCGGCATGTGGGATCTTCCCGGACTGGGGCACGAACCCGCATCCCCTGCATCGGCAGGTGGACTCTCAACCACTGCGCCACCAGGGAAGCCCACTGCTACTTTTATGTTCAGTAATTTGCTATACTTTTCTGAGTCTTGGTATTTTTGACCAGGAAAGGGGTTAATATGTTTGCTGGGTTATTGAGAAGGAAATAACTGGAAATAGCAGCAATTAATGGAAGTTATTACACATTATTGTAAGTCCATTGTTGGCTTCAGTTTGTTTAGTCCCTAGTAAAGTGTTCACATGTAAAAACTTACAGCTAATGCTTTAAACTTAATTTCTTTAAGTTTCATAATGTTGAGAGTGGTAAGTAACCTAAGATTTTTTTCCCTGAAATTTTGTTCTTGTTCAAATTATACTTTGTTATTGAGCATGGATGGGGTATATAAGTTGTCAAGCCAGTGAGATGAGTAGAGATGGAAAGGACCATCCAGTGGTCATTTGGTTGGTTACATGAGCATAAATGGGCATGAGATATTAATGCAGCCCAAGCAAACTAAGCTGCTAGCAGGATGGAGTTAAACATATGAGGAGTTAGTGGTAAATGCATTTACCAGATGAATCACCACAGGGATATTTTACACTGTGTTAGAGAAGAAACAGTTGCTTTGAAAGAGATTTCAGGCTTAACTTAGTGGGGGAAAAAAACCAGGTTTGTTTCAGTGGGGAAAAGTACTGGCCTTTGCATGCAAAACTCCAGTAATAATTGATTCTTTAGCAAACAGAACTAAACCAGGTTTAACCACATCACATTTTTATTCAGTGATAATTTCTTCTTTTAAAATTTCTACGTAACAGATGTTAGAATGTATTCATTGAACAAGTGGTGAATCCCCATTGGTTTAGAGCTACTTGCCCTTTGCTTTGACAGTTCTTATTTAGGTGCCTGTTGGTCTAAGCATCCACTTTGGGCAGGCGTTTACATCTGTTCCTGAGAGCTGTGTGAGTTTGAAGTGTGTTTATTTTTTTAATCATCTTTTTAAAGAATTAATTAACTTATTTATTTGGCTGCACCAGGTCTTAGTCGCGGCACGTGGGATTTTTAGTTGCTGGGATCTTTAGTTGCGGCATGCTGGCTGTAGTTCACGGACCAGGGATTGAACCCAGGACCCCTGCATTGGGAGAGCAGAGTCTTAACCGCTGTACCACCAGGGAAGTCACAGGAAGTGTGTTTAGAATGGGGATTGACCGGGCAGGAGTGTATGTGTCTTTAAGACTATTCGATTCTTCAAAACTGATTTAAAATGTCTTCTTTGGCCTCATCTAGGAGTTTTGTTAAATTAGCATCGAATTTTTGA
Source organism: Globicephala melas (assembly GCF_963455315.2). Lineage (NCBI taxonomy): Eukaryota > Metazoa > Chordata > Mammalia > Artiodactyla > Delphinidae > Globicephala > Globicephala melas. The sequence continues at coordinate 68,528,487 of NC_083322.1, read as the reverse complement.
TTCACACAGAGCGAAAGGGAAACTAGTTCACTGAGTGGGATATCGAAGGAAGAATAACTGGTAGGTGATCTTCCCATTGGTAGTTAAGAAGTCAAGGTACTTATAAAGGTCAATATGTATTAAATGGCAGAAACAAGATAAAAATTATAGCCTGATTACCTGTTATGTTTCCTGTAACTGATTCTTAAAACAACAACATGCTTTATTTTAATACATTTTGATAATATTTGCCCATAAAAAGGTATAATTGCTTTTGCAAATACCTTTTTTTTTTTTTTTTTTTTTTGCGGTACGCGGGCCTCTCACTGTTGTAGCCTCTCTTGCTGCGGAGCACAGGCCCCGGACGCGCAGGCTCAGCGGCCATGGCCTACAGTCCCAGCCGCTCCGCGGCACGTGGGATCCTCCCGGACCGGGGCATGAACCCGTGTCCCCTGCATCGGCAGGCGGACTCCCAACCACTGCGCCACCAGGGAAGCCCGCAAATACCTTTTAATAAGGTTTGATAACATAGGATGAAAAGACTGGAGACTATGTCCTTAGCTGGTTAGTTGAAAAGACTGGAGACTTGTGTCCTGAGCTGCTTAGTTGTGAATATATTCAGCAGTGCATTTTTATTAGCATGCTGTCTGTCTTTACCTGTGTGGTTTTCATCTTTTTGGTTTCACTTTGAGATCTGGTTCTAATGTTGAATATTTTTTGATATACATGCCATAGGGGAATGAGTGTATTTGAAATAGTAGCAATAAATAGGATGACTGACTGTTAATTTCTGATGGCTGTAGTTCAGTGTGGAGGTTCAGGAAACATTCTGTTAAACTTACGTGTTTAATGACACTAAATTCCTTTCTTGGAAACACCCTTTTCTTACCCATTATTGTCTTTAGGATAATAAGAAAACTGCAAGGAAAAATTTTGTATCCTCCATTTCTAAGAAAAACTAAAAATTCTAAGATGCTTTAGCCAGACTTTTTTTTTCTTTCCCTTAAAGATCTCAAGTTTATTTATAAGTTAGAAAAAAAAAAAAAAGGGGTAAATGTCCGAAGCTTCCTTAGGCTGTTAACGATAGGTTATATCCTTTCGTGCAGTCTGTGTGTTTCCTGCCACAAGATACTGAATGGAATTAGCATCAGGAAGTCACAGACTTCCTGTCATTAGAAGTAGGCTAGTCTACTTCATATCTGATTCTGATGGATTATGAAAAGCATAAATGCCCTTTGTTTTCAACCATAGTACAAATCATCATGTTATATCATGTCCTGGTGGTATATAAAGCAGTATAATATTACGTGAAAAAATGAACTGTACACTGAGTGCTGCATTTTAAATAAATTTCACTTTCTATACTTACCCTGGCTTTCTTGATTCAGATGAAGGAATTTACTAATTTTAGTTTATTCCTAAAAGGAACATTCTTGCCATTATATATTTTTTTCCAGGAGAATGTTGTCACTATCAAATTGTATACTTACAATGTCATCTGGAAATAATATTATTTTCAGTAAGACATTTTTGTAAAAACTGAATTTAATAAAAAATTTGTTTATAATCTAATTTAAATGATAAATAGTAAAATTCATTTTGCTGGTGTAACTTCTTCTATTTTCTGGAAGATAAAACAGTGTAATCATTTTAAATGGTATCAAAGCTTGGTAGAAAAAAAAAAAAAACCTTGGTAGCACTGTCTAGTTTGCACCCAGATAAAGGAGCTCATAAGGTGGCAAGAACAAGAAAAGTAAATCTGGAAACACCAGTTTGAGGTTGTAGTATATTTTCTATAATCTACATCCATGAGTGCTAGAAAAGAAATAGGGTAAGGATGTTAGCAGACTGAAGCCAACTTAGGAGAAGGGACACAATCAAAGTAATAAAGAGCCAGAGGACTTTAAAATTAGACCAGTTGGGTTTGATTCTTGGTTCTCACACTTATTGACAGTGTGACTGTAAGCAGGTTATTCAACCTGTCATTCTCAATTTCCTTATTGGTTAAATAGGGCTAAAAATGTTATCTATCTCGAAGGATCAGTGGGAAGTTTGGATGAGGTAACACATGGAAAGCTCCTAGTACAGTGCCTGATGTTGCAAGTGCTGGTCAGCTGTCATTATGTACAAATATCCCCAAGACTCCACGGCATGCAACAACTCTTCTCCCTTACTTGGTTTGCAGTTTGGCTGGGTGTTGGTTGATATAAGCTGGGCTTGACTGGGTGGCTCTCATTATGGTCAGTCTTGTTACTGATTGTAATCTGTAATTATCTATTTGGTCTGGTTTACATGTCTCTTATCTTTATTCCCCTATAAGTTGTAAGTTGTAGTCCAAGAGGGTAGGGACTTTGTCTTGTTCACTACGTTACCCTCAGTGCTGAGCCCAATGCCTAGCATGTAATAGCCACTCAGTAAAAAAAAAAAAAAAAAAAAATATATATATATATACATATCCCTTATAAAAACTAAAAACTTGAAAGATACAGGTTTATATTTTTAGTTGAAATTGATTATGTTCTCTAGTGCATTTTATTTTGGTGTGGCAGTTCACTACAAGCATTTTTAAAATACCACATTAGAACACTTACCTATACAATAAAAGACTTTATGTGAGAATAAATAATAGTGTTATTATAGGGAAGTTAGCTTAGCAATGAGTAAGCAAAACTCTTACACATTATATATCTTAATTTATATATTAATGATGCAGAGGACTAAAGGAAATCATCTGGGTTCTGGTGAAAATAACCCGAGTAAATGTTTCAGCTTTAATGACAGATTGCTTACACTTAGGGAGTGAACTTCCTATATAAAAAGTGGGATAATTGTACATATTTCATAAGTTTTATAGTACTGAGAGTGACATTACAGCAGAGTCCCAAGACTGGTGAGTTGACGGTTGAGTACTGCCTACAGATATGTTTGTCTGTCCTTCATAATTTTTCTTAAAATAATTGTTTTTCATGAAATTAAAAAAAAATTATTTATTTATTTTTGGCTGCGTTGGGTCTTCGTTGCTGTGCGTGGGCTTTCTCTAACTGCAGCGAGTGGGGGCTGCTCTTTGTTGCAGTGCGTGGGCTTCTCATTGCTGTGGCTCTCTTGTTGTGGAGCACGGGCTGTAGGCACGCAGGCTTCAGTAGTTGTGGCGTGCGGACTCAGTAGTTGTGGTGCACAGGCTTAGTTGCTCCGCGGCATGTGGAATCTTCCCAGACCAGGACTTGAACCTGTGTCCCCTGCATTGGCAGGCGGATTCTTAACCACTGTGCCACCAGGGAAGCCCCAGTCCTACAAAATTTTTTTAATTGAAATTTTTCTGGCATTAAAAGAATCAACATGATTTCCTCCTTAAACAATGTAAGAGTCAGCAATACTCTCCCATTCTATACTTTGTATACACTAGTTTGTGCTATAATGTCATATAAATTGCATTTTTATACATTGCATGCCCTTCAATACTCATAATTATTGCTCTTTGCAATTGTCTTTTAAGAAGGAGAAAAAGTTAAACCAAAAATGTTTACCATGTAATGTATACATGTAACAAAAATGTTTACATGTATATTATCATTTATGTTTACCTATGTGTGTAGTTATTTTTACTGGTACTCTTTATGTAGATTCAGGTTGCTATCTAGTGTCCTTTCATTTCAGCCTCAAGAACTCCCTTTGGTATTTCTTGTAGATCATTCTGTTTACAAATTCTATCACTTTTTGCTTACCTGGGAATGTCTTAATTTCTACATCATTTTTGAAAGATTGTTTCGTTGAATATAGAATTCTTGGTTGGCAATCTTTTTCTTTCAGCACTTTGAATATGTTTTCCCACTGCCTTCTGTCCTCCATGGTTTCTGTTAAGAAATTGTTAACTTTAATAGTGAATCTTACGCATAAGTTACTTGTTACTTTCAGAATTCTTCTTGGTTTTTTGACAATTTGACTGTCATGCATCCAGACATGTATCTCTTCCTGTCTGTTTTTTTGGAGTTCATTGAGCTTAAATTTAGTTAAATTTATAAATCATCATTTTTCATCAAATTTAAGAAGTAGTCAGGCATTACTTCTTTGCAAATTCTTTTTGCCCCTTTTCCTCCTTTCCTTCTAGGTGGGACATCATCAGGAATACCAACACAGGAGACCTATCTTCAATGTGCCAGTTGTTTCTTCTGACTACGCAACCATATTGTGTCTGTCTAGTGAATTTTTCATTTCTTTTATAGTTTAGAATTGCAGAATTTCTATCAGGTTCTTATTAGTAATTTCTACGTTATTAATATCATCTAACAGATGAGGCAACTTTCTCATACTTTGGTTCTTTAGACATGGTTTCCTTCAGTTCACTGAACTTATTTTTTAAAAACTTGTTTGAAGTCTTCATCTAGTGAATCTGAAGTCTAGGCTTCTTCAGGACAGTTTCTCTCCCATGATTATTCTCTACTTACGTTTCATTTTCTTTGCATATCTGAATTTTTTTTTGTTAAACTGGATATTTTTACTAATATGGCAACTGTGAAAATCAGAACCCATCCCCTTAGCATTTACTGTTGTAAATATTGCTTGTTTCTACTGTTTAATAACTTTCCTGAACTCATTCTGGAATATCTATATCCTTAGTCATGTGTAGCCATTGAAGTCCACTAAGTTAGCTTGTAGCAGTTGGCTAATGGTTAGAGATTTCCTTAAATGTCTGGAACTAACAATTTTCCCAGCTTTGCCTAAGGGCTGTCTGTGTGTGTAGGGGCACACTTCCTATACTCAGAAAAGCAGTTACAACTCTGCCTTAGTTCTCGCTCCCAGCTTGTGAAGATGCAAAATGTCAGCCAGAAATGAGAGCATAGGGCATTTTCAGGTCTTTCTTTGTTATGTGCACAGCCCTATGCATGTATGTGGCTTTTTCTAGATTCCTAGGAATAGTTGGAGCTTTTCAAAGTCCCCTGTGGACATCTCATTTTCCAGCTTTTCCTTTTAATTGTTTGGTCAGCTTATTTTCAATTGTTAAAACCACATTAGGCAGCTGCACTAATAAACAATTAGCATTGATAGTATGTAGCTAATGCTCCCAAGGAAACACTGCATTGGAAAGCTCTGACTCAAGTCAAATAAAGACAAACCTTTGGATTTGGACTTTTCAGGGAACTTCTGGACAGGTCAAGTTATGGCAGTTACCTGGGAATTGGGATTTGAGAAGCTCCAGCCTTGTTTTACCTTATCCAGGGGCTGCCAGGCTTCTGGTTTTCATTGTGGTTGTAGGCAGTTGGTTTTCAGGGCTGTCATGCTCAGAAGAGAATGTGTGGCAGAAACAGGGTAAATTAAAATTCTACAACATTAACTATTTTTACCAAGATTTAGTGCTATGTGTTTGAACAATTCCACAGATCGTCACATGCCTTTGTTTAGTTTGCAGAGTTCTTAGAAAGCTGATTTTCATAATATCTGCCAATGTTCTTGTTGTTGTTATGGAAGAAAGCATTTTTGGAATACTTAGCTCTTTTTGCTTAGTCCCCTCAACAAGTAACTTATTATTATTTTGTTTTTTGGCTGTGTTGTGCAGCATGTGGGATCTTAGTTCCCGACCAGGGATCGAACCCATGCCCCTTGCAGTGGAAGCACAGAGTCTTAACCACTGGACCGCCATGGGAGTCCCAACAAGTAATTTTATTACTTGATTTTTCACATGATTTTTGTAAGTCAGTTACTCCTGAGTTTAGGAGTATTAATGTCAGATATGAAAGAACCAAATATGCAAAAGTTGACACTATGTATACTATTTATATACATGTTATTTTAAATTATATTTTAGTACTCAATAAATATCTTCTAAATGCCTTGTTCTTTAAATTGGAAATATCTTTCTCTAAAATGTGCTTGTGTCTGCTTTGATGTTTTAATTACAATTAAGTAGCTATGCTAAATTAGCAGATCAGGCATATTTTCTCCTATTAGACTAGTCTCCTGTTAGACTACTAGTAGTAGACTAGTAGACTAGTAATTTCCACATTAGATGGAATTAGTGGCTTAATGCCCTTTGTGATTAAATAGGCAGTGTTTAAGCTTTTACTTAAGAGATGTTTCTGGCTGAATGCCCTTTGTGATTAAATAGGCAAAGTGTTTAAGCTTTTACTTAAGAGATGTTTCTGGAAACAAGAACATCAGTGTCTAATACAAAGCACATGCCTACACTGAACTAGTGAGTTGAAACTCAATTCTTAAGGTATATAATCAAAATCTCACTTGTTGTTAAATACAGGCTCATTATTAATATATAGATGCTATGGTTGGCATGAAACCAGTGGTTAGACTTTTCTGAAAGAGGTGCTGTGTGTGTGTGTGTGTGTGAGAGAGAGAGGAAAAGAGGGAGGAAGTGAGGGGACAGAGGGAGACTAAAAAGGATGAGAAAGAAATAGATACAGAGATGAGGGCGGGAGGAGAGGAGAAACAGAGAAAGAGAAAAAGACAGAGAAACAAAGACAAAAGGAAACAGAGGGAGAGACACTAGAAGAGGGACATAGACTGTGAGCATATTCTTGGAAAAGTTGAAGTAGGAAGGGTTAAATCATAATTTTTCAAGCTGTGTTCCATGGAACATTGTTCTTGAAGAGAGTAAGTTTTGGAAAAAGATCTCTTGGTGAAATATACTTGGGAAATGCTAGACATGATATTCCCCATTCGAATATTCAAAATGCATATTAGTAAACTAAAGTCTCTGAAATGGAAGTTGCTGAACTATGTTGAAGTTAGCATTTCCTGAACTTATTTGCATAAGGAACATTTGCTGTGGATCACAGCTAATAACACTCAGAAAATAGTGTACTTCTGCACAAAACTGATGGACTTGGAGACAATTTTCATGTATTTTAACTTTTCAGTTACAGCTAAAGGGGAGATAAGGGCAAGTGAGGAGCAGTGGCAAGAAAAGGTGAAGGCAATCTTGTTTTACGTCATTTCTGGGGAATAGAAATCTACTTATTTTTGCTAAGCTGTATCATAAAAATAGTGTGGGTAATAATGAGGCTTTTAAAAATTGACAAAATTTAAAAATTCCTATTTGTACCATAGAACTTTAAGAATGCAATGAATTGGTTCTTATTGCTTTGCAGAATTCCTGACATATGGTAGTTGTTAGTTTGTGGGTATGTGTGTAATGGATGAGTGCATTTTATTGTGATCTTTAAGATGTTACAGTTTCATGGAATTTATTACTTATAAGAAAGAAAGCTAGAGGAAAATGAAAGTTATTTTCAGCTTCTGATCCTCGATGACTGGGCTTTACCTTTTCTAGATTGGTAAATTGAGGGAAAGCTATTGAAAACTGCTGAAACAAGCAGGTACATTTGCTGGTTTAACCTGATCTAAAAATCCCTCAGAGTTGAATGCAGTATTTCTTTTACTTGTGGCTAACTAATATCATGGTTTCTAGGAAGTTGTCCTTTTTATGTCCTTTGCAACCACAGGAGAATTAGATTTTATTTAGGCCTTTTGTTTTTTTTAACTAAAGAGATTCCTTATGAAAGTACATAATTTAAGGCTTAATCTGACTGTGAAATCTTTGGCTTTTTACGAATGCTGGCTTTTTGTGTGTGCATACATGTACTCGTGTGTGGGATTGTTTATACTATTACTATGAAGTTTACAGTTGAGAAAAAAAGGTTGGTCACAGGATAAGGCAGTATCTCTCAGGAGTTAATTTTTCACATGTATACTTTAATACTTTCAGATTGAAGTCCATTTTCCTTAATCGTTAATCAAATACTATTTGTACATAATCTAAGGACAGTGGAAGACCTGACTACACTCTAAAAGCAATCTTAGATTAAAAATTAGTACAGATGTACTGTTCTCAAGTAATCCAGATGACAGTAGTATATGGTTTCCAGAGCCATATGATTACCACTAAATTTTTGTAAGAATCTGTTTGATACCTCTGGAATATAGTTTTAAAATACACTACTTTTTGATTAAAAATTTCTTTGCATTTTTATCAGGCACAGGTAGAAATGCTAGCAATGAAGTAATGGATAAAATAATACATTCATTATCTCACAGGCTCCTAACTAGTGCCAGTGTTAACTCCATCTTGCATAGGGCCTTAAATAAGTCTCATGTACCTCTTGGACATAATCAGTGATTAAAACTGTATGAAGAAACATCTTCTTTTAAAAGTTGTGCCTTTGGTGAAGTTTCCCGCAGTGGGGTTAAAATCTTTTAATTGTTTCAGTGATTTAACTCCGGCTGCCTAGACAGCCATTGCTAAAGGATCCACTTTTCCTGCTGAGGCCTGAGGTGTGTGCTGTGTTGTGTGGTGGTTAGCAGGCAATCATGTTAAAAATGACCCCAAATTACCACAGGTTCTCCCTCAAAACATAGTAGGAAGTATTCCATTATGAAAACTAGAGGTAGAGTTACTTATCTGTGGCTCTTACAAGCAAAGCAACAACTTAGGAATTGATTTGCAAGAGTATTATGATTTAATCTAAATGTAGTGCTTTGTAGTGTTTTTAATTTATGGTAAAATTGAAGTAAAACTAGTCTTTTGAATGTGGTCTGCTGCTTAGATTGTTCTGTATTTAATCATCGCATTTGTACAGTGAAACATCCAGGATATTTAAGTTCCTCAGTTGAAAATTAAGTCAGGACTCTCAAATCTTTTAGGAAACTGAATAAAATAATACCAAGGAATAAACAACACGAGGAGAAACCATTAAAAAAGAAAAACCTCTAAAAGTTAAAAGAAATTAAAAGATGTTCTCTCACCAACGGTTCTACAGTGAGTGGACGTGTCAGTATCATCTTTCTCTATGGTGAAACACATATGGCTTTCAAAAATATTAGATAAAATGGAAGTTACAACAGGAAGCCTTTTTAATCTGATTTTTATGGAGACACTGAGAAAAAAGACGAATCATACGGTTTCTTAGCCTTTGGCAAAGACAGTGTGTGGTGAATATGGCCTGGCATTTTGTTGCAAGTCCATGATGTGGAATATACCAAGGTCAGGTGGTGAATTTTCACTCCTGTGCAAGGCAAGGGGAGTGAGTGTGGCACTTTGCACCTTTATTGCTGAACCGAGGAGCTCCCCCTTTTTAGTGCCTCTGTTGATATATCATACGTAGATACTGATATGTGTGCATTGATATGAGTGTATATATTGATATAATTTCTTAATAAGCATACAGTTTTAGGGTAAAAATCACCACTTAAGAACATTTTTAGTGAATTGAATGTATGAAAGAAAAAATATTTCATCCTGGGGAGAGTATATACATCTCTCCAATGGCTATTCCCTTGGAGTTAACCGTTTTTCTGTTTGCACAAGGTGCACTTTGAAAAAAGTGTTAGGGTGCTTGTTACTTGATACCCTTGAGTGCTGGCCACCTTCCCTTGCTTTTCCCCAAGGCCGAGATATATTTGAATACAATCAGAGTTTGACCTGGAGTGAATTGGAGAACTCCGCATTCTTGGGAAAGGAGAAAGTAAAAGAACTGCTGTTTCTTTTAGGTGATGATTTGAAAGGACGCTACAAAATATTTTGATTCTTTTAGGAAAAACAGAAAAAAAAAACATGGTAAAAGTGAACTGGAATGTCTTATTCAAGGTGCTAATTTTCATTTTATTCTAACCTGGAAAGACATCAATTTTCAAACTTCTAGTTTTTCTTTGACATTGCAGCAAGGCAACTAGAAATGGTCCCTGGTGGGGCAAATATGGCATGTTTGTGATTTGATAGATTTTAGACACTGGATAAAATTGGTCCTAAATTTGTCCTATTTGGAATTGCACCAGGGAGGAAGCTTGTTCTATCTTGTTGCTGTGCATTTGAATGATCAAGAGATAGCTTCTTGTGTTCAGTATATTCTCCCTGAGATCTTTCACAAGCATTGTACTTTCTGGGGAAAAAAATTACACAATTTAACAAACTAAAGATTTGGCAAGAATTATTTAGGTATGTTTTGAATCTTTTTCTTAACCTGAAAACATAACACATACATAACTGATTAACATAGATTTAACATAGATTAATTACTTTTTTCAGGATTACTGCTTCAGCTTTTTCATGGTCCCAATGCGTACAAATTAAGGTAATTTTAACTCATAATGGACTTGATGGCTATTAAGTTTTCTAATGTGAGGATTCCCTAGAGAATAAGACCTCTGTGATAGGCTTTGTAGGACTGGTGATCTATCCTGATCCCAGGACATCCAGATTTTAAGAGGGATTTCCTTCTTTGATATCTACATGTCTTTCCTACTCTTGATATTTTCACGTTGAAAACTAATCAGAGCTGTTTCTTTTCCTGTAATTTTTTTTTGTTTTTGGTAGTTCATCTAGGCCTTTCTATGTTGGATGTCTGTTTAATATCACGATAATGCTTTTGGAAAGAGAATGTGCTTTTGCTTACATTGAATAGCAGGGAATAAATGTCAACACTCAGGAAATAATTATTAAGTTGGGAGGGAATGCAGTTCTTTCAGAGGACTGAGAGCTGGGGTTAGGTATGAGTCCTACGTTTTGACCTTTGTACTATCACCGAAATTTCTTTTTTCTTTGTTTTTCTTAAAACATATCCCAATCTTATGAAAAGGTGTTACTGCACTATGCTTTTTGAGTATAAAGACTAAATTTTTTCACAGTAGTTTATGGACAGACTATCACTTACCTGTTATATTGCCAAGTTCATTATATGTTCCTAAAACACGGTTCAAAAAGGAGTGCCATTCCTTTCGACGTTGGTTGTATGGTCGATATATTCCATTGTACAGGTTTACTTTAACGTTAAAAATGGAATTTTTTGAATGTTCAGTGCATGGGAGAAGAGTCTACCTGTGTTGATACTAATGAGCTAAGACTCTGGAGACTTCAAATATGCTGTGATGGGGTACCCAGGTAGCATTCTTGCAGAGAATAATCAGTCTTATACTTGTCAGTTTGGTTTGGAAAAGATTTTTGGATAATTCGCCATATTTATGAATAATCATCAGTGATGCTGGTAGTTATACAATCTTTCAGAAGGATTTTGAGATAATTGCCTCTATCAGGAACTTTTATTGGTACTGGAACTTTCCACTGTCTATGGAAGTTCCCTGATTAGCTTTTGAGTTTACAAGGAAGAGAGATTAAAAGTTTCCCAAGAAAGACATGTAAGTTATTGGAAAAAGAGAATTCATTGGTAATGGCAAGCTGTTGAGACCTGAGTTACTTCTAGGGGTTTTGCTGCCTTATGGTTAATCCATTTTTTTCACCTCATCTTCTAAATTTATGATTTCTGTTTTTCTGTAACTTCAGATTTAGTTTCCACAACCCTCGCGCTCCAAGAGGGGTGCATGCCATAGTAGATTTGACTTCCTTTCTCAACTGGCAAATTCTTTCCTCATGTCCTAGTGCAAACTTTGGGCATATAGAGCCTTCATCAGCCCGTTCACCCAGATCATAAGCTACTGATCATCTGTTGGACTGGCTGCTCTAGAGATAGGTCCCCACCGATAGACCAGTCAGCAGAACCTATGGAGTGGGGTTGGGAAGGAATGGGTATGACAGGAAAATAAAACAAGGTTGATGCTTTCTTAGCAGGGATTGTAGATCGGGTATTTTCGTTCCCAAAAAGGGGTAGGGGGTGGGGAGGGCATGGCCAGCACCCAATATTGTTTAAAAGATTCAAGCACAATATCTCATCGATATCTTAATTATTGGAACAGGAGCAGATAAATTTGGGCAAAGTTGGAAAACCTCACATTGTTTCCGGCACTTTGCCTGTTGTGATAAAAATGAGAAGGGTGAAATTAAAATTCTGTCTTTTATAACTCAGTTGTTACATTATTGGACGGATTACATAAGGATAATGAGGATGGTGATTGTGTATAGAAGAGTGTTCATTTCCCCTAGGCCTTGTTAGTGGTGCACCATGTATTTGCCTCCATCTGTACTAGAGGTGGCAAGGGCCAGTGTAATTCATGTTGAACACAGGATCTAAGTACATCAAAGGCTGGTGCACAGAGTGAGGTGTAATGGCACAGAGGAGTTGGGGTTTGCCAGTGGCATGCTCTGCTGGTCCGTGCTGGAATCTATAGAATACGTAGAAAAGGAGCAGAAACGTGACCAACCGCTTGGGCTGTGTTTTCCCTCACGCGGTCTATACTTGTTGACAACAAATGGAATGATCGCCATTCCTTGTTGCTAAGGAAATCCGTTAAGTTTCTCAGAATAGAATGTTACCTATTACAGAAATATTTCAATCCAGGTGTTCCTGGCCGACTTCCCAGTGTCCCCAGACAGTCCTACTAAATAGGTGCTCCCTGGTCTGTAACTGGTTTCATCCTGCCCAGAGACCACAGCCTAGCTCTCTGATGGTGAGGGAGGGACATGCAGGCCTTAGTTCAGGCTCTCATCAATAAGTGTGTGTGTGTGTGTGTGCGTGCGTGCGTGCGTGCGCACTCGCGTGCACGTGCATGTGCTGTGCTTTGGGGCAGCTCTGCTTTGTACTGTGGGTGTACATTGGCTGGACAGCTCTGCTCCATTCTTTCACCTTGGTTTGACCAGCAGTCTATCCAGGCATGTTCTCATGGAGATGGCAGGTATAAAAGGGTGGAAACACACAAAGTTTCTTAAAGCCTAGATCTACCACTGGCACACTGTCATTGCTGCCTTCTATGGGGCCAAATTTGTAGTCTTTTGTGTCTGGCTTCTAAGGCTAAAGCATAATGATTGCGAGATTCATCCATGTTGTTGCACATGTCAGTCTATTGTTCTGTTTTATTGCTGAATAGCTTGTCACTGTTAGTTTTAGCCTCAGTGGCCTGGTGTTCAGGCACATTTAATTCCTGTTCTCTTAGCTCTGACTTTTCATGATTGAAGGATGTAGGCTAGGCTGTAGAGAAGAGTTTTTAGGAGCCACAGAGTTTCATAGAAAACCTAGAAACAGAGTTTCACAGTGTTTAAGTCAACAGTTGATGCTGGGGGAACTAGATTGTAAAGTGAGACTCAGAAGAAACATTTGAAAATATCATGTGAAATATGAGAACCAGGGAGAAGGCTGAAGGTACTAAAATTAGTGTAAGGAATGGACCAGCAGGAGGCTATTGGACAAGTTGTTGAGACGGCGGGATAATTTTAAAACCGTAGTTTTGGTCTTGAGATAATGAGATAATGTTTGGCGTTTAAAGCAGATTGTTACAGTTTTAAGTGTTGCGCTGAACTCAGGTTAAATTTTGTGCAACTTGTGTCATTGAAGAAAAAGTAGAACTGATGTCATGAAGTCATCGGTGCTTCTCTTCATTTCCCACAGCCTGTGAACATACAGATTTAACTTTGATCTCTTTGTGTTGTATTTGCTTGTATATCTTCCCCAGCCTCATTCATCCTTCTCGGTGCTTAGAGAAGGATGCCTGGCAACTTTTCCATAAATATTTGCTTGGTATCTGGATAGATACTCCTCAAGTTTTTTGATCATTCTTTTTCATGTTTCTCTCATAAATGTTGGACATGTATTTACAGCTTATGAGTATTCCTGCTTGATGTTCTATAGGGAACTTAAACTGATGCCATGAATCTAACCAATGGAACTGTTCCCTTTTTCTGCACCTTCCAACTGGGGTAATAATGTCACCAACCCTGCTGATGCTGAAATAGCTTCTGGCTCTGGGCCCTCCCTTCTCTGTTTCCTGGATTTATTTCAGATCCTCATGATCCCTTTTTGCTTTTTCTTTTTTTTTTGCGGTATGAGGGCCTCTCACTGTTGTGGCCTCTCCCGTTGTGGAGCACAGGCTCCGGAAGCACAGGCTCAGCGGCCATGGCTCACGGGCCCAACCGCTCTGTGGCATGTGGGATCTTCCCGGACCGGGGCACGAACCCGTGTCCCCTGCATCGGCAGGCGGACTCTCAACCACTGTGCCACCAGGGAAGCCCCCTCATAATCTCTTGATGAGATTACAATAACAGCCTTCTAACACAGCGGTCCCCAACCTTTTTGCCACCAGGGACCAGTTTCGTGGAAGACAACTTTTCCACGGTCGGGGTTTGGGGAGGGATGGTTCAGGCTGTAATGAGAGCGATGGGGAGCGGGAGATGAAGCTTTGTTGGCTCGCCTGCCGCTCACCTCCTGCTGTGCGGCTCGGTTCCTAACAGGCCTTGGACCGCTATCCTTCCGAGGCCCGGGGGTTGGGGACCCCTGTTCTAACAGTTTTCTCTGCATGAATTTAAAGTTACCTTATCTCTGCGGCTGGGTATTGATCCAGTTTTTCAGTTTTTCCCTTAGTTGTTGACCCTGGGGCTGGACAATGCATGTGTGATATGTCTGCTCAGTGGGTTTCTGGGCACTATCTCAATTCCTTAATTTTATTTGCAAGCTTCGATCAGTTTACTTTTTCAAAGAGATACATAAGAGTAAAATATTCAGTGAACCTCTTAGTTTTTAATAGTGTTTGACAGTATTTGATTGTGAAGCTGAAAAGAAATAGTTAAAAACAGTTACACAATTACCAGTGAAATTTACTTTTCCATGTTATTTTTCCCTCTAATTATCTGGATGCAGAAAAGAAGTATCATCTTCTAGGTAATGTTTAACTGATGCATATGGGTGGTGTTTGCCTATAAGTTCATAGTGGCTTTTGGTTGGGTAGAGCTGATAAAAATGTGAATAAACTGACAGTTTTTTGTTTTAACTGATAAGTGTTTGAAAGCCATTTGTAAATGTAATTCTGTATAAACTCTTCTAAAAATTGGTACTCATAGAAATCTTGTCCTTAGCCAGGTCATTTGTAATTTGTTTCCTGAAGAGTGATGATTGCATTTATGTTATCAGCCTCATATGGACTTAGTCTGAGGTTGTTTATTTACTCATAAAATGATTGGATATATTGTAAGAACAAAGCTTCTTGGACAACTGTCTCTCCTGCAATTCTCAAATACATTGCATAATTCAAACCATGTAAATGTATGCAAAATGCTTCAAGTTTGATTTTCAGATGATAAATTGAATGCAGGTGTTCATTGTTTACCTCATTGTAAGATAGCCTATTTTGTTTCTACTTGAAATATTCTGAGTATGGTTCTATAACTGCAGAGTGAGAAACCTGTGCATGCATGCCTTTGATTTAGTTTTTCTCTAATGTGTATATTCTTTGTTGGGCAAACTTCCCAGGCTGCTTTGCAGAACTAATACTGTGAGTGATGTTAAAGCTGGAAAAATAGATATGTAATCGGATTATTTGTAACCATGGACCATTATATGATTACCATAAAACAATAGTTCCTCACTTTTTTTGTGTTATAAAAGCTCTGACACTTGTAGAATCCCTTCCCAGAAAAATAACTGCATTATACACACAATATTATTTTCAGAGGTTTTTCCAGTCCCTCTGAGTCCTATTCACTCACCTCATGTTAAGAACTCTGCTACATTTTAATGTGTTGTTTATGGGAATATAAACTGAAGCCACCTTTGTGGATGACAATTTGGAATTACTTACCTGTTTCTGGGTAAAGATAACCAACTGAACATGTATCTAGTTTTGTTCACTACTCAAACCTCACTAAATCCACTTAGCAAGGGATTAAAACCAACATGAACCCACAGAAATAAGGAGAATGAGAGGTGGTGATGGCAAACAAATAAATAACCAGAAAACAGGTGAATAAGTAGTAACTGATGCAGTCGATTTGAGAAGGCTGAATTATAAGAGAGTTGTAGGGAAAGCTAAGAAGTAAAATTGACTACAATAGAATTCCCCAAAAGTTCAGGTAGCACCAGATACTCCTAGAACTGAGTGAAGGGGGACAAAATAAGGAGGCTTTGCCAGAACATATTTTAAAAATAGTCTGATCTCTAAATCACCTTCTCTACTCTATGATTCCCCCCCCCACCACCACCACCACAGAGACAGGTGGGGGTGGAATCCTTCCTCCATCTGGAGAGAACACTGGGTGCAGTTGAGGGAAGGAGTGCCTTGCCCCAAACGGTGACTAACAGACCATGTGCACATTGCCTGCCCAATGTGAGAAGCCCATGGTCTCTTCTCCCACTCAGCAGCCAACATCCTGGCGGCTTGGCTTTCTGTCTTGGCTGGAGATTGGAAGTGTTTTATTTATTTATTTATTTTTGTGGTACGCGGGCCTCTCACTGCCGTGGCCTCTCCCGTTGCGGAGCACAGGTTCTGGACGCACAGGCTCAGCGGCCATGGCTCACGGGCCCAGCCGCTGCGCGGCATGTGGGATCTTCCCGAACCGGGGCATGAACCCGTGTCCCCTGCATCGGCAGGCGGACTCTCAACCACCGTGCCACCAGGGAAGCCCGGAAGTGTTTTATTTGAGTAATATGTCTAGTCGAAGAAGACAGACCTAAGAGTACTAACCTCAGAGGTTCCCCATCTCCGTATAGTGAAGCTCACCGTTCACAAACCCCACCCCTGCACTCATTGCTTAATAGCTTTTTAATCTTCCACTCTTAAATATAAGCTGACAAGTTTACCATCCCACGTGAAGAATGCACTTTACTGTGGAAGATAGAGACCAAAACAAACACAAAAGCCTAATATGAGGAAGCAGTGAATATGTAGAAAAAGGAAAACTTTTTTTTTTTTTTTTTTTGCGATACGCGGGCCTCTCACTGTTGTGGCCTCTCCCGTTGTGGAGCACAGGCTCCGGACGCGCAGGCTCAGCGGCCATGGCTCACGGGCCCAGCCGCTCCGCGGCATGTGGGATCTTCCCGAACCGGGGCACGAACCCGTGTCCCCTGCATCGGCAGGCGGACTCTCAACCACTGCGCTGCCAGGGAAGCCCGAGAAAGGAAAACTTTTAAAAATATCATTACAGAGATAAAAGTTCATTGCCAACATGAATTAAGATCAGAATGCTCAAAAAAAAAAAAAAGTTCAGAGGATAAAAAAGATCTGGGGTTAAAAATAAATCTGAGGAACTTCCCCATAAAGGATAAAAAGATGGCATATAGGAAAGAAAAGAAAATTAGAAGTCCAATCAAATAAAATCAATATTCAGTAACAAAACTTTCTGAAAGAGAAAATTGAGAGAAGGAAATATCAAAGAAATAATGCAGCAAAAAGTGTTTTTAAAACTTACCTCTTATATTCCCTTTCTCAGAAAGCTATTAGAGGATGTGTTCCACAGAAAGGACAGTGTCATTCAAAAAGATTACATGGGATATTGGAGATTCATGATAGGAGAAAGATGAAGAGTATCCCCAGGATCATGGTATAGGGCATTCTCAGGATGATAGCTGTGTGTCACTGTCAGAGGACAACAACCAGTCCATGTTGAAAAAGGTCAGAAGACTTCAAAAGTGACTTCTTCAGGGATATAAAGTTGGTGAAATGCCTTATGTGTGTGAATATCTTGAGAGTAGATCTAGACAAATAGCTGTTTGCTGTTGAATGAGTCATAAGTATGTAGAAAACCAAACACTTGAAACAAAAGAGAAGTTCTAATTCCAGGAAAAACAAAGACTTGTGCAGGAAAGGAATTATAATATATAACCTAGCTATGAGTAATGTTTACATAGTCAGTAATGTAGACACACATTGATTTAACCAAAATTAGGATATTGAAGGCATGGGGAATGGGAATTGTTGGTGTGTATTGTGGTGATGTTGGGAGGAGAGAAGACAAAGTTCTTCCATATATGATGGCCAACTCAGAAAATAAAGAGGCAGCATTACAAGTATGTTATTTAGAGAGATGATGTGACGGTAAACTATTTAATTGCAATTGCTCAGGCCTGACAGTGTTCTGCTTTTGTACCCTTACTATGGCCTCCCGGTAAGTGAAGTATATTTCTCTGCTCCTTGATTCTGGATTTGGTCTCTTAACTTGCTTTGGGATTTTAGCAGATGTGATATAGGCAGAGGCGTAAATGTGCTTGTGCTGTTGGGCTTGCCCTTTGGTGCATCTGTTGCCTTAAGGAAGGCATACTCTCGTGGCTGCCCCTCCATGGTGGCCTGCAGTGTGAGACCCACAGATCAGAACTGCCACAGCCAACCTACAGTCCTGCAGCTTTAGAGCACAGTCATCTCGGCTGTCCCACAGCTGTTCATGAGAAAGAAGTGTATTGCTATGTGCCACTGAGATCATATGTACATTTGTTACTCACTGATAGTTGACTGCTACACATGGAAATGAATGTTAGAAGAGTCAATTGAAAGAAGGAAAAATGATCGCCTCTGGAGAAGACAAAGTAGGGTGAAGGGGGTGAGGTTGACTTTTTCATAACAAATCTTATAGAGATATTTGGTTCTTTGAACTATGTAGCTTGATAACTGAAATGTATGAACTAAAAATTTAGAAAATAGAATAGATGACATGATTTTGTAGTTGGAGTTTATAAAGGAAATCTAGCGGATGGACAAGAGATCAAAGCAGTTGGGGTGCTAGTAATGACATTTTTCATGCCTTCCACCATAGTCTCTTGGTTGATGAAGGGCAGTCTAAGAAAGCGAACATTTCCTAATCAAGAGCAAATAGAGGTTTTATAGGATTGGATGCCTCATTCAGGGAAAAGGGCAACTTCATTGTGAGAGGAGAGTAAGAGAAATGATGGTTAGATCTTCCAGTCAGACTGGATTATGGAATGAAAAGTTTCAGAGGGGTCACAGATAAAGGTAAACATCAAGTTCCCCAAAACAGAAATTAGTTGTTCAAGTGAAGATAAATGTCAAGGAAATGGCTAGAGTATTTAAAGTTTGTGCACATGGACCTTGAATTCAGCTAGTATAATGTCAGTAATTGGAGTAAAAAGGAAGACTGATCCCATGTGCCTGAAACTGCAGAGCCTATGAAGTAGTGAGAGATGATAGTGTTATGAAGGTTGGAACATTGTCCAGATGGCCCGCATTTTGGAAGGAAAGAGTGTTTTGCATGGAAGAAGAGCAGTAGGGATCTGGAATGTTAATCCTGCCTTCGTACCCTGCCTTTGAACCACTTACTAGTGATGGTTGGGAAAAGCAGTAGAAACCAGTTGAGGATGCTGGTGAGCAATAGGTATTCCTTCAAATATAGGAGGTGAAGAGCCTATTAGGTAATGAGTTGGAGTGAACTGAAGCATAACAGAGGATGGTACAGGAGAAAGGGCTGGGCAGGAGGTTAACTATAGGGTGATGGTCCACGGAGACTGACCGAACAGTGTGAGAGGTGTATCATAAACTATTTATTTGATGTTAGTCACTTAACCGCTATGTAGAGAAGACAGGAAAACAATATACACATAACAAAAAAGCTTCAACTGGGCTTCCCTTGTGGCGCAGTGGTTGAGAGTCCGCCTGCCGATGCAGGGGACACAGGTTCGTGCCCCGGTCTGGGAAGGTCCCACATGTTGTGGAGTGGCTGGGCCCGTGAGCCATGGCCGCTGAGCCTGTGCATCCGGAGCCTGTGCTCCACAACGGGAGAGGTCACAACAGTGAGAGGCCCGCGTACCAAAAAAAAAAAAAAAAGAAAAAAATTAATTAAAAAAAAAGTAACTTCAACTATGTGTGATTTACAGAACAAATCAAAACGGGAAGAGAATATCCATGTTTGTAATGGTCAAAATTGAGAATAATATACTTTAAAACTTTGTTCATCTTCTACCTTTATTCTTCCAATTTCACTGCTAATTTTTCTTCCATTTTTCTTAATGCAAACTAGGTGTAAGGGAAAGTAGAAGGAGAAGGTTGTACACATTTTCAGAGCTACCCACACTACAGAGAAAATAGAACTCTACACAACCATTAGATATTACTGAATAGCTTCTGGCAGCTTTTTTTTTTTTTTTTTTTTTTGTGGTACGCGTGCCTCTCACTGTTGTGGCCTCTCCCGTTACGGAGCACAGGCTCCGGACGCGCAGGCTCAGCGGCCATGGCTCACGGGCCCAGCCGCTCCGCGGCATGTGGGATCTTCCCGGACCGGGGCACGAACCCGTGTCGTCTGCATCGGCAGGCGGACTCTCAACCACTGTGCCACCAGGGAAGCCCTGTTTGTCTGTTCTTTAATTCTCGGTCTTCGTTAAACATTTCTTGCATCTTCTTGATCTTTGACTCCATTATTTTTCCGAGGTCCTGGATCATCTTCACTATCATTCTGAATTTTTTTTCTGGAAGGTTGCCTATCTCCACTTTATTTAGTTGTTTTTTTGGGGTTTTATTTTGTTCCTTCATCTGGTACATAGCCATCTGCCTTTTCATCTTGTCTGTCTTTCTGTGAATGTGGTTTTTGTTCCACAGGCTGCAGGATTGTAGTTCTTCTTGCTTCTGCTGTCTGCCCTCTGGTGGATGAGGCTATCTAAGAGGCTTGTGTAAGTTTCCTTGGCAGGCGGTTTCTTAACCAATGTACCAGCAGGGAAGTCCCTGATTTTTTTTTTTTTTTTTTTTTTTTAACATATTGGACTTTGTGGTTGAGTCATCTATTATCTTTTTCTGTTTTCCACCCTTCTAACTATTATCCTCTTAAATATTATCCTTATTTTATGAGTATAGACACTGTTATTCTGGGGTTATTAAGTCTTTATTAACTGTATAGTTTCTAGCTCCTACGAAATACTTTACTTTTTGCCTTTTTCACCTTATCTTTCATTTTAGTTTTACCTTGGGTTTCAGTTAAATCTGGGTTTTTTGCTCATGTGTGTATGTTGGAGACTGGTTGGACTTGTGGATTTTATAAGTGGGCCTGTTGATTGTGAGGTTCACTGTAAGGTGACTGGGGTTGGCAGTGTCTGTGGGGACCTCTGACAATAGTGTGCTAAGGGCTTCTGCCTGAGGAGAACATTGTTAACACTATTTTGGGCTCCAAGTTTAGGGAGGCAGAGGGTTCTCCACACCTATGTATTTGTGTGTTTTTCATGTGATCAGTGATAGCACTATGGCCCCCATGCTGGATAATGTCGATACTTTGTGTAGTTACACATTAATTAACTTACTTGATTAAAACCTACCATCTTGCTGGGTGATTTATTTTTGTTCCTTTTCTTTCTTTCTGCCTGCCTTTGTATTAATTTCTCATTTTATGATTCCCTCTTATCACTATTGACTTCTTACTCTAAAACATTTGTTCAGTGATTACCTTGAGTTTAAACTCACAGTCACTTTGAAATACTGTTACACCTCTTCATGAGCACCCAGTAACAGGTTGCTGAAGAAGACGCTGCGGGTGGGTATACACTCCTGTTGCGGCTGTGATTCCCAGAGGCTCTACATTCTCCTAGTTTCCTCCACTCAGTGTTTGACAGTTCGTTGGAATTTTTAGGTGATTGCTTCTTACCTGCCTGTATGGCACTCGCTCCCTTTTGGGGGGAGGCATGCCTTTTCTTAGATTTAGGGGTACTTGGTCATCCTGTGACCTCAGCTCTGATGTTTTGAGGAAAAGTTCTGCTTTTGGAGTTAGTCTGCTTTTTTCTTTTGTTCTGAAATGAGCATCATTGTCAGCTTTCTGTATCCTAGGCAGAAGTGGAAATCGTCATCCATGTTCTTAAGAAACACATTCAGAATTTAATTAGTCATTAAGCATGCTTTTTTTTTTGAGGTAACTGTAGAAGCAAGGTTTAATGCAAAAAAAATTACCAAAAACCCTGTAAATAGTTGTAATATTAATCTATACAGTGAATAACAGCTTCAGACTATTTCTGCCAGGATGGCTCAGTATCTGTTTCTAGTATATATTTCATAAGTACCTGATCCATCATTTTCCTTATTTCCTGTTGGCTCTGTTGATTGGAATCCTGAAGACTTCATGCAGTTTGTAAGCTGTTGCCATGTTGGCTGGTACATCACGTGAGTGGCAGGAGCACAGCATCAAGTAATTCTCATCCCTGAGATACAAAGGAAGTAGCTGTTCCTGTGGGTTCCTCTTAGTATGCACTTTGTGAGCGCTTTTAAGGCTGTCCATGCATGTGTTCAATATCTTGCATCTGGAAAGAGGCAGGAAAAGGGTTATTGCTAGTCATCTCTGGGATTTAACAGTGTGTTAGGAGAGAACTCTTTTTTTTACTGTAGGTTGGTCTCACTTGCATACTACTAGATGAGCCTGTGCAGACGTTGAAAGTAGAATGTAGAGGTTTACCAAAACTTAATGTATTTGAATGTAACAACTGCTGATAATACTATATTAGAGATGAAAATGTTTAATAAATGTCATGTTAGGTAGTATATCAGTATAGAAAGTTTAAGCTGAGACTGTTCTGATTAATTTGGGACTCTGGGTATACTTGATGGTTATATTTTCTTGTACATTAACTTCATAAATCATTAAAATTTGGCATTTTGTAATCTCAAGTACAATAAAGATTGGCAAAGGGTGCTAAATGTCATATTCGTATTTGTTGTCTTCCTGCAGTCTGTCTTATACGGATATGCTCTTTGTAAAATGCAAATCCAGCAGATGTCTGCAACGTCTATATCTTTGTTTGGCACTTTTTGCCTGAAGGGTTTCCCTATGCTTGAGTTTCACTCAGTCTTTGGAATGAGATCAGAGACCGTTTCCTCTGATGGGCCTTCCCTGATACCCTCATGTAGAATTAAGTATTTTATCTCCTGGTCTACTTATAAATATTCCTCTATTGCTCCATATCACAGTCTGTTATAAAATATTTGGTATAGATCAACCTCCTTTTCTAGACTTGAGTTCCTTGAGGCCACAAAACATGTTTCATTTGTCTTTTTATTCTGGTCCTTAATACAAACCTTGGACTTGATAGGTACTTAGTGACTGTTACTCAGCTGAATTATATTGTGTTGGTCATTTTTGATGGTTCTGCTTAAAATGCTAAAAAATGTTACTTATATTTTACTAAAATCTAATGGGCGTTTAAATTTTTTCTCATAATGAAAGACTGAAATATTGCCATGTTCAGAATCAAAATATATCCTCTAAAAAGGATATATTGATATTTAAAATACCAATTAATAAGAAAGCGGTATAAATATGAGATAAGGGGTTGGAGTTTTATGGATACCTATATTTGTTAAATCAAGTCTGATACGGTAATCCTTGGTCGTACCTTGAGGCATTTCACAAATGTGTTTGGAAATGTAGTTTTTGAGCAAAGGAAATGAAGTATTATATTTATTTGACACATGAGACTATTCAGGAAGTTAAAAACTCTTCTGATTGCAACATTCCTGTTTTCTATTTGTTTCATTTGGCTTTTAGGGCATGGGGAAGATTAATGTACCTGATTAATCAGTAGCTAATTAAAGAGTTTGCAAGTTTTCTGGGCTCTTTTCCATGTACAGTTGATTATGAAATTAAAAGATTAGTTTATTTAAAATTATATTTCAACTTGTTAATTCTTTTTTCTTCCTACACAGTGTAGTGACTATGACCTGGAATTTGGAACTGAGTGTTTGCATTTGGCTCTAAAATACTGTCACATCAAAGCCAAACTTATAGAAGGATCTCCTGACCTCTGGAAGGTAAGGGAGTTGGTACTTAGCTCTGTTTTGGTGTGTCATTCCTGAAGACGTATTGTCTACAAGTACAGACAATTTCCAGGTGCTTTAGAAGATAGAGAAGTATAAAAATATTTGGTTTCATATTGAAACAGTATTTCCAGGAATAAAGGTGTGTGTGTATATGCATACATAAAAGGTGTTGAGTCTCACTAGGTTTTCTGAACCATCAAATATGGTATCATTTCTATTGCTCGGTTGCAAGAAAACTCACGCTGGGATAATTTATTCAAACAAATTCCATTTTAGCCAATAAGATTCTTTTATTCACAATTTTTGTGTGTGTTCTTTACATATAATCTTTTACTCTGTAGCCTTACCTTCAACTGGATTGAGAGTGCAACTCTGCTTTCCAAAATAACAACGTTTCCTCACAGGCCTTGGGGTGGTAGCTCCAACTTAACTGGGTTGAAACACATATCTGCCAGTTCTGACCCAGTGGGGTTGGTGGCTAGAACCACTCACCTCCTCCTAAGAGGAACTGTGCTCTTTCCTGTGGTAAGGTTTGACTGCCTTTATGGCAAACTTCTTTCTTTAGGAGGAATGAAGTGGTTGTTGCACGATCATAGTTCAGCTTCCTGTTGCAGCAGGAGTGCTTTACAGCGTGACTCTCCTGTGTTTGATTGGGTAGAAATAGGTTGAATTGAGCAGTGTATTCTGAAATAGAATTGTAGGGTCATATCATAGTTTTGAATAAGTATTGCTGCTTTTGAAATGTTGGATGAAATCTTTATAAAGCATCCCTCTAAATCTGGTTAGAAAACATTCATCCTAATTCTGAGATTATATGAATCTAAAAGCATACTTCCTCGTTGACATAAAAAGAAAACAAAAAGCCCTATGTGTTGATTAGGTATTTTGTAAGTCACGTGGTGGGCCTTGCTGCATGCTAAGATTTTCTCATACATACTTAAATTGTTCTAAGATTACAAAATATTGATATGCCTGAATTATTGCCTGGTAGAGTAAATTAATGCAGTCTTATTGCTCTTTTAAGAGTATCCAAATATCATCAACCTAGAAGGCAAACCTTTTATTCATTTTGTTTCTCCTTTTCTATATATGGCTCAGATGGTGATATACATATCAATTGGGAGGATTTTGATAGTAACCAATTAGGTATTTTGTTAAAGATCCTGACCCATGTCACCATAGACCTGCTTGACTTAATTTGCAGACTATGTTGAAAAAAAAAAAAAAGTAAAAATTCAAGACATTTTATTGCTACTAACATGTCAGCACTCTTTGGCCTCATTGCTGATGTTTTAGGCTGTGTGAGTATCTACTTCTTGTGGGTATTCTGAGCCTTCTTTAAACTTGTAAAGTACCCTCAGGTCTGCAGGTGAAAGGATAGCAGCACACTGCTCTTCTTTGAATTTTACACTCTGTGTTACACAAATGTATTTCAGTATTTTTGAGTGAAATCTCACATTGCAGTGCTTCCACCCGCAATACAGTATCACGGTTTTAGTCCTTACATCTTGGCGCTCTGCTTCCCTTTTATGTGCGACAAATGTCAGGGCACTGAACTGTGGTTGGCCTTTCCAAGTGCTTCTATTCATTGTCCTCCTGAGTCATTTCATAATGCTGTTGCGGATTGAACTGCATCCCGCCACAGAAGATATGTTCAAGTCCTAGCCCCTGGCACTTGGGAATAAACACTCTTGTTTGAAAAGAGGGTTTGCAGATATAATCAAGTTAAGATGAGGTCAGGTTGGTAAAGAAGAGTCCCTAAATCGGATCTGTAAGAATAGGAGAAAAGATTCACATACAGATAGGTGGAGAATGCCAACGACAATAGAGATAGAAATTGGAGTGATGCATCGACAAGTAAAGGAAAGTGAGGGGTCGCTGGCAACCCCAGGAGACTAGGAAGAGGTGGGGAAGGATTCTTCTCTAAAGCCTTCGGAGTGGGCAGTGGCCCTGCTGATACCTGGATTTCACACTTCTAGCCTCCAGTACGGTGAGAGGATATGTTCCTTTTTGAAGATGTCCAGTTTGTGGTACATTGTTATGTCAGCCCTAGGAAACTAATACACGTGCCAAAGGGTGATATCCTGTTAGGCCCAGAGGGATCATTTTCATAGTATCACTTTCCGAACTGGGCCGGAGTGGGGAAGCCCTGCTCTTAGAATGTTTGAATAATGATGTGCCTTACCAGGGTCTTGGATGCTAAAAGGGCATGTAATGCAGTGAATTGGGCAAAAAGTCTTTCAAATTGCAGTTTTGAGGTCTTTTTAAGGTGTCAAATTTCTTCTGTGATTGAGGGGAAGTTATTTTGAGTGCAAATGATGTAGTTGTTTCAGGTTCCCTGTTTCCCTCTTCTGCCTCCTGTCTCATCATCCTCTACCTTTAAAAAATATTTTTGATATTTACTGGCTGTTCGTTTAGCCCTATTTAGCTTTTTGATGATACTGCATGAGTTGTCTTTAGCATAAGCTTTTAGCTTAATTTTATGGTTTTATTTTGCATGGATAAAGAGTATTACCATTGCTGTTTAAACCAAAGCAATGGAATCTGCATATTGAAATAAGTGTTCTAATTCAATACTAATTCCAACAATGCTACAACTTTTTACAACTCAGAGTTGAAAGAAGATTTAGTACAATTATGCTAAAACTGGCATTGAACTTGGGTGGCAGGCCAAATGCCTGGAACATGATTCAGAAATCTGACACAGTGGGCTTCCTTGGTGGCGCAGTGGTTGAGAGTCCGCCTGCCGATGCAGGGGACACGGGTTTGTGCCCCGGTTCGGGAAGATCCCACATGCCGCGGAGCGGCTAGGCCCGTGGGCCATGGCCGCTGAGCCTGCGCGTCCGGAGCCTGTGCTCCGCAACGGGAGAGGCCACAACAGTGAGAGGCCCGCGTACCGAAAAAAAAAAAAAAAGAAAAAAAAAAGAAATCTGACACAGTGAAGAGTGCACAGTGAAGAGAGTGCACATTTCAAGAGAATTTTCACTACCACAGAACAATAAGGCAAAGGAGGATTCTGAAATACAGAGCCAGGACACCTTCCCCTACCCCTCAGAAAGTGAGGGAGTTCACCCCTGGTGCTGGGAAGAATGACTAGAAATTTCTCATGACCACATGTAGGACTGTTATTTCATCTGCTGCCAGAAATCCCAGGAGGACTATTTTATATTTTACATACTTTAAAATTTTTATTTATTTATTTATTTTATTATTATTATTATTATTTTTTGCGGTACGCTGGCCTCTCACCCGTTGTGGCCTCTCTCGTTGTGGAGCACAGGCTCCGGACGCGCAGGCTCAGCGGCCATGGCTCACGGGCTCAGCCGTTCCGTGGCATGTGGGATCCTCCCGGACCGGGGCACGAACCCGTGTCCCCTGCATTGGCAGACTGATTCTCAACCACTGCGCCACCAGGGAAGCACCATACTTTTTGGAAAAAATAGAAGTAAATGCAAAAAGTCAGCATTTACGGTTGAGGCCAGCCTTCCTGCAGTAGCTCCTCTGGGTTTAGAGGAAACATCAGTTTTTTCAGATCACCATGCAGGGTAGAGGACATCCTTGAGAATGAGCAAAACCCCCTTCTTCTCCCTCCTTTCCCCTCCCTAAGAGCGACCAACCACAGAAGAATACAGGACCGACTCCTGAGAATAGGGGTTGGCTCTGAAGCTCTGCCTGAGTGGTTGTGCCTAGCCAGCCCTTACTGAACATACTCTTATTTTAGTGAAATTTCATCTAGTCTATATGAGGAGACTAGATTTAGTCTCCATTCCTTTAATTTATAGTTGTACCATATTTTTGTCCCAATATAAAGAGTTGGTCACTTACTATACTACACAGACCTAATTGAACAAACTTCTTGTTTCTAAGTGTTAAAACAGTCTTCAAGGCATAAAAGATTCATAATTTATTGAAGAAATTTAACTATTCCATTGTCTGAAAATGCTTCTTTAGAAGACGTTGATGTGTCATCACAACATTATTGGAATGACTGACTTTTGAGGATTTCTTTTGATGGGAATTACTTGTTTTAGATTCACGTGTTCTAGCATCTTTGTTAAAAACAAAAGAAAATAGTCTCACTTTTTTCTTTTTAACCTCAAAGATACAATGTGGGGCTTCCCTGGTGGCGCAGTGGTTGAGAGTCCGCCTGCGGATGCAGGGGATGCGGGTTCATGCCCCAGTCCGGGAAGATCCCACATGCCACGGAGGGCTGGGCCCGTGAGCCATGGCCGCTGAGCCTGCGCGTCCGGAGCCTGTGCTCCACAACGGGAGAGGCCACAACAGTGAGAGGCCCGCGTACCGCAAAAAAAAAAAAAAACAACAAAAAAAACCAATGTGGTGAAATTGTGTCTTTTCAGAGGTTTTCATCTAGTTATCCAGTCTAGAGGAAAGAACATTTTCTAGATAGACATAATTGATGAACTGGAAATCAATATAATATCCCCATCCAAATCTAAATTTGTATCTGTCTTCGAAATTTAAGATTTTCTGGCTTTATTCTAACTATTGGAGTACATACTTATTTTCTTATGAGGTGAAAGATGGAAGAACATTAAGTGTAGTCTGATTTATGTAAGATGGTGGCCAAGTGGACTTGGCTCTGAGAAGTCTCTTTAATATACCATATTGTCAACACGGAGCAAGACAGAGCAGGTACCATAGTGTCCTGTGGAGCTCACCTTGAGGTAGCTGAGAGTGCTCTGGCCTAGGAGTTAAAGGCAACTATCTCTGTGGCTCTCAGTTTCAGGTTTCTCTTCCACTGAACATAAATATTTTTAAAGCTAAATACTTAGATGAAATACTGCACAGAAGCACAGTGAAACAAAACAGGCAAAAACTGAGCTAAACTAGGTGAGTAGCAGATGTGGGGCTCTGAGCGTCAGCTGTGCAGAGCTTCCACACTGGTCTTCCGGTGGCCCCTGAGCTCCGAGGAGCACAGTGTGAAAACCAGTGAATCAGAGGATTGAGGCTCTTCTATCACTAGGGCTGATGTTTTTTTTTTTTTTAAGTAACTGTTTTCCGTACTGAGGTATTATGCAAGGTCAAAGAAAACCTGCAGATCATGCTTACAGAAGAAAATCAATCTCAAAACTGATTATTAAACTTTTCATAAAATTAAAAATAAGGAAAGGACACTCCATATTACTGTAAAAGCTTGGTAGAAAGAGTCATCAATTCAGAATTAAAACATTTTCAGTCCTCTTCCCTTTGAAATATGGCAGCTGTTTTATTTAGAAAAACAGAAGGCTGTTTTTCAACACAGTACTTTATACGTTTGTCAGAAATAGTTTGTAGTTTATTTTCCTTAAATCAGTGTTTGTTGAGAAGTATAGTTGAGGTTTTCGATAAGGCTTTATGAAGAAAATATTAAATAAACATCAAAAACTTTAATCTGTGTATAGTATGTATCCACAGCCAACAAGAAAATGTAGGCAAAACGATGAATTTTAGGGGAGTTCCCTGGCGGTCCAGCGGTTGGGACTCTGCGCTTTCACTGCAGAGGGCACAATTCACATTTTGATGTCTTTCTTGCTTATACAATTACTTATTTAATATTAGTGTAGAAAGGACCTTTAGGTAATAATTCATGTATTTTATTCATAAGACTGATTCCAATGCAAAAATGTTGTCTTGCAAATATGCTAGAAAAATCATTTTAGTATTTGAGACCAAGTTTTTTTCATTAAAAAAACCCATTGTTAAGATAGATTTATTTGGAAAAAAGAATAAGGTACTTTCACAATTATTCTATTTAAATTTGGAATGCGGTTTTATCTCTCAAAGAAAGCAGGAAGGAATAAAAAATCAGGTATGGTAATTAGGCATCTTCCTGTTAATTTCTGATTTGAGTTTACCTTACATAGCAGACAGTTATAGGAAAAAAAGGCTTTTCTCACTTAAATTGCAAATATTGAGTGATGATTTCAGATATCTAGTTAACTTTGGGTTTTCATGGAAACAAATGTGTTTTTTTAATATTTAATATTAATATTTAATACCACGAGAGGTAGCTGTGTCCCCATTGCCTGTCCGAACGCCGGGGGTTAGAAGGTGTTCAGAGGCATTTAAAAGAAAGAGTGGATGTAACTGACATGACTGGAGGCCTCTACCACAGGTGCGTGTGTGGGTTTGTGTTGTGGGAGCCCTGATTTTCCAGCCTTTTCTATTGCCCCCGAAGCCCCCATGGGGCTCTGCTCTAGGCCTTGAGGGTCTCTGCTTCCTGTCTGTCTTGAGCTCCGCAGCCTTGTCTTGTCTTTATTTGGTAAAATAAATATATATTTATTTATTTATGGCTGCGTTGGGTCTTCGTTGCTGTGCGTGGGCTTTCTCCAGTTGCCGAGGGCGGGGGCTACTCTTCCTTGCGGTGCTTGGGCTTCTCATTGCAGTGGCTTCTTTTTTTGCGGAGCACGGGCTTCAGTACTTGTGGCTTGCGGACTTAGTTGCCCCGTGGCATGTGGGAACTTCCCGGACCAGGGCTCAAAACCGTGTCCCCTGCATTGGCAGGTGGATTCCCATTGGCAGGCAGATTCCCAACCACTGTGCTACCAGGGAAGCCCGAAACAAATGTGTTTTATTCAATTCTTATAAAAGAAATTTATCCTCTAAAATGTTGTTTCTGCAGGTTGAGTTTTGCTCACTGTTTTCATTGCTCTATTCCAGTCCTTAGAACAGGATGTACAACATGGTAGTTATTTGATAAATATTTATTGAATGAGTGAATGAGATCAATACATTCTTTAATTTGGTAAAATGCATAGTCTGAAGCTTTAAGTGTCTGTTTTCTATTTATTTCCCCAGATAAGAGAACTGCATTTTGGGTCAGTAACTATAGTACTAGTTTTGGTTCACATGTGCTTGTTTTAGACATAATTTAACAATGTCATATTTGATTTTAATAGATTGGTTGAGTGCTTGAGGAAATTTCCATCTGTCTTACAGGTTAGCTGCTACATTAGTTCTGGATTGTAAGGTATAGTTTTGGACCAGGGTTACCTGCCAGGATACAGGCATAGCAGGGAAACCTATTTTGGGTAGAAGTGCCCTGAGCCACTTACCTGAACAAAGTTTCTGTACAAGTTTAGTTAGGATATAATCTGGAGGAAAATAGTCCAAATTATAGACATGGAAGGGTATTAATTAGTGAGTATTTCTCAAAGTGGGTTTTTAGACCATTTGCATCATAATCATCTGAACGATAAGCTCCTAAGACCTTATAGTACTTATTAACATATTTGATTATTTACTATGTTCTTCAGTTCTGTGATGTAGGAAAAGTGATTCTGCAGTGCCATGCACTTGACATGTTCTGTACCTGAGCTCACTGGATGTACTCTGGGAACTATCTGCTATAGGACCATGCAGGGTATATTACAAGGAATAGGTTATTGCAAGGAGGCTGTATGTTCTTAAGCAAAGATCATGATTGTTCTTATATACATGGTGGTACCCTCCAGGCTCTTTCAATCAGTTATGTATTAATAAAAATCTTAAAAAGGTGAACCTTATCTGGAAGTATACAGATAAACTCAATTCAGAATGAAGACCCTCAATGTGAATTGGTCTTTCAGAAGTATCTCATTTCAACTGAAAATGCAATTTGGTAATTTTTTTTAATATATACTTTTCCTTCTTTCCTTCCAACATAAAACCTACTATTAAACAGTAATTCTAATACTTTTATTTAAATGCTACCACATTTTCTTTGATATAATACCTATATTAATAAGACTTTGGTAACCACTGCCACATAACGTCTCAATTTACTTAAAGATTTAAAAACAAATCTTCAACCATTTGTAGAAACAATATATATTTTTTCTGAATAAACTGATGTGTTGTAATTTAAAAATTGTCAGTATTATGTGTTTATAGTTTCTCCAAAATCAAGAATTTCCTTGGGGGCATAATTTTATTGCTTTCACATTCCTTCCTACTCTGTTAAGTCTAATGAAGTTTATCTGTCCTCTAGGTGACCTACAAACGAGATCTGTATGCAGCTGAATCAATTATTAAGGGTATGTTTGGCCTTATGACTGTCAGTTCCTATGTTTCAAAAATGTAAGCCAGTTGAGAATTTCTCATGACATTTTAAAGCCCAGAATTCTCAGAAGTATAAATGCTGTAGGCCACGGAGGTCTGTGAGTTGTTTGTTTGAGAAATAATTACATATATTTTGTTTCCTGCTTTGAAGTATCACTTATTATGATTTATGTAACATTGGTTTTAGCTTTTATAAAGGAAATACTTTATTAATTTGAGAAACGTAGGTGACATTGACACTATTAGAAGTGAAAACTGATATTTTAATTTATAAATATATTATATTTTGTTTTTATTTATTCAGAGGACTGTCTACCCCCTCCCAACACTGCCGTATCAGTACATTAGACAGCATCTTTTGCATGAGAAAAAAAATTTTCTGAAATAGAGAAATTGGGCTGAATGATTTTTAATTCCTTTTAGTTCTGACAATGACTGCAATTTTGTTTTGTAATTTTAGATATTATATATGTAATAACCCCTTTCTCATTCTTTTCATCTCTGACTCTAAGATCTCAGCTACACAGAAGTACTTTATTTCATAATCAACAAATATGTATTACTGTGCTTGACACCGTGCTAGAAATGTAATGATGATGCACAAGGGACATTCACTCTGTACTTTTGCAACCTCCACAGTTCAAATCACAGTTTCTTAACCTTGGTACTATTGGCATCTTAGGCCAGGTAATTCTTTGCTCTGGGGACTGTTTTGTGCATCCTAAAAGTTGCCTACTCACTAGATACCAGAAGCACTCTTCCCTCCCTCCCCTCCCCTGCTCTGACCATCAAATGTCTCCTGACATCACCACTGTTGTATGTATACATGGTCCTAGCCAAAATCAGAGGGGTCCACCCCCAATGCCTAAGCAAGTGTGGTGCTTTACAATCTATTTGTAATTTACTCCTTCAAAAATATGTTACGGACAGAACGATGTACTCAGATAGTGACTGAGAAGTGACCTTGTAAATTCAGATGTTGATTGAAGTTGAAAGAAATACTGAATGGGAATTGTGAGGGCAACAGTTTTTATTTTATTTTATATCTTATTTCATTTTATTTTATTTTATGGAAAGCCTATTTAACAATCAATTGGCTTCACGTTCAGAAAACTGAAATCTTTTCTCTGTTTATAACATTCTGTATTTGTAGTTTATCCTCATGTTTTTTGTCCTTCAAGAATATTGTGTTTCAAACCATTAACGTACTTTAATATGTGTATCTGTGTATGTAAACAGATCATCTATAGCTATAAATCAAAATGTTGACATATATTTACATATGAGCCAGGCTATGTATAAACATTACTCTGGAGAAGTTGCCTAAACCATGTTGTAGTTGGGTATATTCTCAGCACAAGGAAATTTAAAACTCAGTCTGGTTTCTTTATAAACGCATATCTCCATGACCTAGGTAAAATGGAAGTGAGCCATTTTGTGAAAAGTTGGCAGGTAGTTCAAGTGAGGATGCTACGTATCTCAGTACTTCGCCTATGTATTATCAAGAACAGGCTTCTTATCATGTAAAAGCCTACATTTTAAGTATAATTGCAGGGGGCTTTAGTTTTGGAAATTGTTTGCAGAGAGAAATTGTTTTGTTTAGGTAACATGTTCTAGTATGCTACTTGTCAAGTATTTAAAAAGTATTCTACTTTGATTCTTAGGGAAAGTAATTGGTCTGGATGTAAACAGCTGATTTAGAGAAGAGTCTCCTTATGTTCTTTCAGATTTGCATTTCTATTAACTTCCCAAGAGATTCTGATGTTGCTCATACCCTTTGAGGACCACTGCTGTGGTGCCTTCCTACTCTGTTTGGGTTTCTAGACCAGTAGTGTGGTGATTACCAGAGAACTTGAACACAGAATGTCTGGCCCTGACACGTTAAGTCAGAATCTGCGTTTTAACAAAAACTCTGGCTCATTAGTTTGTACATTAATTTCCAGAAGCATTCTTCTAGGCTACTCTCCAGTCTTTAATAGTTGATGTTTTTTCCTAAATAATAGCTTTTATTGTATTTAGAGCTTCAAGTCTTTCCACTCTGTCAGTTTCAAATGTTTGTTGGCTCAACTGGGATTGCTACCTGCCTCCATGACTTGAACTAATACTGTCTCTGAGGCCTCATAGTAGAAACAATTCCAGGCATAGGAAAAGGGAAACTCTTAGATTTTTAAAAATAAAATTCTAAAATAGAGTATGGTATATAGCAGGCTACCTATCTGAGCTATCTACTCACCTGTTTGCGTTTTCCATGTAAATGTTCAAAGTATTTTTCTAGGCACTTGTATGACACAGCATTCACTGGGTACTTACTTTGTGCCAGGCATTGTTTAAAGCATTTTATATAGATTATCTCTTGCTTCTCCAAGAACTCAATGAGGTAAGTAGTGTGGTTGTTTCTGTATTATAGGATATTCAAGGGTCCTAAGCAAATACTAATCTAAGAAGGATAGAAAATTAATTCTTAATTATAAATTTTTCTACCTTAGTCAGTTTACCTCTTTATATAGCCGTTCTCCCTTTTTTCCTTAAGCAGAGATTATTCAGATTCCCTTCTCTGAAATTCTTGGGCTACATGTGTTTAGGCATTTTGATTACTATGTATTTTCAGAAGCTACTGCTGTTTGTCATACATTATATCACATTACCAGTGGGATTTGGGACGTTACCACATAATGAAACTTACAGTATATGAATATTTATGCTCAATATTTAGAATGACTATAAAGCCCCTAGCCAGTTCAAGCTTAGGACTCATTTTGCCATCAAATTTTTTTTTTAACATCTTTATTGGAGTATAATTGCTTTACAATGGTGTGTTAGTTTATGCTTTATAACAAGGTGAATCAACTATACATATACATATATCCCCATATCTCTTCCCTCTTGCATCTCTCTCCCACCTTCCCTGTCCCACTCCTCTAGGTGGTCACAAAGCACCGAGCTGATCTCCCTGTGCTATGTGTTTGCCATCAAATTTATATATGAAAACAATTTTAAAAACGTTTAAGAACTTTTTGGATTTCAGCATTGACTGTAACTTGGTGTGACCCTCTTTTAGATTTGATTCAGTGAAGGTGGAAAGAATATCTATTCTTTTTTCTATCCTCTGACATTGAGTTGAACCAAATTTATTGGTATTTTTTCTTTAGAATCTAAGGAACATAAATTATGGGAATAGATGGTCTTTCCCTCCCACCTTACCTCTCTACCTGCTTCCAGCACATGCATATTGAGCTCCAGTGTATATATCTATCTTTTTTCTTTCTTAAAATAGAGATGATATAATATTTGAATGTATGCACTTTCGTCAAGGTTTAAAACCAGGACTTGGAGCACATGGCACTCATGCCAGGTACTTTGTATGTTATTTCATTTGTTCTGTATAATGCTGTTAACATAGATATTACTGCTCTGAATTTTGCAAGTGGGAAAACTGAAACTTAGTGAGATTAGGTACTTTCCTCTAGGTCACATAGTAAGAACAGGATCCACAGTTTAATCCCGTTCTCCCTTCACCTTAAGCCTGACTCTATTCTGGGACGTGGCCACTTTGCACTTCTGAGTCATGTCCCTGCTCACATTGACCACTGAAGTGGATACTGGATTCAATCTCTCTCTTTGGTGGGTACAGCAAATGGCTTATAAAATCCAGCCTGCCCAGTTCAGGTTCTGTTGGGTTAAAACCGTGTCTTCAGCTGGGAAGAATGATCACACAATTGATGCTGAAGATGTTATCTCCTAGTGCTGTGCTAAGCACACAGTAGTATTCTAGAGAGTTTGGGAGTGTGGGAAAAGCAGATAGTATTGAAACTGCAGATTTCTAGACAAGACTAGAGAAAGAATAAAAATTAAAATTCAAAATCAGAATAATAGTTTCAAAATGATGGTTTGGGTACTGTTTCTTTCATTTTTAAATTCTGGGAGTTTAACATTCCTCACTGAGCCATAACAGCTTTTCCTCTTCTAGAATGGAACTTGTTTTCTCTGTGGTATGAGTGCTTAGTTTTCTGTAAGTTGTCTTTCCTGTGCTGCTTTATTTACTTCAATACCAGTTATTGCTGGCCAACGTATTATATTCTGATGTAACTATTTTCTTGTTTACTAAGTGTTTTTCAAACTATAAAATATTTCTAGGATAAATGTCCAAACTTGTAAGAGCTTTTCGTATTCCCAGATTGACTTGTCACTGGAACAGCATGTATATTTTAAGGTCCTTCTTAATTTATGTTCAAGTCCGTCTCTTCAGTAGGGGAATTTTGATGTAACTAACTTCAGGCAAGCTTTTGATGCTAAAATCCTCAAGTTATGGTTTATAGCAAGTCTCAAAATCTGACTTTTATTTTATGTTGTTAGATAAGTTTTATTTTTAAGCTTAATTTATTTTACTGTCAGTATATTTACGTGGATTTCCATTTATAGTGAACTGTTCAATAATAGGAAACATGTATATAAGTAGTACTCTCAGATTTCTTTTACAGTCTTTCACACACACAACTTTGAAAAATGTACAGTGAGTCACAAATTTACTCTTATGTAAAACAAAGCATTTTTAATACTCCTTTTTCTGAGGTAGAGAATTGGATTCGGTCATTGTTCTGTAATGTTTAACTCTTTTAGGCTTCGGTGTGTGAAATTTAAAACATAAACTTTTCTAGGGAGTCGTGTGGTTAATTGGTGCAGCAAGACTCTGGGTTGACTGACAGGTTTGTGAAGAGCCACTTAACAAGGAGATACTGTACTTTTGTCACATAAGCTGGTTGAACCCACCCAAGCCTGCTCTGTGGGCTCAGACCTACGCAAACTATTAAAATGGTTACAGCAGTAACATACTTTATCTAGATTTACATGTACCATGCAAACAGTCCCAAACACTTGATTTACTGTGTTGACCATATCATGGCAAAAGGATCAATACTGTATGCTAAAATTTTCTAAGATGGAAATCCCCTAAGGGATTTCTAAATAAAACATTGCATTTATTTTCTACCATCATCCTTGATCACATATTTTAATATTTTTAATTTTCTGGCTGGAGTGTTTTAAAAATAATTGTATTTTGTTCTCTCCTGGTTATGATTGTACAAACCCAAGTAGGCTAGTACTGTAAAAAAGCCTCATGGTACTTATATAAAAATGGAAAAAACAGGTAACATTGATAATCATTTCATTTTTAACTGGCTTTAATTAATATTACTTAAAATAGTTAATATTAATGTTCATATAGAAATTCATGTCTTTCCCCAGTCATTATGTAACGTTTTCCATTTGCTAAGAACTTTATTTTAAAGGAAATTGATTTCTTGGAAATACCGTATCGCCTATTGGTTCAGAACTTTAGACTTTATTCTGAAAATAGATTTTTATTTTCAGCATCATTGATACAGGTGATTTCTTTCAGTGTCAAGTATTTATGCACAGTCAAGCTATAAATCCCCATATGCCTGCTTTTTTGTTTCATACAATTTTTTAAAGGAATTAAATCAGTAAGCAAGCAATTGAATTCTTTTCTGCTTATACATTGAAAGTAGCTGAATATACTTTTCAGTTGTCTCTGACTGAAAGGAATAAAATCAAATCACATGTGGATAAAACTGATTCAGTGTTCCTGAGATTTAGGAAGATTCGTGGTGTTATAGTGTGTATTTTATGCATATGGAGAAACTAATGCCTTTGTTTTTTAGTGATCCTTTAATATCTTCACATAAAATCATAGCATTTTAAGTGCATAGCCTTTTCAAATCTTCTCAAATTGAAAAGGTGAGAAACTTTAAATCAGTTTTCTACATCTGTAGAACTCTAGGTTTTTCTTTTCTGATGAGAAAAACTCATCAGGTTTTTCTTGCTAAATAGCCAGTGATGATGCCATTTTATTTTCAACCATGCTTTTTGGACAATGCAAAGCTAAGATTTACATGGAAACTGTAATTTTTTGATGTGTCTGGCTATTGACGATGATACTTCATTTTCCAAATTTTCACATTAATACCATAACTTGTTTGTAAATACTACACTTTTTGTTCTTCACTCTCTTGAGTAGTCCTGTCATTGTATCTTACGTGACTCTGTATCGACATTTGCATCAAGCTTTAATTAGTGAGAACAGGAAGGCTGCAATATGATTTAATAGCAATTTGTTTTCCTTGGACTCTTACTGGAAAAAAAATGTAAATTAGAAAGTTAAATATTCGGGTCAAGATTAAAGAAAGTGGAGTTCACTTTTTTGTTTAACTTTATAATTTCCTTAATTTGTCATTAGTGAGATGCTAATTCAAGCATAAGCAAGTAAATCTGTCATGTTCAGAAACTTCTAAGGTCACAGTGAGGTATTAAGTAACTAGTTAAATAAGACTTAATAACAGACAAAAGCCAGCCAGTTAGGCTTAACTCTGATGTAGGTAGGAAAAAACAACAAAAATGCAAACATGACACTTATGCTTTAAGTAATAATACAATACATTTTATAAATATCCTGATGAGTCACTAGCCTTAGAAAATTGCATTTCCTTCAAATTTACTTCTGTTAACTAAGAAAGAATATATACTTTGAAAAGAAAAAAAAGTTTCGCATCGTTTTCTTGGAAAACAGTAATATCCTTACATGTAAAAACACGTGCAGGAGACAAGATGTCACATGTCTGATTCTTATTTTCAGTTGCAAGGTAGGAAACTTCATTTGGTATTCAGTGACTCATTTAAAAATGTGGTTAAGATCTGATATAAAACATCTTAAAAAAAAATCTGCCTTCCCGATGTCCTCCAGGTAGAATATGTACAGTTGAGAAGGAAGCCAATTTACAAAGACCACTTTGACCTTTTAATGTGGGTCTGTATTTCTTTCTCAAATCTCTATCCCTGTTGTCCACTTGTCCTGTAGTCATGGCTTGTTGACTGCTTCTCTTTGCTTGACGGCCTGCTGCCCTTACTGTTCTAAGAGCTTCCTTTAGATAGGTGTTCAGAGAAACCTTAGTCATCTTACTACAGATGAAACTGAGATAGGGATTTCAGTGCTCAACAGTGGTGATTCTGTTTGACTCCTTTAAAATTGTTCATGTGAGACAGAAAATAGACTCTAAGATTGGCTTTTGATTCAGTGAACTGAACAGGAGAATAGAAGATGACTGCCCCCACTTTGAATGGCTTAGGACTTGACATCTTTTGGAAATGACTATTTCTGGATTTGATATAGTTGTTTCTTACTTACCTATGAACACAAAAATTTTGGCTCAAGAGGTCAGTATAGTGGATGAGACCTGATGGAATTCATCGTGTTAGATGTTTCTAAGAAAATGGAAAACTGACTTTTGGATTTTTTGCCTACTTGCTTCTAGAACTAATCTAGTATTTAGGTTTACTTCTCTCTTCACCACTGAGTTTGAAAATTTTTTGTAAAATACAAATACCATCCTGAGCACTCATGTGTCCCTACTCATGATTAATTGATGGAAGCATATGTCTAGGTATTCCTTGCTCCTTGTTAATGTGTCAGTGGGCTTATCACACGGTAAAGAGGAAGCTGTGCATGTTAGAGATTTTACATATTACTGTTTTGTGAAGTTAAATGAAGATTCCAAATTGCATCTGTTTTCTAACCCTTCAAGTAAGACTGGATACTTTATGTATACCGAGAGTTCTAATATTCAAGGACAATTAGAGGAATTTCTAAAAGATGAGTATATTATAAATTAGATTTTGACCTCATTTGTTAACTTTGAGATTATACATTATGCCTCCTATATAGGACTTTTAGTTAGAATAACACTGAAATTAAACACTTAGGAAAACACATTATGTATGAATATATTTTGTTAAACTGTATATTCTAACCAAAGGTGGCTAAGTTGTAGGTTGCGAATCACGTTAAACTGGGGGATTGAAAGCTCTTAAAGAATTCCATTGTACTTACAACTAGATTGAAACTTGAGAAAATTGCAAAAGAGTTTGGCAGATGAAGCTGTGATACATTGAAAACTTGGGCATTCCGGATATCTATGCTAAGAGTCCTTTGATGCACCTCCGGGGTAGGTGGTTGGAATTGTGTTAATGTTCTTCTCTGCTACAGAGAGATAAGCGGAGGCAGAGGAGCATCCTCTGTTGGAAGGTCCACCATGTCTTTTCTCCTTCTTCCACTTGGAGTTAATAGTATGTAGCTGTAGCATTGAAGGGACCTGCACAAGAGGACAGCTGACCTTCTGAGTTGTTGTCTCTATTTTATATCCTTATGGGCTTCAGTTAATGCTTAATTGGTTTTGGTATTGAGAGTGTTGTCTTCTCTGGTATATTGTGACCTAGTGAACCAGCTGAGACTTTTATGTTACTTTCTAAGTCTCTAAGCATCTGATTTAGGGTTCTGTTGAAGAGTATTCTTAACTCTTGCCTGATTAAGTATGCAAATGAGAGACAGTGTAATTTTGCTTTTGAAGTTTAGAGGTTTAGATGGTCTCTGCTCTTTTGGCATGAGGCGGACAGCATTGTTAGATAAGCAGCTATCAACCACAACGTGGTCTTGTTATGTGACTAGGGAGTCATGGGAGGCATGTAACCAGGTACTTCATTTCTACCATGTTTCATTGACTCTAAGGTGCCATTGCTTGTAAGAAGCAATGTTATTTTTATACCATTGAGAAAAGAAAAATGCTGGCAATTAAACTACAATGTAATGTTTTATTTTCACTTAGAAACTTATAAACATATTTATTAAATGAGCTCTTTTATGTTTATTTAGGCATATATTTTTATCACACTTATTCATATATAAAAAGACACAGGCAGAGTTCTGTTTTTGGGTAAGATGGAGCAAGCTCACTCCACTCTGTTTCTCCTAGCAAATGAATCTATATGGACAGAATACATAGAACAGCTGTTTGAGGCTTCAAAGTAAATAGTACAGGTGGATTAACGAGTAAGACCCAATTTTGAAGTACTACCTAACTGGCAGTGAATTATGTCAGGCTCTGTTATGTCCTGACCTGGCTCCAATGCAGCCCTGGGTCCATTGTCCAGAAGTGGGCATTGGAGTTGACAGACCTCCAAGAAAAGCCCCTTAATTCTGATCAGAGAAGCAGGAAAGGAATTTCCTAATGTTCAGAAAGTGAAGATATCTCTTCTTTTTTCTTTTCTCTCTCAGTGCTTTAATTCCCAGGCAATCATGTGGCAATAGTGACATTGGCAATGGCATCAGTGGGGGCCCAGAGAAGCCTAAAATTCTGAGGGAAATGAACATTCCTCTTAATCAGAGTTGCTATGATTCTAAGAGGTGGGATGACCACTGTTGCTGTTCTTAATTTCTCCTGTTGCTTACCTTTGGACGCAGGTGCAATCATGGGAAATGTGTGCAAAATGGGATAAATAGGATC
This sequence comes from Globicephala melas, assembly GCF_963455315.2. Lineage (NCBI taxonomy): Eukaryota > Metazoa > Chordata > Mammalia > Artiodactyla > Delphinidae > Globicephala > Globicephala melas. Next base: position 68,487,727 of record NC_083322.1, on the reverse strand, counting down.
CCAGCTTTCTGGTAGGAGTGATGAAAAGGGATGCACTAAAGAAGTGGAATGTACAGGGAGAGGTTGGAGGTGAGAGAGGATACTACTCAAATGTACAGGATATGATCTGAGGTCAGTTAACATGCAAAGAGTCAGGAAAATCTAAACTCACATGGGAAAGGACAATTAATAGATACCCATGCTGAGGTGGCACAGATGTTGGAATTTTCTGAAAAATACTTTAAAGCACTGATTATAAAAATGCAACAAATAAGGGAAAATGCTCTTGAAAGATGAAAAGTCTCAGCGAAGGCATAGAGAAAATAGAGAAGAACCAAACAAAAATCTTAAAACTGAAAAAAAGAAGATAACCAAAATAAAAAACTTACTGGATGGGCTTAATAACAGAATGGAGATGGCAGAGTGCCACTGAAGTTAAAAATATATCATTGGAAGTTTTTTTTTCTGAACTACAGAATGAAAAGAAATGGGGAAAAAAATTAACAGTACTCAGCATCTGTGGGAATGCAGCAGGTCATCTGAATCCTGGAAGCAGAGGAAAAAGTGCAGTACAGAAAAAAACATTTGAAGAAACTATGAATAAAAACTTCCCAAATTTGATAAAAGACATAAAACTGCAGATTCAAGAAGCTCAGGTAACTGCACCATGATAACCCCAAATATGTCCATATCCAGATACTTCCTTCATAAGCAAACTGCTGAAAACTAAGACAAAAATCTTGAAAGTAACCAGAGAGAAATGATGCATTGCTTATAAAGGAACGATAATTTGAATGAATATAAATTTCTTATTAGAAAACATGGGAACCAGAAGAAAGTAGAATACGATTTTTAAAGTGCTAAAAACGAATATTATTAACTCAGTATTCTATATCCAGCAAAAAAAAAAAAAAAAAAGAAAAATTACCCTTCAGGAATAAAGGTAAAATAAAAACAATTTCAGGTAATGGAAAAAAAAGATAATTTTGTTGCCAAAAGGTGTACTCTAAAAGAATATCTCAGCAGAGCCTTTCATGCAAAGGAGATGATGCCAGAAGGAATCTAGGAATATCAGGAATTAAGGAAGAGCAACAGAATCAATAAATAGAATAGACTCACATAATTCTTTTTACATTTTTAAACTATTTATAGGTTGAAAGCAAAGGTAATATTTTCTGATGAGTTTTTCTATGTATGAGACAGCTGCAGTATTGTAGATAACTAAGTGCAACATAAAAACAGTAAGGTAAAGGGACCTATAATACCATGGTTAGGTTTCTACATTTTACTTGCTGTGGTAAAATATTTTATGTAGACTCTAAAAGGTTAAATATGAATATTGAAATCCCTAGAGCAACCACTTAAAAAAACTATACAAAGAGATTAGATCAGAAACACAAGAGATAAAACCGAATACTAAAAACAAGTTTAAACCAGAAGAGAAAGGAGAAATAGAGGAACACAAAACAAAGGGAGAAAACGAAAATATAAATAATAAAATAGATGACCTAAATCCAAATATATCAGTAATTTCATTAAACGTCGGTGGTTTCGGCACACCAACTAAAAGATAAGAAGACCAAACGTAAGGTAGATAGCTAGTGGGAAGCAGCCGCATAGCACAGGGAGATCAGCTCGGTGCTTTGTGACCGCCTGGAGGGGTGGGATAGGGAGGGTGGGAGGGAGGGAGACACAAGCGGGAAGAGATATGGGAACATATGTATATATATAACTGATTCATTTTGTTGTGAAGCTGAAACTAACATACCATTGTAAAGCAATTATACTCCAGTAAAGATGTTTAAAAAAAAAAAAAAAAGATGAAGATTTTAGGATGGATATTAAGGTTCGACCCAACTGTATGCTGCCTACAAGAGTTTACTTTCAACATGATGTTTTAAAGGTAGGTTATAAGTAAATAAAAGTAAAAGTACATACCATGTATTCACTAATCAAAAGAAAACTGGATGGCTATATTAATATCAAAGTAATAAAAAAGTACCTTACATAATAAAAGGATAAATTCACCAGAAAGACATAATTCTAAATGTATATCCATTTAACTGCAGAGCTTCAAAATATACTTAGCGCGAACTGACCAAAATGAAGGGAAAAATAGACAAATCAACAATTATAGCTGGAAACTGCAATACTTCTCTAAGTATTTGCTGGAATCAATAGAAGATCAACAAGGATATAGAAAGAGTAAAGAGTACCACCAACTAACTTGATCTAATTTACACAAAACTTTCCACCCAGCAGTAGAAGAATAAACATTCCTTTCAAGTGCACCGAGAACATTCTCCAAGACAGAATGTACCCTGGGTAATAAAACAAATATTAACAAATTTAGAGGAATTGAAAGCATGCAAAGTATGTTCTCTGACAATAATAGAAACAAACTAGAAATCGATAATAGGTAAAAGAAAAACCGTCAAGCTTGGAAAATAAACATTAAATCAACTGTGTCCAAGAGAAAATCTCAAGATAAATTAGAGAATATTTTGAACTTCAGTAAAATGACATCACACTTTGTAGAATGCTGCTAAAACAGTACCTAAATGCTTATATTAGAAATGAAGAAAGATCTTGAATCAATGATCTGAGTTGCTGTGTTAAGGAACTAGAAATAGAGGAGCAGTGCAAACTGAAAGCAAGCAGTGGCAAGGAAATTATAAAGAGCAGAAATTAATGAAGTTGAAAACAAAATGTCAGAGACAAAAAACCTAAAGCTGGTTACCTGAAAGGATTAATAACACTAATAAACCTATCATGAGACTGCAAAAAGAAAGGAAGACACAACTGGAAATGTTACACAATTGTTGGTGGCAATGAAAATGGCACAGCTACACTGAAATGCTGTTGACAGTTCTTATAGCGAGAAAAACACATTTACTGTATGATCCAGCATCCCATTCCAATGCATTTACCCTAGAGAAAGGAAAACTTACTTTCACACAGGAAACTGTAGGTAACTCTTTATAGCAGTTCTGTTCATAATCATCAGAAGCATGGAACAATCCACATATCCTTCAGCGGATGAACTGGTGAACTGGTACCACCTATACAATGGAATGCAACTCAAATGAATGTATATGAATTGTCCATATACAAAATAACTTAATCTCAGAGGAATCATACTGAATGATCTCAAAAGGTTTGAGATCTCAACTGATCTCAAAAGGTTATATTTTGAATGATTCCATTTATATGATTTAAAAAAGTTTTAATTTTATTTTAGAGCATAGTTGAGTAACCATGTTGTGTTAGTTTCAGGTGTACAGCAGAGTGATTCAGTTATACATATACATGTATCTATTCTTTTTCAAATTATTTTCCCATTTAGGTTATTACAGAATATTGAGCAGAGTTCCATGTGCTATACAGTAGGTCCTTGTTGGTTATCTGTTTTATATTTTGTCTTTTTATATTTTTTATTATTTAAATTACAAAAATTTATTTTATGTTGCAGTATAGTTGACTAGCAATGATATTCTTGGAGAGACAGAAATGTAGTAACAAGGAATACATCAGAGGTTGCTTAGGCCAGGGAGCTGGGGAGGGGGTGAGTACAAAAAGATGGCATGAAGGATTGAACTGCTTTGTATTATGACTGTGGTGGTCGTTACACAAATCCGTAATGTTACAATCATGGAAATGACCACCGTATACACGAAAAGGTAATTTTACTGAATGCTAATAGAGGTTAAGTGTATCTTTATAAGGCCCTGATGGGCAGCAATTCTATGATGCCATCCCTATTTCAGAGAAGTTATACAGAGGAAAAATGGAAGTTTCAATCAATGAAATATTAAGTACTTAAGTACTGAAAGTTTGCCAGTTATTTCATTAAAAGCTACAGAAGAAGATTTCATTTTCGCCCCAGAGTGATGTCATTTGCTCTTACATTCTGTTATGCCTTAACGTTTGGGAAAGGGGAATGCCAGAGCCTGTGGAGAATTCTCTTTACTCCATGAACCTGTGAGACTGTCGTTTGACGTGTATTACTCCAATAAAAAAAGGTGGGGAAACTCCTGGGTAAGATGCTGAATTGGGGAAGTATCTCATCTTCTTTACTGATTCTATTAGCATGTGGAGTGCTTGAGGGCCTTCACATCAGACCAGGTTGCCCGGTTTGAATCCTGGCTCCTGAGTTTACTAGCTGTATAATCCCAGGTGAGTCATTTGTATCATCATCTCTAATGAGGCCATTATGATTTTGCTGGCTAGATTTTGGTTAGAATTTAATATATGCTTTTTATAACACAGAATAATAATAATAATTAATTGTCAGTCACTCAGTGAGCAATAATCCAGTGGTTTGGCCGAGTTACTCTGGGCCTCAATCGTTTTCTACTTTAAGGGAGGCTAATATCTTCTATTTATTAGTAACATTGCATTGATTCATTAGAATTTAAAGGACTCCCTAAGATGTTTTGAGCTCTTAAAGCATAGAGCCTTATAAATAAAAATACCATTGCTCTTATTTTTTCATGTTATTGGTAGTTTTCATCTAAGTTAAATTGTTGAAAGTTTACTGATCGCTTTAATAGCATGTTACAGACCTTTTTGTATCCTTATGTGCTATACTGAAGACCTAATTTTGTCCCTTGATCATATATAAAGGTACTTTCTGAATGAATAGAAGTACAGATGAAAAGACTAGTGTACTTTCAGGTAATTTTTTTTTTTAAATTTCGTAAAACTTTTTATTGTCAAATAACCCACAGATACTGAAATCTAAAACTAATTTGTAGCTTAAAGAATAATGCACATGTTTGCATAACATCACCCAGATCATGAAGAGAACTTTGCCACGCACCTCAGAAGCCCTTTCCTGTATTTTGTAGTGGCTAACCAGATTTTATAGAAATCTCCTCCTCATATTTCTTTTGAACTTTATCACTCAAATGTGCATCCCTCAACACTGCAGTTTGGTTGTGATAATTTTTTTAAACGACATTTAAAATCTCAACCTACAGGTTCCTTATCCCTTTATTTTGCTTGCACTTTGTCTTTTGCTGAATTTAGGCCATGTAATTTGTAGCTTTTCTTCTCTTTTGAATTTTGATGGGTACATATTTATGCATGGTACAGTTCTTTATGTTTTTCTTTCATCTACAAAGTCATAGCTGGATCTAGAAGCTTGGTCAGATTTAGTTTCATCTTTTTTCTCAAGACTAGAGATGGTGTGAATTTTTTGTTAGGAGACACCTAATGTCTGGTTACATAATTTTGTGATGATAGCAGCCATTGATACTCAATGCCTGTATTGTTAAGAGGTTGTGTAGGTAGTTCAGAATCATGATATATATATTTGAATTCTATTAATTAGTTTTCAGGTATTGAGGTATTTTCATAAATAAACTTTACTCATCTATTTACTTACCCAGTGGTACAGTTTATATGACAAAAATAAATGCTTGATTATTTTTCTTTATCAGTTTTCAAGCAAAAGAATCATCATTCTCTAAAGTTACCAATTATTTTGTGTGTGTTTCATAAAGATGAAATACTTCGTAAGTTCATAATGGTACTTCCAATTCAATATTAAGTTGTATCTTACTTCCCGCACATTGAGAATTATGGTTATCAAAGCTACAGGGAATAATAGAATTAGAATATTTTGTAAACATTCGTTCATTTTATTCAACAGTGCACACCCTAGGTCTCAAAGTATCAATATTAATGCTATAAACCAATGTTATTTCCATAAAAAATTAAACAATTTTTCCTACATATACTGTCCCCATTTACTCTCCTCCATTTTTTTGTTTACACTGTATGTTTTCAGGTCGTATAGCTGTTATACAGTGTCTGTTTTAACTTAAGCTCTCATTTAGTCGCAGTTCTGCTAGTAACTCTGTTTTATGCTATTCATCGACAATTTTGTTCACATCTCTCTAGACTTTGGTTATCTGAAGCTTGAGCTCTGGTACATTTCTTAGGAAAGTTTCCTGGGAAACTGTTTACTTAATTCACGTTGATAACTGCTTGTGCTTTATACTTGAAAGTTAGTTTTGCAGAATGTAAAATCCTTGGCTCATATATTTTCCCTGGCATAACTTAAAATATGTTCCTCTATTTTTCTTACGTAAAGTCCTAAAGATTATCTCATTTTTATTCCGTTATCTGTTTCTGTTCTTTTTGTCTATGTGCCCAAAGGAATGATTTTTTTTTTAAGTGTAGTAATTTTGCTACAAAATGTCTTGGTATTGATTTTTATTGGTAAATATTTGCAGGTATTGATATGTGATGTACTTGTGTGTGTATGGGTGTTTGTGTATCATTTTTAGTAGTCTCTTTTTTCTTCATAGATTTCTATTATGTTTATGTTAGATCATCTTTACCTAACTTTAATGTTTATTACTTTATATTGAATGTTTATTTAAAAAAATTTATTTTTACCTTTTTCTCTTAAAGTATTATTTGTTAGTTTTATACATGTGTCACTTCTAGTATAGTCTTCATTTCTTAAATGATCTTTTCTTCTATTTTGAGCTCTTTTCTGAGTTCTGCAACCTAATTTGAGTTTTTAAAATTCCAAATCAAATGGTTGTTTCATGTATTGTTTCATTAGCTCACTGGTTTTTAGCTTGTTTTGAAACAGATTACGGTTTTGATTGGTTTGATGGGCACATCTTTCTGGCATGTTCTCATTATTTTTAAAGGTGTTATTCTGTTCCTTATTGTCTTTTTGCTTATGATAATTTTGTGTGGGGTTTGGCTTTGATATTTTTCCATTATTCATTTGGATGTGAAGTTAATTTTCTTGAATTTGAAGAGGAAGACACTTTGACGATAGCTCAAAGATCTCCCTCTTTTGTTGCTTTCTTGTGGTGTCCACAAATGTGGAAGCACAATTCTAATATTTTTCTGGCTCTGTTCTCCTATCACACTTTCAGGTGGATCTCCTCTTTCTTTTGACTTTGGCTGCATTGAGTCTTCATTGCTGTGCGCAGGCTTTCTCTACTTGTGGCGAGCGGGAGCTACTCTTCATTGTGGTGTGTGGGCTTCTCATTGTGGTGGCTTCTCTTGTTGCAGAGCATGGGCTCTAGGTGCGTGGGCTTCAGTAGTTGTGGCACAGGGGCTCAGTTGCTCCATGGCATGTGGGATCTTCCCCGACCAGGGCTCGAACCCGTGTTCCCTGCATTGGCAGGTGGATTCTTAACCACTGCACCACCAGGGAAGCCCGTCCTGTGTAATTTTGATTCCACTTCCAAGTTCTCTTTTAGTTGGACCCTGTGCTGAAGGTGGTGTGTCAATTTTCACAGTACGTACACTTTTCCTTCAGACCTAACCAATTTCTCTTGTATTAACCCCACAAAAAGTTATTTTCGTGGGTAAAACTCCTCCAGTTAGGGCTGCTCTTCTTAAATTTTCAGTGACTATCTGTTGGCAAACTTTAAGGTTCTTCTGTTAACCAATCTGTCAGACACCCTGTTTTACTGATCCCTCTACTTGTTCCCAGATAGAGTCCAGTATTTCAGGTCTTGCATCATTGTTGTTGGTTTGTTTTCATTTGGCTGCATCATGAGGATTATGATGAAACCTTTGTATCTAAGTTTATTGAAAATGTTGTCCATGAGTTTTTGATTTTGCTATTCAATTTTGTTTTTATATGGGGATTCTTAGAAATTAAAAACCGTTCCTTTGCGGTCAATGCCACTTTTCAAGAATTCCTTTTTTTTTTTCTCTTTTAAATAAATAATTTTTAGTGTTGGTATTGAGCAGAATACTGCAAATGAATTGAGATGTTTCTTTCAAAATAATTCTCTTAATCATAGGTCACCTTCATGTGCATAATTAAATATTTTCTACTTCTTTCCATATGGAAACTAGTAAATGTATGTATATCTGTATATTCTCAAAGGGAAGAGAAAATAATCTGTGTGTACCTAGTAAAGTGAATATGATTCTTAAATGTTAAGTCTACAAAACTTGGAGTTACGTTGTATTGAAGGCATTTTTTTAAGGCTGACCTTATTTTTTACTTTTTCTTCTAGAAAATAGAGATTTAAGATAAGTATTTTAACCTGGCTATTTCAAAGTTAGGAAGGTTTTTATATTTAAAGTTATTTGTTTTGAAGCAAAATTGTTGCATTTTTAAATTTCCTTTCTCTGAAGTTAGATTCTCCTGATATAATTTCCTGATCTCTTTCTAGATATCTAGTTACTTCCTTATATTCACAAATTTGTTTTGTATCCTTTCCTAGAAAATGAGATACGAGATATAGTCTTTTATTCAACAATGCTAATTTTTATTCAACAAATTTTAGATAAGAGAATTTGTATATTAGTTCATAACAGAGTACAAAAACTGGGTGGCCTAAACAACAGAAATTTATTTTCTCACAATTCTGGAGGCTGGAAGTCTAAGATCATGATTTTGTCAGGGTTGGATTTTTCTGACGCTTTTCTGCTTGACTTGTGGATGGCCATCTTCTACCTGTGTCTTCACAGAGTCTTCCCTCTGTGCATGTCTGTGTGTACATTTCTTCTTTTCATAAAGACATCAGTCATGTTGGATTAGAGCTCACCCTAATGTCTTCATTTTAACTTGATTAGCTCTTAAAGTGCCTATCTCCAAATACAGCCACATTCTCAGAGACTGGGGTTTAGAGCTCCAACATACGCATTTTGAGGGGGACACAATTCACACCCTAACAGTGTTTTAGTTATGCTCGTAGCCCAGAGATGGAAACTAATCAATGTTCAATACCTTCTTGGAGCCCTATGCTAAAACCTGGGGGTAATGTTGGGAAATTATAAGTTACAGAGTTAGGAGTTTGTGATTTTGTGGGAGAGAAAGACAAATAGATAATATAATCCAATGTAAAAACTATAATGAAAGTAAAATAAAAATGTAGAACAGGATGAGAGGGAAAAATACCGTTTAGGATGCTAACTTCACGTGGACTCGAGTTAAAAGCTTAAAGTTCACAATTCATGGCAGTATGACCTTGGGCAATTTACTGGCTTTATAGCCTCGCTTAACTCATCTGTAAAATGGGGAGAATAATTTCTCTCCTTGGTTGTTGTGATGATTAAATGAAATGATGTATAAAAGTATCTACCGCAGTAAAAAGCCAAAGCAATATTAGCAATAATTATAGAATGTGATGAGTACTAAATAATCAGAATGAATGCACTGACAACCAGAATGATTGCTGGCTGTAAGGAACTGATGTGGCTCTGTTGGTGTGTACTGTCTGACCATCTCCTTTGCCAGTAGACTTACTAGGGTCACAGTATGTGTGGATTTCTTTCCACTTCTGAAACTACACTGAGGGGCCTTTTCCCATGAACGTTCAAATTCAGCAATGCAGTGGTTACCTGGATATAAGGAGAATCCTAGTTGTGTGGCTATACGTGTTTGAGAGAGATATCATTATGTATCAGAATTGGGGGTTTGGAGATGGGGGGTACTGTAGTTTCACAAAATTCTTCCTGCTCGTTCTGTTCCTCCCTCCTTTTTTCTTCTCCTCTCACCAAAATACATCTAAAGCATTTGCCTAGTGTTACTAATGCAGATGGTGCTTGATGTAGTCCTCACTGGAGAATTAGACAAGGAAATGTGATGGCACTGCAGGCGGGGGGATCATGAACATTATTGCAAAGATCATGATGTGTCCAGGGAATTGTAGGTGGTATTATTTGGTGGCTGAAGAATGAGGTGTAAAGCCCAACGTGTTGTGGGTGATTATATGTTGCCCTGTATAAAATATATGGAGGTGGGAATCCTCTGGTCAGGACTTTAGAATTATGAGTTATCTGTTGAAGAATGCTTAAAATGTTTTTGCCAGTGAATTAGTTAGAGTTCTCCAGAGAAACACAACAAATGAGATATATACATACACAATAAGGAATTGGCATACATGATTACAGATTATTAAGACTGACAAGTCCAAACTCTACAAAGCCAATGTCCCAGTTCAAGTCCAAAGGCCAGCAGACTACTGTAGAATCAGGAAGAGGCATGTTTCAGTTTGAAGGCTGTTATACAGGAGAATCATCTCTTACTTGGGGGGAGGCTCAACGTTTTCTTTTATTCAGGTCTTAAAATGATTGGATGAGGCCCACCCACATAAGAGAGAGCAATCTGCTTTACTTAGTTTACAGATATAAATGTTAAACTCATCTAAAAACACCATGACCAATACCCAAATTATGTTTGGGCAAATATCTGGGCACCCTGTGTCCCAGGCAAGTTGACATACAAAATTAATCATTATAGCCAGTAAAGTAAAATCAAGTTGCACATTATTTATTTTTGGCATTATTATTAATTATTGACAATCATACATATTCTTTGACCATTTAGAAGTTGTCATGCATGGGGATGAGGTATTAACTGAAAATTCTGAGCTTATTAATTATTGCTTACAGCTTTTAATTCTAACTTGTCGATTTCCAAGTTATGTTCCAGTTTGAATTTTATGTTGTCACTATGAGAGCTGTGCAACACTAGATGTGATATATAAATGAAGTTATTCAGTGTAAATCAGAGTACTTGTTAAAAATGATTTTGAGGGGAGGGATGTACCCTAGTGCTTTAGATATCAAAATATTTCATCATGTGACACAGGTGCCTTTTAGAAAGATTTTTAAAAAGCTGTTTAAAAGAGAGGGTAGTATGAAAACTAAAACTCAGAGAATAATATTAGTCATCAAGTTGACTGGTCAGGTATGATTTAAAGTTAATTTCAACGTTTTTCCAATTTATCCTTAGGTCTTTTTTGGGGCGAGAACAAAGAGTAGATTCTTGTGTTAGAGTTTTTATGATTCCAGGAAGTGAAATGACTTTATGGTTTTTCCCCAGTGCTATTGTTTTTATTTTAAACTCTAAATGTTTCTAAGAAGTGCTTTATTAATAGTTAGAACAGCAGATCAAGAATTTTAAAAACTTCTTTTTTCTTTTGATTTCATCATTAACCTCAAGGAAGTTGATAAATACTTTGTTTGCATTGAGAAATAATAAGGATTAATCATATTAATGATTGGAAAGTGTTTTGTGGTTCATGAAAAAAGTGAATTTTAAATAATGTGCCTTTTTTCCCCGTCTTCGTGAGTTGGGGGATACTAGAATAACTGTGGAAGAGAGGAGGTTCAATTTATTTGAGCCCTGTTCCTACAGCTTACATTCTTTCCCATTTTGGCCCTCCATCTGCATGGTACAAGTACAGTTATGGCAGATGCCTGTTTTTGATGAAGATCTTAAGTACATCAACGTTTTCAGTTAAGCCTGTCAGTGCATGTTTGTGGATTCATTAATAGAAATCATGTAAGATGTTTCAGCCTAGGTCTAATGGACAAACTAAGATATGAACGATTAGAGCTAGTAGGTATCCATTTTAGCTTCAGAGGATTTAAGTGATGAAAACAGGGGACTATTGATTACTCAAGATGTGTATTCCATTACTATATAAAACTACTGCATATTTGGTGAAACTTTGAAACTTGAAAAGCAGGGGGACAAAGTTGATAGGGATTGTTTATCAAACTCTGAAATGTTAAGACCACAAAGGCACCATTTGGAATTAGAGATGGGTTGTATTTTGGTAAGATAAAAGGAATCTTAACTTATATTCATAGTGAATGTATATGACCATGATAGCATTTATTCTGCGAATATTTATTGGGGATATACTTGTACAAAGCATTCTGGATAACTTTACACATATTAATTCATACAATCTCATTAATTCTCATGTGGTATCTTTTATTATTCCCATGTCTCCTGTTTTTCTTTTAGATACTTATAAACTCCTTATAGAAAATTTGGCTTTACATAGTAATTGTTAGTCTCATCTCGTTTCATACATGTAAAATGCTGTCAAAGTATGAATATACTATTTTCAGATAGAGAATTTGTATAAGATCTTGAAAAATTGCATTTACCTCAATAATTTAACAAATATTGGACACCCAAGAAGTGCCTCATACTTATAATTGAAATACAAACATTGCGTTTTTTCTTATAATATTGCCTTTAAAATATTGGGCACGAAATGTCTAAATTGTAAACTCCAGTGAGCCATGCAGATCAGAGAAGGAGTTGGGTGGGTTTGGGTTTCTTTAAAAATTTCACACTGAAATATCAAAGGGAAATGAGTAACCCAACACATTTTTTTTCCTCACTAAATTCGTCATCCTTCAGTTGCCACAATATGGAGATGAGAGAAAACTACAAACTTATCCCCAAATTATTATACTCAAAAAGACTTATACCATTTTGATGGGATTAATCAGCTATCGTAGGTAATTTTTATGTTTTTTTAAAGATAGAGAAACCTTTTATAAACCTCACATTATAGAAAATCAGTGCAGTGAGTAAGCAGAGGTTTTCAACCTGGCTGAACATTAGAATCACTTTTGGAGCTTCAGAAAGTACAGGCGAGAATTTTGTTGGATGAGTTATAAGCATATGTATTTTAAAAATGTAAAGGCAAAACAAAAAGGTACTGAGAGTTGATTCTTAAGTGCAGCCATGTTTGAGAACCAGTTGAACCTAGTTTAGACTTTAAATGACCTTAGCCGGATAGAAAATTTATCATTGTTGGTGCTAAATGGTATTGATATGGACTGTAGACACTTTTAGAAAGTGGCCAGTCTGGCACAGACTTCCATGTGGAATACAAGTAACTGGGAATTACAAGAAGTCAGCAGACAATACAGAAACCAACAAGATAAAAGATTGACTTTGTTCATTATTATGTTACACTGTCTTGAATCTAGGTCCTTATTTATGTTTTGCTCAGTTGATCTTTAATAAACAGAATTAATTTTTTAATAAATTTATCCAGCTTTATTGAGATATAATTGATGTAAAACATTTTAAGTTGTACAATATGATGGTTTGTTACATGTACATATTGTGAAATGATTATCACAAATAAGGTTAGGTAACAGATCCATCACCTCACGTAATTAAAAATTTAGAGAGATGAATTTTAAAGTCCTCTACTATTTATATGTGTGTATGTGTGTGTATATAAATCTATTTTTAATTGTATCTTATTTGTTTCTTGGGTTAGAATATTTTTTTATTTTAATATACTTTCAAACTTCAAAGATGGCAAGAATAGTACATATAACTTCCATCTGTCTTTTACCCAGATCACCAGTTCACGGATTTTTTACATTTTGACCCATTTGCTCTATCATTTGTTTATATGTGAGCTCATTACCATTTCTTCTTGTGTATGTTCATGCTGTCTTTTGCTCTTTCTCTCTCTCTCTCTAGCTTTCTCCTTCTCTATCTCACAGAATTGTGAGATACTTAGTGGGTGTTTTAATCTGTTAAATTTATGGCAACTTCTTGCACAATAGCAGACTAATAAGGACAATAAAATTAATAATCCGTGAGTCAAATGAGAAATCACAGTGGAAACTAGAAGTGTACCAGGTTAGAAAAAAATGAATGAAATCTTTTAAATTGAAAATGAAATAATTTAAACTGAAAAATATCACAATGTTTGATGTATAAATAAAACTGTTATTAGAGGAGAATTTAGAGCCTTCAATGTTGATCCTTGAACAACATGGGGTTTGGAACCTGACCTTCCTCACAGTATAAAATTTGTGGATAGCTTTACAGTTGGCTTTCTGTGTCCACAGTTTTGGATCTGTAGATTTAACCAATCACACTCATGTAGTACTGTACTATGTACGTATTGAGAAAAACAGGTGTAAGTGGACTCTCGCAGTTCGAACCTGTATTGTTCAAGGGTTGACTGTATTAGAATAAAGGAAAAGCACAAAAGCTCACTATTTTTTTTCTTTTGTAAGAAATTAGAACAGTGAACTAAATCTATAGATAGTAAATGAAGAAGATATTGAAGAAAATACTGAACATTCATAAGTTAGAAGACAAGCATAAGAGAGAATCAACACAACTTTTATTTGAAAATGTTAATAAAATTGATAAAACCTTGGTAAAAATGATCATGAAAAATATTGAAGGCTCAAATAATTATTATCAGAAATGAAAAAAGAGCATCAGTGATGATCCTATAGACATTGCAATGAGATGTGAGCAACTTTGTTCGTCAGCTTGGGCTGCCATAATGAAATACCATAGACTAGATGGCTTAAACAACAGGAATTTATTTCTCACAGTTCTGGAAGTTGGGAATTCCAAGATAAAGGTGCTAGCTGATTCATTTTCCAGATAAGGGCTCTCCTCTGGGCTTGCAGACAGCTACTTGCTTGCTGAATCCTCACATGGATGTGAGAGGAAGGTTCTGGTGTTTTTTCCTCTTTTTATAAAGGCACTAATCCCATCATGTGGACTTCACCCTATGAGATGATCTTCACTTCATGATCTCATCTAAACCTAATCACCTCCCAAGGACCCTACTACCTAATACCATCACATTGGGGGGTTAAAACCTTCAACACGAATTTTGGGGGAACAGAAACATTCAGTCCATAGCTTTATGCTAATAGACTTAAATTTAGGTTAAATGAACACATTCATAGGCAAATACAACTAGGAAAAGTTGTTCATCCATTTAAGATATTGAATCTAATTAAAAACGCTACCACAAAGACAGTTGGCTTTTACCAGTGAATTTTACAGAAACATTGAAAAGAAGAAATAACAACAGTCATACACATTTCTTCAGAAAATAGAAAAAGAGAGAACTTTCCAACCCATTACATGAAGGCAGTATAAATGTTTACTAAACCTCTCACAAGGACCTTATAAGAATAAAATTACAGGCTAATTTTTATCATGAACATAGAAGCAAAATTCTAAAGGCTGCATTATCAGATTAAAAAATTATGATTTGGAAAAAAGGAAATAAAATTTTGTTCACAATTGACATGTTTGTATATATAAAAAATTTGAAATAACTTGTAAACCCTTAGAATTTATAAGTGAATTTAGCAGTTACTAAATGCAAAGACTGTATAGAAATCTTAAGATATTTTTATACGTCAACAAGTAGAAAATGCAACTAAAGATATTATTTACAATAGCATCAATAATGTTTTTTAGAAATTTAACAGAAGTTGCAAAAAGACTCTACACTGGAGACTGTAAAACACTGAGAAAAATTAAGAAAGATCTCAATAAATAGAGGAATATATTATGTTTATAATTGAAAGGCTTCTGATTTTAAAGATGTCATTTTTGTCTAAAAAGCAGGTGAGGGACTTGCCCGGCTGTCCAGTGGTTAGGACTCCGTGCTTCCACTGCAGGGGGCCCCAGTTCCATCCCTTAATAGGGGAACTAAGATCCCTCAAGCTGCACACATGACCAAAATACTTAAAAGTAAATAAATAGGTGATTTTGTGCAAACTTATTGTAAAATGTATATGGTAATGCAAAGATTCCCGAACAAAAAGCTATTTAGAACAGCTGACACGTGGCAAAAAATTAATGCCAAATTGATTTTGAGTTACTTCATTTTATTTATACAGTTGATCTTTGGGCAACATGGGTGTTAGAGGCACTGACCCTCACAAAATTGAAAATCCACATATAATTTATAGTCAGCCTTCCTTATCTGTGGCTTTAACCAACTGAGGATCATATAGCACTGTACTATTTCCTATTGAAAAAAATCTGTGTATAAGTGGACACTTTGCAATTCAAACCCATGTGCAAGGGCTAACTGTATCTCAGTTTTGGAGGGGGATAATGTCCATTTTAATTTGTTGTTGATTTACATTTGATAGAGGTTGGAATTCTATAAAGGATATATGATGAAACAAGGGAAATCTGCATATGTTGTGTTTTGTTTTAAAAAGTATTGTTAATGCATTATTTTATGAATTAGTCAGAATTGTGGTACCATTATATATGTAGTAAATTACTTTGTACTTACACAGTAAATTTTTTATTATAATGTTTTTGGTGTATGTGAAAGAAGCATTTGGAAATGTAACTGGATTTTTGCTAGGACATTACAAAGTCCAGATTTCTCCAAATATTTAAGAGAATACAATACATACATTTGAATTAACTTGGTTTTCAAAAGCTACTGCTCGTACTATAGTTACATCTAAAGCTTTCAGGACACTCTAGGTATTCAGGAAAGCATGGGACCTTCATGTTCTGGCTTCACTGAGTATACCACTTCATAGCTCCCTGCTAAATCATCCAATGATTTTTTGAGTACTTATCTTGTCTCTTGTCACAATAAGTTTATGCTTGTACCCTTTCTACCCCAATACATTAAATTTTTA
The DNA here is from genome assembly GCF_963455315.2 of Globicephala melas. NCBI lineage: Eukaryota > Metazoa > Chordata > Mammalia > Artiodactyla > Delphinidae > Globicephala > Globicephala melas. The sequence goes on along the minus strand of NC_083322.1, from coordinate 68,471,548 downwards.
AAAAATCTTGTTTCTCTTAATCACTTTCAAAGCCTCTTGGCTCTACTAAGCAAAGTTTACCTTTCAAGAGTGAGCTCCTTGCTGATTTTAGCATAAAGATTTATTGAATCTTGTCAACCAATTTCCCTTTCTAATCACAGTGATGTTCCATAGCACTTAATATCTGTACCCTCCATTTGTGTTCTTAATTATATTTAATTTTATTAGGCTTGTGTAACTTAAAATTATGGACATTTTCAAGTTGGTAGGAACCTGAATCTGTCACATAGATTCACAATAATATTGTTTGCAGGGTCATCATGAGACATAGTGTGAATATCGGGTGTGGCTCTTGGAACATATACTATTATTGTTAAGTGGGAGGTAGGTAGTAACAGGAATACCATTAACTGGTGACATTATTATTTTAAATGTTTTGGACTTCCCTGGTGGTCCAGTGGTTAAGACTCCACGCCTCCACACTTCCAATGCAGGGACATGGGTTTGATCCATGGTTGGGAAACTAAGATCCCACATGCCGTGCGGCGAGGCCAACCAAACCAAACCAAAACAAAACAAAAATCTCTCTTAGAATTAATAAAACAGCTGTGACTTATTGAAAAAGAAAATAAAGTTTGGTTCTCCCCAGCTTTTTTTTGAAGAATCATTAACTATTGCTAGAACAGTGTTTCTAGAGAGCCTGTTATGTGGAGTTGCCAGTGTAAGAAGCAGCTAGGTCCTAAGTTAAACTCACGTTTGGTTTGGGACTCCTATTTAAAACGAGACTTTAAAAAAAAATCCATGACATAATACCATGAAATGTGTTCTTAACTGGCAGCAGTATAGCCATTTCTTAGTATTTTAGATCTGTTTACTGTAAAGGAGGACTGCACGTATTTGGGGAGAGTGCATCCAGGGTTTACAAAGGTGAATATCACTATGTCATACCGCTTATGATTTTAAATTATATCATCTCAAGCCTTCCAAATTCGAAGAAACCTATTTTTGACTATTTTCACTTGTTGTGGTAATAGTTAAACAGGCAGGAATTTAATTGAATTGACTGGAATGACAAGGAAAATGCTGTGCGTAGCCAGGGCACCAGGTGGCACAGTGAGCTGTACGCAGGAGACATCTTATGACCTAACCAGAGGATCTGCCTGGGAGATGGGATTCAATCAGATTCTGGGAGATTCCTTGTACATGTGGAAGGATTGAATTCTTGAGCCAAGTAGCTGTCACCTGCAGTTACTCTCTTCAAATATATCCAAAGATCCTTATTTCTGTTGCTTACATGATGTCCTGTTTACCCACCCACAAAATGTTAAAGGCATAGATTTACTGACTTGGATGGTCAGTTGAGTCCGGGACATCTCTGTGCAGTCCAAGTCACTCCACTTGGCCTAAAACCCACACCTCCCTATTCTTGTTCAATAGTTATGAACAGCGGGTTAGTATAGGTTTCAGCATACTAGGGCTTTGTTCCATATTCTGTTTGAAACAATATTATTTTTCTTTTTTATCTCAGAAAGAATTTCACAACAAATTTGTGTAGTTATGGACACAAAAGAAGATGAAGAACATGTAGGTCATCGTCTTGAAGAAATGCTAAAAAATGAATTAAATGTAAGTATTCAAAGATCCAGTTTGATAAAATACATTTGATTGCTACAGATTTTTATCATACAAAGATGCTTTCCTTGAGAAGACATAAAAGTACTTTCAAGCTAATTTTCGTATTTTGCTGTAATGAAATCCTGTGTTTTGCCATCACTTTTGACTTGAAATACAATTAGTTCCCCTTCTCCACTCCTCTTCTGGATTTCCTCCCCACCTTCATTCTCCGAGTTCTATTTCTCCTTTAAAATTCAGCGTCAGTGTGACTTCTTTAGAAAGCCCCCCACCCCCACCCCGCCCCGGTGCACATGAGCCCCTGCGTGAGGTTGACACTTGTCTTGAGAATCACAGTGGCCAGCACATGCTAGATGCTTACTAAAGTTTGTTGAATACATGAAGAAAAGAAAGAGATTAAGGAGAGAGAGAGAAAAAAGAAACAGATATGCAAAAGATAGCATAATTATGACATTGAAGAAGTGAATGGATGTTTCTTGCCCCCCCCCCCTTGGAACTGATCAAGGTCCAGGTTAACCTCATATTTAATATTAGGGTGAAGGAAATGCAAGAAGTAGCCGTGAATGTGAAGCGGTGTATAGGAATTATTTACTACTTTTACCCCTAAGGACATCCATTATTTTTGTGACAGTTTTGTGCTTTGAAATGTTTTGCTTGCCAAGGTGATTTTATTGTTTTCATCAGTTTCCTTGTTTTCATTAAAATGTGTAACTGCCTGGGTTTATGATCAACATGTCATGGCTTTTTAACAACATACGTAATTCTAGTTGAAAGCAAAAGGAAAAAGTTTATTTTAGTAAGCTAGTTCTATCATGATAGCACAGTCAGTAAAGAGAACAGGCTCTGGTATCAGATTGCCAGTACTCGGATGTCTGTTTTATTGCCTCATTTCCTTATCTTAAATTGAAAATGTTAATAACATCTGCACTGTAAAGTTGTTGGGACAACTGAACTTTAAAAATGTATTTTAATGTGCTTAGAAAAGCATCTGCCATACCGTAAGTTTTCAACGAATATGAACCATAAGAGACTTAACAATGGCGTCTATTAACATCTCAACTCGTCAGTTGAGATGAAGGTGTGTTAGTATTAAGTAGTAGATACTACGAGCTCCCAAATTTCAGTCCTGTATTAAATACATGAACTGTTAAATACATAGATTCCTGGAATGTGTAAATATTTAGTGAATCATCTGGGATAAGTTCTGGAATTTCAGTTTTTAACAAGCTCCCCGTGGTCGTTTTGATGGCAGTCAGTGCTAAATCCTACCAGTAGCATTTGGAGCAACAATCTAAAACTGGAAAGAAATGGCAGCCGCCTCAGCTGTCTCTTGGGTGTAAAGGTTATACTTCAATCTTCTTTTCCAAGTTGCCTTTATTCGTAGACTTTCTGAGTATTCCTCCTCTGTTGCTGGAAGTTTTAGCACCTTGTTCTTTGCTTTCTATCTCAAATTCACCTGTTAAGAATCTGTTCCTAAGTTCTGTGCCCTAATTTCTCTGCTGCACCCTGCAGGATATTTAAGTGTACATAACTTCCCATTGTCTGACCTCGTGAGGCAACGTTTTGCCTGAAAAATAGTCTTCTACTCTTGGATAATTTCATTCATGCTTTATCCATTCAGTGCAGAAGCCAATAAGATGGAATCCTGAAAGAGTGTTACTGGGACTTGGGCTATCAACCCTAGGTTTAGAGAGCTGGGTTCTACACTCTTGTTGAGCATCCAACTGATGCATCCTGTGTCACTCATGCCTTGGTCTTCCCAGTGTTAGATTCTACAAAGAGTCCTTTTTGTTACAATCATTATGATAGTCTCTTTTTGTTGCTACTTTTCCTGTATATGTTTGGTAATTATTGATCTAAAACAAATAAACTGCCAGATATTTCTTCAGCAAAGATAGGTTTCTTCAGGATAAACAGACAGTTGAAATTTGGGGTCTGCAACCATGACAAGCCACATGCAAGTCCCCCCATAGCAAGGGAAGGACACTTTTATAGAAGGAGCAAGGGAGTTGGGAGGGCTAGAGTAAATAGCCTGTGGTTTCTATTTGCTGAGTCCTTGCCAGGAGAGAAGAGGACTGTTTCTTCTTGTTGGGCTCAGCTGTAGTCGCAGGGTGTGAGGGCTCCCCCTTCTGGTCTCGCAAGTCTGTTTTAAGAGAGAAATTTGTTTATTCATTGTTTTGTGTGTTTTTTTCTAATTTTTATTAGAGTATAGTTGATTTACAATGTTGTGTTACTTTCTGCTGTACAGCAAAGCGAATCAGTTATACATATACATATATCCACTCTTTTTTAGATTCTTTTCCCATATAGGCCATTACAGAGTACTGAGTAGAGTTCCCTGTGCTATACAATAGGTCCTTATTAGTTATCCATTTTATATATAGTCGTGTGTATATGTCAGTCCGAATCTCCCAATTTATCCCCCCCCGCTTTCCTCCTTGGTAACTATAAGTTCGTTTTCTGCATCTGTGACTCTATTTCTGTTTTGTAAATAAGTTCATTTGTACCATTTTTAAAGATTCCACATATAAGCGATATCATATGATATTTGTCTTTCTCTGTCTGATGTACTTCACTCAGTATGACAATCTTGAGGTCCATCCACGTCGCTGCAAATGACATTATTTCATTCTTTTTTATGGCTGAGTAGTATTCCATTATATGTGTGTATACGACATCTTTTTAATCCATTCATCTGTTGATGGACATTTAGGTTGCTTTCGTGTCCTGGCTGTTGTATGTAGTGCTGCAATGATACATTGGGTCCATGTATGTTTTCAAATCATTGTTTAAATAATGATATGGAATTTAGGGATACACAGAATGGTGTGTAACTGGCGCTGTGTGATTTTTTTTTTTTTCAGGGCCTTCGCTTCTCAGGTCCTGTCCTTCTCATTTCCAGTGTCCGTTGTTTTCAGTGCACTTCATCTACCTACCTGTTGGGCCCAGTCTGGATATAGCCATTATCTTAACTGTGCTGAAAAATAAATACTAAGGCTATTTCTTAACTTCTGACCACAATATTTTACCTTTCCTTATCTTACACTAAATTACTCTAACTGCACATATTTAAATTTTATAGGAAACTCTAATCCCACTGTCTTCTCTCTTTCAGCTACCTTTTGTTTCACCCTTTACTTCGATACCATGATCCATCACTTGAGTGGATCATGGATCTTTTACCAGCATCTTTAATGCCCTTGTCCTTCTATTAAACCCAGTTAGTAAAACCTCGTTCATGTTATTAGTCTAACTTTTCACTTCTCTGAGCCTGTATTCAGTCTTAACACTGCTGGAGAAAAGTATACCACAGTGTAGATCATTGTACTTTAAAAATACTGGTCTTCGTTCTTCACTGGGCCCTGAATGTTGTAAAGCAAGCATACCGTGATTCCATTGTGAGCTCCCCATTCTCCTCAGTGGATATTTTAAACCTTTTCCTCTCTCCTTAAATGTCTAAGCCAGGTTTCTTAATCTTGGCACTATTGGCATTTTGGACTAGATATTGTGAGGGACTGTCCTGTGCCTTGGACACTGTTTAGCAGCATCCCAGTCTTCTACCCACTAGATGACAGTATTATACCCCCTAGTTGTAGCAAACAAAATGTCTCCGGACATTGCTAAATGTTGCCTGGAGCGGGGACAAAATCATCCTCCGGTTGAGAACCACTGGTCTAACCCCACCATCTTTACCTCCACTCTAAAATATGGTCTTATCTCTAACTTCAGAGTATAATTATATACTCCAATATGGGAACATTCCTATCTTCCAAGCCCCAACCTTTAAAGAATCTTGCATCTGTAGCCATCTTCTCATTGAGACTATTTCCTCTCCTGAGCTCTGGTTCTCTTCCCCCCTTCCCCCTCCCCCATGAACAGATACATGTTCCTTCCATTAAAACAAAAACAAAGAAACAGTTCTAAACCCAAGGTTACCCTGTAGCCAAACTTCTTTAAAATAATTTATCTTCTCATTCCTCAGTCCACTGCATTTTGACTTCTGCCGCAACCTTCCGTAGGCTGCTCTCGGTGAAGTCCTCAGTGACCTTCCTATGGGAAATCCACAAGACATTTATCAGTCTTACCTTATTTATTGCACCACTTGACTCTCTTGTCTGATACTATTTTTTCTAGAAGGAGTCTCATCCAGTAGATTCTGTAACATCTTGTTTTTCTTTTATCCTTTTTCATTTTTGGCTGCTGCTTCTAAGTTTCTTTTGCAGGATTCAAGATTCTATTGATGATATTTAGATTTTTGGACATAGGTAATTGGACGTCTTTAAAAAAAATGTTGATGGCTTCCAGTATCTTCATTTGCTAGGGACACAAAATATTCTCTAGCCCTGCGTTTAATTATTCATTTTCCTGCATTTCAGATCTGTATATTCAGTCGGAGATCCCTTAAATGTCGATGATGTCGATGATATTTCACATTCACAGATTCTTTTTCCAGCCAGTCCTTCTCCATCTGCTAAGGTTTCAGTCTGTGAAAATGCATATCATTTCCTCATTCCCTAAACCTCGTATAAAGTTTGACTCATTCTCTATCTCACTCCGAAAGCAAATCAAGTTCCAAAACATTTGAATTCTACCTCTCATTATCATTCATATGTGTCCTTTTATCTTCATTGCCACTGTCCTAGGCACCCCAGCTGTTGTCTGGATTATTGCAACAGCCTGTTAGCTGACCTCCAGCCTTCAATCTTGCCCCTCTCAGATTTATTCTTTATGGGGCTGTTTGAATGATTGTTCTGAATTGTTTATCATGTTATTCCCTATTCAAATCTGTTTCTTGGTTTTCCATTGCTTCTAAATTAATATAAAAATGCTTTGCTATGTCTCATAAGATCTCTCACATGACTAATACTACTAATAAAAATAACAATAATAACAGCCAATGGTTTTCAGCACTTATTTTATGCTAGGTACCATAGCAAGTGCTCTTAACAACCTTTTGAAATGGGTACTGTTAACTTTTTTTTCCAGATGAAAGAACTGCGGCATAGAGGGGATGTTTTTTTTGTTGTTGTTGTTTTGGTTTTTTTTGCGGTACGCGGGCCTCTCACTGTCGTGGCCTCTCCTGCTGCAGAGCACAGGCTCCGGACGCGCAGACCCAGCGGCCATGGCTCACGGGCCCAGCCGCTCCGCGGCATGTGGGATCTTCCCAGACCGGGGCACGAACCCGTGTCCCCTGCAGTGGCAGGCGGCCTCTCAACCACTGCGCCACCAGGGAAGCCCTAGAGGGGATGTTTAAATGGTTCTTGTTAACATTGTTGTGAAGGGGCAGAACAGGGACATGGAGATGAACTTGGATTCATGTAACACCAGAATCTGTCTTCTTAACCGGCACCCTTGCCAAACAGCCCTGCACTCTCTAACTGTGCACTCTTCAGGCCAGCTCTACTTTTTGCAGCTTCTCAAATGTGATAGTACTTTCTTCCCTCCAGGGCCTTCACCCACGATGTCATTTTCCCCAGGGAACTTTTCCTGAAAAGCTTTGTTTTTCCCGTGAAGTCTGGTTTATGTACCCTTCTATTGTGTTTTGTGAGAGGCTATACAGCCCCATGTGAGGTCTTCCCAAAGCATGATGCAGTCTTAATAAAAGGGGGACATTTATTGAATGTTGAATAAATAAATGAATGGATAAATGATCACAACTTCTTATTACTAAGTTGGACATTGTATTATATATTGTACTGTGCTTGCTGCATAACAAGTTACCCCCAAGTTTAGTGACCTTAAGTAACAAACATCTACTGTCTCAGTTTCTGTGAGTTAAGAATCTAGGCACAGCTTAGCCAGGTTCCTTTGACTCAAGGTCTTTCATTTGATTACAGTCAAGCTGTCTGTCCTCTATAGGCTGTCCTTTACAGTCTAATCTGAAGACTTGATGTGGAGGTAGATTCTGCTCTCAACATTACGTGGTTGCTGGCAGGTCTCAATCCCTTGCCATGTAGGCTTGTCCACAGGGTTGCCTCACCACATGGCACTCAGGATTGAAGGCCCAGTAGTTTTGTAGCCTAATCTTAGAAGTGACATTCCATCATTTCTTTCGTATTCGGTTCATTTGAAGCAAGTCTGTATGTCCAACGCACACTCAAGAAGAGGGAATTATATGTGGGTATCATTGGGGGGTGTGTTTTAGAGACTGATTATCACAAACTGTTACTATCTCAAAATAAATCTTCTGAGTTGTAAAAAGAAAACACCCACTAACATGGCCATCCTAGTTTCCTGTGGCATGTGAGGCAGTACTCTATATAGACCTAAGTCTTCTCTGAACTTCAGAAATTTGCTTTATTGTACCTAAAATTTCCTCATCAAGATCATCATCCGTGTCAACTATAATTCCCTAGTCAAATGAGTCACACAGTCTATTTTATATGGATTCTAGGCCTTAGTAATTGAATCTACCAGAAATTCTGTATAAAAAACTCCAGAGATGATCAGAACATTCTGAATAGTTTTGGAATCAACAACGGACACGAGGCCCTAACTAGCCAAAACCAACAGCCTGAGGACATACTCTCACCAAGGAATGAATATAATCTCCTAATTAAATGTCATTCTATCCAATACAAACCAACCAAGAAAAGAATTCATGACTAATTTGTTTAGATTTTTATGTTGATCAGTCCATAGTATAGCCGTAGGTAACCTGTTGTATAATCTGATGAACCATACTGACTATAACATGAATTTTAGAAGAAATGAGTCTAATGAAGGTAGAAACTGTAAAACGGAATTTTGTGTGTCCTGTTAACTTACTCAGACAATCTTGGTTGACCTTCAGAGGAGATGTCATTCATTTCTGCTAAATCTGCCCTGGCTTCTAAATTTGCCTAAAAACTATTAACCCACACAAGGACTTATCAGGATGTTTTCTCTCATAAACAGTCACAAGACTAACAATTATGGAGTGCCTTCCGTTTGTCAGAGAGAATATTATGTATCTTAATCCTTTAAAATAAACCTATGACTTTCCCTCTCATCTTACAAATAGAAATAGGGAAACCTTATGGCTTAATACTTTGTCTAAGATTATGTAACTAATTGAATGTAGGTGCTGCTTGATTCATTATGATTTCTACTACTGAATATTTTTCTAAGAAACGGTGAAATAAAGAATTTTAAGTTTGACAGAAGGATTATATCTAAGGTCAGAAAGAAGTCTCCTTGTAAAAGAAATTACCAGTTTTCTACAATTTTCTCTCCCTTTATAAGGGCACATTTATCTTATGGCATTTTTCAGCCTATAACTTATAGACAAACACAAAATGCCACATATTCTAATATTTTTACCTCCAGAGCTTTTGTCTCATTTTGCAAAGGACATATGAAAAGCATGAAGTCACCACTATTAAAATCCACGCACCTGTAGGGCAGATCTGTGTAGGTGTGGAGCTGCTCAGTGCACAACAGGAGGATTGTTTTATTGGCATGAAAAGAAAGGATGTTTCCTGATGAAACTGAAGGAAGAAATTGAGTATGCTTATTATAATTATCCATGCTAGATTTTGAGACATACCTTAGTGATGAACTGAATATCTGAACTCTAATGTAATGATACACACCAAATACATGGAGGAGGTTGCTAAAAAATGAAATAAGGAACTAACTGAGTAGAGACTTACTGCTCCCACCCTCCATACACATGCAGATTTCACTCAGACTTAAATTTCAAGACTTCAGTATCAGGCTTGTTAGATTCCTTCTTTGATTTCTTTAAGGAGGTCGAAGTATTTCACAGAACCTACCTACTTTGGAGATAGAGGTCTCTAGAAGATACGTCAGGGCAGTAGACAGTGATGGAAGAGACCTCGCCCCTTCTTCCCAACTCTCACTGAAAAATAATTTTTGCCATATACTGTGCTGAGAACAGTAAGGAATTTAGAAGTAGGAAGAGTGGTCTTTCATTAGTTACTTAATTCATGAGTGTATTTACCAAATATTAAATGCCTATCAAGATTTAGTCACTGGATTTATGCAGTTGAACTAAGCAGGTATTGTTCCCTGTCCTCAAGGAGCATACTGTGCAGTTGGGGATAAAACAGTAAACAAACACACAAAAAATGTTTAATTACAAATTGTGATAACGATACTAAGGAAAAAGTAAACTGTCCTTATGTAAGAGAGCCCTGGACAGTGATTTAAATTGCGAGTAGAGGGCAGTAAGTGAGCATCTCTTGGCAGATGTGGCATTTACTTAAGGCTAAACTGGTATTCACGAGTTAGCTATTTAGAGAGAAATACAGAAGGAACAGTGTGTGAAAGGTCCTTGAAGAGCTTCGTTCAGGGGCACTGAAATAAGGCTTGTATGACTGGAGTGGAGGTGGACTGGTGGGAGGTGAGGATAGAGACCGCGAGGGTCTAAATGCAGCCTCGTAGGCTTTGTTAAGCATACTGTGACTACCACCACCTACACTGCTACTGTAACCACTACCATTACTTACGTTTTGTCCTACAAGCAAAATGAAGTGGTAGAAGACTTGAGCTGAAAATGTCACGATGCAATTTACATGTATAAGAAGACTGTTGGCGGCTGCTGCTTAAAAGTAAAATTCTATGGAAAAAGACAGGTAGTATTTAATGTTTTTATACATCACAGAACCCCTAAAATCACAAGTGTCTTCAACCCAATTTTTGTTTCTATAATAGAAGAAAAGAAGCTCCTGAAGAATGCTGATCTATAATCTGGACAAACAGGGACCATAGGGGCTTTTTGTGTGTTTTGCTTATCCACCCCTTCCTGTTTCCTGGAGCACATAATTTAATTATTGTTTTGCATAACCACAAATGACAAGCAGGATATAACTGAAAATCATTTGCTTTCCTGGGTGAAAGGCATGCTTTGGTTTTGTCGAGGTTGTCTGTGGTACCTAGTTTATTTTTCCTAATGCCCTCAAGGTTTTGCCCTAGTTTATTTTTCCTAATGCCCTCAAGGATCTGTGCCTTTTTTTTTTTTTAATAGACGTAACTAAATTCAGTGTATGACATATTCGTCAAGCAAAACATCCAAAATAGCAAATGAAGTAAGAAGAAAAGCAGAAATTAAAGAAATAGAACAAATCCAGTCATCTCAGCATTGTAAGACCTGTTCAAATTAGGGTTATTTCATGCTGATTTTGGCACATAACATTTTAAAATATTATGTTTAAAGTACCGATTTTTCATTTTTTTGAAGCTGAACACTGTACAGTGTAATAGTGAAATAACACTGTGAACAATGTTTCTTGGGCCTCTGAGTCTGAACAGTGCCAACAGAATTAATTCATTTAGAGTATGCGGTTTTGGTGTATGTACAAGACTACATAAATTAGCTGAAGACCATCCAATAAAATCCATTTAGTTTGTTTGGGATGTTAGCCAGATTTCCTGATCAGTTTTCCAGAGGTAAAAATGTCCAAAAATCACTGGACCACCTAGTTGCTTGGGATGGTATTAATTATGTTCATGCTCTATTTAATAAAATTAACAGTTTATAATTATAATTGGTTGTCAGAGTTTTAGAATTTGGTTATTAATGAGGGAGTAAGGATAATCCTCCCTAAATGCCACTTTCTTTACTTTTTCTTTGTATACTTAACATGTATTCACCTTTTGTATCTGTGTGTATTTTTGAAACATAGGGACATATTGAAATATTACTCTTTCTAAAGGAACCAGATGGTTAATTTGTAAAAATGATAATCCTTGTCTGCTTAGGAATTAGGTCACTGCACACAAGTTCTAGTTATGTTATGCTAAGTTAAAAACAAATAAGCCAAAAAAATAGCCAACATCTAGATTTGGGGATATATTTGTAAAACTCAGGTCTCCTCTTGTAATTCAGGAAATTGATTTTACACACATGGTAAATGTGTTTAGAGGGAAAATTTTTGTAAGAAGCTGAAAAGAATTGCTCTTTGGCATGTAGATTATAGTTTCCAACCTTCAACAGTTGATTTTCATGAATATGTATACACTAATTTTCTTATGCTATTTAAATTGAGATAAAGTTTTAAAACTTATTCACTGATGTCATTTCATTTTATTGATTTCTTTTTGGTTCTGAATAGAGGATATGTAATGTTTTTAAAATAATAATTTTATACTTATTAATGTTTCCCTAATAATTGAGTTTGGTGATACATTTCAACTATTTGCATGTGGTATGACTATAGTTAGTAACACCATAAAGTAGATTATTCTTTTGTTCTGGTGGCTTTAAGTAAATAATGGCTCCAAGGTTTTTGCTGTTTTAGGGAAACTAAACCAAATATACCCCTTTGAACTTGTGGTCAGAATAAATTATCCATGGTGTCTTGGTACCTGAGAACTTGTTTTCAAAGCTTTGTAGTACTTGTCTCCTTAGGTTAAATATCTCCTCTCTTTCTCCTCATATCTTCAATGACTGTTCGCTGCATGTGAGTCAGAGTCTATACATTTTGACCCATTATTTCAGACCTCTCACAGTCGATGCTGAACCTTTCACTCACAATGTCAGCTCTTTTGTGGCCCAGCGTCTTGTCTTGCTCATGCTTTGAAATTTTCTAGTTTTCTCTCACTCTTTTTCACTCGGTGTTCTGCTTGATTGCATGCCATCCTTGTCAGTTCTGTTTAATACTTGATTTAATATTACTCTTTCCATGAAGTTGTTCCCATTTTTTCTGGTTCTTGGACTTTCTAAACTACTTACCAACAGAGGTGTCATTCTGAATATGCTACGTTTTATTGTTATTCTTTTGCCTATCGCTTTCACCATCTCTTTTATCGCTGATCTCTTGCACAGTGCTGTGTATATGGAGGAGCCAGATAAATAGGTGTGGTTAGTGGTGGTAGAATGATGAACAAGCAAGCTTCTGGAATACCCCTCCACCTGGACATCAGCCAAATGTGTTTCTGGAGATAAAGAGGTAGCTGCTGGGTGTCCATCAATCATGTGAACAGTTGAGAAGAGTTTAGAACACAGAGTACACCCAAGAAGTTATAATTGATGTCCCAACCAGAAGAAAACTGTTTTTACAAATGGAGGGAAAAGAATAGCAAATAAAAGATGTTGATGAGATGAACTGGAGTTAGCTATGGTGATAAAGTTGGTGGCCAGAAGCCTTCTGTCAGGAAAGGGGGAGGGAGAGAGAGAGAGTGATGGGGAACTGAGCTCTGCTGAGGGGGAATTGCAGTGGCGTGAAGAAACAGGTCCATAAGCAACATTTTAAGGTGTATTCTTTAGGATCTGTAATAAGATTCTATATCAGGATATGAATCTACCTTTCTGTATCACCTAGAAACATACTGCTTTAAAAATATCCTGAGGTAGATAATTGTTCACATACTTCTGAAATAAGTCACATGATCATGTTTTTGTTATTTTTGCTCAAAACGTAATTTATCCTTAATATTTAAAAAATGTTTTGGGCCTATGGGCTAAATGTATATTATGTAACTCATAATGGAAAGTTGTATGAGATGGAAATCTTATTTTATATATACAGTAATTATATTTTTTACTCAAGAGGAAAATACATTAATAAAAATCTCTTACTATGTAGGGTCTGAACAATTATATTGGCAGTATTTGGATTTTACAAGTGTTAGGGTGGTATTAAATATTCCTTAAAGTTGGGAATTCGCTGCAGTCACATGGTTAGGACTCTGAGCTCTCACTACTGAGGGCCCGGGTTTGATCCCTGGTCGGGAACTAAAATCCCATAAGCTGCACAGCATGGCCAAAAAGAGAAAAAAGAAAAAAAAGTTAATCAGTGCATTGTTTTTTTGTGGTTACATATGAAGGAACTCTTCACTAAGCTACTCATGCATGTTTCTAGCTGATTTTAGTTTTCTTCTTTTTTTATTTCCTATCTAATTTAAAATTAGAGACAGTGTTGAAAACTTGGTAACAGACAGAGTTCGAGCTGAGAATATATTATGTCCTATTTGTTTTTAATTTTTATTGGAGTATAGTTGATTTACAATGTTGTGTTAGTTTCAGGTGTACAGCAAAGTGATGCAGTTACACATATACATATATCCACTCTTTTTTAGATTCTTTTCCCATATACATCATTACAGAGTACTGAGTAGAGTTCCCTGGTCTATACAGTAGGTCCTTATTAGTTATCTATTTTATATATAGTTGTGTGTATATGTCAATCCCAATCTCCCAATTTATCCCTCCCCCCTCTTCTCCCCTGGTAACCATAAGTTTATTTTCTATACCTGTAACTCTATTTCTGTTTTGTAAATAAGTTCATTTGTATTATTTTTTTAGATTCCACATATAAGCGATAGTATAGAGACCTCATCTAGCCATTTTGAACACACTTGTCATATTTATGGTATGTTATTTTAAAAGTATATTAAAACACTTGTCTGATAAAATACAATTCTAGTATTTCCCTTGTTAAAAAATGACTCTACTAAAACCTTTAAGTTGTTAGAATATTACTGCTTTTGATGTCAGCTACTGATTTCTGAATAAATGCTGAAGGCCAGAAACCACAACTCTCCATTTAGCCCAGGATTTTGCAGTTGCTATGTTATTAACATTTTGGGACAGATAATTCTTTGTTCTGGAGGCTGGCCTGCGTGTGCATTATAGAATATTTAATAGCATCCCTGTCCTCTACCAACTCGGCACTGGTCGTACTTCCCTCTCACACTTCTGACAACTGAAAATGTCTCCTGATATGGCTGAATTTCCTCTTAGGACAAAGTTTCCCACAGTTAAGAACTGCTAATGTAAACTTTTGTTTCATGCACACTCAAATTTTACAATGGCTTGGGGATAAAGCTGTGTGTGTGTGTATATATACACACGTACATATACATATATATTTGTATATGTGTGTGTATATATAATTGTAATTTCTAATGAATGCATATCTAAATGAAATAGACTATTTAGACTATTTAAATCATTTATAACACTAATTGGAAACAGTATTTGATGTGCATTCTAATTAGTGATTTCAAATTAATGACACTTTGATTAGAACATAACTTGTACAGACTTTATTAGTGCATATGTATATGGAAACTAGGCTCTCATGATACTTCCGTATATATCTGGCCAGTGTCTGTATTACTTAGAAAAGTTAAAATTTTGTAAATGTAAATTAGATTATGCTGTAAGTTTGGGAAGAATTTGAGGGAAAATACAGTTGAAGTAATAAATTCTTTAATTGTAGTCACTTAGCTTGCCATACTGATATATTTAATAAAAGATATAGGTAACTTATTTTAGATGATACAGAAAGGCAGTACCTTCAGTAGAATCAAGGTTCAAGTTACCTTCTGATTGTTAGTTGGAGGCACATTTCTCAGTAAATGTATCTACTGAAAATGAGAGAGGACTTTTATATTATCTAACTGCTTGCTGCTTCACAGTGTGATCCATGGACCAACTATAGCAACATTACCTGGTTGCTTGTTAGAAACGCAGATTCTACTCATTGTGCCATTTTACACTACCACCAACAGAGTCAATTTCACACCCAAACAGAATTTATTGTTGTCAGTTTTATTTTAGCCATTTTTGTGGATGTATAACAGAACCATACTGTGTATTTGATTTGAAAAGGTATCTGTGATGACTTTTTCATGTGTTTAATGATTAAGTATCTGTTCCATTTTTTAAATAAAATTTTAAAGTGGAAAAAAAATGCAGATTCTTAGACCCCGTTCCACATCTAATGGGATCAAAATCTGTATTTTTAACGAGATTCCCAGAGATTCTTATGCATATTGAAATTGGAGAAACAGAGGTCTTAACTTTATTTCGTCTTGCCAGTATGATCTCCATGAGGACAGAAACTGTCTAGTCTATTGCTGTGGTCTCAATGTGCTGTCTAGTGTCTGGCTCAGAGCCCTCAGTAGACAACTTATTGGTTGAATGAATGAAACTCTAACTTACGCTAATCCAGTGGATAGTAGGGTACCCTACCCTATGTGATTTTTAAAAATTAAGACAGATAAGAATTGTTTACGTCAGCTTGCCAGTTCTCAGCTTGCAAATGTCTTATGCATTACTAAGAAACGTAAAGTGGTCATATTACCATGCATGCTTTTTAAACATATCATCCTTTATCATTTACAAAATGGATAATATTTACAAAATATGCCTGCCAAACATGATTTATGTGAGCTAATGCCAGTCACTTCTCGTTTACTACAAAATCGCCCATTAGTTATGTATAGTGTAACGTTCTATAGTAAACCTCAGTGGAAAGATAAGCTTGAGCAGATTTGGTAGCTTTGCCTTTTGCCTAAACACTTTCTAGGGGCTTCCCTGGTGGCGCAGTGGTTGAGAGTCCGCCTGCCGATGCAGGGGACGCGGGTTCGTGCCCCGGTCTGGGAAGATCCCACATGCCGTGGAGCGGCTGGGCCCGTGAGCCATGGCCGCTGAGCCTGCGCGTCCGGAGCCTGTGCTCCGCAACGGGAGAGGCCGCAACAGTGAGAGGCCCGCGTACAACAACAAAAAAAACACTTCCTAGCTTTGGATGTATAATCTGTATGATAAAATGGGAGCCTAGAATTCTTTGTAATAGTGTTCTGGTTTGTTAAGATTAGGACTTGTATTTTCCATTCCACAATTCTTGTGGTTTTGCATCAGAAAAGTAACTGGCCTTCAAAGGGAATTTTAACAGTGAGACAGAGGGACATATAAAGGAGAACTTTCATTAAGGTTGTATTATCACAATGATTACTTCTGTAACCATCACCTGCTTGGCGTATATTGAATGCAGTGGTTCAGAAGCCCTTGGCTCTTCCAGGATCAAATCTGAGGACCTGAATTGGATGACCTACCTTAGATACTCTCTTCCCTGTCTAGGACCCAGAGAAATGATGTGAGTTAGGGGATTGTCTGTGGTGGCAATTAAGGTTTTTTTGTTTGTTTGTTTTTGCGGTACGCGGGCCTCTCACTGTTGTGGCCTCTCCCGTTGCGGAGCCCAGGCTCCGGACGCGCAGGCTCAGCGGCCATGGCTCACGGGCCCAGCCGCTCCGCAGCATGTGGGATCTTCCCGGACCGGGGCACGAACCCGCGTCCCCTGCATCGGCAGGCGGACTCTCAACCACTGCGCCACCAGGGAAGCCTGCAATTAAGCTTTTTAGCACTCAGATGACTTCCTCCAGATGAGGTGTTTCTTCTGAGTTGACCTTGGGACCTGTAGTGTCACTGCCCTCTGAGTAAAGTCTTGTGACTTCCATGATGTAGTACTAGTTACCTGGAGTAAACTGACACCCTGTGTACTTGAGAGGTTAACTGTTGAGAGTCCCACAGACCTTAGTCTGGGTATTACCCCTCACTGGCAGTACGGTCTCAGACAGATTCTTTAAACTTCTGTGCTTACCTTCCTTATCCATAACATGAGGATAATGATAATATATGCAGAGGTATGTTATGTGGTTTCAGTAAGATAATTGTTTAACGTATTTAGCACAGATTCTGACGAATAGTAAAACCTCAATAAATGTAAGATTTAAAATGTAAAGGGATAATGGAGATGTGGTGATGTGTGAAAGGGTCATTTAAAAGTGGAAGTTAAGTGAGAAGCGAGTGGAATAATAGCAAACATTTAAGGTACACTATATGGAAAGATGGTCATTAGTGTTTCACATAAATTCAAGAAAACAAAGATGAATGACATGACAGGACTCACACTAGAATAGGGACTTTCTAGAACAGTGTTTATTGGGGAAAGTCCAATCCATGGACTCAGGAACAGAGGCAGTGTTCACTGCATTATAAGACTCTAATCTTGGAGCAGTGTGGCTTTTAAGCTACATAATTAAGGGAGAACCAGCCCTTTCCCTGGTGTGGTAAGGGCCCGTGATCTAACACTGCTGCAGCATGGCAGAACCTTGGTTCTCGTGCTGCTCTGCCTGCCTGAGAGGATTGAAACACTATCAAGACTTTGGTATGTCTGACAGGCTAGGATCTGAGTCTTGTGGTGGCAGCTTGGTAAGTAGAAGGCCACTGGTTTGATCCACCAGCTTAGTGTCCATGGTTGGAGGTCCATAGTTGATACAGCATGGCAGAATGGTAACCTGATTTACTTACCACCTCAAAGCTCTACCGACATTCATTGTTTTAAAGCTGTAGCTTTTTTCTCTGAAGCTTTCCAGAAGACCAGCCGATAGGGAAGAAGTTTTGGAAAATTTAATCCTTAACTCTCACATATTAATTTAACTAATCTATCAATTCTGATAAGTAAACTGAGCCATGGCGCTTAAGTAATTTGCCCAAAGTTGTACAGCAAATTTGTTGCAGAGCTAGATTCAAACTCCCAGGGATCTTGGCTCCAGGTGCCATGTTCTTAACTGCAAGAAAGAGCTTTAGAGCTGTCTAAAAAAAAAAAGAGTAAATGTTCAATGCTAGATGGACAAAACCTCCACAGAAGTCTAAAAATAACCATGAAGTACATGTTAAATGGCAACTCAGAATTTGGAAATAGTACTTCTTAAAGGAGTGTCTCAGGTAAAGACTGCTGAAAAGCAGGATGGAGAGGCTCTGGGCTGTTACCCTGTGACTGAAGGTCCAGACACAGCACCCACAGGCCAGAGGTGACTCCATTGATAAAGACAGTGACTGATGAATTGATGGCCCAGACTCAGCATTCTGTTGGCATCAGTCATAGCTACGTAAGGTTCTCAGGATTTGCAGTATAGAAGTACTTTCCGCCCCAGCTTTCTAGAGGTATAATTGACCAATAAAAGTTGCGTGTATTTAATGTATACAGTGTGATGTTTTGACATACACTTTGAAATGATCACCGTAATCAAGCTAATAGATCCATCACCTCACATAATTACCATTTTCTTTTTTGGGGGTGTGGGTGAGAACACTTAAGATTTACCCTCTTAAGTTTATTTCAGTTATACAATATACTATTGTTAATTACAGCCACCATGCTACGCATTAAATCCCTAAAAACGTATTCATTTTGCATAACTGAAACTTTGCCCTTGGACCAGCATCTCCCCGTTTCCCCTACCCTCTGGCAGCCACAAGACTTTTAACTGTTAACGTGTTGTCTACAGAGTGAAAAGTGTATCTCTCTCTGATTCCCTTGTATATACCCACATTAGTGCCCTTGTTTGAATGGGAGGGAGGTGGGAAATTGATGGATTCAGATTAAGAAATGATCCAGCCAACACGTTCTGTAAAAAGAGTGCTGGCTTTCAGCACTCATGGGAACCTCTGACTCATGGGACTGGAAACACGTTTTTGAACCTCTGACTCATGGGACTGGAAACCAATGCTTTTCAGCCTTAGTTAAGCCTTAACTCTTCTTGAAATGGAAAACAGTTTTTGGCAACGCAGCTTCCTTCCTAATATCCCTACTTTAAATAGTACTTAGAATATGCAGATGTTTGCATTTTGTTAGTAGTAAATATTTTGTAAATTCGTATTTTTTTATGATGTAAGGAAAGTATTTCATGGCGGGGGTTTTTCTTTCGGACATACTTTTTAAATTTTACTAAACACATTGGAAGGGTTGTTTTAAATTTTGTTTAAATGTTCTCCGAACCAGAATATTTGCAGAACAAGGAGTTCTAGCCAGCAGATTGTTCCATGTGTTGTGTTTGAGTGTGGAAACGTCAGGAATGATAGCTTAAGATGATGCGATAGAACTTTTTCATAAACAGCCTAATAGCATTGTCTAAGGTGGTCTTTGTTTATTAAAGGTGTCAAAGTCTCCTTTGCTATGTTTAGGTAGAATCTAAGTTTCTTTACTCAAGCATGGAAAATATTGTTTGTTTTCTGTTTGGGAGGAAAGCAGTATGACCAAATAAAAGAGTTAAATTTCACTGGAAACAATTATTAAAACAGTCTCAATTGCAAGATGGAAAAAAATGTAGTTTGGTTTTCATATTTTTTTCAAAGGGGGTAAAAAAATGAGGGTTGGGGAAAAGTCAGAAAATCCCTCAGTTCTCAGTGGTATCTCAGCAGAGGCAGGGGAAACTATCAGTGCCTACCATTTTAAAACTCTTCATCTTGTAAAAATAATAATTAGTAAGCTCTACAGTTTATACTGAAAATCACAGAACACCCAAATCTGATTTTAAAAATCTGGAGGAAACCTCAAGGCTCTCTCTGTCCCTCAAAATATTCTCACACCTTTTGGTTCTGTAGAATTACTCAGTAAAAATCAGAATTCAAGAAGGTTAAAAATTCAAAAGACAGCATTGCAAGAGATTAATAGAGCAACTGATAATTGTGGAAACAATTAGAGCCACACTGTTATAGAAATAATTAGTACATTAGACATAGAATATAGCAAAGGTCAGGTCAGGTTATTAACATAGACGGAAACTTGGGATAATCACAGTGTATTCCAAGTAAAAACTAAATGATCAATAAGAGAATAGGTGTGAATGATAATAAAGGCATCCAACATATGGATCATGTTTATATGTCAAGTAGACAAACCAAGATGTTATTCTGAAAGTTAGAAGAATATTTCCTTGAAATGACTAACTAGTTCTGTAAGATGTAGAGGGCATATTTTCAAGAAGAATTGAGGAACAGCAACTGACAATTAAATATGGTCTGATTCTAATTAAGATTTTGAACCTCCTCATAAAGAATTCTTCAGGTAGGTACCTAGGAGCAAAAAACAAAAACAAAACTCATAGAAAGGAGGACACTCTGCCTGACCTCTTGTACCTCCACAGTACTTATTATCCAAATACATACAGTGAAGCGTTGTCTATAAACTTTGGAGGGAATCAAAGGGGAATCCAGGAATACTACCGCCAGCCAAATTGTCATTTAGTTAGAAAGACAACAGGAAAAAAATTCGTATGTAACTTCTATGACTACTTCCTGGTAGAACTACTTGATGTTGAAATCTACCCCAAAAAAATGGTGAATAGAGAGTGAGTAGATGACACATGGACTTTAAAAAGCATCTGGACAATGCTTTGAAACAGTGTTTGAAGACAGTGGTACAGAGACTGCAAATCTCTAAGGGAAAGTGTGAACTAAACTTTTATTCCCAGATAAGCTATTCTTCCAACTAATAGAATGAAGAACTCTAGGAATGTAAAAATGTTGAGGTTTTTATTAAAAAACAAACAAAACCTACTTGCAGCTGAAATTCATCAAATAAAGAAGTGAATTAAAATGAATTTATAAAAGGAGAGGTTTTTATTTAAAACAGCTGTCTTGAGCATAGATAAATTATGTCTAAATTGTGTGAATTATGGCTATAGAATAGTCTATGAATCTAATAAACCTTGTCAGGGTAGAAGAGTACAAGTGACCAGAACAGTAGGTAGAAGAGTTACAAAGTGCTATTTCTTTCTCTCTCATAGTAGGAAATCAATTAGTACTGACTTACAAATGAAGTGCTTTGCCATTGAAAAGTCCAGTGTCTTAATCCTGTTCACGATATTTTACTTAACATTTAGGAAAAGCTCCCTGGAGGTGAAGAATAATCTGAAGTATAGCAGCACCTTCAGTTTTATTATATTTAATGGTTTTTTTTTTTTTTTGCTAACATTAAATAATTTTTAAATGGCATGCATATGATTCCATTTTCATAAAATGTGCTAATGCTTTTGTTCCTTCATCCTTTTGTCCTACCAGTTTACTGCATATATTATTAATAGAGGATTGTTGAAACGATACTTACCTGATGTTCAGGGTAATTATTTCTAGGTAGTGTTATTTTTGGATGAGTTTTTTTTTTTTACCTTTTTAAAAAACTTCCACATAGTTGATTTTAAGAACATACACTTTTCTTTTTTTCTTGAAACAAGACTGTGCTAAGTTTTAAAAACCTATTTGTCAAGCATTTGCTACTGGGTAAAAACATGTTTCTGTCCTCAGAGACCCCATACCCTAAGAGTATGGGGTCCTCAAGAATTTTATCAGTTTTAATACTTTAAAAGCTAAATTGGAATATCCCTCATGTTCTCATCCTAGACCTTATTTATGTACCTCCAAAGGAAAAATATTTAATTAATTAGTTTATTTATTTATTTATGGCTGCGTTGGGTCTTCGTTGCTGCATGGGGCTTTCTCTAGTTGTGGCAGCGGGGGCTGCTCTTCATTGCGGTGCACGGGCTTCTCATTGCGGTGGCTTCTCTTTGTTGTGGAGCACGGGCTCTAGGTGCATGGGCTTCAATAGTTGTGGCCCGCGGGCTCAGTAGTTGTGGCTCATGCGCTCTAGAGCACAGTCTCAGTAGTTGTGGTGCACGGGCTTAGTTGCTCCACAGCATGTGGGATCTTCCTGGACCAGGGCTTGAACCCGTGTCCCCTGCATTGGCAGGCGGATTCTTAACCACTGCCCAGGGAAGTCCCCAAAAAGAAAATTTTTAAAGTAAGTCATTTTCTTTTTTTTTTCGAGTTCAGAATTCACTCACACTTGTTAAAGTTGAGATACGTGGTTGCCTTATTTCATATCTGTCAAGTCAGAAACTAGGGAGGATTTGAGGATTATACCCAATTTTTATGCGAACACTCATGCCAGTATTGTAAATATTGGTAAAAGACATGAAACTCCAGGGTCAGAGGAAAGAATTTGTTACAGCAGTAGCAGTAAGGAGGATAGCAGTGCAGCACTGATTTTCTGAATTGCAGTTCCTCCCGGGGGAAATACAATTAGGGCTGGGTGTTGCTAGGCAGTGGAATGTATTAAAGAAGAATCTAGATATCGGGAAGCACTGCCCTTATACAGGGACTGCTGGCAAACTAGCCCATCCTCCTCTTACAAGAGAGACATTGTCTTTATTACTCTAGAATGCCAAGCAGATTGCTCTATGGAGAGAGATGTCTCTATCTTTACTTTCTACAACATAAGCAAATTTGCTCCAAGAAGAGAGATGCCTATTTTTGCAAGTCTGCCTGCTATGTGAACATCCTTGAAGAGCCAATTTGGAGTATACTAGCTATTCATGCCTTTTAAAATGTTTGGATACATGAGAACCCCCTGAAAAATAATCTCCCTGTAATATCTAGAAGATGAGACTCCTTGAGCAAACTTACTGTTGCACAGTGGAAGCTGATTTTATTTCACTATTGATACATGGCTGATGACTATGGAAGTTTTTTTTGTTTTTTGTTTTTTTTGGAATAATCCTCCCTCTGAAATTTGTACTCAAAAACTTTAAACCAAAGTAAAATTCTTGAAATTCATGAGCCAGGTGATTTCTATAGCGTAGCTAAGATCTCAAAACCTTTACCTCTCTTTCTCAAATATTTCGTCAAAATTAGGTAGAATTAAGCTGAATTCTTCTGAAGAGGCAGTGCTCTTAGAGATACAGAGTTTCACGTTTTACTATGGAACAAGCATTGTATTTTAGATACATAAGTAAAGCTTTCTAAATGTAATGCCAGTATTAACCACGAAAATGTGACTTCTTACAGAGTTATAGCAGAGATATCATTACAACAGAGCCCTTGTTTAGTAGTTTTTTGTTCATATTGCTATAATAGAAAAACTAGAGAATAATTAGAGCATTGAACTATATGGAAGAAAAATTTTATTAGGAAAGCTTTTATAGTGTATGTACTATTTTCTATCTAGTCTGGGACTACCTCTAGTAATAATCTTCCCTTATTATTGTTGCCCTAGTTTAAATCTTATTTCTCTATCATATATAATAATTTCTTTTTGTTTTTATTATTTTTTTTATTGAGGTATAGTTGACATATTAGTTTTAGGTGTATGACATTGTGATTCAACATTTATATACCTTATGGATTGATCACCAAGATAAGTCTAGTAACCATCTGTCACCATACAAAATTACCGCAATATTATTGACTAGATTCCCTTTGTTGTACGTTCCATTCCATGACTTACTTTGTAACTGCAAGTTTGTACTACTTTATGTTCTTCACCTGTTTTGCCCATACCCTTACCTCCCCCATCCCCACCCCTCTGGCAACCACCAGCTTGTTCTCCCTTATCTATGAGTTTCTTTATGTTTTATTTTGTTCGTTCATTTGTTTTGTTTTTTAGATTCCATGTATAAGTGTATTTCTCTCTCTGACTTATTTCATTTAGCATAATACCCTCTGGAATATCATGGATGTTCCATCCATGTTGTTGCAAATGACAAGATTTTATTCTTTTTTATGGCTGAGTATATTCCACAGTGTATGCATACATACATATGTGTGTGTGTATTTTATATATATATATAAAATACACACACACCTCCACATCTTCAAGCATTCATCTATCAACAGGCACTTCCATATCTTGGCTGCTACATTGAACACAGTGGTGCTTATATCTTTTTGATTAGTGTTTTCATTTTCTTTGGGTAAATACCCAAGAGTGGAATTGCTGGTTAGTATAGTAGTTATAGTTTTAATTTTTGGGGGAACCTCGATACCGTTTTCCATAGTGGCTGCACCAGTTTACATTCTCACCAACAGTGCACTAGGGTTCCTTTTTTTCCACACCTTCTCCAACATTTGCTATTTGTGGTCTTTTTGATGATAGCCATTCTGACAAGTATGAGGTGATCTCTCATGGTGATTTTGATTTGCATTTCTCTGATGATTAGTGATGTTGAGCATCTTTCCATGTGCCTGCTGGCCTTCTATATGTCTTCTTTGGAGAAATGTCTGTTCAGGACTTCCGTCCATTTTTTGATTGGGTTGTGTGTTTGTTTTGATATTCAGTTGTATGAGCTGTTTATGTATTTTGCATATTAACCCTTTTTGGGTCATATCATTTGCAAATACTCCCATTCAGTAGGTTGTATCTTTGTTTTATCAATGATTTCCTTTGCTATTCAAAATTTTGTAAGTTTAATTAGGTCTCATTTGTTTATTTTTGCTTTTGTTTCTTTTGCCTTAGGGGACAGATCCAAAAAAATTTGCTATGATTTATGTCAAAGAGTGTTCTGCCTATGTTTTGTTCTAGGAGTTTTATGGTTTCTGGTCTTTCATTTAAGTCTTTAATCTATCTTGAGTATATTTTTGTATGTGGTGTAAGAAAGTGGTCCAGTTTTATTCTTTTGAATGTAACTGTCCAGTTTTTTCAAAACTATTTGTTGAGGAGACTTTCTTTCCACACTATGTATTATTGGCTTCTTTGTCATAAATTAATTAACCAGATATGGGTGGGTTTATTTCTGGGCCCTCTCCTCTGTTCCATTGATCTATATGTCTGCTTTTGTGCCAGTACCATACAGTTTTGATTACTATAGCTTTGTAGTATAGTTTGAAATCAGGGAGCATGTTACCTCCAGGTTTGGTGTTCTTTCTCAAGATTGCTTTGGCTATTTGGGGTCCTTTGTTATTCCATAGGTACTTTAGAATTATTTGTATTAGTTCTACGATAAATGCCATTGGTATTTTGATAGGGACTGTACTGAATCTGTAGATTGCTTTGGGTAGTATCATCATTTTAACAAAATTTTTTTTCCAGTCCATGAACACAGTATGTCTTTCCACTTAATCGTGTCATCTTTAATTTCTTTCATCAATGTTTTATAGTTTTCATAGTATACGTCTTTAACCTCCTTGGTTAAATTTATTCCTAGGTATTTTATTCTTTTTGATAAAATTATAAATAGAATTGCCTTCTTAATTTCACTTTCTGATAGTTTATTATTAGTGTACAGAACTGCAACATATTTTGTATTCTACAATTTTACTGAATTCATTTATTCTAATAGGTTTTTAGTGGAGTCGGGTTTTCTATACATAGTGTCATATCATCTGCAAATAGTGACAGTTTTATTTTTTCTCTTCCAGTTTGTATTGTTTTTGTGTCTTATTCTGGTGTGATTGCTGTGGCTGGGACTTCCCATACTATGTTGAATAGAGGTGGTGATGGTGGGCATCCTTGTCTTTTGCCTGATCTGAAAGGAAAATCTTTCAGCTCTTCACCATTGAGTATAATGTTAGCTGTGGGTTTGTCATATATGACCTTTTTTATGTTAAGGTATGTTCCCTCTATACCTGCCTTATTAAGAGTTTCCATCATAACTGGATGTTGAATTTTGTCAAAAGTTTCTTCTAGATCTATTGGGGTGATCATATGATTTTTATTCTTCATTTTGTGAATGTGCTGTATCATGTTCATTGATGTGTGAATATTGAATCAGACTTGTGTCCCTGGAATTAATCTCACTTGATTATGGTGTATGATCCTTTTAATGTATTGTTGAATTCAGTTTGCTAATATTTTGTTGAGGATTTTTGCATCTATGTTCATCATTGATATTGGCCTGATGAATATTAATTTTCTTTTTTTGTAGTGTTGTTATATGGTTTTGGTATCACAGTGATGCTGGCCTCCTAAAATGAGTTTGAAGGCATTTCTTCCTTTTCAATTCTTTGGAATAGTTAGAGAAGGGTAGGTATTAAGTCTTATTTAAATGTTTGATAGAATTCACATGTGAAGCCCTCACATCCTAGACTTTTGTTTGTTGGGAGTTTTTTCATTACTGATTTAATTTCATTACCAGTCATCAGTCTGTTCAGATTTTCTATTCTTTTCTGATTCAGTCTTAGAAGATTTTATGTTTCTAGGAATTTATCTGTTTCTTTTAGGTTGTCCAATTTGTTGGTGTATAATTATTAACAGTAATCTCTTGTCCATTGTATTTCTGTGGTATTAGTTGTAATTTCTTCTCTTTCTTTTTATTTATTTGGGCTCTCTTTCTTTTTTTCACGATGTGTCTCTCTAAAGGTTTGTGAATTTTTAAAATCTTTTTAAAACCCCAGCTCTTAGTTTCATTGATTTAAAAAGATTTTTTTAAAGTCTCTATTTCATTTATTTTTGCTCTGATTTTCATCATTTCCTTCCTTCAACTAACTGTGTTTCTTTTATTCATCTTTTCCAGGTTCCTTTAGGTGTGAAGTTATATTGTTTATTTGAGATTGTTCTTGTTTTTTGAGGTAGGCCTGCATTACTATAAGCATCCCTTCTAAAACTGCTTTCACTGCATCCCATAGATTTTGGAACAATTGTCTTTCCATTTTCATTTGTTTCAGAGTATTTTTTTTGATTTCTTCATTGACCCATTAATTGATTAGTAGCTTTTGGTTTAGGCTCCAAAATGTTTGTGGTTTTTTTTCCAGTTTTCTTCTTGTAATTGATTTATAGTTTTATACTGTTTGGGTCAGAAAAGATGCTTGGTGTGATTTCAGTCTTCTTAAATTTATTGAGACTTGTTTTGTGGCCTAACATGAGATCTATCCTGGAGAATGTTCATGTGTATTTTTAAAGAATGTGTATTCTGCTATTTTGGGGGTGAAAGGTCTATATATATATCTATTTTTAGTGGTCTAGTGTGTCTTTAAGGCCAGTGTTTCCTTATTGATATTCTGTCTGATATGTCTATTGGTGTAAGTGGAGTGTTAAAGTCTACTATTATCATATTACTGTCAATACCTTCCTGTATGTGTGTTAATATTTGCTTTATATTTGCTCCTTTTTTGGGTGCATAGATATTTATAAGTGTTACAGTCTCTTGTTGAATTGATCCCTTTATCTTTATATAATGACATTCTTTGTCTCTTGTTACATTTTTTGTTTTAAAGTCTATTTTGTCTGATATGCATATTGCTACCCTAGCTTATATGGAAAATCTTTTCTATTCTTTCACTTTTAGTCTGTGTGTGTCTTTAGATATGAAGTGAGTTGCTTGAAGGTGACCTATAGATGGGTCTTATTTTTTTTTATCCTTTCAGCCACCTGTGTCTTTTGATTATAGCATTTAGTTCATTTTGATTGAAGTGACTGTTGATTAGGTATGTACTTATTGTCATTTTGTTAGTTGTTTTCTGATTGGTTTTGTAGTTCTTTATCGCTTTCTTCTTCTCTGGTTCTTTTCCCTTCTCATTTGATGACTTTCTTTAGTGTTATGTTTGGATTCCTTTCTCTATTTTTTGTGTATCTGTTAGATGTTTTTGACTTGTGGTTGCCATAAGGTTTATATATAACAAACTATGTATATAGTAGCCTATTTTAAGTTGATGGCGTCTTGAGTTCAAACACGTTCTAAAAGCACAACATTTTATTCTTACCCATGCTTTATATTTTGGATGTCATATTTTATATCTTTTTACTTTGGGTATCATTTAAATAAATATTTTAGATACAATTTTACTACTTCTGTCTTTTAATCTTCATACTAGCTATATAGGTGGTTGATCTACTACTACCTTTACTATATGTTTGCCTTTACCAGTGAGTTTTTCCTTCATAAATTTCTGGTTTCTAGCTATGGCCTTTTCCATTTAAAGAATTCCCTTTAACATTTCTTATAAGGCCAGTTTTGTGGTGATGAACTACTTTAGCTTTTGCTTCTGGGAAACTCTGTATCTTGCCAGGTAGAGTATTCTTGGTTGTAAGTTTTCTCCTTTCTGTACTTTGAATATATCATGCTAGTCTCTTCTGGGGCCTATAAAGTTTCTGCCGAAAAGTAGCTGATAGTCTTGTGGGGCTGTTCCCTTGTATGTAACTAGTTGCTTTTCTCTTGCTGATTTTAAAATTCCCTCTTTATATTTAAATTTTGACATTTTAATTATAATGTGTCTTGGTGTGGGTCTCTTTGGGTTCATCTTGTTTGGTACTGTCTGTGCTTCCTGGACATGGATGTCTGTTTCCTTCCCCAGATTTGGGAAGTTTTTAGCCATTGCTTTTTCAAATAGGTTTTGTGTCCTTGTCTCTCTTTGCCTTCTGGGGCCCCTGTGCTTCAAATGTTAGTATACTTGATGTTGTATCAGAGGTCCCTTTTTCTTTCGTTCTCATTTTTTAAAATTCTTTTTTTATTTTTGTTGTTTTGATTGGGTGATTACAAGTACCCTATCATGCAGATTGATGATTCATTCTTCTGCATCTTCTGATCTCTGGTTGATTCCCTCTAGTGTATTTTTCATTATAGTTATTGTATTCTTCAGCTCTGATTGGCTCATTTTTATATTTTCTTTTTAAGTTCTCACTGAGTTCACATACTTCTCTCCATTCAGTGAGGTTATTTATTACTGTTAATTTGAACTCTTTATCTGATAGAACTGTTCATTTTCATTTTGTTGAGTTCTTTTTTTGAAGTTTTGCCAACTTTCATTTGGAAGATAGTCTTTTGTTTCCTCATTTTACCTAACTCTGTTTCTGTGTATTAGGTATATCAGCTACATCTCCTGGTTTTGAAAGAGTGACGTTGTATAAATGGTGTCCTGTGGGGCCTGATGGTGCAGTCTCCCCTGGTCATTGTGCCCTCCTCTTGTGGTTGGGCCACAGTTGTTGCAGGCATGCTGAAACGGTGTGCTGGTTCTTGGCCTGGCTGGCTGAGAGGTCTGGCCACAACTGCTCCTGGCCTGCTGATGTGTGGGGCTGGCCTCTGAGAGCAGGAGCCACTTTGGAGAGGTACTGGTGCTGACTGAGGCCAGCCACTGGGTGGGGTGGGGCAGCAGGTACTTTGGAGAAGCTAGCCGGGTTGGGTGGGTTGAGGAGGGCTGTTCCTCAGGGGAATACTGGGGTGGGGCACATGGGTTAACTAGGTTGATGAACAGTGGCAGAAATGGCAACGGCCTGGTAGGTAGAAGAGTTTGAAAAAAAAAATGTTGCCTGCCACTGCTTCTGTCCCTGGAGAGAGTTCTACCAGATTTCTGCCCCTCCAGCACAAGCCCTGAAATTAGTCAGTAAATTTCCTTTGATAATACCTAGGCTCTTTTCAGGGCTCTGCCTCTGTGCTGGGACTCTGAGTGAGTTTGTGTGTGAGCCTTTCACGAGCAGTATCTTGATTTCTCACAGCCCTCTACCTCTCCCGGATGTGCGCCCCACTGGTTTTCAAAGGCAGATGTTATGGGGGCTCATCTTCCTGGTGCAGGCCCCTCGGGATGGGGAGTCCAATGTGGGGCTCCTAGCTCCTAGCTCCTAGCTCCTAGCTCCTCAGGGGGAACCTTCATGGTTGCGATATCCCTCCTGCTTATGGACAGCTGCACTGGGGGTGGGGGTTCTGATTAGACTGCATGTCTGCCCCTCTGCCCGTCCTTCCTGTCTTGATGTGGCCTTTTCTTTATAGCATTGGTTGTAGAAAGTCTGTTCTGCTAATCTTCAAGTCATTCTCAGAGATAGTCATTCTATATGTAGTTGTAGTTTTGGTGTTTCATGGGAGGGGTGAGCTCAGGATCTTCCTACTCTGCTATCTTGATCTGGACCCTCAGAAGGCAGCCTATGATGGTAATCTCTTGTTGCTTTCCCTGTTTCTAGTCATTCCATATTTAGTTAAATGTATTCTTTGTAACTGTAGTATTTAACATGCTTCCAGAATTCTCTAAAAATTCTTGTCTAACCAATTTTTAAATTTTATTCAAATATTTTCTACTGTATATTTTTTGTATAAGAAAAACCAGACTATTTGCCTATTCCTGAATATATCTTGAGCCTTTTCAACATTTTTTTATCTAAAACAATTTCCTATATCCTTATTTGCTACAATAATGTTAATTATTTTGGGACTACTTCAAGTGGGTTTTTTTTGGTAGCCTCATAAACTTCAGTCTGAATTATTTTGCTCTTATGCATGGTCCTTGGCGTTATGTGCCTATAGAAATTTTGTGCTCATAAAGTTGTTTATGCTCATGTTTGGTCTTTCTATCTAGTTTGTAAACTCTTTTTTCCTCTAATTTTTTCTCCTAGCATGTAAAAGTCACATCTGGCAGAGATCTTCAGCAAATCATCTTAGAGCAATGCTACAATTTTGTTTGTGTGAATGTAAGTAGTTAATACAAATGATTGAAAGCACTTGAGGATTTGTATAAATGTGATGTTTGACAAGTAGTTAGTTTTCTTGTTTAAGTATTTGAATATAAGATTTTGATAGGTGAGTTGTGTTATTCAATATGTATTTAGAAATGTTATTTTTGTCTTTTGAAATAGGGAAATAACATTTTCTAACAACCTAGTTCACGTAATGAGAAGAGGGTGATATTTCTTTAAACGGTATTTTCAAATTTCTGGTAAAAAGTAGATAAGAAGATAGGTTTGAATTAATGAATTAAAAAAATTTTAATAGCTATAATCTTATGGGTATCCTTTAACATTGTTTGAAAATTTAAAATTAAGCTTGATAGATATTTTGAATGTTTAAATGTTTAAAAGCTCTCCATTTTTCTACTTGAATGAACTAAGTCACTTAAGAACTTCTTTTATTTTTCTGGTCTTTCAGGTTATGACCTCTGATTTTGAAGAAACCCAGAAATTACTGAATATGCTTGAAGAGAGTAATCTTTCCATTTTATATCCTGTTGTTGTTATTTCAGTAAGTGAATTAATGCAGATTTTTCAAACTTAGGCTTTGTTCCTTGAAATTCAACTTTTCTTTTTAACAAAATTTCATCCAACTGAAGAAATCCATCTAAACCCAAACGAAAAAACTCTTCTCGGTGGGTTCTAGAACGCACTTTCTTGCTTTGAGTAATCTGACTGCAGGTCCTTATTATTTCAATTATTTGGTTGAACTGATAGGTTTTCACCCTAGTAAAAATTGCATGTCTTTTCCTTCATTAGAATTTCAGAGGTTATTGCTGAGTTGACTTGTTGTTTGGATAATGTGAAAGAGCTTTATTTTAGTGTACTACCAGAATGCCATTAGAGAAGAAATCCCAAAGTTAAAAAACTGAGGGGCACAAATCAGATGGAAGAAAATACTCTTAGGTTGTTTCATCTTCTCTGTTCCATGGACAGCAAAAGTAGAATGAGCGGACTTCCCTGGTGGCGCAGTGGTTGAGAGTCCGCCTGCTGATGCAGGGGACACAGGTTCGTGCCCCGGTCTGGGAGGATCCCCCATGCCGCGGAGTGGCTGGGCCCGTGAGCCATGGCTGCTGAGCCTGCGCGTCCGGAGCCTGTGCTCCGCAACGGGAGAGACCACAGCAGTGAGAGGCTCGCGCACTGCAAAAAAAAAAAAAAAAAAAAAGTAGAATGAGCAACAGATAAAAGAGAAGTCCTAGAAAAATGGCCCATGAAAGTTTGGGAGAGATCTTTTCTGTGAAAGCCTAAAAATGTATGTTTAGTACAGAATTCACTTGATTGGCCTTTTTAACTGTGCAGCAGAGGGGTATTTCAGAGGGCAAGACCAGGAAGTAACAAAACCAGAGCCCAGGACTGACAAACTAGCTGAGAAGAATCTGTTGTCAGCAGCATTTTGCTGTGGGAAGGCGTTCCAAACATGAAATTTTCAAAACAATTGCTTAGCAATTGTTGAATTCATAAAGCTCAGGCCTGTGCCATAGTGTGGGAATTAAATTCTTGTTAGGTGAGATTGTTAATACAGAATAAAGAAAATTTGCACTAAAAATAAGTAGCTCTAGACTGAGCCATGCAAGTAGAAACAGATTAGCAATTGGGGGAAGTTTGATGATTTCACCTGCCTATTGTATTTGATTTTATGCCCTAGAGATGAGTTCCATGAGTGCTGCTGGTCATGAAAACCCAGATTCCTCATGTGAATGATTTTAACAGAAATATAGATGTTTTCATTGATATTTTTAGGAACAGCATGAAATGTTCCGAATGCTGAAGGGCTCTAAGTCTTCATAGGTTGGAGATAAATTCAGAGTTCTGTTTGGCTCCCTATTCATCGCTCCACATTAACTTTCTTAGAAATCTCATTCACACTATGTCCCCAGATATTCTTCTGAAGAGGCAGAAGAGTGCTGTAAAGAGAGCAAAGGCTTTGAATTCAGAATACCTTGCTTCCTTGGTCAAGTTACTTAACTTTTCTGAGGCTTGCTTTCCTCCTTTTAGAAATGAGGCTAGTAGCCCTACTTCTTAAATCACTGTCAGGATTAAAATGATTGAATGTAAAATGTAGTTGATATTATAGTGCTGGGCCCTTGGCAGCCGTGCAATGTTAGTTTCATTTAATAGTCTAGCTCCTGCTCTTTCCAATTTGGATGAGACGAACCAAAGCTCACTGATGCTGCTCTAATCTGATTCCTGAGCTTCAGTCCTACATTGTTCAGCATTTTATCAGGTACTTCCATTTGAGTACTTGACTATCTTCTCACACCTAGCATGTCAGATCTCTCCCAGAAGCACATTCCCCATCAGTTGACTTCTCTTAGTGGCAGTATAGTTGTGGCAGGCATGCAGGTGGGAATCTGTGTCATCAATGAATTTTCCTTCTACCCCTTTCCTCTGCTTCTCTTCACCAAATACATACACACACACAGCATTTTTAAACTGTTAGTTCTTGTAGTTTATTGTTACTATTGTATCTCAAGTTCAGTCCTTTGCATTGCTTCCATAAATATTTGCATTTAGTTTTCTCTTGACTCCTGTAGAGTTCCATTTCACATATCCTAGTAAATGCCAGATTTTCATTCTTTTTTTGGCTACCTAGTGTTCTGTATTAAACTAAGGGAAAAGATGGACAATCCTCTAGTTAGGAAGGAAGTGTCTACGAGAACTAGTTTTAGAATAGTATTATTATAAGTCAGTATACGCTAAGTCAATATGCTATAAAAACTGTAAAATGTTCACTTTAAACTGGAGAGTTGTCACTCTATAGTTAATACTTGTCTACCTGTTATTTTCCCATTACATAGGTAGAATCAGTGTGGTGATTATTAGGGTTATTATTAAACTTAATAGGAAAATGTCTCTAGAACATATCTGGAATCTGTATCCTTGGGGTGGAACAAATCACTGGAAAGGTAAAGAATACTGCCTTGTTGGATTGAGAGTCAAGTAAATTGTCTCTGGATTTTTTAATTGTCCTGTAAATGATTGTGTAAAGCCTTCATCTTTTTTTCCTTCTGATGCTGCTTTACCCCCAAATTGCCAAAAGGCCATTTCAGTTTCCCTGTGACTTAAAATTTGGCAGAATCATTCAAATATTCCCCAAATAAATAGTTGTGTGGAAAATATAGTGTAGAATAGAAGACTTAAAGTTGAGTCTAGATATCTGGGGACACAATTTTTACATTAGTTAAGTGGGAACAGTGCATACACATATAGTGTGTGGATATGAAAGTATGAATACATATGCAGACATATATACATATATATGTAATTGAAAAGATATTATGTGAATCAGATAGCTCTGAGGCTGTGGTGTGTTTACTTTGCTTCTATCTGAATTACTTCTCTAGAAGATTAAGCCAAGACAAAAAGGACCCTACCGCGGGGGATTTTTTTTTTTTTTTAAATAAGGCTTTTTAAAGCACTTTTAAATTCTGAGAAGAGTCTGTTCATTTGCTTCCCTCAACAGGTAGATTTTATTCATCAGAAAATAAATCCAAAGTGACATCCGAGTCATAGAAAAGTATCTCCATTTTTATTTGGGGATTATGTGATTCAATAGTTATTGAATGCATGTATTGTAAATGTTCACAGGCCTATTTTTTCTTGGCTGACATATAGTACAGTGGTCCTTTTTCCTGTGGCATGGTTTATCAACTTTGATTTTCAGTCCATCTGAAGAGAGGAAGGCTTGGTCGGAATCAGTCAGATGAAAGGAAAATTGTGGTTGAGTAGGTGTTTGTGAGGGTTTTTTCAACTCAGAGGGTATTTAGTTAAGGCCCTCATTTGCAGTGTCATCATGTTTTACTGTACAAGGACAAATATTCAGAAGAAAAGGGACTGAAAGTCAGTTTAGCTGGGGCGTTTGTTTGACGAAAACATTAGATCATGTTCTCAGTGCTAAAAAATTAATGTCAGGACTACAGTATTGATGAAGCCCACATATCTCTTCTATTATATTCTTATGTAGATCCAGAAAAATATTTTGGAATACCCTGGTTAGCTGTCATTCAGTAGTCATTCAGAAGGTACGTGTGACTTTCAAGTTCATTCTGGAGTGTTTACACCTTGGAGGGAGCTAACTACTAAAGGAATGGACGGTTAATGGTGCTGGGTTCTAGGTATTTAGGATACTTAGGTTTTAGTTTGGGTTCTGTAGGATTCTTGGTTGTTCAAAGATCAGAGATCAACTTCTCCCTGGATTTTATGAAAGCAAAATGGGTTAGGAAATACTTAATGCAGGAGGTTTTTGTTATCTAAGATAAACTAGCATAGGTAGAGGCTACTGCTCTAAGATCCATGTAGAGAAAGGAACAAAATTTTAGCATGAGAAGTAGGACAAATAATTGGGATTTTATTTTAGAAGAACTAAGATATTTATTAAAATAATTTTATCTTCTATTTTTAAAATTTAGATTATGTTTGCAAAAATAAACTTTTTTGAATGATCTTGTAGACATTTATATGATATGTTGTGACATGCTTCATTTCAACTGGTCATTTTTGCGAAAATATTTTTGGTTATTTTTAGTTTTGTGAGAAATATTCTTTATTACTATGTTCAAAATACCTTTTTGGACTATCTATTTGGTCATCATTCTTATATTCTTTTTATGTATTTTAAGTAGTCTCATTTTGCCTGCTTCTTAATTCTTGATGATGTTGAATATGATTTAAGGAATTTATCAATGTTAATTTGATCAACTTAAAAAATCTTCTGTTTTGGTAGGTATAACTTAATTGTAGTTATAATGAGTTATCAGAACTTTCCAAATTTCTGTAGTCAGCTGGAGACTGACGGATGATAAAGTAGGTGCTAGCATTAAAGTGAGGAGAGATAGTTGGGTGGGGTCACTGTTTAAGCATTCTGTTTCTCAGTGCATCTGTGTGGCTTAGGATGACGTTTGTTATTGTATGCAATCTTTCAACTGTGAGCCTTTGGGAACACATATTTGGATAGCAATCACACCTTGTACTAGACTAGTCTCTACTTGAAAGAAAAGAAAAGCCTTTTTAAAACTAGAAACTGGTTGGCATGAAGTAATTTTAAAAATTTAGATCACTTTCTGTGTTTTTTTAACAAGAAAAACCTTATAAACATTAAAGGCCAATGCTTTCTTTCGTAAAGTTGTATAAGAATTATGTTTAAGAATCCTTTTCAGATGTGATTTTTGATGCTGTTTAGTCTATCACGTAAGTTATCAAGGAGCCAAGTTTTTATCCCGAGTTGACTGAAGTTTTTGTTAGCCTGTCGTTCTTGTGGTTACCAGGGGGTGTATAGTACTGCTAGCACCTTTTCCAGATTGCAGCAAGAGGGTCATCTGAAAGCTCTTTTGGAATCATCTGATACAATAACTATCAACATGGGACATGTTCAGTTTTCTCTTTTCTATTATTTGTTTTTTTCACTACTTAAGTAATGATAAATATTTTTGTTCACTACTTAAGTAATGATAAACAAATATTTAGAAAAGACAATATTTGAGATCTATTAGAATAGTAAAAGGTAAATTCATAAAGTTTCTGATATAAAAATCACTCCAAAAAAACCCCATAGGCTTCTATTTAAATTGTACAAGACACAAAAGTGTTAAGAGTCTGAATCGTAGGTTGTCTTTGCTTAGAAATTAATGATCAGAGAAGTGTTTTTTCCCTGGTAATGGAGATTTTCAGAAGACAAAGCTAAGTGTAGCTGTTTTCCATCCAAGCTTATCTAAAATCAAATGTAACACTGTCAAAAAATACTTTCCAGGTCCAGAAAATAAAATAGAGATTCTGCTTTTTTTGGATCTGGCAAGATTTCCACAAAATATTCTTTAGTACTACTATCAGATGAGATAATGGACAGTATATTCTTACTTATTCAGTGAGCATAGCTGATTCATATAATAGGCACCAAAAGTTTAATTTTTAAAAGCAGAAAGAAATTGACCACAAATTTAAGTGGAAGTTAAAAACTGAGAAATGAAGCAGATTCTTTAATTTTACTTGATAAAATAGTTTATCACTTTCCACAGCAAAATAATTTTACAGTAATTAGCTGGATAATTATCCAAGAGCTCTAATTTCCCCTGACAATGTAGACAATAATTTTATTGGTGCTTTAGGAGAGATAGGAATCTTTTCATGAATTTACTTAAGCAAAAAACAGAAATTCCCATATGGAATTTTAATGCTTTGAAAAACATAAATAAACCTTCAAAAGTGCCTAATTTAGTTCTAGTTACAGGAAAGTAGTTTATTGACATAATAGATCAGAATACATGATCTTTAAAATACTTCAAAATGTTTAATATTTGAACATGTCAGCAAATAAAAAAAAGGAAAACCACCATCAATTGACACTTGATACATTCACATCTGGGGAAACTGTCACAGAGATGTAAATTGTTTCCAGAAGGTTCCACACTCACCAGTGGCAGAGCCAGGAACAGAATCAATCCAATGTGCAGTTTATCATATACACTTGTTACTCTAATGCTCTCATGAATGTGTTAAATAATAAGATGGAAAGAGATTAAAAATACACATATACATATATATATGTGTTTAAAATTTCTTCCTAATAAAGAACAAATGACAATTGGAAAAACACATTGATTCCTTCTTTTAAGTGCTAATGGTTTCTTTCTTTAGCTTCACAGGGTACTGAGCCTTTATTGAACTTAAGTTATAAAAATCTGTGGTCCTGTTAAATTTCTTAACAGAACCCAGCATGTGTATTTTTCCCTTTAACTTCTTGTTCTATAAATTTCATTCTGTTAACCTTATTACTACTGGACTAAGAAAGTGTGTTTTTAAGGCAAAATTTCTTATAAGACCAAAAAAGAGAGCGCTTCCTATCATAATTCTCACTGCTCCCTATTGGGTTTACTCTTTATGGGGCACAGTTTACCTTAGAACAATATTGGTTTGAACTGCGCAGGTCCACTTATGGGCAGATTTTTTTTTAGTAGTAAATACTATAGTACTATAGGATACTAGTTGGTTGAATCCACAGATGCTGAGGAACTGTGGGATGGAGGAGGAATCGTGTATTCGGAGGGCTGACCGTAAGTTATGCGTGGATTTTCAGCTGTGCAAAGGGTTGGTGCCCCTAACCCCCCATATTGTTCAAGGGTCAACTATGAATGTTTCAGGTCCTAGTTTATTTACATTTATTTTTGAATGGATATTGTGTGTGTGTGTGTGTGTGTGTGTGTGTGGTGTGTGTGTGTGTGTGTGTGTGTGTGTGTGTGTGTATGTATGTATGTGAGTGATTAATAGCCAATGAATGACGAAGGGATTAGGCCCCATTCCCTCTTCTATTCCTATCTCAACCATGTTGCTATTGTAGCCTTATGGATACCTTGATTTTTCCCTTAGAAAATTATAACTTTATTATATGTTAAACGTCTGTGATGTCATCACTTAAGATACTTTAAAGTTCTCTCTTTCATGTTTGTACACAGCTTCAGTGGCAGAAATGCAATCACTTCCACAAAATTCTACAAATGTTTTCATTTGTTTTCTTCTCATATAGTAAGTCTCAGGTATTTCTTGCCTAAATCAGTAATAAAATCTAAGTAAATATTGGTTTAAAATACCTTTGGAACCTTTTTGCCCTTTCAGTCACTAAGGGATTCATATCTAACACAAAGATGAGGAATGATGAAGTCATTCTTGTAGGAGGTGTTGAGTAGAAAGAATTGACTGCTTTTTTAAGTTTTAGGAGATCTTTGCTTCCGGCTAAATGGTTACTAGAAAGTTTGTGTTGTGGGATATAGAAATTCCCTAAGATTAATTGTGATGGACATGTAACTGATGATGTGTAAAGAACTGATTCTCATAGGACATACCTTCTGGTAGTCTTTCTTTTAATGAATAAAGGTTATTTATTTTCAGATAGAATGATGTTCTAATGGGTGTACAAATAGAATGAATTCCAGAGAACTTTTTCTCTGTTTTCAGAATAATTTTTTTTCTTGATTAAGCATGGAGTTTGGAATCACTAATTTTCTATTTTAAGTAGTTTACTAAACTTGGTCAGATGAACAAAGTTGTTTGTGAATTTATTTGCCAGTGCCGTCCTAGCAAATCAGTTTATAAAATTTAACATGAAATGAATAGGAGGCAAAATAAATGAAAATAGCCTCCTTTGTTAAGTGGCTTACATGAATATTAGCCCTAGAAAAGGAAATAAACAATTGGTTTGGTCAGTCCGTTTTTAAAAATTATGTCGGGATTTCCTTTATTAGATTTTTTTTGTGCACTGGATTCTGTTTTAAACAGTGGAAATGGCCCTTAGCTTAATTATGTCATGCTATTTCTTTACAAAGATGGGACTAAATATATTTTCAGTACCGTTTATTATTTTAAAATTACATGTTATACTTCTGTAATTTATTAGAAACATATATGTTAATATGAACATAGCTAAGCCTGACTTTGTTTATAATATCTAAAAGGATTTTACTTCATGGAGAAAACAAAATTCTGTTTTTGTAAAGGCGGTGTTGAATAGAAAGAATTGGCTATGTAACGTTTTAGGAGATCTTTGGCAAGGTAAGGATGTGAACCTGGAGTGGGATTCAAGGTATAGGTACTAGGTGTGTGCAAGTAACGCACCTGCTAACCTTGTCAAGTTATTTCCTGTCTCTGAACTTTAGGTCAGAATTTTTATCTATAAAAGAGCAGGATGTTCTTGATTGCAT
This sequence comes from Globicephala melas, assembly GCF_963455315.2. Taxonomy (NCBI): domain Eukaryota; kingdom Metazoa; phylum Chordata; class Mammalia; order Artiodactyla; family Delphinidae; genus Globicephala; species Globicephala melas. Next base: position 68,432,535 of record NC_083322.1, on the reverse strand, counting down.
CTAAGTAGCTTCTCTTTCTAAAAATATTGTCTATACTACAAAACTTTGTGATGTCTTTTTACTTTTATATGATCCATGACGGATGTCTTTTACATAAAGATATAGTAGAGCAATTTAGATGATTACAGTCATGTTCAATATGAATCAGGTGGTAGGATATTCCTTTTTTGAGCAATTTTTGACACCTTTCTGTACTTTAATCCTTATCACAAGACTCATGGGATTTTTAAAATGGTTTCTCTTGTGTTTACCTCTTTCTTATTTATCCTCCTCTTTCATAGGCTGGGTTTTATTGCGTTAAGTCTAGCTCTTCCCTTTTTGCATTTATCCCTTTTTTTCTCTCTAACAACAGTTGCAAGATTAATTTTTCTCCCATCTCCCAAGAAATCTATCCTTCCATGTGTAGCCAGGTCCTGCCTTCTGAAAATGATTTATTAATCATTAAAACTCACACCAATGCTGTTTCTTACTAATTCATCTTAAACTTACTTTAGGTGCTTTCTAGTTAGCACTTTACAGGGAGCTATCCTAGTCTCTTCATTATCTAATTAATTGCTTAATATAAATTCATATAGCATTTACTGAACATCTGTGTGTCAGGTATTTTGACATACATGTAGCCTATTTCATAATGTAATACATTTTTAAACTACATCTTACTTTAGAAGAATGAGGCATTTCCATATGTGCTAATTTTCCAGATTTTCATATCTTGATCTGAAGTAAGGAAATAATTTTATTTAGCTAATTTTGTTTTTGTAAATGAAGATTCTTAATAATATGAGCTTAATTAAAAGACGAGAAGTGACGCGGTGGTTGGGAGGTCACAGGACTCTGGTCACTATCTGTCCCTTCTTTCCACCACCCTAAGGTAAGAACTGTAATTAGGTCTGTTTGAGAAAGGGGCAATTTAGCCTGGAATTAGAATATCAGGATAGATCTTCTTAAGTATAAGGGAGAAAGCTGAAATTTGGAAGGCTGAGTGGGGTCTGAGTCTATGAGGAGTAAGAGGAATAGCATTTCTATTTGGAAAGAGTAGCACATAGGATGGTTAGAACTGGAAAGAGCCAGTGTATCTGAAACAGAGAGAACGAATTACACATTGGGGAGAGTTAAGGTGAGAACTGCACAGGTCTAGGTCAAGGTGGGCCTTCGAAGTTTGAACTCTATAAAGGAGTACTGCACAGTAGAAATTGATGTGATCAGCTTTGCATTTTACACATCATTCTGGATGCAACACAGAGAATGGACTAAAGTGATCCAGAGGGATTCCTTGATGCATTTGATTTCATTTAGAGGCTCTTGCAGTAGTCTAAGAAATAATGGTGGTGGCTAGGACTAGGGTAGTTTTATAGTGAATGTGCAGAAGTGGCTAGAACCAAGATATATTTAAGAGATAGAAGTACCAAGATTTAATGCTTCATTTAATAAGAGAGGAAGCATAATCTCTGATTTTATGTTTTGTGAAATTGGGTGCATAATAGCAAAATAGGCAACATTAGAGAAGGATCTTTATGGTTTGTTTCTGAAAGCTGAATAGGCAGATGATTATCGTGAACTTGTTGGCAGAAATAATTAGAAAGATTTCACTCATATCCAAAAGCTTTGTAGGCGTTTGTGTGTTGGTGTTTTATGTGTGTGTGTGTGTTTGAACAGAAGTTTTTATCCTAAAACCTATACTTGGAAAGGCAAGTTACATGCCTCCAAGGCCTCCTTAATAATTGAATTTTAATAGAATTCCAGGTATAAGCACAATGTAAAATACCTTTCATATTATAATGCTTTTGCCAAGTTATATAGTGTTTGTATGATGGATCATGTTTTTTACAAAATTTTCTCTGTACTAATGCTACACATTCTGAGAAAAAACAAAAACAGTAAAACAAATCTCGTCCATGGTTTGAGTCATTAGCAGACAGGAAGATGGTAAGAATATTCCAAGCCTAAGCACTATTCCCTTAGGATAAAAATCTATAGCTACCTAAAAATAGATTACTTAGGCAGTTTTCTGGAAACTCAACTTTCTTTTATTGAAAGAATGGAAAGGTGAAGGAATTAGTGCAAAAAGCTTCTTGTTCCAAACATCCTTTGGCTTGAACCCTACTTGCAATAAGTTTATACGTGACACTTTTGAAAAGTATAGCATGATTCAGTTTTCCAGGCACCACAAGTTTTATTTTATGGGATTTTGAAGTTTATACTTATTCTACTCAAATGCTGGGATACTTTATTCACTGGTACCTGCTAAGGTAGAATGCAACGGGTGTTGCCAAGATAATCCTAGTGTCAGTAGTGGAAAATTCTTATTTGGGAATGACAGGACTGTTAAGTCTGCCTGTCTCTTCTGAGTACTCTGAGTATTATACCCATTTCTAGATCATTTGAGAAAGAACTATAAATGTCTTCTGAAAAAGTTCACTGTGTTTATGGTAATAACTGAGTTCTAGGATTTTTGCTCAACCAATGAAAATATAACTGATCTTCTGTTTCTTGTTCTTCCCATTTGTAAGAAATGCAGCTCTCACGACATTTATAATTCTCAACCCCACCCCAACCCCAAATGTGGCCTGCTAATGCATATTATTAGTATAATTATGTTAATGTTAGTAATAACAGACATTCATTGAATGTTTGACATAATGAGTCACTATCCTTTTCTTTTAAAGTAAATAATCCTATTTAATCCTCAGAGCAATCCTAAGAGTTGATTATCATAGATGCTGTTATCCTCAGTTCAAGAATAAGCGCTGTGCTCATTTCACTTTATCACATGACATTGATGAGGGATGTCAATACTTGCCCTTTTCAAGTAACAATAGATTGTTGAAGAAAAGAGTCTGAAAAATCGTTTAGTAGAATGCTCTCATTTTACAGGAGATAATTGAGGCCGTTTTCTCTCCCTGGATCTGAGATAAATTTTTTATATTAGGGGTGTCAAATTGTTCTTGTAGAGGGCCAGATAATGCATACTTTAGACTTCATCGACCATGGTCTTGGTCGCAACTATTCCACTCTGCTATAGTGCAAAAGCAGCCATAGACAAGATGTCAAAGAACGTGTGTGGCTGTGTTTCTATAGAACTTCGTTCACAGAAAACAGGCAGGAGGCTGGATTGACTCATGGGCCATAGGTTCTCGAACTTTGGCTTAAATTGTCAATCCGAAACGATCTATTTGCCACAGTTACTTAGTACCTTTACTAAAATATCTGTTAGACATTCTTTAATAGACGTATACTCTCTGGGTCATCAGTCTCATGATTTAAAGTATTGCTTGTGTGCCAATTCCTACATTTTTACATCCGATTTTCATTATTCCTATGTTTTGACAGGAATGTTTAAGTGCATGAAGTTTAAAAAGTTTGTAATCATCTTCTTCCTTACAAGAACCGTCCCTCCCAAAAGTGTCTCTTTTGTTTTCAGTTTTGACCTCATCACAGCCACTATAACAGGTTTTGCTAATTGCAAATCTACTATGTTACTCTCATTGTCAGGAAGGGAAAAATTTTCCTCTACCCCTCTAAGTTCTTTTGGCTGGTCTAATAATTGATACAAGGCAGATTAACAGGAGAAAAAAAATTAATTTTGTATGTGCAAAGGTACCCAAGAGTAATCAAAGCAGCCTGTTGATATACCCTTTTAGACAAAGAAACTTAGGCTTCAGTACTAATTAGTGAAGAAACTAAGCAGAGTGTGTTTACACAGACTTCTCGGCCCTGAATTCCCTGTCTCTGGCCGTAAGAATGTCTGTTTACCTCCTGGTACAGGGAGGGTGGCTTCCACATGGAAACTTATTTCCTGCTTTCGGTGGGACATAAAGGAGGCTCAGAGTGTCCTTGTACCCACTGTTTCTCAAGTAACTTTAATTCAAAACAATCAGTATGTCAAAGTGGTATATTTGGGGGTGCCCTGCCCTGAACCCTGTCATTATTTAAACCTTCTAGACACTCCTCATCCCCTCCTGGACAAAGCTCAGTCAGATCATAAAGCCTTGGGCTGTTCTGGCTCTTGCTTAATTTTATCATCCTTATTCTTCTTTCTTCACTGAGCAATTTGCCCTCTGGTAATACTGAACCACTATAGTTCTGCACATGTGCTGTGTTACCTGACACATCTGTGTTTACTCTGGTGAGTTTTTCTACCTGAGACTCCATTCTTCTAGTGCTTGCTTGCTTGACTCCTATTATCCTTAAAGTATGAGTGACAATATTTTGTCTTGGAATCCTTCCTTTACATTCGTGTGCTCAGAGTCTTTTCCCCTTTTTCAAGACAGCTTGTGTAGGCATTCAGAAATGTTTACTGACTTGAATTTGCCTTGACATTTTCACTTACAAGTGTAGGTACATTAAAACAGAATCAGTTATTCTTAGAAATTCAAAGTGTTATAATGGACTTTTGTAGTGGTTTGCCCCAATGCATAGAGTGTCTTTACTTGTGAACTCCAAAAATACCTGTTTTTTAAAAAAATCAGAAAATGCTGATCTAAATGGCCTGCAGACAACCTTAATAATAATAGCAGTAATACATTTTATCATGTAAGATGAAATTTTGACAAGTCACTAAAATATGTAAAGATTATATACTAAACTCAGTGAAGAATCACACACCTGTGTTTTGTAACTTCTTCAGTGATTTGTTTTCTCTGACAGTTTTTCTCAGTTTTCTCAAACAGAAAAATAAGTAAATAAATAAATACAGAGTTAAATGTTTCAGATAATAGTAGCTAAACAAATCAGTGCTTCATATTGGGATTGCTTTTAACTTTTGGTTCTAAAATTTGTTACAGACGATACAGATGTTACTTAAGTTAATTGTAGTTGTACATAATGCTTCAGATAATTGTATTAATAGCAGAATACAGCAGTGGCAGAGTTATGTCCTGATAAGAGAGTCAATCTTGTGAAGTAACCTGAAAAATGTTCATTTTATGATTTTTTTACATGTTTTAAAGTAATACTCGGTTTTTCTATTGATTGTTTAAAATATGAAGTTCTCAAGTCCCTCCCATCAGGAAGCTTGCACAAGCCTCTTAGATAGCCTCATCCACCAGAGGGCAGACAGCAGAAGCAAGAAGAACTACAATTCTGCAGCCTGTGGAGCGAAATCCACATTCACAGGAAGATAGACAAATGAAAAGGCAGAGGACTATGTACCAGATGAAGGAACAAGATAAAACCCCAGAAAAACAACTAAATGAAGTGGACATAGGCAACCTTCCAGAAAAAGAATTCAGAATAATGATACTGAAGATGATCCAGGACCTCGGAAAAAGAATGGAGGCAAAGATGGAGAAGATGCAAGAAATGTTTAACAAAGACCTAGAAGAATTAAAGAACAAACAAACAGAGATGAACAATACAATAACTGAAATGAAAAATACACTAGAAGGAATCAAGAGCAGAATAAATGAGGCAGAAGAACGGATAAGTGACCTGGAAGACAGAATGGTGGAATTCACTGCTGTGGAACAGAATAAAGAAAAAAGAATGAAAAGAAATGAAGACAGCCTCTCAGACAACATTAAATGCACCAACATTCACATTGTAGGGGTCCCAGAAGGAGAAGAGAGAAAGGACCCGAGAAAATATGTGAAGAGATTATAGTCGAAAACTTCCCTAACTTGGGAAAGGAAATAGCCACCCAAGTCCAGGAAGTGCAGAGAGTCCCAGGCAGGATAAACCCAAGGAGAAACACGCCGAGACACATAGTAATCAAATTGACAAAAGTTAAAGACAAAGAAAAATTATTAAAACATGAAGTTCTCATTCCATTACTTTGATCTTTCAAATAAGGATCTGAAAAAAAAAGTATATACAAATGTAACATTTTTACTGGTACTGTAAAACTCATTTACTTTTTAATTCTTTGAATCAATAGAAACATTTAAACATTTTCTATGGTTGATATTTTAATACAAAGTACTATTTTATTTACTACCTTTTATTAAATGCCATTATTTCCCAACCTACTAGCTTTGCTGGTATTTTATTTTGTTAAGATTTACAAATGAGCTGTTAGGCATTTGCTCTCAGTTTCCATGATAGCTTAAAACTTAGTTTCTATTCATCAGAATTATGAGTTGAATTTCATGATGGCATTGATTTAAACTTGTTCTAAAACAAAGGGATTTAATATTAAAAGCTTGTTCTTTTTTTCTTTTTAGAAGTACAATTTATTAAATTAATTTTCGTTAATAAAATCCATGTAATTCATAAGTAGTTGAAGTGAGATGAAAGTTTTTCTGAAGTTTTTGGGGCTTTTTTATCTTTAAGATAAACTCTTACTTTGATTTGCATAGTATTGGCCAGTTTCATCAATTTTTAGATTACCCTGATATTTCTTTTGAAAAGTGATGTTTTGAAGATGTTAGGCCTCATTCATACAATTTACTTTTCTGTACACATATGTTGATAATTTTGCAGTATCTCTTGTGTGGATTCAAAGAACCTCTGGTCTATCTACCAATTCTTTCTAACTCAATTATTTGATAATTACCAGAACTTTCATTTTGACCATCCTTCCTTCTACTTTGGTGGGCATTAAGCAATGCATTACTTGGATATATACATAAGCTTCACAAATTGACTTCTTTCTTAGTCAAATAAACAAAGAGTTTGTTTTCCCTTCTACCGCAAATCCTGACTCCCTTCTCAGGCCTTCCTGTGAACATGGACTCTGGAATGAGACAGAAGTGTTAAATGTGGTGTTATGGAACATTCCTGATGTTTTAAAGAATGTTGTACATGATATTAACTATTGTCCTTTAATTAATGTACCTGTCCTCAGTGACAAGTGAAAAATCACATTTTATAATATAAAAAAGTAATTGGAGTTCATTGGGGACCAGGGGGTATATTAAATGGTTACTAAGACAAATATAAAGCATGTGTAGAATTAATGTAGAAGACATGAGGCAGAGAGAAGCCTTTTCCAAACTCTGAGTGCCAGAAACCTCGCCCACCCACAAAGCCATGAAGTTATCCACATGTTAAATGTTTAAGCAGTTTACTATTTTATGGGAGTGAATTTGCTACCTTAGAAAAAGATGAAATTACATTCTTTTTTTGGGGGTGGGTGGGTAGGAAGAGATCCATATCTTTTTCGTGTATGTCTGAAAAAGAACATTTAGAAATGGCATCCTAACTGGGGAATATTGTTTTTCTTATAATTTACATGTAGTAAATTAGTGAATGGTGCAAAAAGAGACCAAAGAATATGTATTTGGTGTAGCTATAAGCAAATCTGCAGAACTCACCCTAGATGAAATGTTTTGCTACATTTCAATGGATACAAGTGCTTGTATCCTGTCCAAACTGTTTATTAAGGCAAAAACATTTACATTTCTTGAGTTATGACCATTTTGCAACCTTCTGCTACAGTTGTATAAATCTGTCCTGTTTTTAAAATGAAAGTTGATTGTATTGTACCAACTCAATATTTTCCTGGACCTCATAAGTAGCTGATGTATTTTAGAATTCAAAATTAGTAGCACAGTGTTATGTATATGCTTATATTTTACGTTATTGGTATTAGGAAGTACATCTGCTGGAGATTATCTTCCGGTTTTTATGATGTCATCAGGCTTTCTCACATGGTGAAAGAGAATTTTGAGATGCATCCTACTTCTTCATGCTCGAATTTTATCAACCTGATTATATACATTTCATAAGGTCAATATCCGTATCTGTTTCTTTAAAAGTGACATATGTCAGCTACAATAATATTTAGCACATACTAAGTATTTAGAAAAGCTGTGTTATTCTCCTGTGTTATACTACTTTGTCTTAAAGTTTCCCTGTAATTTAAGTACTTGGTTTGGTGGTATGAAAAAATTAATAAACATAAACCTCTATTAAAAAGAATTAGGAGACCAGAAGGGGGAGCTCTCATGCCCTGAGATTATAGCAGAGCCCGACAGGAAGAAGAAACACTCCTCTTTCCTGGCGAAGACTCAGTGAATGGAAAGTCAGGGACTCTTTGTTTACTACAGCCCTCCGACTTCCTTTCCCCCTCAATAAAAGCCTTCTCCTTTTCTTGCTGTGTGAGAATTTGCACATGGCTCACCATGGTTACAGACACCGAATCACAATTCTCTGATGATCCCAAATGAATAAACCCGTCTTTGTTTTAGGTCAACAATGGGGTAAATAGGCAGTTTGAAGGTATATAAATAGTTCGCCCAGAGTTCACTTTTACGCATTATTTCCTTAATTTATGGAATCTCCGGTGAACAGAATTGACTTACTGATTTTTTTGAGTGCCGTTAACGTTTTTTCTTTTCAAGGAGCTAGGATATGTTGAATCTTACAGACCTATAGCTGGAGTGAAAGCCTTCCATTCCTAGTTTAGAATCTCATGACTTGGTGAGAACTTTTAAAAACTATTGTACATGTAGCGTGTCCTTCAGTTCAACCTAGATGTTCTATGCTACAACATCTGTTTCTGTAAGAAAAATTAGCTTCTATGTCATTAGTAAATAAAGGAGTTAGGTCCGTTTAATGTGAAGTTGCATCAGCGCGTGTGCAGCTTTTCCTAGATAGAAACAGCCAGAAAAACAGGAATAGAATTATGACCTTGGGAGGAAAGAGAAATACCCTCAACTCAGCTGCTGCCCTGGAAGCAGAAGCCTTTGACGTTAAAAAAAAAAAAAATTTGATGTATTAGTTTCTAAGAGAAGTGCAGTCAAACATTCCTCTGTGTTTATGGATTTGGATATTGTTTTCTCATAATTCAGTCTTTTTTTTTTTGCTTTGTGTTTTAAAATCTATGTTCTTAGTAATAAGGTTATGGTTATTGTAAGTTTTGTTTTTTATTATGTACTGTTTTTCTTTATCTGTATCAATGTTTGTTTTTTTGGTCTTAACCCTATTATATTGCTACAACCTTCATTTTTGGTAGTATTTGCATGGTATGCCTTTTCATACCAGTACATACATAAATGTCTAATGAAAACTATCTTATCCTGTAAAGTACATACTTTCAGGATAGTTTTCATTAGACATTTATATTATAACTAGCATATAGTTAGATTTTTTAAAAAATCCAATCTGATAAATCTGTCACTTAAGAAAGAGTTAAAAAGTGTTACATTTATCTTTATTATTTTTATATTTGGGATTCTTTCTACAAGCTTATTTTTTTTTTGGTTATTGCTGTTGGCCAATTATTTTGTTTGCTACTTTACTTTCCTCCTATGCTTTGTTGCATTGATACAAATAATCCTTTAGCCCCTCTGCAAGTTTGGAAACTATACAGTATAATTGTATATAGCTTTAATTAAATAGCATTACTTTTTTTTTTTTTTTTTTTTGCGGTACGCGGGCCTCTCACTGTTGTGGCCTCTCCCGTTGCGGAGCATAGGCTCTGGACGCGCAGGCTCAGCGGCCATGGCTCACGGGCCCAGCCGCACTGCGGCATGTGGGATCTTCCCAGACCGGGGCCCGAACCCGTGTCCCCTGCATCGGCAGGCGGACTCTCAACCGCTGCACCACGAGGGAAGCCCCAGCATTACTTTTAATATACATAATTAGCTCTAATTTCTAATTAGGTCTCTAATTTCTGTCCTTCAAAAAAAAAAAGATTCACACTTTATCTGTTGAATGTTCTCATTTCAATATAATCTTGTCTCGAGTTTTAGGTTTACCATTTTTTTAGACTCCCAGAGTTATAATTTATTTTTACAATTAATAGTTAATGTAATTAACTGGTATTTAAAAAATTAATTTTGGGCTCTGTTGTAGGACACTCTTTAAGGAAAATTAAAAATGAGTACCTGCTCCCAGCTCTGACTTCCCCGAGAGGTTCCCCAGCTCCTGGCAGCATGCATTTCCTCCTGGGCCAACCCTAATGGCAGTTTCCTGGCGCAGAGCTCATTCCCAGTTGTAACATAGTCATCGTTCCTTCTCTAATTAATGCATTACCAGCATTTCCACTCTTTCATTTCTGTGCATTTTAAATTTCTGTACAGGCTATAATTGCCAGTTATAGTGGTCTTTTCTTTTCTGCTCCTTGTGCTAGTTTTACACAAACCGTCTCCCTACCAACCACCTCCCTTACTTTAGTGCAAGATTTTTCTGAACTCAAATTTTGTCAGGAAGACTTGTATTACACAAGAAATGTCTGTCTGTCTAGCTATCTATCTAGGCTGGCAGTAAGGTTGCCCAGGTTGTGTATTGCAAAATTCTAGGGCATTCCATTCAGTTAAAGTATGTTGGGCAAGGTGGCCGCTAGCATTTCATGGTATCTGAATAGTACAGGTAATTGCACAGTTAAAAGAGTTAAACAGTCCTCTGAGGCTTTTAACTCCAAACAGTATTTAACTCCAAACAGTAGTATTGTTCCCCAGCCCAGCTGGTATGGGGCTAAGTAGTGATCGGGCCATATGGGCTCCGGAGAGACTCTTACCCCCAGCCTGTCCCCTGGCTTCAGATACATACCGTGACTGCAGTTTCCAAAATTGCCTCAGTGTTGGGGAATTAGCCTGCTTTTTGTAGCAAGCACACCACAGCAATTTTAGGTTCAAACTCCTAAGAGTAGAAGCCTTTATAGCACTAGTTTGACCAACTTTGTGAAAGACTACAGGGCAGGGAAAAAGGCAGGGCAGAGGTGGGAGTGTCTTCTGCTTTAGCTCCTGCGCTCATCATCTCACATGAGTTTAGGGGCTGCTTTTTTCTCCCCACTTCTCCCTCTGCCTTGGTTTCTCAGGGGTGAGGGAAGGAGATCACAGAAGGTGGTATGTGAACCATCCTTTCAGAAGGCTTCAGCTGCAAATAGGGACAGACATCTTTTGCAACAGCTGATAGTCATTAGCTTCCAGGTACCAGCAAGGGGAACACCTGGCTATAAGGTGAATTACTTTGAAGGAAGGTCTAGTATTTATAGTTCATTCACAATTCTTCCAGCCTGGGTGTGGTTTACCAGTCAGGAGTTAGTTTTACCATAAGTAATACTCCCTGGTAAAAAAGCTGAAGTTTCACTTTCATAAGTTTTTAGGGAAACAGAGCTTAGGGGAAGGTGAGCCCAGGGTTTCAGGGTTACATGGTCTTTTCTTCAGCTATTCAGCAGATAGAAAAACCTGAAAATTATTCTTTCTGCTTTTTATCTTCCAAAAAAATTGTTTTTGCTTTTCTTTGTTCTTTTGGTTTATGAATTGGACATTTTTAAGGAAAAAAGTCTTTATTGTTACCTTAGATTTCAAGAGGTAGCAGCTATATGTATATGTTTTCAACTGACTATATTTAATGAAAAGTTCCAAGAAAGTTACTGAATATCTACTAAATTAAAATACATTGCACATTATTTCAATTATCTTTAAAAATGGATGTTATATAAGCAATTTTCCCTGGAAAAGCAAAATGTAATGGGTGAAAAAAACCCCTCTCATTCCCTTGTTTTACAGAAAGAACACAATAAGATGTTTTGTTGTCTGTTGTCATAAAGAGCACATTTCCATATGAATGAGCAGAGAGGAAAGGATTAGTATAAGATTGGTATAAGGGATTAGTATTAGTATATAAGGTGGAGTATATTATAAAATGCTCCTAGTTAATAAATACACAAAATTGAACAAATAATTCTTAAGTTTTAAATTTTTGATATTGCAAAAGAATACACATATTTCTTTATGCTCATTGTATATGTACATTTGCATTTCAAATAGGTTATTTTGAAGCTATTGTTGTGATTTAGGTTTTTATATCCCATGAAAGACAGACAGTATTGTATCATCTCAGTAGTAGTAGTTTGCAGCAAAGAGCACAGATCTCCCTGAGACCTTAAATTTAAATGAAAAATAATGCTTAAAAAATAGTCACTTGAATAATTTCAAGAAAAACACTAACACTGCTAAAAGAATTCTATATAAAATTCTTCTGGATTTACTTTAAGGAGTAGATTATTATTAAATTCCAATTATTACTCTGAAAGGGATTCTTCTAAAAAACTTTTATTTGGATAAGCAGTCCCTTATATTTTATTGTTATTGTTAATTTCTTAACCTATTTATTTCTATCTAGCCTAGTTTCAAGTTGCAAATTAGGAAGTAAGTTGAAAGAATTGATGAAATCATATATTCTTTATACCAATATACTTGACTGTGACACAAATTGAAATAGAATATTAGCATTTTATACTTTTCAATTAGTGTTTACTATATCTGTATTTATAAAGGATGATTCATTTTATTAAGTACTTAGGGGTTGAAATGATTAGAAGTTAATAAAATGATAAAAATAATTTCAATATTATATGTGTTTTAAGCTTCTTTAATGTCATACTTTTCAAGGGAAACTGAATGGTACTCTGATTGTTACCTTTTATATTATTTTGCAGGTACAATTTCTTGATTATGAATCAGTACCATTTGGTCAGAAAATGGAAAACCTAATGCAGATTAGAGAATTTGCCAAGGAAGTGAAAAAAAGAAATATTTTATTATATGGCCTTCTCGTATATTACCCACAGGTAGGTAAAATGTTGGTCTCTTCAGATCGTATGTTTTTTAGACTACAGTTTTATTGGTGGGAACCTGATTTTGTTAAAAGCAAAGAAATATTAAAAAAAAAATTGGGCTGGTAAATTACTTATCTATTCATGTTCTGCAGCAGGTAGAAACCCTTGACTCTAAGGGAAAATTAAAAATCAAAACAAGTGTTTTGATTAGGGGGAATAAAAAAGATGAAAATTGACAAAGATCTCACACTAGGTAGCCCACATAAAATTGCCAGATATGCAAAGAAAAATACAGAATCCCCAGTTAAGTTTGAATTTCAAATAAATAATAATTTTATTTTTAATTCCAATTTTGGAATTTGAAATTTGAATTTCATATTTAACTGGACTCTTGTATTTAACTGGCAACTCTAAGGTCACAATCTTAGCCGTTTGTATAATTTAAAGTTGTTTATTCCTTTAATGCTGTGCTAAAGATGTTGGTAATCAAGACTTTAATCATTTGAAAGCAGTGGCTGGCATTTGGGTTACATGAGGGCATGGTATTTAACTAGACAAAAACTTACTGTCGCTGTCTTTTAATAGCGAGTTACTTAAGCTGAAGGCAAAATGAATTAGCATTCTAGATTCTTTGTGCAGAGAAATGCTATTTAAATCAAACTGTTTGGAGAATCTGTTAGAGAAGATGGCTTTGCCCTTTGTGCATAGATACCTTTCATAGAACTTGCAGAAAGCTTCATGGTGTCTTAGAGCTGTACCACATAGGAGTCAAGGAAGTAAGATAGTCAACTGCTTTTGTTTCTAGTGGTCTGGAATAAAAGTGATTTGGTACTATATGGTTGATGAATAACAGCTATTGTTTATGAAATATTTAAGGTGCCTTTTTAGCCTGAAGGTAACAACATTTCTTTTGAAACAAATGGATTTTCGTTGAATATAAGGGGCATCTTTTAGCCAGTTCCTTGGTTTTCTTTAACTTTGAGGTTGTTTCCTCTGCTTCTGACAGAGACAAGCATGACCTCCAGTTGGTCCTAAGGACAAGGCAAAGTTTAGTTCACTTAGGATCATGGAATTGTAAAATGTTAGTGCCGTATGGTTCCTGAAGTCAGCACAACCAAGGCCTAAAGAGAGACATATAGTTGCCCAAGGACATAAAACTGGCAGAGTAAGAATAAGAACTCAGGTCTGTATCTTCCTTCAGGAATGTTTCCTCTTCAATATTGTCTTTGGTTGTACCCTAGATTAACGTGGTGGGAAAAAGAAATCAGTTATTTCTCTTGTGCCATGCAAAGGAGTCATGGACTAATGCTATGCTATACAGGTATAAAATAGTGTTCACTCAGGAAAGCCTCAAAAGCTGGGGAATGGTAGAGCACACACAGTTCTGGACCTCTCTTTGTCCTATGATTTAGACTAAGCACAAAGGGTCTGTAGCTGACTTTCTAGTGGAGGGTCTGGTTGCCAGTTGAAATGGAGCATGGAATTTCAGAGAAAAAGTATGTTTTAGCATAAGTATGTCCCAAATGTTACATGGACCATATTTGCACAAAAAATTCTTTATCGTTATTCTGAATTTCAAGTATAACTGGGCATCTTGTGTTTTATTTGCTAAACCTGGTAACACTTGTAGAGTTCATATTTACATAAGAGCATTCATTTTTTTCACACTTGACGTGTTCTACCCTTTTATGGAATGGAGTACGGTGAGTATCTATGTGACTCTGTACCTATGAAGGCTCCCTGATTGGAAAAGTAGCCTTGTTGAAAAGGAGGAGCCTTTGCAGCCCACTGCTTGGTATCTGACTGCTCTTTTTAAGCACACTTGGACCTGCTAAGCCAGCTGTCTACTAAGTTACCAAAAGTGGCAAAAGGTGGTCCTGCAAGCCCTTCAGGATATGTCTCATTACTTTAGGATGCAAAGATAGTTTACTTAGGTGTTGCTTGTCTCTTCTTAACATTTCAGTAATGATGTTTCAAGTATGTGAAAATGTTTAAAATGAAAGGTTTACTTTTGTCCTTAAAGACACAGATGTGAATTGACTTTTACTAGCCCAACACACTGTCCAATACATAATTCCACCTTAAAGAGCATTTACTAAGAGATCCTGGGATGTTTGTTAGATATGCCATTAAAAAAGAGCTGTGGTTAAAAATTTGGAGAGGCAGCAGTGAATAGAGTTAAACAGACTTCTTTAATGAGGGCTTCTCACAAATCCTTAATATACTGATGAGCATTTCATATCTCCAACCTGGGGACAAGGGCTATGCCATTTTCCATTTTCTCCTGTAATCCTTTAACCATGGATAAATCATGGGACTAATGTTCCCTAAAAGAAACTTTGAGAAACACTCCTCACAAGTATACCGTTAAGTAAAGAAAGCACTACCTCTGTACAGTCTTTTTCTACTTCAGTACTAATTTTTCCATTTAGTTAAAGCAGTACTTCTAAAATTGAGTGCCTCCTTGACACTGCAAACAGCAAGGATATGAAGATGTATAAGGTGGAGCTTTCATTCACTGTTTAGTGAAGAGTGTTGGTCTGTGCTTTCCACTGTGCTGTGAGATACAACTTTTTGTAGTGTTCATACACTGGACTTGTTCCCTAAATCTAATTCATCTCTGTAAGAGCCATTATATGTTTTGTAGGTAGTTATTGTGTATGCTTCTAAGTCTCTGAACAGTGAAACCTTTCTAGATTTTTTTTTAAAACTATTTTTTGTAAGACACTAGCATCAGGTGCCTCTTCTTTGGATAGCTTTTCAGTTTATTGATAGCCCCTCCTTGGAAGAGAGAATGTATTGAATTGACTTCTGTATCTGTGTTACACATATGTTCTTTCTGGCTTAATGAAAACCTCCCTTGTTATGTATGTGATATTTCTGTTAATGCAGATAGTCTTGATATTTGGCCGCACCTTCACAGTGTCGATGTATATGATGTTTATAGTTAAATAGAATTACGTAGGCTTTTTTCTTTTGAAACACATGATGCTATTAAACCTCTGTTTGTGTTTGTGTAGAGTTCTTTTACACACATGTATGGGAGTTTTTGTGTTTGGCAATTTTAAGCTGATTAGTTTTATTCTATTATTTCAGTCTTTCATTGTCTTTTTTGATCTAGATTATAGCATATGATTAATTAGCTATAGTTTTCTTGCATCATATAATTTACAAATTAGATGTCATCTATATTTTGTATATACCTTTAAGGAAAAAATAGATTTGGATAAAGCTAAGGATTGATTCCTTCCTTAGTATCTATAAATGTTCTACAATGTTGTCTGTGATCAATTACTGATAATTTAATAATTCAGTCACTGACAAATGCATCTAATTTTATAATAGCTCAACTCAGTTTCTCCATATTTTCTTTACTGATATAAGAAACTTTAACAAATACTTTACTTAACTCTAGATAAGCTTTATGTGTGTGTTTTTTCTGCCTTTGAGAGAGATTATTTGCTAAATTATTGAATATGCTAGTTTCTTATCTATATCACCATAGTAAGGCACTATTAACTTTTTTTCCCAAAATTGATTTTAAAATATTCTAGTGGCCTCAAAAAATTAATAATTTAAAATGAGCTCTTCGTGGGTAGCTTAAACTTAGAGTTATAGATCAAGTGACAGGCTTCACTGTGTATATATATGTATCTATACATTTATATACACACACGTATATAACTATAAGTAAGAAATATTGGACCATAGTATAAAGTTTTCTAATGTTATCATCCAATTTTCAGTTCCTCACGTTGTAAACAAATCAGGAAAGATTTGAAATTTATGCTCTAGACTAGAAATGTAGCATAAAGCTTGCCTTTACAATTTGTTGAATGAATTTAAATCAGGTCCTATCCCTTTTTTAAAAATACCATACAAAAATAACTATGAATAATTAAAACCAGTTTTTATAGTTGAGTCTATATAAAGGATCTTAGTCCCTTTTTAAGTGTTACTTTAAATAATTCTATGCATAAAATATTATTCTTCATCCTGTTAATCCAGCTTTGTTATGCAAGCCATCATTGAGGTCCATGATATAAAATTATGTGTTTGGGGAACATGTTTTAGTTATTTGAAAATCTGTATCTGATAATATGGCAGTGAACATATACAGACTTAGTATTTCTGTCATGAGCTGTTCAAGCCAGTAGCTTACAGTTTACAGTCTTAATTTTGTTGAAATCTAAAATATTTTTATGATAACTTTGTTTTTTAAGGCAAATATTTGTGAGTTTATATTTTAAAATAATATTCCTTAAAACTGTGATAGTAAGTAAACTGTTTCCCTGAGTTCTGTGAGCCATTCAAGAAGCGGATTGTAGGAACCCGTGACCTATAGCTTGTTGGTCAAAAGTACAGATGGCATCCGAAGTAGAAGTCAGCCTGGTGGGACTGAGCCCTTAAGCCTGGAGTGTGTGGTCAGTGCTAACTCCAGGTAGTGAGTGTCAGAACTGTTTAGTGTGGGAAAAATAAAACACACATTTGGTGGCAGAAGTGTTGAGAACAGAAAAACAATCTTTAGGCCAGTATAAAACTTGCTGTATCTATTATCTACCCAATCCCACCGGAGGTTTTCCAAATTGTGGACATTCTTTCAGCTTAGGTGCCTAGTGAAAATGTTGTGAATCAGCGTCCCCAGCAAACTAACAGTAAACATGTAGCATGAAAAAGAAATTAGACTCTGTTGTCACTGTAATACAACTTCAGCTATACTGACCATTTTACAGGTAAAACGTCTAGGTTACAACGATATTATTCCTTTGATTAGTAACTTTTTTGTACAGACATTACAACATTGAATAATCCACTCAACTGATTTTTGCACTCAGCTTTACTTATCCACCGTCTTCACAAAGATATCATGAGACATCTTATTAGGTGTTTTCCTGAAGTCCAGATCTGAGATTTGTACAGCTGTCCCTTGCTTGAGTGATCTACTGGTATTCTCAAAGAAAGAAATAAGTTTAACTTGTTTAAATGAACATACATTCGACCCCACTAATAAATGATTGATTTTCTACGCCAGTAGCTTTTTAAACACTTTTAAAACATCTTAGAAAAATCCCCAGCTGACAATATTATAGTCACCTGAGGAATTAAATATACAGATTCCTAGTCTGTACCTCCCTGACTCTATTTCAAGAGATCAGGGATATCCCTGGGGCTCTATGTTTCACAAGCTCAAACTGTGATGAAAGTTTAGTATGAGCCAGATTTAAATGACTGATGCAGGTCAGTGGTCCTTCATTACACTGGCATGTTGGAATCACTGATTTCCCTTTGTAATCTGTGTAGGACTGTCACATCAGTGGAAGCTCTGATATACCAGGTGGTATAATAGAATGTTGATTAAGTTTGGTAAGGGAGTGAAGAATGGCAATTTGAAATAGTTTCTCAGGTAACTGAAATCATGTCTTCGTGTTCATTAAGGACAACTGTTCTAAACACTCAAAAACTCTCAGTAAAATAGGGCAGTTATATTGATAAACATAATTAGTTGGAAACAAAAAAAGTGTATAATTGTTTAAAAGATGGATTTTGAAAAGGTATTTTGTAGCTTTATAGAATTAAGAGTCGTAGAACCAAGATTGGATACTAGCTAGCCAGGAACAGTACAGTTAACAGAAATGCTCAACCATCCTGTGGGACTGTGCTAAGAAAAATGCCTCCCATCCCTGATTCTGCTTATATAATATGCCAGGGAACCATGGGTAGGAACTCTACCATAGCTGATCCATAAAATGAAGAGTCTCTTCCCTAGATCTCGTCTGCTTGTTCTGGCACCACTTCCACCTTCTAAGTCTCCTCCATGTGCATGATAGAATCTATAGAATTATGCTACAGAATCGGGGGAAATATAGCTTGGTTTTTTCTCTGTAGTCTCTATAGCGCAGAAATGAAAGATGCGCTGTGGTTAGGGAAGGCATTGCTTGCGCCACTTCGCAATATCAGCCCCATCTATGTTATAGAATCCTGTCTTAGGTTGGAATGAAATCAAACAGAGCACCTTTAACCTGTGTTTACATTCAAGGGCTTGTTATTTGTCTATATCCAGGCTTTCCATATGGTGTCTGCCACAAATATACATTTTTAAATACAATTTTGCATATGAACTTTTATAATAATAAAATTTGCAAAGTCTATAAAGTTTATCTGTAGCAGTTTTGTATTTAATCTGTGCATTTTATGTACTCAGGGCTTTAGAGATGAGTCACACAGGTTCATGGTTAAAGAGTTTCCTAAAATGATTATAACTGATTATTTCTTACCTTGAATTAGTATCTTCCCCTTAACTGAAAAACAAGGTATATGACCCTGAACAAGGGATGTAAGTTTTCTAAGCCTTGGATTCTCCATTTTAAAATGCAGAAGTCAGAACTTCTGTTTGAAAGCGTTTGTCGGATGAGAAAGAGGAGACATACGAGGTGTGCAGGCTGTGTCATGTGGTACCATCAACCATCTCTCACTCTGACACGGGAATTCTAGAACTGGGCCTGGGTTTTCTTTCCTCTCCCTATGTGACCATAAACTTCACCTATACTATTATTTCCTTTATTTTATTCAGAATTACTCATTGTTTGTGTATTTTGTTCTAGTTCACAGAGGGAACTGTTCTCCTTTTTTTGTCAGACACCTTAATAAAGTAGAAGACAAGGGTGGTGCCTTAGTCTGTTCTGCTGCTATAGCAGATAGCATAGGTTGGAGGCTGGAAGAGTGAGATCAGGGTGCCAGCGTGCTTGAGTTCTAGGGAGTTGTTGGTTGCAGAGCGCTGTTTTCTTATTGGATGCTCACAGAGCAGGGAGAGGGTGAGACCTCTAGAGACCTAATTCTATGGACGAGGACTCCACTCTGATGAGTTATCACCAACTGAAGGTCTCTCTTCCTAATAGCGTCACGTCACGTAGGAGTTAGGATTTCAACATATGAATTTGGAGGAGGGGCACAAAGATTCAGTCCATGACAGGGAAGGAATTAACATCCATTAGAGAAAGGTTAAGGGAAATATTAAATATGTTAGCACGTCAGGAGTATGTGCCGTTTATTATCTATTCCTTATCTTCTGTCTCCTTTCTTCTTTGTACTGTCATTTTACTGGGTTTGATACAGTGGGAAACAGGACTTTTGAAAGCAATAGTTGGCTTAGTGTTTTTGTAAGATGGGGCCATTGGAAAGGACTACATCAGGCAGAGCTACAGAAAACAAGTCTTGAAGAGGTCAGGGGTAAAACAGGGGAGCCCCTTACCTTCTCCCTGCTCCTGAATGCCACTGCTCTCTTCCTACAACTACTGCAGCTCTGGGAGGCATATAGAAAAAGGAGGAAAGTTACCAAAGCAGTTCTGTAATTTTTTCTTTTTTAAAAAACAATTGTTTGTAAAAGACTTATGAGGAACTTTTTATAAACCTCCAAAACAGGATGTGAAATGGTGAAATGAAGTTGTTTGGCAAAACATTAAATTAGATAAAGATGTGTAAATTGTTCTTCTGTCCAAAGTGTAAGCAAGATCTCTCTACTTGATGAGTTAAGTGCTATTGTCTTTCTCTGTTGTCTGGGTTTTGAAGGTTTTGTGTGTACTATAAAGGACATCCAGAAAACATTCTCGACAATGAATCTCTTTGTAATTACTTCAGGTAAATTCAAAATAAAACATTAAGAACTACATGAACAGGTCCAACTGCTCTCGGATACCGTTGTGCCAAAAGACCTGAATTTGTAGGATGCAATTTACACCAGTCTTTCCTCTCAAATGCACCCCATTTGCTCTGTGTTCTTAGCCTTCAAGTGTGTGCGATCACTTGGAGAACAGATAGGTGCATGCTATCAAGTAGCAGAACACAGATTTGTTTTTAATGAAAATCTTTGGGGAGATTAGACTTAAAACTCTACTCCCTGCAGTGAGCAATTACTTGGAATTTAGCTGAATTATTTACTAAACTCACATTACTTTCCACGCCATCATACGGCATGTACACCAAACACGCAGCACCAAATCTGTTTACGGAAACCCATAATACCCTGTTCAGAGTAATCAGGCTTTTCAACGTGGGAATGTTGATGAGACTAAATATTTTTCACTTTCAAATTGTTTTGGCTTTTATTATTTAGATTTAGTCATTCTTTGGGAAAATAGGAAGGTTATGAAAGATAATGTCTCTTCAAAACTGTGTATTTGACGTAAAATAGCTAGCTAGTGGGAAGCAGCTGCATAGCACAGGGAGATCAGCTCGGTGCTTTGTGACCACCTAGAGGGGTGGGATAGGGAGGGTGGGAGGGAGATGCAAGAGGGAGGGGTTATGGGGACATATGTGTGTGTATAACTGATTCACTTTGTTATAAAGCAGAAACTAACACACCGTTGTAAAGCAACTATACTCCAATAAAGATGTTAAAACAAACAAAAAAACAACTGTGTGTTTGAAAAACTGAAACTATTTTCAGGGAGTTTGGTTAGCTTACTTGGCAGGCTCATCAGAGAGAGTAGCAATAAGCTATTATACTTAGACATATCTAAATGAAATGGGTTATTACTTACAAACTTCCGCTACAGAACTCTCCTTCATTTTTTTGAACAAAAAAAGCAAAAGTATGAATGAAAAAGACCATGGAAAATTCTTAATGAACTAAATCCTTTGGACAATGTATTAGCTAACTATCACTGCATAACAAATTACCCCAAAACTTAGTTGCTTAAAACTACATATATAATCTGACAGTCTCTGTGGGTCTCTGGCTCTGGGTCTATCTCAAGGCCACACTGAGAATGGTCTGCTTCCTAGCCACTTAGCTGGCTGTTGAAAGGATTCAGTTTCTCTGGGCTGAGTCTTCAGTTCTTCACAAGCTCATGGTTGGAGGCCAGCCTCTATTCTTTGTCATGGGGGTTTGTCCATAGAGCATCCCACAATATCAGAGCAAGCAAGAGAGAGAACGAAGACACAAGTCACAGTCTTCTGTAAACATAATCACCAAGTGACATCCTGTCACTTTTATTGTATTCTGTTCATTGGAAACAAATGACAAAGTTTTACCTACACACAGGGAAGGTGATTCACATAGGGCATGGCTACCAGTAGGTAGTGATCGCTGGGAGCCATATCAGACGCTGCCACCACAATAATACCAGAATGCTAATATTACAGCCTAAAAACTATATTTCTTGCTACCCACTCCAAGCAAAGCAAGGGGTTTGTAACCTAAATAGGGCCAGAAATGTGTTAAGGTGAAAAACATGATGCACACAGATTTTACATATATATATATATATACGTACATACATACACACGTACATATGATTACACAAACTTACTTTTTTCTTGACACTTGAATAGAGTAGTAACAGCTAGAGACAGTATAGCAGGGAAGTGGGGAGCCAACGAAATGGAAGCTTAGTTTTATGTTATCTGTACAATTTTAAAAAGCTTGATTTAGGTCAGATCCGCATCAAATAAATTAGGGAGCATATATTCATAGATAGGCTCTATTATTTCAGTTCAGGTTAGTGAAGCTAGTATTACAAAATAATTGCTATAAAATGGTGGCTTTGCATTTGAGGGAGTTGAGACTCATTACAGTGGAGCATATAACCCAGAAGTGTTGTGTCTCAGAGGCCTGAAAAACAGTTTCCAGGAAACAGAGTTGCTGTAGTAAGTCAGGAGAACTAGAAATAAAAAGAAGCCAGTGAATCTCACAACTGGAATCGTTTTGGTAATCTTCAGGGAAGATGTGTTTGTGGACTTGTAGAAAGCATTGAGAAACTTCATTGGGCGTTATCTGATTTCCTGTAAACTGTTTCTCCAGTAAAACTCCTGTCATATTACTAACATCAATGAAAAGTTGGAAATAGGATCTAACTTCATTCAATACCCAAATTCTGATATTTTAACTAATGAAATAGAAAAAAAAAATAGGCATGGCAAATAGGTTGAGTAATTATTCCGTGGGAAGTGGAGAGTTTTCTAATGCATGTGGCATTATTTCAGCCCTTTGAAATAAAACATGTTGTGTATATATATGTATATATATATATACTGTTCACAGCAGTTTTATGTAGAATTTCCTTAAATAACGTTAGAGGGAGGGAGATATCTTTCTCTGTTTATTTTCATTTTATGTAACTCTAATTATCCAAACTGCAGAAGCAGCTGTACAAAGAACTCTAAAATTGCAGTGTTTAACTGAATCAAGTGGAGAGAACATGATGTGTATGCTAGAGGACTTGAAAACATCAAGCAGAGTGGGAAGTGAAACTAGATAGAAGCAATGTGAAGTCAAGATAATAAAGATTTAGCATTCAAAGCCAATGGCAATAAGTCTGAATACTTAGAAATATTTGGGGCCTATTGACTTTTAGATATTGCGCATCATTTAGATTAAGGGTAACATTTCCAAAATCTGGGACTGTCTAAGGACCATGTTCCAGGAATGAGAGTTGGTTGTATGTAAATTCCTTATTCTCTGCCCTAAACCATCAGGATTTAGAAAAGATAATAGTTTGTAAATTTAGAACATGTGTTTATTGTCTCTGAGAATCCTATCAACATTTCTGATTATGAACACAAAGGAAGTATAGAGGGACCTTCTCCATTGAGAGTCAGGAAGCTATGAGTAATGTTTGGCATAAAGATTTGTGTATAGAAAACAGTGAAGTTTATTAGTTTTCCATCCATCTCATTACTCATCTTTGACAACTGGTAAGGAAATATATTTTAATTAAGCTTCAACTTTCTGTTACTGAATGCATAATGGCAATTATATACTAATGCTATTAGGAAATGAGTTGGTTTAATAACAAACATATCTACAATCACTCTTTTAGAATCTGGATTTTAATGGGCAGAAAAAGCACAGATGTTTTACAAAGACACCATTCATGATTATTATTATGCTTCGGTGAGTGTTTATATTTTGTATGTTTCTAATCACTATATCATGCTGAAATCCTATATAACGAAGAATATAAGGAAAGAATGTTCAAGAGTACCACAGACAATTTACCATTTTTTTCAGCTAAAATTATTTATTTTAATCTTTTGCATTTTTACTCTATTTCCTTTTCAAAAATACGATTCTCCATGTGTATTTATGGCCTAAAAGCTTCTGAATCGTAATAAATTTCATAACTAGGCTACAGATCTTCTGCTATATGGACAGACTTTTTACAAGGGGATTCAGGAACACAAGAATTTAACGTTTATTATAGGACATGCTGTACTTTTTTTTATTGTTTACCACAAAGACTTTTTCATTAAAAGATTCAAAGAGAGGAAATTTAATTTTTGTTCATAGGCTTGCAAGCTGAAATTCGGGCAATGTGAAATGTATTAAAATAGAGACCATTAAAGTAATCTATATACCACTTACTGGTAGTATGTCCTTACCTTTGGTTTGTAGGTTTGAGCCAATCTTATGCTCTATTCTTGATAGTGAAGTCAATTAAAAAAATTGATTCTCTAGTGAGGATATGCTGCTTTGAACAGATACCAACTACCAAATATCAAGTTACAGGCAAAATTATTAAATGTATAAATGAACAGATTTATGGTTTTCTAATGCATCTGTATTATACTGTATGTTTCTAGTTCCTTTCTAGTGAAAAGTCAGGCCATTTCTTATTTGTCTACTGGGTACATATCTTTGATTCTGACTTAATCTGTTTAGTTTTGAATTTTAAATAGGAATAATAAATTTGCTCAATATATGTATATACGAGGGTTTAAAATAATTGTGCTATATTCTTCATCATCTTAGTCCTTTTGTACCTTTATTAAATTTTTGACTTCATATTTAAGATGTTTTGATGCAATTAAGGATTTAGGCTCTTCAGAGAGGGTGGTCTCTTCTCCCTCTTTTAAGAAAGTCCAGCATTAACACAACATTATTAGTACTCTTTTGACCTTCAAGAGAAGAAATAGGCTAAAAACCTAGATAAGAAGTTGCTAAAAATCTAGTTACTGAATTCTCAGGTCCGGCCCATGATGAGAATAGGCATGACCCCTAAATCTAATTTTTTAGATGGAGATGTTACAAAATTAAAAAAAAAAATACATACTAATCATAGAGCAACAATTAAAACACTCAGTGGCAAACATTTCTGAACGTTGATAGCAATTTCTATAATGAAGGCATTGCATTTACCCTAAAAAATAACCAGTTGAACAACTATATAAATGACTGGGAAGCAGCTTAATAATTTTCAACGAATGACCTGGTCAGTATGATTTCAAAAAGCCTCAGTCATATTTTCCAAAGTCGTGCTGCTTCTTTTATAGTTACCGTTTTTTCTCATAACCTAAAAGAACACCAGGCTTTGCCAGCACCATCACAAGAACGTGAGTTTTCTTCACAAATATACTTTCTCAAGTCAAGTAGATCATAAGTGAATGCTTCCTACCTTTCCTCAAATTTTTACTGAGTGTTTTAAGGCCTTGGGAAGAAAGACAAGGTTTGTGGGTTGTTTTTTGTTTTTAAATATGTGCAAGGCCTTTTGTAAGGCATCTTGAGGAAGTCAAATGGTGGCTGAGACTTGACCTTCGCCCTCAGGGAGAGGTTATACTGAAGGAACTATATCAGGTTAATTAGATGTTATAAATGCATAACTTCTGCTTTTTAGAGCTTAATTATTTCCACAGGTATGTGTTTCCCAGTGGTTAGCTAAGCAATAACAAACGTGGCCCTTGTGGTAAGTTCATGACAATAATGGCTTTGGCCAAAATGTTCATTTGTGTTTTTCCATAAGTTGGCTCTAGTAGCGCTTACTTGTCTTTAACTTCATTGAAAACAATTTTATTAGCTTGTTTTGTGACAGCTGTCATATTAGCATGCATTTTCTAAGAAACTTATCAAAATTGATGAATTTTTGTATAGTCATTTTAATACTGAAGATGGGAGAAAACAACATTTTCGGCATATTATGCTTTATTATTTCAAGAAAGGTAAAAACGCAAGTGAAACACAAAAATCATTTGTGCAGTGTATGGAGAAGGTGCTGTGACTGATCGAACATGTCAGAAGTGGTTTGCGAAGTTTCATGCTGGAGATTCTCACTGGATGGTGCTCCATGGTCGGGTAGAACAGTTGAAGTTGATAGCGATCAAATCAAAACAATAAATTGAGAAGAATCAACGTTACACCACGCGGAGACAGCCAACGTACTGAAAATAGTCCAAATCAAGCGTTGAAAATCATTTGCACCAGCTTGGTTATGTGAATCACTTTGATGTTTGGGTTCCACATAAGCTAAGCGAGAAAAACCTTCTTGACCATATTTCCACATGCTACTCTCTACTGAAACGTAACAAAAACGTTCTGTTTTTAAAACAAGTTGTGACGGGCAATGAAAAGTGGATACTGTACGATAATGTGGAATGGAAGAGATCGTTGGGCAAGCGAAATGAACCACCACCACCACACCAAAGGCCGGTCTCCATCCAAAGAAGGTGATATTGTGTATATGGTGGATTGGGAGTACTCTATTATGATCTCCTTATGGAAAACCAAACAATTAATTCCACCAAGTACCGCTCCCAATTAGACTAAACGAAAGCGGCACTCCATGAAAAGCATCCAGCATTAGTCAACAGAAAACGCATAATCTTCCACCATGATAACGCAAGACCGCATGTTTCTCTGATGACCAGGCAAAAACTGTTACAGCTCGGCTGGGAAGTTTTGATTCATCCGCCGTATTCACCAGACATTGCACCTTCGGATTTCCACTTATTTGGGTCTTTACAAAATACTCTTAATGGAAAAAATTTCAGTTCCATGGAAGAATGTAAAAGGCACCTGGAACAGTTCTTTGATCAAATAAAAAGTTTTGGGAAGATGGAATTATGAAGTTTCCTGAAAAATGGCAGAAGGTAGTGGAACAAAACGGTGCATATGTCGTTCAATAAAGTTCTTGGTGAAAATGAAAAATGTGTCTTTTATTTTTACTTAAAAACCAAAGGAACTTTGTGGTCAACCCAATATTTTGCCTTTTGCCACCAGCATGGCTGGTTCTGTGGAAGTCTGTACCTTCTAAAACCCTATATATTGCACTTGAGATTACAGATCTTTTCAGCTAGTGTATCTTTGGGACTTTATAAGAAAGCATATGTGCTAAGGTAAAATAGGAGAGAGCTGTCTTGTTTAAGCCGTTGAGAATAGTGAATTTCCTGGCTGACTAAAATGTACAGTAAAGAAAAATGATCAGTAAAATTCCGAAAACCTTACCAAGTTTTTATTTTTAAAAAATCTTAGAAAAGTTTGAGAAATTACTAAATTTGTTTGTACTGTTATAGCTTATGTAGCTTTAACGAGGTGTATGAAGAAGGGGAATTTTCCTCTCCAGGACATTTCGTATAACTCTAAGTGCTAAACTCAAGTGGAAATTTTAGAATTCTGTAATGGTTTCATCAGATATCCAAAGTTTAGATACAGTGGCTAAATTACTGCTAGCTCCTAGCTTTCTCAGTCAGAGTTTAAGTTGGTTTATACTTTTTGGATATGAATTTGATTCAGATTTCCCTTTGTCGCAGTTCAAATGTCATGTATTATGTCTAATATGTTATCTTAGATGGGAAACATGAAAGTTTTTAGTCAAAATGCCAAATTCACTAAGATTTTTATTTTAAAAAAATGTAGACTATGCAATGTTTGCAAATTATAAAATTGTAACTTAGGTAAATAGATTGATAATTTTTAATGAGCTGGAAAATAAACATACACTTGCCATAGTTTGTTATATAACATAGAACTGTGAATTAATTTCATCTTTAAATATTCAGTTACCTTGAAAATAGTGATATTTTGTCTCTGAAACATATTATGTAGTAATAAACGTGTGTAAATCTACTTTATGTAGCTTTCTGTTAATGTATAAATTTCAGTATTTTGCTTCCTGAACAAATTTTATGATCATTTCAAAACTTAAAAAATGCAGCATTTATGTCAGTTTCAACTAAGTTTACTGGAGGCACGATGGATTTTTAAGCCAGTTGAATTAATTGGGGAACTAATTGGCCTATCAGTTGGGAAATTTTAATTGTAAATGTCAGAAACAAAACACAAATCGCTTTAACAATATAACTGAAAAATTCAAGTTCATGGCTTTATGCATTATAGGACCCCAGATGCTCAAAGGGGGGACTGCCTCTTTCTATTGTCTGTCTCTTCTCCACCCCTCTATATACCCAATAACTTGGGTCTTTATTTTCATGTGGTTTTCTGAATAGTATCAAACATAAGCACCAGCTGCTGCAGGTCTATATTCTGTAAGTTTAGTAAACTCAGTGCAGAGAGAATATCTGTATCCTAGTATCTTCAACAAAAGTCTTGGCTCTCATTTTCATTAAGCTTATTTGTAAAACGTGTCTTTATTTTCTGATTCAATTACTTGGGCCCATGTAGATGTTCATTTTATTAACCAGGCCTACTTCATATGCCCACCTTTGGAGCCAGGTTAGCTCACCCAAACTACATGGATGAGTACAAGGGTTGGGTGCATTCCCAAAAGAAAATTGTGGTACGATTCCCCACAGCATGGGGGACAGGCTGGACAGGCCGAAATGATAGATTATTAACTATTCATGTTATGGACTACATGTTTGTGTCTTCTCCAAATGCATGTGTTGAAATCCCAGCCGCAATGTGACAGTATTAGGAGGTGAAGCCTTTAGGAGATAAGTGGGTCATGAGGGTAGAGACCTCATGAATGGGATTAGTGCCCTTATATTCTAGAACATTTGGGGATACAAGAAGAAGACAGCAATCTGCAAACCAGGAAGTAGGTTCTCAGCAAACACTGGATCTGCCTGCACCTTGATCTTGGACTTCCCAGCCTCCAGAACTGTGAGAAATAAATATTTGTTGTTTAAGTCACCCAGTCTATGGTAATTTATTATAGCAGCCTGAACTGATACAATTTTTAATTTGGGAAATTTTTCTATCTTAGTAAATGTGTAAGATAAAGACACAAAATATCTGTGTCCACATGATGTTAATTTGGGTGCTTGTTTACTAATTAACTGTGGAATTACAGAGTATCAGATTTTTAGGGGACCTTAAAATGCAGGTAGTCAGACTCTTCTCGAAATATTACCAACTGTAGTTATTTTTAGCCACTTGTGAAGTGCACTGTAACTTATATATTGCTAAAATATAGTTCCACTGTTTGGAAAACATTGACTCTGAATAATGAAAATAGCCACTATTTGCCTCATCTTCACTCCACCATGCTCCCTGAGAGAGGAAGGAGAGGATGGTCACTTTCTGAGCGTCATTCTTTGTTTTTGTGGCAATGGGAGGAAACGGGTTGAAAATGACTGTTCTATCGCATCTATCAGCCTTGCCATAATTGTCTTTTTCATAGAAAAAAAAATTAGAGCTTTCATGTATTTATACTGTTTATCTAAACGCTTAGTTTCAGTTTCCTTTATTGTAATTTTTTTTCCAGATGTGATTTGTATTGTATATATATTGACCTTCCCTTTTCCCACTCTGGTACTCACCATCACCTATCATGCTTGTTCTCCATAGCAATTTAACACAGTCTGCGCACAGTGCTTCTTATTTATATGTGCTTATTACTCACCTCACTCACCTAATATGTGAACCCTAAAAAGGCAGAGGTGTGTGTGTTTATGTGTATGTGTGTGTTTTAATCTGGTTTACCGATTTAATTCTAGTATATGGATTGGTGCCTAGTACAGAGTAGGCCCTTAATAACTATATGTTGATATACTAACGTGTACTGTGCAAAAATGAACGTATACTTGCACATATTGTCAAAACATAATAGATTTGAGTGGTATCCTTACCTTTCTGATTTAAAGTACCGTCATCCCTTGGTATCTGCAAGGGATTGCTTCCAGGACCGCCTGCAGATACCAAAATCTGTGGGTGCTCAAGTCCCTCATATAAATTGCCTGATACAGTTGGCCTTCTGCACCCATGGGTTCAGCATCTGTGCATACGGAGGACCAACTGTGCTATACTTCTCTGATGCTTTCTATTAATGCTGCATTCCTGAAAATGTATAAACTATTAACAAAAAAGGATTAAACCACATTTATGTTATCAGTTGAATTTATAGAGGTAAAAGTTATAATGAACTCCAAATTGTAAGTCAATATCATTCATAAACATGAGTGCCAATTGGCTTCTCCCAGGGATTCAGAGACAGTTTGTTATTAAAAAGCCTACTACAATAATTTGCCATGTATTCAAACTAAAGAAGAAAAATATTATCTCAAAGTTGGAATAAAAATATGTGATAAAATTGATCACTAGGTCATGATAAATTCTTAGCAAACTGAGGGTAGAAGTAAAATTTCTTAACTTGCTAAGTGATATACCAAAAATTTAAAGCAAACATCAAACTTAATATGTATTGGGAACATTGCCTTTAAAATAAAGAAGATGAAAGGAATGGCCACAATCAACCTTGTTCTGGATGTCCTAACTAGCACAGTAAGACAAAAGAGAGAAATAAAAAGTTTAAAGGACTGGAAAGTAAGAAACAAACCTTATCAGTATTTGCAAATAATATTATCTTATTAGAAACTTTGAGAACCTGCAGACCAATTTTTAAATTTAAGAACTCAGGAGAGTTTTGCATATATAATCAACATACTAATAAATTTTTATTTCAACATAAGAACAAACAGAAACTTTAAATGCTATCTTTTATTAAATAGAATTATACTAAGTGGTGGGTGTGTATTCCTTTGATCTCCTTTCAGCTTACAGGGTCTATAATTACTCTTAATTCATTTACCTTACAAAGAATATGATTTCTTAGTGTATTTATATGTTGAAATTATTTATCTTCATTCTTAGACATAGCTCAAAAATATTGAGAGAAGAATGTTTAGAAAAATATAAAAGCAGAAAATTTTAAATTAATTTTTTATTGGAGTATAGTTGATTTACAATGTTTTGTTAGTTTTTGCTGTACAGCAAAGTGAATCAGTTATACGTATACATACATACTCTTTTTTTTTTTTTTTTTTTTTTTTGCGGTACGCAGGCCTCTCACTGTTGTGGCCTCTCCCGTTGTGGAGCACAGGCTCCGGACACGCAGGCTCAGCGGCCATGGCTCATGGGCCCAGCCGCTCCGCGGCATGTGGGATCCTCCTGGACTGTGGCACAAACTCGTGTCCCCTGCATCAGCAGGCGGACACTCAACCACTGCGTCACCAGGGAAGCCCCATACATACTCTTTTTTAAGATTCTTTTCCCATATAGGTCATTAAAGAGTACTGAGTAGAGTTTCCGGTGCTTTACAGTAGGTCCTTATTAGTTATCTATTTTATATTTAGTAGTATATATATGTCAATCCCAATCTCCCAATTTATCCCTCCCCCCTCTTACCCCTTGGTAACCATAAGTTTGTTTTTTACCTCTGTGACTCTATTTCTGTTTGGTAAATAAGTTCATTTGTACCATTAAAAGCAGAAATTAAAAACCATGAAAAAAACTCTTTTTGAGTTGGAAGAGTTCAGCAATAACGTGAACTGCTAAGCAATAATGGGTTTTTATATCTATGTTCTAGATGTTTTTGTTTCAGGTTTCTGCAGGCTTTCTCACTGCATTATCATGTGAACAGTCATTGCCTGTTAGGTACCAGCTTTATTGCTTAAGGGAATTGCTGACATGCCAATTTATTAATCTTTCACAATATTAGGCATTTACATGTACGTGATATTTACATTTTGAAAAGCCGTGTGATTTTACTTTTAGCAAAATTTTTACAGAAAAATTTTAATGGACTTATAAGACATCTTAAGATAATGATAAAGTAGCTGCATCTTGATTAATTCAGTGGTGTGTAGAAATCAAATTAGGCATCAACTTACATTTCTAATTGAATCTTTAGGCCTCAGATTATTCTTTTTTTTTTTTTGGCTGCATTGGGTCTTCGTTGCTGCGCACAGGCTTTCTCTAGTTGCGGCGAGCGGGGGCTACTCTTCGCTGCGATGCGCGGGCTTCTCTTGTTGAGGAGCTCAAGCTGTAGGCGCATGGGCTTCAGTAGTTGTGGCACGCGGGCTCAGTAGTTGTGGCTCACGGGGTCTAGAGCACAGGCTCAGTAGTTGTGACGCATGGGCTTAGTTGATCCACGACATGTGGGATCTTCCCGGACCAGGGCTTGAACCCGCATCCCCTGCACTGGCAGGCGGATTCTCAACCACTGTGCCACCAGGGAAGCCCCCTCAGATTATTCTTGAACTCCATAAGTGTTTTGAATTCGTAGGAATATGAATGCCATGCAGAAAATATTTAATGCAGATCGTGTTCATAGTATTTCTAGATGTCTATTTTAAATGTAGCTATTCCTGTGATTAAATACTGTTCTTGAGGTAAGGAAAAAATATATATATTTTAATACTGTGTAGATTTGAGGTTTGTGCACTAACCCTTTCAATTTCTAGTGTGAGAGAATGCTTTTCAACATCCATAACGTTTAACAGTTCATAGTTATGCTGAGGCATTCATCTGAATTACTGTAACGGTGAGAAATATACCACTTAGTATGTATTGAAGCATAGCCAGTTTGCTTCTTGCACGAGAACTCATCTGAGGTGGTAGAAATTCATTTATTTGTAGAAAAATAGTAATGTCCATAGAAGGAAAGGCATTTCTTTTGGAAGTTGACAGATCTTAAGGTGATAGTTTTGGAATAAATTAGAGTGAAACGTATGGTTGCTTGGGTCCATGAAATTAACAAAATCTGGTTGTCAGAAACACCATGAATAGATCTACATTAATGAATTCTCTAGTCAATACAAAAATACTTCATCAAGTAAGAAAAAAATCTTTTCTGAAGTTAAGGAAAAAATTTATGCTTTGAATATATACTCAGGAAATATACAAATTCTACTTGGAAAAGTGATTCAAGAGGGTTTTATTTTAATGGTAATATGAAAATAATTTTAGTGTGTGTTTACAGGATTAGTGTTTTCTTTGTTTTTCTTGGCTCATTCTGCAGAGTTGCAACTTAGATTCATACTAAATGGTGTGTGTGTATGTTTATAGAATTGGTAGAAGACTTAAGGGCATCAATTAAATATTTTAGTTCTTTTATTCTAATCTAGTTTACTGGGACAGTTTTGTGCTATGATGTTAAACGAGATTTTAAAAATTAATTAGGGTCTTTGGACATATTCTTTATACATATCAAAGGCACTACTGTCAAAGATTTAAAAAAAAAACAGACACTAGCTGAAGCTATGAAAACAGATTTTATTCAGTAGCTACTGACTGAATACTAGGAGGAGCCGTTGAGTTCCATTTGATTTGTGTTTAGTTGAGTGGGCCTTTTAAAGGGAGAATGAAGGAGTGGGGAAGAGCTGAGAGAGTGCGCATCAAGTGAGAAATAACAAAAGGTTGGTCAGTATAAATGTGATGAGGCCAGCTGTGTCTGTCAGCTGGCCATTACTAACCTTATGATTCTGTCCTCCCACAGAGTCTGGGAGACCAAAGCCCTATCCTTCCTGATGATTACATTTCAAAGGAATGACTGAGTTTCTTGAGAAAGATCCTCTTGACTTGTAGGAGATACATATACATCTCAAAGGGACCAAGAAAAGATTCACAATTTTTTAAGTCCTTTTTAGTAACTCCTCTGAAGGGGGGTCAGGGGCTTATCTGGGATTTGCTGGAACAAACAGTAAATTCTACTAGCAGTGGTTTTTTTCCCCTGGGGTTAGGGTTATCCTGGGGACAGGGCCATAGCGCTGTTAGAAGTTGTGCTAGAGTTTTGTCATCTCTTAGTGCAGAGGTTTGGGCAGAGTCTTCATGTGCCAAGAGTTCTGCAGTTCTCATGACTTTATGTTATACAAAACTCAAAAGGAAAAAAACCCCTAATTTTCCAGTAGAAAATAGAAAATTTGACATCTAAAGGAATGAAGGAGATACTGTCCTGAATTGAAAGTTTAGTTTTTTTGCATGTGAGACGATGCTAAGGTTTACAGATGTGTGTTTTCTTTTAAAATGTTGTTTTTTGTTTTTTGAGAAAAAGTGAATTCACATGGTTTTAAACTTAAACCGTATACAGTAGTACCCAGCGGAAAGCCTTCTACCACAATATCCACACCAGCCTGGTTCCCATCTGCTACCCTAACAGTAGCATCTGCCCTTCTCGGGTGTGTGATTTGGTTTCATAACTAGTTTTCTCTTCTGTACCTGAAAGCTTTCTTCAGATTCACAGTGGTGTAGTCATGGTGTAGGTGTGTCACAGTTACCATGTTTACCTTAT
The DNA here is from genome assembly GCF_963455315.2 of Globicephala melas. Taxonomy (NCBI): domain Eukaryota; kingdom Metazoa; phylum Chordata; class Mammalia; order Artiodactyla; family Delphinidae; genus Globicephala; species Globicephala melas. Next base: position 68,398,848 of record NC_083322.1, on the reverse strand, counting down.
TCTGTTTGACCTGGCTTTAGGTAGGTTTTTGCTTTTTTTTTTAAAGTAATGACAGATTCCAGAAACCCAATCCAGAATATCAAACCAACTCTTAGGGATTGGGCCTGTATTTTTATTTATATTTATTTATTTTTAAACATCTTTATTGGAGTATAATTGCTTTACAATGATGTGTTAGTTTCTGCTTTATAACAAAGTGAATCAGGTATACATATACATATCTCCCCATATCTCTTCACTCTTGTGTCTCCCTCCCTCCCATCCTCCGTATCACACCCCCTAGGTGGTCACAAAGCACCGAGCTGATCTCCCTGTGCTATGCAGCTGCTTCCCACTAGCTATCGATTTTACAATTAGTAGTGTATATATGTCCATGCCACTCTCTCACTTTGTCCCCGTTTACCCTTCCCCCTCCACATGTTCTGAAGTCCATTCTCTAGAAGGTCTTTGTCTTTATTCCTGTTCTGCCCCTAGGTTCTTCAGAACCGTTTTTTTTAAGATTACATGTATATGTGTTAGCATACGGTATTTGTTTTCCTCTTTCTGACTTACTTCGCTCTGTATGACAGAGTCTAGGTCCACCTACCTCACTACAAATAACTCAATTTCATTTCTTTTTATGGCTGAGTAATATTCCATTGTATATATGTGCCACATATTCTTTATCCATTCATCTGATGATGGACACTTAGGTTGCTTCCATGTCCTGGCTATTGTAAATAGGGCTGCAATGAACATTGTGGTACATGACTCTTTTTGAATTTCTCAGGGTATATGCCCAGTAGTGGGATTGCTGGGTCATATGGTACTTCTATTTTTAGTGTTTTAAGGAACCTCCATACTGTTCTCCATAGTGGCTCTATCAATTTACATTCCCACCAACAGTGCAACAGGGTTCCTTTTTCTCCACACCCTCCCCAGCACTTACTGTTTGTAGTTGTTTTGATGATGGTCATTCTGACCAGTGTGAGATGATACCTCATTGTAGTTTTGATTTGCATTTTTCTAATGATTAGTGATGTTGAGCATTCTTTCATGTGTTTGTTGGCAATCTGTATATCTTCTTTGGAGAAATGTCTGTTTAGGTCTTCTGCCCATTTTTGGGTTTGGGTTTTTGTTTTTTTGATATTGAGCTGCAGGAGCTGCTTATAAATTTCGGAGATTAATCCTTTATCAGTTGCTTCATTTGCAAATATTTTCTCCTATTCTGAGGGTTGTCTTTTGGTCTTGTTTATGGTTTCCTTTGCTGTGCAAAAGCTTTTAAGTTTCATTAGGTCCCATTTGTTTATTTTTGTTTTTATTTCCATTTCTCTAGAAGGTGAGTCAAAAAGGATCTTGCTGTGATTTATGTCATAGAGTGTTCTGCCTATGTTTTCCTCTAAGAGTTTTATAGTGTCTGGCCTTACATTTAGGTCTTTAATCCATTTTGAGTTTTTTGTTTGTGTATGGTGTTAGGGAGTATTCTAATTTCATTCTTTTACTTGTAGCTGTCCAGTTTTCCCAGCACCACTTATTGAAGAGGCTATCTTTTCTCCACTGTATATTCTTGCCTCCTTTATCAAATATAAGGTGACCATATGTGTGTGGATTGATCTCTGGGCTTTCTATCCTGTTCCATTGATCTATATTTCTTTTTTTTGTGCCAGTACCATACTGTCTTGATTACTGTAGCTTTGTAGTATAGTCTGAAGTTTGGGAGCCTGATTCCTCCAGGTCCATTTTTCTTTCTCAGGATTGCTGCTTTTTTTTTTTTTAACGGGTTTTCCCAACTGTGTTGTCAGATGAACAAAGTGCTATTGTGTTTCACTAAAACATGATTATCGTCATTTGAGTAATTAACAAGATTGGCATATTTTGTGTATTAAAATAATATACATCATTAGGTTATGAGGAGACTTGTTACTATGAAAATAGCAGCAAAACTCTATGAGTAATCTAGGTGTTCACAGTCTTTGCTGTTCTGGAGAAATGAAACTAAGAGTGATGGCTGTTTTCCTGTGATCAGAAAGTTTGATGTGATAGTTACAGATCTTCTCCCTTGATCGGTGAAGATGGTTCTTTTGTTAACTATGAGTGAATTCTGGAATTCTTTTCAGATGCTCAGGCTTGAGACTCTGTATCTTTGAAATTCAGCCTGCCATGTTTGGAAAACAACACTGCTTTTCTCTTGACTCTATCTACAGCATTTCTTTTCTTAGCTTAAAATAACCCCTCAAACTCTCATTGTATACTCTGTTTTTTTTTTTCTTCTGCCCATGCCTGGGTGAGGGAAGCTGCTAAATGAAGGGTATTTGTTAAAATAAGCCATTCAGGGAGTATGGGAAGAAGTGTAACACTTTTTGAGCACTGCGTGTGCTAGGCACTTTCATATATACTCTCATTGAAACTTCAGAGAAGTCTTGTGATGTGGGTGTTAATAGTTCCACTGTACACTGGTGAGAAGTCCCAGGCCCAGAAACTTAAGTAACTCCCCATACCATAAGCTAATAAGTGGCTGAACTGGATTTGGACCTCATGTGCACCACAGTGTTCACCTTCCCAGTGAGGTTTTTGTAGAAGGGCTTTTTAAATTAAAAAAAAATAATAAGATTACATACACACCCTCTAAAATGTTAAATTACTAATAATTAGTGGACTTCTGATTTAGCAGTTGATATTCTTATTCAGGTTACTTTATGATCCAAGCTTCTCTTCTTGGCTCTTTAGGGATGGGATGCTGCTGGCCATGGAGGTTGGCAGGGTCTTTCCTTGACTATGGCATGTGAATCAAAGGAATCCTAGCCTGGGTGTTCTTGGAAACCCAGAACCAGTCTTTGTCTTTAGTTTTTACAGAGGAGTAAAGAGCAAGCAATGCAGGTGAAGCAAATGGTCTGTTTCCATGGAGTGGTGAGAGTGGATGTGCAGAGGTGGGATATGGAGAGCAGAGCCTGAAGACACTGCCTGAGAAAAAGTCCTATCAAGGGGAAGAGGCTGTTTACAGTGGAGCCCTCACAGTATTGTTGCAGGGAATAGAGTGGGGTAGGAGAGGATGGTCACATCCCAGGTTATGTCCAAGTCCCTAGGACGGCCGCCAAGTGTGGGTTCTTGGCTTCACACAGGAAAGAATTCAAGAGTGAGCCATAGTAAAGTGAAAGAAGGTTTATTCAGGGAGATAAATACTCCACAGACAGAGTGTGGGCCTTCTCAGAAGGCAAGAGAGGCGCCAGGGTACGAGGTGGTCAGTTTTTATAGGGGTGGGTAATTTCATAGCCTAATGATTAGGAGGATTATTCCAACTATTTTGGGGAAGGGGCGGGGATTTCCAGTAATTGGGCCACTGCCCACTTTTTGGCCTTTTATGGTGGGCCTAGGAACTGTCATAGCACTGGTGGTTGTGTCATTTAGCATATGCTAATGTTTTACAGTGAGTTTAATGAGGCTCAAGGTGTAGTGGAAATCAGTTTCCACCATCTTGGACCTAGTTGGTTCTAACCAGTTTATGTCATTTCCTCAACAGCTCTGTCATTCTTTTAAAGGTTGTGCCCTGCCCCCTTCCTTTCTCAATATCACTGCACTTTCTCAGACCTGCCTTGTGGCTGGATTGAAGTTAAGGACTTCCTAGGACTTGTTCTGCATCATTTTAAATGTGGGAGGCTGAGGCCATTCTCTGCTCTTCTGGGAAATGTTCCTCTCGGTGCAGTTGGATCTGATACTGGCTGTGGCATCATCAAGACCTAGATAGATAATTTCCTGACCTGGGCCACCTTGATCAGCTGCAGGTGGGGCTGTATTAGAAAAACGGTTTTAAGTTTTCAGAGAAACAGAATAAAAGTTTAAGTTAGTTTAAAAATTAACCCTGTTAAAAAAATAAAGCAAAATCTCTATGAATATACTTGGTTCCAGAAGGAATTGTTCTTAGATGCTTGCTGTGTTTCACTGCCAGAATTGGCTTATTAGTGAGATACATTCCAGAGAACACTAGGGAGCCAGAGCACGGTTTTTCTAATAGCATTCACCTTAATTATCTGCTTATCTTATCTTTGCTTTCAGGGATCATTGTATAACTTAACTTTGTTTGGGATTGGGCTCCTAATTGTGTATTATAAAGAAGGTTGTAAACAGTGTTTTCCGTGCCTTTTTTTTTTTTTTATAATTTGCCCTCATGAGTCTTTGTGGGGGTGAGGTAATAATAGTGGTGGTGCAGGAACGCATCAGTGTCATCTGGGGAGATGTCTCAAACTGCAAAATCTCTATTCCAGTCTCTCACCCCACTGATTCCCAGATGCTACCTCCCCAAAAACATTCCTGGAAAATATGCCATGTTCTTTAAGCCCCCCCCCCAAAAAAAAAAACACCAGAGAGAAAACAAACCAAAAGGTTTTAAACTCACAGAGCATAATTTCCAAGTTTGCATAAGTTTCTTAGTGTTAAGGTGGATCAGACTACTGACTACTATTCAATCTGGTCATCTTGTCTGTGGTATCCTCTTTATCTTGACCTTAAGGGAAAGTATACCTTATAATCCTGCAACTCAGTTGATTAAAAAAAATTAAAAAAAACACAGAGAAACAAAAACTTATTCATGAAAAGTGCAGCAAAATAAAACATGTAAGAAGTAAATCCAAAATTAGTTTTCTTTTTTGCCTAGTTTGTTCTGGGTGGAGAAAAATTTCCTATAGCTTTTTCTCTTTTCTGATAAAACAGTTGTATGTTTGTGTTGACAGATGGCTTGTAGCTCCATGTTGTGCTACTTTGTTAGAAGCCTTGTAATCAAATTTAGGGAAAGGTTAAGAGGCAAAAAGGATGTGGATAGACATTGGTAAGGGAACTTGAGACTTGAGAAATAAGCATGAACAAAAGTGTGTATGTATATGTATAAAATCTCCTTGAGGAGGGCTTCCTTGGTGGCACAGTGGTTAAGAATCTGCCTGCCAATGCAGGGGACACGGGTTCGAGCCCTGGTCCAGGAAGATCCCAAATGCCATGGAGCAGCTAAACCCGTGTGCCACAACTACTGAGCCTGTGCTCTAGAGCCCGCGAGCCACAGCTACTGAGCCTGTGTGCCACAACTACTGAAGCCTGCGCACTTAGAGCCCCTGATCTGCAACAAGAGATAACACTGCAATGAGAAGCCTGTGCACCGCAATGAAGAGTAGCCCCTGCTTGCCGCAACTAGAGAAAGCCTGTGTGCAGCAACAAAGACCCAATGCAGCCAAAAACAAATAAAGAGAAAAAAAATTAGTTCCTTTAAAAAAAAAAAATCTCCTTGGGGGCAGAGTAGGAGTGGTCTATAAGAGTCCAGTGAGCCCTCCATATTCTACTTGGACAGAGTGGGCTCCATATTCTAGAAGCCAGAGATAAAAGTCGACTTTTAGAAGTCACTTGGAGAAGGCTCCTATGTTGTGTATCTCAGGACAATAGTGTTGTGTCTGGACAGTGAAGACCTGGGTTCACAGTCCTCGCTGCTTTACAGCATAGCTTAAAAGCCTAAATTAGATTTCCTCCAGGTAAAATCCCGATTTGATTTAAAGGCCAGTTTGTCCCTTTCTATCATCATAGTTCCCCATCTGCTTGCTAATGTTTTTTTACATAGGTGAGCAGGTGTTTAATTCTATTATTAAGGCTTAAATTGCCTGTTCCTGCTAAATTTTACCATAGATATATTTCAGTTTTATTGAAATCAATCAACAACAAAGTATGAAAACTCAGGTTCACTGCTGTTTGGTTGAAGGAGAAGAAAGTTGGTATTGGTGGTGAAGAGGTTGGGAGAGTTCTAAATTCCAGAAGAGAGAAGGGGAGAGAATCCTGCATAAATGAAGAAGAAAATGCTGAATGAATCGGCCTGGTTTACACCGAGGGGAGAAGCACATGGAGGAGTTGCACCTTGAGATCTCTGTGTCCTGCCTCTGCAAAAGCAGTGCTACTGCACTGATTTATAAAGACTGTTTTTAAAAAACAAGATTGACATTTGACATCTTTTATAATTATGGCATTTATACTAGAGTGTTTATTCCACTTCTTCCTAAGCTTGTAAGAGCAGCAACATAAGATATAAAATTATCATCATAAAGTTTATATTTTTTGATCTATGGGAGACTTTGTGGTTGAGAGCATTAGTGTATCACAAATTATAAATAAGTTGTTTCCTGAAGCCAAATTTACCTTAGAAGTAAAGCAAGTTTTTCTACATTTTGCTATGTAGAATATTAATTTCATGAGTTTTTAATATGTATTTTATGCAAAAGTCCCATAGTTAACTAACTTTGGAGAAATATTGCTTTTTAAAATATAAGGTCAATACAGAAAAATTTTATTTTCATATTCTAGCAACAAAAACTTGGAAACTAAAGTTAAAAATTAAACTATTACAGTAGCATGATAAAACACAAAAGACTTAGGAATACTAATTTAGAAAAATTTTCAAGATCTCTACACTTAATACTACAAAATATTACTGAGAGAAATTAAATAATACCTAAATAAATGGAGATACATATCATGTTCCTGGATTGACAAGATGAGAGTTTTCTACCAATTGAGCTTTAATTCAGTGCAATCCCAGTCAAAATAGCAACAGGCCTTTATTCTTGAAAATGACAAACTGATTCTCAAATTTATATGGAAATGCAACTTAGAAGAGCTGTGATTTTTTTTAATATAATAAAATTGGATAACTCACACCAACTGACTTAAAGACTCGTAAGACTACAGAATTAAAACTATGTGGAATTGGTGTAAGAAAGAGGAATTGAACAACGTAGTCTAAAAATAGAGACACATATATAGTGAATTGATTTTTGCAAAGACCTCAGGTGATTTGATAGGGGAAGGAAAATCTTTTCAACAAGTTGTTCTAGAGCAATTGGGAAGAGTTACCAGACAGCAGTGAACTTCAACCTCCACTTTTCACCTAATACAAAAATTCAACGTGATGAGAAACCTAAACATAAAAGTTAAAAACTAAATTTATAGATACACATGACAACATGGCTGAATCTGAAATACAGTGTTAAGCAACAGAAACCATTTTCAAAAGGGTACCCACTGTGTGAATTCTTGTATATGAAGTTCTGTAACAGTCAGAGCTAATCTATAGTAATAGAAATCAGGACAGTGGAAAACGGCAAGAGGGGTGATGGAAATGTTCTGTGTGTGTATTGATGGGGATGGTGGATATACAGTTGGGTTTGTCAAAACTTACTAAACTTTACACTTAAAATCTGTGCATTAAGTACATTAAAGTAATTTCCATAAGCAATAACAATGAAGTTGTGCATGTTGCTTTTTAAGAAGATATGTCACTAGCATTGTTTCTAAAACTTCAGTTTTAGAACTCTATTGTATTAGAATTCTCCAGAGAAACAGAACCAACAGAATATATGTGGGGGGCGGGGGGGGGGGAGAGAGAGGAAGGGAGGGAGAGAGGGAGGGAGGGAGGGAGGGAGAGAGAGAGAAGAGAGAGAAGAGAGAGAAGAGAGTTTTAGGTCTTAGTCCTGAGGCAAAATTCCTTCTTTGTGAAACCTCAGTCATTGCTCTTAAGGCCTTAAACTGATTGGATGAGGCCCACCCATTATGGAGGATAATCTGCTTTGCATAACATCAACTGATTGTAAATGTTAATCACCTCTGAAAAATACCTCACAGCTGCATCTAAACTAGTGTTTGCCAAACAGCTGAGCACCTTAGCCTAGCCAAGCCTAACCATCATACCTGTGATTGTAGAGAATCATGCTCAACTCAGCTGGGAAACTAAAGATATTTTAGGTAAAAAAAGTTCCAAGTTGAAGCAGGCTGGCTTATAATTTGTAATTAAAACATGTAGCCTATCTTTATAGTTACAACTATCAGTTATGTCAATGAAATGAATACAGTCATATTCATGAATTGAACTGTGTCTGGCTGAGAAGGTGAATTATCGTCCCCAACTGTAGGCCTCTAGGAGAGGGGGGAAGCCTCACTTCTCTCACACTCTTCACCTGCAGCATCCCATGTGAAAGAGTTACAAGTTTGATTACATAAATTTCAGAATAATGATTAGATCACATTCACTTGATCCTCAAACCAGTCTGTAAATTGAGTAGGAGAGGTTTTATCCCTTTTTGTTTTTGTTTTTGTTTTACAGAGGAACAATCAGAATCAACAAAAAGACATGATTTATCTAAAGATTTAATCATTTAATCAAATGATTAAATGATTTAGTCATTTAATCAAAAAAATGATTTAATCATTTTTTTAAAAGTCACTATGCCTGGCATTGTTTTAGAGTCTGAACAAATCACAGAAAATCTCTGCACTTGTGGAGCTTGCATTCTAGTGGGTGGGAGACAAAGAAAAAGTAATACAAAAAAAATTCTATAGTAATTTATAGAGTTAGTGCTAGAGATTAGAGATTAGTGCCAGAAGAAAGGAAATGCAGTGGACTAAGTTAGGAGGGCCTTGAGAATCCCGCATGGAGTTTGCCTCACTAAAAGGGTGGAATTTAAGCAGAGGCTTGAAGGAGCTGAGGGACAGAGCCTTGTGGATACCCAGGTGAGCCAGTCCACTAGAGGAAGCAACTAAAGCAAAGCCTCAAAGCTTGGTAACTGTAGCTGAAACTATGGTCTTAAGTAGTTCATGCTGTTAGCACATAAATATGAACACTCTTCCTGCAAGCATAGTGCTAGGCAATGGAGTGACAGCAGTGCCCAGGGAATTCCTAATTTCTTATTCATTTCACTTTAGAAGTGGTTCTTCAACCATGAGATATAAAGCCACTACAGAGGTGTTCAAACCTATTCTGCTCTCGGAATTTTGTGTAGATGATAATTATACATATTATTTTCAGATATATGTAGACATTATAATCAATAAAGACATTACTAAATTCATTATTATTATGCATGATTCAAGTGATAAACACTGAAAGTTCTGTAATCATGCTGGGTGGCATATAGTCTATGAGCAATTCTGAAGTTGAAAAGGGTCCTCCCTTTTGGAAATGTTGGAAAGACCTCTGTTCTACGCTGTAAGACTGCCAGATTGAAGCTGGCCCCGAAAGCCACACTGAAAACTGCTGTTTCTAAAGACAAGGGAGGGTTTTGAAAGTTTACAACCGGAGGAATAGCATGATCAGACCTGTTTTTTGGAAGATTTCTTTTTATTGTTGGCTATCCAGAGGAAGCCAAATAGAATAAATCTATTGAGGAATGCGTATGGTTTAATTACAGTTACTTGGTTCCTTTTGTAACACTATGATCCAAACTGCACCGTACTTATTAATTCATTGTTTCTGATGCTTACAAGAGATTCAAATCCTAATTTCTCTGCATTATACGTTATTTGAAGCAGTATTTCCAAGTTAGAGATGTCCTCTGTTCAAAGTCAACAATTAAGAATAGGTATCTAGCTTAACCTTGCCTGGACACCTTGAAATGAAACAGTGGGAACAGTGAAAACAGAACCTTGTCAGGGTAAATGTATATGCTAGCAGGGAAACATCTGGTTTACGTGTCTGCAGGCTGATTTGACATTTATATGTTTGGATGAACTTTCATTTTAGCCTCATGTTTGAAAGTTTAGTTTTCTGTGTTTGAACTTTTAAATTTGGTCTTGATATAGACTATGGTAAACCAAAGAATTATTGTTTGAGAGATTTGAAAATATGTATTTACTATCAGCAGAGTCCCTCTACTGATACTTAATGTTGAATGGTTTTAGGGTAGCGATAAATACGTTTGAAGAGACTTGAGAAAGATGGAAATCAACATATTCAGATTCGAAAGGCTAAAGCAGTTTCATCTTTGTAAGGGATTTCCAAAGCCTGTTTACCTTGTCTACTTCTCTGCGTGATCTGTATTCTGTTCCTTTACAGTATTCTTTCCCACTCAGAAAGGCCCTTCCTCTGTAGATTACTGCTGGTCTCTGATTCATTTCCTCATGCTAACTGTATACATACTCTTGATGAATTATCCTATATCATGCTATGTTTTGATCTTTGATGTTGCTGTCAGGCAGAATATCAATGTGAAATTGTAACAGTTGTTTGCATTTGTGTTTAATTCAACCCGTATGGTATTGGCAACACTATGAATATTCATTCTTTGGCAGGACGTATGCTTCTGGCTTTGTTGCTGATTCAGATTTTCCATGCCTGTATGTGGTAGCTCTTGCTCAAACATCTAGCTGCTTGACTGCTAATGTTTCCCAGTTACCAGATGGTAAATATGTAGCCACAATTTTCCAGACAATATTATTGTCTGGGAGGGAATGAATGCACATTATGCATTTTTCTTGGGTACGTTTTGTCTCTGTGATTATTAAATGAGATCTGGTCACAGCAAACTGGCTCTCCCATTCCTACTTGACTTCTGTGAGTCCTCAGGTTTCTATCAATACATTTGTGGTGCTTTTATTCACCATTAGGGGATATCTTCCCTTGTTACTCTACTGGCTGCTACTGAGATAGGCTCAGCCACACTCTTGCTGAGATTTACCCTAGTCCTGAAGACCTATATCCACCAAAGAGAAGAAACTGCAGCCATTGAAATGTACATAAGATTATTCATGTGTATCTCTCCACCAGGGGCCGGGAGATGCTGAATGATATTGCAAAATACTAAATGTTTGCATGGGAGTCATTCAGTTGCATTTAATTTGCCCTTTTTTTCTGCTTTTTCTATTTTTCTTCTCTTTTTGATTATTATGGCTAGAAGAGCTGAAATAATGGTTCTTTGAACTTATTAAGGAACTTGTCAAGGAACTGAAAGACCTGATGTATGTTAGTCAATTATTATTTATAAAATTAATTTGGACTGCAAAAAAAGACACAATTGTAATAATCTTCAGATTGTCTTTATAAAATGAGATACTTCTTTTGAAATGTGCATAAAAGTAAATGCAATTTAATATATAGCTTATTCTGTTTTTGAGAGGTTGGACAGATGATGACAAATATTATTATTATTTACTGAGGGACTACGCTGTTTTGACACTGAATTTAGGTCTCTAGGTTCATTATCTAATATGCTTACAGTGACCCTATCGGGGGTTATCACCATGGATGAGGAAACTGAGGCTCAGAGAGTTTCTGTAAGTGGGCCATGGTCATGCTGCTATCAGAGGCGGATGTAGAATAGACTCTCAAGCCAGTCTGATATCTAAGCCTGTAACATTAACAGCTATAATACCATATGATACATTTTTTGAATGTATTATATATACATAGATATATAATAACCATTTCAGTCACTGAGTATGGTTTTGAAACCATAAGAATATCTGTGTCATTGAACATGTACTCTGATACTAATCTTTTTTTACAGTACTCCCCGGTCTTGTCTTATCTTTGTCTCATGCCACACGTTTGTTCTTGTTTCCCTAGCTATAAAATAGCACAAAATAAAGATTACTTAAAGATGGAAATAATAACTTTGTCCAAAATTATGCATCTTCTCCTCACATTAATGCAGCTCCTCATTTACCTAAGATAACAAACTAGATCACATTGCAGCCTGAAGTGCTCATCCTGGGTATTTGCACTTCCCAGCTTTTACACACGCTTACTAATCTCTAATACAGGTGTCTGCTTCAGCCATATAAACCTCCAGGTTCTTCCTAATGCTTTTCCTGGTTTTTTTTCTGTGGAAAAGATTCGGCTTTCCAGCCTCTCATCAATCCGTGTATCTTCATCATGCACTCCCCAGTTTTTAAGGAATCATTAAGTTCCTCTCCATTCCACGTGCCCTCCACACTACCAGATTGTGTATATGTATACCAAGTCGCCATCGTATTTCTCTTTATATGGAGCCTTAAGGGGCTTTTTGATGTTTTATGTATCTATATTTCCTTCATGATAGCTATAATTGAGCTGAATACTGTTGATACTTGCTCTTGGTTTAATGAGTTGCTTTAGATCTTCTAAGATTAACAGAAAAATGTAATAGTTAGAATAGTTAAAAAATTAATTAGCTGAAAATAGGCATGAAAAGGATTCAGGAAAATGCCCCATTTCATATGTTTTTATCTGTTGTAGCATGGATTATTAAAATGTTAATAAAATGTCTTTCTGTCTAAACAAAAGAATGTAAATGTGCTTATTGGGCCGTAATCCAGAAATATTATCATGAGGTTCAAGTTTCAGGAACAGAAAATCCCCTAGAAATTTGCTTAGTGACTGAGTGTGTGTTTTCAGTGTACCATGACTAATTAAACACATACGAATAAAACAGAAAGGAAATCATATGGTCCATATGCTCAGTGGGCCTAAAGTAATAAAGTAGGTAGCAAGAGGGTAATACCTGAGGAAAGTAAACCTTATCTTTGTCATTTAGTCTCTATATCATTGAACAATATTTGATGATACCAATTAAGGTTATCTGAAATTTTGTATTTAACTTTGCTATCATTATGAAATTGGAAAAAGAAAGGTTTTGGGCTTCCCTGGTGGCACAGTGGTTGAGAATCCGCCTGCCAATGAAGACGACACAGGTTCGATCCCTGGTCCGGGAAGATCCCACATGCCGTGGAGCAGCTAAGCCCATGCACCACAACTATTGAGCCTGTGCTCTAGAGCCTGTGAGCCACAACTACTGAGCCCACGGGCCACAACTACTGAAGCCCACGCGCCTAGAGCCCGTGCTCCACAACGAGAGAAACTACCGCAATGAGAAGCCCACACACTGCAACGAAGAGTAGCCCCCGCTCGCCGCAGCTAGAGAAAGCCCGCGTGCAGCAACGAAGACCCAACACAGCCAAAAATAAATAATTAAAATAAATAAATTTATTTAAAAAAAAGGAAAAAAGAAAGGTTTTCTTTTTATTGACTAATAACTATTGAAAGAAAGCTCTTCTTTCATAATTTCCACTTTTCAGAAAAGGTTTTACAGTCACAATTTGGAGGGGATGGCATAGTTCTTTCACTTAATTACTTCATTTCCAACTTTTTTGTACATGAGAAAAAATTATTAAATTATAGGCTAAAATTAGAATACTAAAAGTCTTTCTTAGAGCCTATCTGATAGACACATTCAGCAATGTGTCCATCGAGGAAAATGGGTGAGGGTAAGCCTTTCAGGAAGCAGAAATGTGGGCCCCCCAAGAACTTGTTCCTTTCCCACACCTGGAAATCTGCTCCTTCCCTGTCCAGGGAAAGGTTATGAGTATGCTTTGGACCCGTGATTACTTTTGATTGCTTTTTATTGACCTCTATCCGGCATTTTATAGTTGCTTTCTGGTCTTATTCCACCATTGATTGGTGTGTAAATATGAAGGAGTAGATACTTTATCATATAGAGTTCACTAAGCAATTTGGACCTACTGGGGATAATGGCTATTACCTGAAGATACTGGACTTGGAGCTTGATGCGGGGACCATATGAGACTTCTTTTCCTTTAGGAAAGGGATAGAAGCATGTAGGTAGGGCTGGATGTTTTGAAAATAAGGCAATAAAGCTGTGTATGGAAATTTGCAGCTAAGGAGTAATTAACATTGAGGGCTGACTACTTGACAACCATGATCCCCTTCTTCTTTTCTAGCAGAACTGAAATGTTGTTCAGTATTCTGTTGTAAAAATTCATGTTTCATAGGGAAAAATCTCTGGTCCTTTGTCCCAGAGATGTACTAGTTGGTCTAAAGGTAATCTTCACTCCCTTGCTGATGATTGCTTTAGGGCATGACTGAATTCTGGCTGTTGGGATGCAAGGAGAAATTTTCTGGAGGCTTCTGGGAAATTTGTTTACACTCTTAAGAGAAGCCTGTGGGAGACCATTTTCACTCCCATTAGGTGTAAACAGGGAAATCTCCATTCCTTATATATCAACAAAAAACAAAACTAACCTCAAGTTGAAGTCCACACTGCTGGCAGCAAATCAAAATGATGGAGAAACCCTGCATTCTTGAGATGGGGAACTGGTGCCTTGACTGTAAAGCACTTGGAGATTGAGGCAATAATGTCCTCATTGTGTAAGACTTGAGCCAACTCATGTGATTTAGGATTTTCTTTATCAGTCTTTTTTTTTTTTTTTTTTTGGCCGCTCAGCATGCGGGATCTTAGTTCCCCCGCCAGGGATTGAACCTACACCCCCTGCAGTGGGAGCGCAGTCTTAGGGACTTCCCTGGTGGTTCAGTGTTTATCAGTCTTGTCTGATAAAATCTTTCTTTAGACTTTTGCAGAAAGTGCTTAAATAAATCTCAAGGCAGTTTTTGTTACTTTGTCAACTCAGTGTCACTGGCACAGGATGGAAGTGTACTCTTAACAAGGGTGAGGATGGGTCATCGGACCCTTTTTCATCTTGAATTTTTTGACTTAAGGTAGAGCAGTGTGTTGAAAGTGGAGGGACATAGGGTTGGCTGAAGAAGTTCGAAAGGGTAAGGAGAAGAAAAACTTGGCACAAGTCACAGTTAAACTTTGGGTGAGTTCTAACTGATTAAAAATTGCTATGGGTGAGTAGGGTCTTGAGGTGGAAATCGGGGAGCCAGGACTGATGCTTCACTAGTAATGAAATTTGCTATGAAAATTATAAATATAAGTCTTTGAGTATCAATTTCCTCTCCTTAAAACGAGAAGAATGGAGTAGATGCTCTCTGAAGTCCTATCTACTTACGCATTACTTTGGTTAACACTGGAGTTTTCTGTTGGATAATTTATGAAATACTTGATCTATTTAACACTTTGTTACACAGGGGTTTTGTCCCCAATGGGCTGATTTATTAAGATGTTATTGAAATGATGTTTATAAACCACAGTGACAATCTATACTTATTTCTTAAATCATTTTCTGTTGAAACAAGAAATTTTACTGTGGTTCATTTACCTCAACCCCCCACCTCCTAAGAAATTCCTAGTAAACCTTTATATATTTCATAAACTTTTAAAAATTTTAAACTTTTTAATACTATTGAAAATGATTTCAGGCATATAATCATTGATGTAATTTGTCCAGGAGAAAGTATTTCTCCTGTTTTCCCTATTAAGGTTACCTAACACCAATTAGTTGGCCAATGATAGAAGAATCTGAAATAATGTATTTCAGCTAGATGTCAGAGATTTTATTAAACAAATGCAGAGTATGGATTATATATGTTTTTATTTATTCACTGGTAAATGTTTACCATCCTTTCTAGCAATTGAACATTAGGTTTACAGATTGAGAAATAAATACTGTGATAATCAAAATTATCCTAGTTCTGTTGCTCATTAGAGATTAATTACATTGTTTCTGTATGGATTGTATATGGAATAGATTAGAAATCGGTGTAAGTTATTTACTGTAAACAGAATGGTCTGATTTAAAAAATAATTTATATTTGTTTGAAGGATATAATCACTGCTCTTTGGTTTGCTAATACTATTTAAAATGTTTCTTCGTATAAAAGTGCCATGACATCATTAGGTATGTAGAGGAAGAAAATTACACATAGGTTGTGGAATAGCAAGTATCACATACTTGCATTAATTTAATAATTTATGCTTGCTTTTTTTAGTTTGGGAAAAGTGTTCCCTTATTTTCAAAGGGAATGTCAGTTTGAAAAAAAAGTACCGTAATGAAAAAGGTTGGATTGTAGCATTGAAAACTGTCAATTTCATGCCACTAAGTTTGTGTTTTTGTTTTGGTGCACTTGATACCACATAATTTGTTTCGTTTACACCTTGAAGCTGGAGATTTGACAACACATAAAGGTTAACAAAATTCAACAATTTGACCTGTTTACCATTATGTGTACATTCTTACATCTATAAATTTGATTGCGGTGATAACAAAACAGATTCTAATTTTTTATTAGAACATTCTAATGGATGTTGTTTATGCATATTAGTATATTTTAATTTGGAAAGTAAATATGTTTTTCAGGTCTATAGTTAGTATTCAGTTTTTTCTCTTTTAAGAAAGTCTTAAACTTAAACGTGATACTTTCTTTAAAATAATTCCTATATACCTCAACCAATGAATAACAATAGTTGCCACAGAAGCACCTAATGAGATTAGAAAAATTACGCAAACACATATGGCTAGATCAATAAATCTGCCATTATTGTTATATATGAAGCATAGCATCCTCCAGTATAATAGAGAGCATAACAGATACACTCCTCTATAATGTATTTGTTGCCTTCTTATATTGTTGTAACTATGAACATTTTACCTCTCGCAACAAAATTTTATTACTAATTACAGGTTATAGACTGGTATAAAAGATTATATCGCTAGTTCCCAGCCCTGCCTCACTGAATATTGAAATCACCTACAGGCCTTTGAAGACATACAAATGTCTGAGTCTTACCCCATACCCGTTAAATCAGAGTCTCTCAGGGTAGGGTCAGGAAATGGAGTTTAATCTCTAGAATTCCCCAGGTGATGCTAATGTGCAAAATAGGTTGAGGACTTGTAGTCTGTATAGTGCAATATACTTATGAAGTTATTATTGTAACATTTCATTTGACTAAAACTTTATATACTGCTGTGGCTTATATTTTTCTTTAAAAAACCTAAAAAATTTAACATTTCCTTTGGTTTATAACCTTATGATTTTATTGCTGATGTTCACAAAGTATAGCTTTTTTCATATAAATATGTTCAAAGAATGCAGTCTATCAAAATGTAATGGATATGGCTACTATTGGTCATTCTGTGGAGGATTCTCTGCTGATGTAAATTAACATAAAAATGTTGGGTTTTTTTTTAACATCTTTATTGGATATAATTGCTTTACAATGGTGTGTTAGTTTCTGCTGTATAATAAAGTGAATCAACTATACATATACATATAACCCCATATCTCCTCTGTCTTGCGTCTCCCTCCCACCTTCCCTATCCCACCCCTCTAGCTGGACACACAGCACAGAGCTGATCTCCCTGCGCTATGCGGCTGCTTACCACTAGCTATTATTTTACATTTAGTAGTGTATATATGTCCATGCCATCCTCTCACTTCGTCCCAGCTTACCCTTCTCCCACCCCGTGTCCTCAAGTCCATTCTCTACGTCTGCATCTTTGTTCCTGTCCTGCCCCTAGGTTCTTTCAAACCTTTTTTTTTAGATTCCATATACATGTGTTAGCATATGGTATTTGTTTTTCTCTTTCTGACTTACTTTCCTCCATATGACAGTCTGTAGGTCCATCCACCTCAATACAAACAACTCAATTTTGTTTCTTTTCATGACTCAATAATATTCCATCGTATATATATGCAACATCTTCTTATCCATTCATCTGCCGATGGACACTTAGGTTGCTTCCATGTCCTGAATATTGTAAATAGAGCTGCAATGAACATTGTGGTACATGACTCTTTGTGAATTATGGTTTTCTCAGGGTATATGCCCAGTAGTGGGATTGCCGGGTTGTATGGTAGTTCTACTTTTAGTGTTTTAAGGAACCTCCATACTGTTCTCCATAGTGGCTGTATCAATTTACATTCCCACCAACAGTGCAACAGGGTTCCCTTTTCTCCACACCCTCTCCAGCATTTATTGTTTGTAGACCTCTTGATGATGGTCATTCCGACTGGTGTGAGGTGATACCTCATTGTAGTTTTGATTTGCATTTCTCTAATGATTAGTGATGTTGAGCATCTTTTCATGTGTTTGTTGGCCATCTGTATATCTTCTTTGGAGAAATGTCTATTTAGGTCTTCTGCCCATTTTTGGATTGAGTTGTTTGTTTTTTTTAATATTGAGCTGGAAGAGCTGCTTGTATATTTTGGAGATTAATCCTTTGCAGTTGCTTCACTTACAAATATTTTCTCTCACTCTGAGGGTTGTCTTTTCATCCTATTTATGGTTTCCTTTGCTGTGCAAAAGCTTTTAAGTTTCATTAGGTCCCATTTTTAAATTTTTGTTTTTATTTCCATTTCTGTAGGAGGTGGGTCAAAGAGGATCTTGCTGTGATTTATGTCATAGAGTGTTCTGCCTATGTTTTCCTCTAAGAGTTTTGTAGTATCTGGCCTTACATTTATGTCTTTAATCCATTTTGAGTTTATATTTGTGTATGGTGTTCGGGAGTATTCTAATTTCATTCTTTTATATGTAGCTGTCTGGTTTTCCCAGCACCACTTACTGAAGAGGCTGTCTTTTCTCCATTGTATATTCTTGCCTCTTTTATCAAAGATAAGGTGACCATATGTGCGTGGGTTTATCTCTGGGCTTTCTATCCTGTTCCATTGATCTATGTTTCTGTTTTTGTGCCAGTACCAGACTGTCTTGATTACTGTAGCTTTGTACTATAGTCTGAAGTTCAGGAGCCTGATTCCTCCAGCTCCGTTTTTCTTTCTCAAGATTGCTTTAGCTATGCGGGGTCCTTTGTGTTTCCATACAAATTGTGAAAAATTTTTTCTAGTTCTGTGAAAAATGCCATTGGTAGTTTGATAGGGATTGCATTAATCTGTAGACTGCTTTGGGTAGTATACTCATTTTCACAATGTTGATTCTTTCAATTCAAGAGCATGGTATATCTCTCTATCTGTTTGTATCATCTTTAATTTTTTTCATCAGTGTGTTATAGTTTTCTGCAGGTCTTTTGTCTCCTTAGGTAGGTTTAATCCTACGTATTTTGTTCTTTTTGTTGCAGTGGTAAATGGGAATGTTTCCTTAATTTCTCGTTCAGATTTTTTCATCATTAGTGTATGGGAATGCAGGAGATTTCTGTGCATTAATTTTGTACCCTGCTACTTTACCAAATTGATTGATTAGTTCTAGTAGTTTTCTGGTGGCATCTTTAGGATTCTCTATGTATAGTATCATATCATCTGAAAACAGTGACAGCTTTAATTCTTTTGTGATTTCTTTTATTTTTTTTCTTTTCTGACTGCTGTGTCTAAAACTTCCAAAAATTATGTTGAATAAGAGTGGTGAGAGTGGGCAACTTATCTTGTTCCTGATCTTAGAGGAAATGGTTTCCTTTTTTCACTATTGAGAATGATGTTGGCTGTGGGTTTGTCTTATATGGCCTTTATTATGTTGAGGTAAGTTCCCTTTATGCCTAATCTCTGGAGGGTTTTTATCATAAATCGTTGTTGAATTTTATCAATAGCTTTTTCTACATCTATTGAGGTGATCATATTCTTTTTCTCCTTCACTTTGTTAATATGGTGTATCACATTGATTTGCATATATTGAAGAATCCTTGCATTCCTGGAATAAACCCCACGTGATCATGGTGTATGATCCTTTTAATGTGCTGTTGCATTCTGTTTGCTAGTATTTTGTTGAGGATTTTTGCATCTATGTTCATCAGTGATATTGGCCTGTAGTATTCTTTCTTTGCGACATCTTTGTCTGGTTTTGGTATCAGGGTGATGGTGGCCTCGTAGAATGAGTTTGGGAGTGTTCCTCCCTCTGCTATATTTTGGAACAGTTTGAGAAGGATAGGTGTTAGCTCTTCTTTAAACATTTGATAGAATTTGCCTATGAAGCTATCTGGTTCTGGGCTTTTGTTTGCTGGAAGATTTTTAATCACAGTTTCAATTTCAGTGCTTGTGATTGGTCTGTTTATATTTTCTATTTTTTCTTGGTTCAGTCTCGGAAGGTTGTGCTTTTCTAAGATTTTGCCCATTTTTTCCACGTTGTCCATTTTATTGGCATATAGTTGCTTGTAGTAATCTCTCATGATCCTTTGTATTTCTGCAGTGTCAGTTGTTATTTCTCCTTTTCCATTTCTAATTCTATTGATTTGAGTCTTCTCCCTTTTTTTCTTGATGAGTCTGGCTAATGGTTTATCAATTTTGTTTATCTTCTCAAAGAAGCAGCTTTTAGTTTTAGTGATCTTTGCTACCATTTCCTTCATTTCTTTTTCATTTATTTCTGATCTGATCTTTATGATTTCTTTCCTTCTGCTAACTTTTGCTTTTTTTTGCTTTTCTCTCTCTAATTGCTTTAGGTGTAATTTTAGGTTGTTTATTTGAAATTTTTCTTGTTTCGTGAGGAAAGGTTGTATTGCTATAAACTTCCCTCTTAGAACTGCTTTTGCTGCATCCCACAGGTTTTGGTTCGTCGTGTTTTCATTGTCATTTGTTTCTAGGTTTTTTTTTTGATTTCCTGTATGTTTTCTTCAGTGATCTCTTGGTTATTTAGTAGCGTATTTTTTAGCATCCATGTATTTTTATTTTTTAAAGTTTTTTTTTCTGGTAATTGATATCTAGTCTCATAGTGTTGTGGTTGGAAAAGATACTTGATATGATTTCAGTTTTCTTAAATTTACCAAGGCTTGATTTGTGACCCAAGATATGATCTATTCTGGTGAAAGTTCCATGAGCACTTGAGAAAAAGTGTATTCTGTTGTTTTTGGATGGCATGTCCTATAAAATGAATTAAGTCCATCTTGTTTAATATGTCATTTAAAGCTTGTGTTTCCTTATTTATTTTCATTTTGGATGATCTGTCCATTGGTGAAAGTGGGGTGTTAAAGTCCCCTACTATGATTGTGTTACTGTCAATTGCCCATTTTATGGCTGTTATTATTTGCCTAATGTATTGAGGTGCTCCTATGCTGGGTGCATAATATTTACAATTGTTATATTGTCTTCTTGGATTGATCCCTTGATCATTATGTTGTGTCCTTCTTTTTCTCTTGTAATAGTCTTTGTTTTAAAGTCTGTTTTGTCCAATATGAGAATTGCTACTCCAGCTTTCCTTTGATTCCCATTAGCATGGAATATCTTTTTCCATCCCGTCACTTTCAGTCTATTTGTTTCCCTAGGTCTGAACTGGGTTTCTTGTAGATAGCATATACAGGTCTTGTTTTTATATCCATTCAACCCGTTTGTGTCTTTTGGTTGGAGCATTTACTCCATTTACATTTAAGGTAATTATCGATAAGTATGTTCCTATTACCAGTTTCTTAATTGTTTTGGGTTTGTTATTGTAGGTCTTATCCTTTTCTTGTGTTTTCTGCGTAGAGAAGTTCCTTTTGCATTTGTTGTAAAGCTGGTTTGGTGGTGCTGAATTCTCATAACTTTTGCTTGTCTGTAAAGTTTTTAATTTCTGTGTCAAATCTGAATGAGATCCTTGCTGGGGAGAGTAATCTTAGTTGTACGTTTTTCCCTTTCATCACTTCAGATATTTCCTGCCACTTCCTTTTGGCTTGCAGAGTTTCTGCTGAAAGATCAGCTGTTAACCCTATGCGGATTCTCTAGTATGGTATTTGTTGTTTTTCCCTGGCTGCTTCTAATATTTTTCTTTGTATTTAATTTTTGATAGTTTGATTAATATGTGTCTTGGCATGTTTCTCCTTGGATTTATTTTGTATGGGTCTCTCTGCACTTCCTGGACTTGAATGACTATTTCCTTTCCTATATTAGGAAAGTTTTCAACTACAATCTCTTCAAATATTTTCTCAGTCCCTTTTTTTTTCTCTTCCTCTTCTGTGACCTCTATAATTCGAATGTTGGTACATTTAATGTTGTCCCAGAGGTCTCTGAGACTGTCCTCAGTTCTTTTCATTCTTTTTTCTGCTCTGTGGTAGTTATTTCCACTATTTTATCTTCCAGGTCACTTATCCGTTCTTCTGCCTCAGTTATTCTGCTATTGATTCCTTCTAGAGATAATTTTTCAGTTCATTTACTGTGTTGTTCATCATTGTTTGTTTGCTCTTTAGTTCTTCTAGGTCCTTGTTAAATGTTTCTTGTATTTTCTCCATTCTGTTTCCAAGATTTTGTATCATGTTTACTATCATTACTCCGAATTCTTTTTCAGGGAGACTGCCTATTTCCTCTTCATTTGTTTGGTCTTGTGGGTTTTTACCTTGCTCCTTCATCTGCTGTGTATTTCTTTGTCTTCTCATTTTGCTTAGCTTACTGCATTTGGGGTCTTCTTTTCACAGGCCTCAGGTTCATAGTTCATCTTGTTTTTGGTGTCTGCCCCCAGTGGCTAAGTTTGGTTCTGTGGGTTGTGTGGGCTTCCTGGTGAAGGGGACAGGTACTTCTGTTCTGGTGGATGAGGTTGGATCTTGTCTTTCTGGTGGGTAAGACCTCGTCTGGTGGTGTGTCTTAGGGTGTCTGTGAACTTATTATGATTTTAGGCAGCCTCTCTGCTAATGGGTGGGGTTGTGTTCCTGTCTTGCTAGTTGTTTGCCATAGGAAGTCCAGCACTGTAGCTTGATGGTCGTTGAGTGGAGCTGGGTCTTGGCGTTGAGATGGAGATCTCTGGGAGAGGTTTAGCCATTTGATATTATATCATGCTGGTAGTTCTCTGGTGGAGCAATGTCCTGAATTTGGCTCTTCCACCTCAGGTTCAGGCCCGACACCTGGCCAGAGCACCAAGACCCTGTCAGCCACATGTCTTAGAGGAAAAGAGAGAAAAGAAAAATAAATAAATAAATGAAATGAAATAAAATAAAATAAAATGTTATTAAAATAAAAACATTATTAAAATTTTTAAAAAGTAATTAAAGAAAAGAAAGAAAGAAGAGAGCAACCAAACCAAAAAACAAATTCACCAATGATAACAAGAGCTAAAAACCATACTAAAAAAACCAAAAAACAACAGACAGGCAGAAAGTTAGGACAGATGGTAAAAGCAATTCTATACAGACAAAATGAGACAAAGATGCATACACATACACACTCACAAAAAGAGAAAAAGGAAAAAATATAGATAAAGGAAGAGAGCATCCAAACCAATAAATAAATATACCAATGATAATAAGCTCTAAATAATAAACTAAGATAAACATAAAACCAGAAACAAATTAGATGCAGAAAGCAAACTTTGCTCCCAAAGTCCAGCGCCTCAATTTTGGGATGCTTCGTTTTCTATTCAGGTATTCAACAGATGCAGGGTACATCAGGTTGATTGTGGAGATTTAATTGTCTGCTCCTGAGGCTGCTGGGAAAGATTTCCCTTTCTCTTCTGTGTTTGCACAGCTCCTGGGGTTCAGCTTTGGATTTGGCCCGCCTCTGCGTGTCCGTCACCTGAGGGCATCTGTTCTTTGCTCAGACAGAACGGGGTTAAAGGAGCAGCTGATTCGGGGGCTCTGGCTCACTCAGACCGGGGGGAGGGAAAGGTATGGAATGTGGGGCAAGCCTACGGCGGCAGAGGCTAGCATGTCGTTGCACCAGCCTGAGGCGCGCCATGTGTTCTCCTCGGGAAATTGTCCCTGTATCACAGGACCCTGGCTGTGGCACGCTGCACAGGCTCCCGGGAGGGGAGGTGTGGATAGTGACCTGTGCTTGCACACAGGCTTCTTGGTGGCTGCAGCAGCAGCCTTACTGTTTCATGCCCATCTGTGGTGTCCACACTGATAGCCGTGGCTCACACACGTCTCTGGAGCTTGTTTAGGCAGTGCTCTGAATCCATTCTTACACACCCTGAAACAGTGGTCTCTTGTATCTTAGGCAGGTGCAGACTTTTCCCCACATTCCCTCCCGGCTAGCTGTGGCGCACTAGCCCCTTCAGGCTGTGTTCACACAGCCAACCCCAGTCCTGTCCCTGGGATATGACCTCTGGAGCCCCAGCCTCAATTCCCAGCCCTCACCTGCGCTGGTGGGTGAGCAGACAAGCCTCTCAGTCTGGTGAGTGCTGGTCAGCACTTATCTTCTGTGCGGGAATCTCTCAGCTTTGCCGTCTGCACACCTGTCGCTGCGCTCTCCTCCGTGGTTCCAAAGCTTCCCCCCTGCCCACTCCCTGCCTCCACTAGTGAAAGGTCTTCCTAGTGTCTGGAAACTTTTCCTCCTTAACAGCACCCTCCCACTGGTGCAGGTCCCGTCCCTATTCTTTTGTCTCTGTTTTTCCTTTTTTCTTTTGCCCTACCCAGGTACGTGGGGGAGTTTCTTTCCTTTTAGGAAGTCTTAGGTCTTCTGTCAGCGTTCAGTTGGTGTTCTGTGGGAGTTGTTCCACAGGTAGATGTATTTTTGATGTATTTGTCAGAGGAAGGTGATCTCCACGTCTTACTTCTCCGCCATCTAGAAGGTCTATGCAAGAATGGTTTTTTAGAAAGAAACTTCTGCAGACAGCTATGGATGTTATTTACTACACGAATGTATGGCATAATGTAGTAGTTTCCTGTGCTAATGTAACTAATTACTAATGGCTTAAAACCTTGTGACTTAAAGCAGCGCTTTTAATTATCTTATAGTTCCTAAGGTCAGAAGTCCTAAGATCAAGGTGTCAGCATGGTTACATTCTTTTTCATGGCTTTAGGGGAGGATTGCTTTTCTTTCCTTTTCTAGCACATGGAGGCTGCCTGCTTTCCTTGGCTTGTGGCCCTTTCCTCCATCTTCAAGGAGCATCACTTCAGTCTGCTTCCATTGTCACATCTCTTTCTCATTCTGACCCTTCTACTACCCTCTTATAACTGCCCTTGTGATTACATTTCCTACAGCCAGATAAAGATAATCTAGGATAATCTTCCATTTTGAGATCCTTAACTTAAGTACAGCTGAAAAGCTCCTTTTGCCATGTAAAGAAGTAATTAGCAAATTCACAGGTTCTGGAATTTGGACAAATATACATCTTTAGGAAATACACTGTCTACCGCCAGCAACTTTGAGCTGATTATTTTTCCAAATGCAGCTTTTTGGGTTTTTTTTTTGTTTGTTTAGCAAAGAACAGAGTGCTAAGAAAGAAACAAATAGAAACCCAGTAGTAGAGTTTCAATGGAGAGCAAGATAGAAATAAAAATAATTTAACAAAATGAAAAATTGTTCAAGGTGCTATATAATATGATTCTGAAAACTTCAAATCAAATAGAAGTTTTTTGTTGTTTTTTTTTTTTGCAGTATGTGGGCCTCTCACTGTTGTGGCCTCTCCCGTTGCAGAGCACAGGCTCTGGACGCTCAGGCTCAATGGCCATAGCTCATGGGCCCAGCCGCTCCACGGCATGTGGGATCTTCCCGGACCGGGGCACGAACCTGTGTCCCCTGAATCGGCAGGCGGACTCTCAACCACTGCGCCACTAGGGAAGCCCCAATAGAAGTATTTTAATTCATTATTTCATATCACTTCTCTCATTGTTTTATTGTGCAATTAGAGTATGATTTCCGAACATAATGTCAAAATTGAAATAAGGGGCTTCCCTGGTGGCACAGTGGTTGAGAGTCCGCCTGCCGATGCAGGGGACACGGGTTTGTGCCCCTGTCCGGGAAGATCCCACATGCCGCGGAGCAGCTGGGCCCGTGAGCCACAGCTACTGAGCCTGTGCATCCGGAGCCTGTGCTCCACAACAAGAGAGGCCAAGATAGTGAGAGGCCGGCGCACTGCGATGAAGAGTGGCCCCCGCTCACCGCAACTAGAGAAAGCCCTTGCACAGAAACGAAGACCCAACACAGCCATAAATAAATAAATGAATGAATGAATGAATAAATAAATAAATTTATTAAAAAAATTGAAGTAAGACTTGAGACACTCCAAGATACTTAGTACGTTTATAATTGCTACTCCATGTCTTTGTATCCTTTGTCATAAATTGAGACTGAACCAAATTTATGGAGGGTTTGATGCCTAAGTCATGCAATGCAATTAATGCTCTTCACGCAGCTATAGCAACATAGTAAATGCACAATAAATATTAGATATCATTGGTAGCAGTATGTCAGCTTTATCTTAAATGCTTATGTAGACATTTTAGCAATAGCAAATTATTGTCTCGGTTAGATTGATGTATCTAATCAATACATATGTATATATGTTCACTGAATGCTTTTATGTGTTACATACTCTTAGTAATATCCTGAGGTAGATATTAATTATGTAAAAATGAGTCATTGGTATTCTACCTTCAACTGGATATATAATAGCATATTTAGGAAGGAAATTTGAAAGTACTCTGAGAGGTCCAAAAATAATTTCAGTTCAGAGAATAAAAGGTTTTTGATAATAGTATATACATGCTCCTTTTTTTCCTTAAGACCAAAGCAAAATGGTTTATCCCACTATTTCCCAGTGATTCATGTAGGATTGTGTATATATGCATGAGTGTTTTCATTAGTCTTCATATTCTGCCAATTCTTTATTTTAAATTTCTAAAGCATTGCAGACATAAGTATGAATCTTCAGATGTTCTGCTCAACAACTGTACTTCACATGGTTTTGGAATCACTAATAACCCATTTTAATAACTCCTCCATAAATATCCTTACCCATCCACAGATGCCAGCAGAAAAAAAAAAATCATTGCAAGTGCTGTACTCTTCTTTGTGTATGTCACTTCCATCTGTTACTGTCCTACAGTACATCCTACTTTGTTTCCTGTGTCCCAAAATCTTCCAAGTAAGTACGCTGTTCCTAAATTAAGCAGCCAGACTGCTTTGTCAGCAGCCAAGGAGAAGATCTCAAAGCTGCCTTTAAAAACATTCAGATGTCTTAAACAAGTTCCAGTCAAAGTTGCCATTTCTCTCTTTTTTTCCCCTATCCTAGGCAACAGCCAAGAAAACTTTGTTAATCTCCTCTCTGTGGTTTACACTTTTAACACATCTTCTCTCTCTTGAATTGATGGAAGAAGTTACAATAGTACAGTAGGTGTACAGAAAGATACAACAAAATTTACTCAGTAGTTGCAGTGCTTGGAAATCCACAGTTGTTTTAGTAGGTCCACAAAAATTCCAAAGGAAAATAGCCCTTCATTTGATGATCCATTTAATAAGTTGCCTAGTTTTATAAAATTATCATGTATTTACTCTTGCTATTTAGCTCCAACTGTAGTTTTAGTTAAAAAGGAAAGATTATGTGAAGAAGAAATTTAATTGGAATGTTTTGTGTTTAGAGAGTGTTTTCACAATTAAGTGCTCTGAGTTTTTAAATCATTGGCCTTTGAACTTTTTAGTGTTGAATAATATTTGATAGAAATATATACATTTATTATTTTCTGAGTTATTATATTCATTTCTCTCATTTATAGGGAGTAAACTTTCAAGTGATTATTTCTAGACCTAACTGATCATCTGACCACAAACTTAATTGTAACTGCTTCATAGAATTATGATTCTGTGTGTTACACAGAGGCTTGGTGAACTTAAAGTACTCTATCACCACTTTTTTTAAAAAAAGTGAATTAATGAATTTGACCCAAATAGAACATATTACCTACTTGATCCCTTTTTGGATATTTATATTTAACACTATTTTTTTTTCATTTTGAAACACACTCAGTATCCATCCATCCATCCAAATTGTACATTTTTGTTAGCTTTAACAAATATGTCCGTTAACAACCAGTACAAAAAGAATACAAAGCGGCTTCCTTACCTTGAAAAAATTACCTCACTCTGTACCTTTTTAGTCATTTTCTCTTTCAACCTCTAACTCGTAGCAATAATTGATTTCTTCTATATCTGTATAGTTTTGGCTTTTCAACAATATCAATATCAATGGGATCAACAATGTGTATCCTTTTGAGTCTAGCTTCTTTCACTTAGCGTAATGCACTTGAGATCAACCCATGTTCCTGCATATATCAATAGTTTGTGCTTATGGTTAAGTAGTATTCTTTTTTGATCGATGTAACATATTTGAGTCTGAAGGAGTATATTTAGTTTGTTTCACAATTTAGGTGATTATAGGTAATGCTGGTATAAATTTTCATGCACAGGTATTTTTTTTAAGATTTGAAATGTTTAATGATAATAATTTTATTATCTTTCCTTTTAGGGAAAAACATAATGACAAACCACCGAAATTATATTGCAAACAACCAAAATAATATTTCTTTAGACTGTGCTACCATCCAGAGTTGGCCAATGATGAGCATATTAACTTTAGTCCTAATTTCTTTTAGAATATTTAATATCATTTTCAACTCAGAAGTAATATGTGATATAAAAAAAGAGCAAGCAGTTCTTCCACCATTAGTTCTGTTAAATATGGAATCTGTTCTTTCTCTAGATCTTATGTTGAATTTAAGATTCTCATTCATTCAGTTTCAAAAATATTGAATGCATACAGAACTCTATAGCAGGAATCATCAAACTATGGCCTGCCACTAGTGTTTGTAAATTACACTTTATTGGAACTCATTCACACCCATTCATTTACTTATTGTCTATGGCTATTTTCACATTAGAACATCAGAACTGAGTTGTGAGAGATCTTATGGTCTGCAAAGCCTAAAATATTTATCATGTGGCCCTATACAAAAAAATGTCTACTGACCTCTGCTCTAGAGGAATGTGGAAATTGATGAACAAAATAAGTACAGTTCCTGCCCTCATTAGAATAGAAGCAGATATTAAACAAATAATCACAGGAGTAAGCATGATTGCAATAAGAGCTATGTAGGAAATCACAAGTATATATTCTTATTTATGTAGGTTTTCAGACTATAAATTTGTGGACAAATGAGAAGTATCTTCATAATGTGAAATATATGAAAAAGTGTTTTGTAAAAATCATGTAGGATTTTCAGAAACATTAATATATTGAAGAAAAAATAATACCTTTTTCTAGTTTAAACGTTTATATCCTAGAGTATATGATAAAGAGAAGGAATGGATGGCTCTCTTAGATTTTCTTTTATTAATAATTTTTGTATTCATAATTTCTAAAATAGGTGCTTAAGAAATACATGGATGGGGCTTCCCTGGTGGCGCAGTGGTTGAGAATCCGCCTGCTAATGCAGGGGACACGGGTTCGGGCCCTGGTCTGGGAGTATCCCACATGCCGCGGAGCAGCTAGGCCCGTGCGCCACAACTACTGAGCCTGCGCGTCTGGAGCTTGTGCTCCGCAACAAGAGAGGCCGCGACAGTGAGAGGCCCGCGCACCGCGGTGAAGAGTGGCCCCCGCTCTCCACAACTAGAGAAAGCCCTCGCACAGAAACCAAGACCCAACACAGCAAAAATTAATTAATTAATTAATAAAAGGTGTTGTTATAAAAAAAAAGACCTGGCACAGCCAAATAAATAAATATATATTAAAAAAAAAAAAAGAAATACATGGATGATTGAAACTTCATTTTTAATATCTATACAGATATATATAATGATAGATTTTTTTGTTATTTAAAGTTATTTATATTTTCCAATTCATTTTTATAAAGTTTTCTTAAATGGCTTATCATAAAAGATAAATACAAGTAATAATGCAATAAAAATAGAAAGTCAGAACAAAGGAAAATGACGATACAAATGCCAGCCATGATATTCAACATCATTTTAAATTTGACTCTGAACTTCTTCAAAATTATTACAAAAAGGGAAACCTAACTTGTTATAGAGTTCTCAATTTGGAAGAGAAAACAAACCAAATCCTTAAGGAAATATAAAACTTCCCTAGAATAAAATCATTTTAAACCTTATTTCCTTCCTGTTGAAAATTAAATAGTTTAAATTGTTCATTATCTTCCTTTAATATAGAAAAATAAAATATTTGGGGGACATATTTGTGTACATGATGTTTACAAAAATATTCTCCCCCATATTTCATATTATGATAGACTTCTCATTTGTCCATAAATTCATAGTCTGAAAAACCCATGTAAATAAAATTCTATTATTTTTATTTTATTTTTGAGTATACTTGATTAGCAATGTTGTGTCACTTTCAGGTGTACAGCAAAGTGATTCAGTTATACATATACACATATCTATTCTTTTTCAAATTCTTTTCCCATTTAGGATATTACAGAATATAGATCAGTTCCCTGTGCTATACAGTAGGTCTTTGTTGGTTATCTATTTTAAATATAGCAGTGTATACATGTCCATCCCAAACTCCCAGTCTGTCAGGTTTTTATGTGACCAGAAGTTTTCATTTTTCTAGAGTAAATACTTGGGAGTGTGATTGCTAGGTCCTATGGGAAGGGTACATTGAACTTTTATAAGAAAATTCCTAAACTCTTTTTCAGAGTAGCTGTCATTTTGCATTACCACCAGAAATGTATGATTTTCAGTTGCTTCACATCAATGCTAGCACTTGGTATTATGAGTTTTATTTTAGCCATTTCAATAGGTGTGTAATGGTATCTTATGTGGTTTTAATTTGTTTCCATAATTACTAATGATGTTGAACATCTTTTTATGTCCTTAGTTGCTGTCTATCTAGCTTTAAATTGTTCAGATCTTTTGCCCATTTTTTGATGACTTGTTTATTGTGTCTTCAGAGTTTTTTTTATATGTTCTTCAGACAGGTCCTTTATCTGATAAGTAATTTATGATTATTTTTATCCCAGTCTATAATGTGTCTTTTTATTTTCATAGTGATGTCTTTTACAGAATAAGCATACTGATTTTTGTGAAATCCAAATTCATCATTTTTTTTCTTTTATGGAGTGTCTTATATAAGAAAAGTTTGTTTTATCCAAGGCCACCAAGATTTTCTTTTATATTTTCTTTTAAACATTACATAGTTTTTGGTTTTCTGTTTAGAAGCATGATCAATTTTGAATAATTTTTATTCAAAGTATAAGGTATAGGTTTTAGTTCTTTTTTCTTTACATACAGACATTAAATTCTAGTACTTTCATTGAAAAGACTATTATTTGCCAATGGAATTGCCTTTGTACCTTTTTCAAATAACAACTGTGTTGATATAGGTATTTCTGGACTCCTTATTCTGTTCCATCAATCTATATTTCTGTTGTTTTGTCAATAGTATGCTATCTTGATTACTGTAGCTTTATAATAAGTCTTCAAATCTGATTCTCAACTTTATCCCTCTTTTCCAAAATTATTTTGGCTGTTCCAGTTTCTTTGATTTTCCATATACATTTTAGAATGGGCTTTACAATATCTATAAAATTTCTTGCTTGGATTTTGCTTGTGATTGCCTTTGATATATAGATTAGTTTCAGGTGAATTGGCATCTTAACAATATTAATTTTTTCATTTTCAATCACTGAATATAGTATATATATACACTTATTTAGGACTACTTTAATTTCTTTCATTTTCGGTTTATAGTTTTCAGAATACAGATCCTTTGTACTTATACCTAAGGGTATCTTTTTTTTGTGGGGGGCAGTGGTTAGGGAAGCTATATGAATGATAACTTTTAAAAAATTATTTTAATTGTTCATTGTTATTATATAGAAATACAGTTGATTATATATCTTGACCTTGTGTCTTGTGATAAACTTATTAGTTTTAGAATTATTTTTGTACATTCCTTGAGATTTTCACAAAGGCAATCAAATCATGTTGTCTGCAAATAGAATATTACTATTATTATTATTATTTTAATCTATCCATCTTTTCTTTTTCTTACCTTGCTGCACTGACCAGGAGCTGCATTACAGTGGTAAAGAAAAGTTGTCAGGATATCCCTTGGCTTCTTTCAAATCTTAGGATGAAGGCACTCAGACTTTAATTATTGAGTATGATGTTAGCTTAGGTTTTTCATAAGTGATTTTTATCAAGTTGAGGTTTATCAATTTTATGATTCTTTTCAAAAAGCCAGCTTTTGATTTCATTAATCCCTTTTCTTTTGTGTTTCTGTTTCATCAATTAAGCACTTTACTATTTACTTTCTGCTTACTTCAGGTTTAGTTCACTTCTCTCATTTTATTTTTTAAAGATTTTTTTTTGATGTGGACCTTTTTTTTGTTAGTATTTTTTACATTTAATTAATTAATTAATTTAAATTATTTATTTTGTCTGTGTCAGGTCTTAGTTGCAGCACGTGGGCTCTTCATTGTGGTGTGCGGGTTTCTCTCTAGTTGTGGCATACAGGTTGTTTTTTCTCTCTCTAGTTGTGGTGCATGGGGTCCAGAGCGTGTGAGCTCTGTAGTTTGTGTCATGTGGGCTCTCTTGTTGAGGTGCACGAGCTCAGTAGTTGTGGCATGGGCTTAGTTGCCCATGGCATGTGGGATCTTAGTTCACCGACCAGGGATCAAACCCGTGTCCCCTGAATTGGAAGGTGGATTCTTTACCACTGGACCACCAGGGAAGTCCCTCTCATTGTTTTTTTAAAGTGGAAGTTTAGATTATTAAGACCATTATTCTTTTCTGATACAAGCATTTACTACTATAGATTTTACTCTAGTCACTATTTTAGCTATGGCTCAAAAATTTTGTTGCGTTGTATTTTCATTTTCTTTTGGTTCAGAATACTTTGTAATTTCTCTTGAGACTTCCTTTTTAACCCACTGGCTATAAATGTGTTAATTTCCAAATATTTGGGGATTTTCAAGATGTATGCTAGTTGTTGATTTTTTGTATAACTCTATTACAGCCAAAGAATATACTTAGTATGATTTCAGTTCTTTTAAATGTTTTAAGTTTGTTGGGGACATGGGATATGTCTGTATCTTCTTGGTGAATTGACTCCCTTATCTCTGTGTAATGCCCTCTTTATCCCTGAGAATTTTCCTTTACCTGAAGTCTTCTTTATTTGAAATTAATATTGTCATTATAGCTTTCTTTAGGTTGATGTATTTGTGGTTGAATTTTTTCTCCTATCATTTTACTTTTACTCTAACTATATCATTTTATTTAAAACTGTTTTCTTGTAGGCAATATTTTTATTTACTTATTTTTTTAAATCCAAATTGCTTTTTTTTCCCTTTATGTTTGTTTAGGCCATTTACATTTAATGTAATTACTGACATGGACAGGCTTAGGTCTACCACTTGTAATTGTTTTATGTTTGTACCCTGTTTTTTCATTTTTCTATTTTCTCTTTCCTGTGCTCATTTGGATTGTTTGAATATCTGTTAGCATTCCAATTTAATTTATATTTTATTAAAAAAAATTTATTGCAGTATAGTTGATTTACAATAATGTACTAGTTTCAGTTGTACAGCAAAGTGATTCAGTTATACATATGTTTTTTCAAATTATTTTCCATTATAGTTTATTACAAGATATTAAATATAGTTCCCCATCCTATATAGTAAATTCTTGTTGCCTGCAATTTAATTTTTTATAGGTTTTTAGTTATCTCTTTACGTATTTTTGATTCGTTGGTTTCTTATAATATACACACTTATCTTTTCATAGTCTACTTAAGTTTAATAGTCTTCCACTCCAAGTGAAATGTAGAAACCCTCAACCATGTAGTTTCCTTTTACTCTTCCTCCTGTATGTTGTAGTTGTCAGGTGTATTCTGTCTGGACACTTTGAAATCTTTCCAACAATGTTATAATTTTTATTTCATACAGTCATTCATACTTTAGCAAATTTATGAAGAGAAAAAACAGTTTATTAATATTTACCCAGATATTTACCAATTCTACTGATCTTCATTCCTGAATTCCACGTTTGCTTCTAGTATCATTTCTGTTCTAAAAAGTTTCCATTAGCATTTCTTTTAGAGCAGATCCAATGATCATGAAATCTTACTTTTCATTCATTTCAGAATGTGTTTATTTTGCCCTCATTTCTGGAGGAAAGTTTTACTCGTTGTAGAATTCTACTTTGACTTTAAAAATTTTTGTTTTCCTTCAGAACTTTAAGAATGATGTTGTACTGTCATCTGGCTTCTATGGTTTCTGTTAAGAAAAATGAAAGCATTTAATTTATTGTTCTCCTATATGTAATGTGTTATTTTCTTCTCTAGCTGCTTTTAAGATATTTTCTTAATCTTTAGTATTCACCTGTTAGATTAATGATGCATCTGGCCATGATTTTCCAGATTTTTCCTGTTTGCAGTTTGCAGGTTTTTTGAATCTCTAAATATATTTTTTCATCAAATTTGGAGAGTCATTATTTTCTAAAATATATATTTTTGTGCATCAGTCTTTCTCTCTTCCTTCTGGAACTCTAAGAATATACATGTCAGATTTTATATTTATATTGTCTTACAGGTTTCTGAGACTCTGCTGAGTTGATTCAATTATTTTATTTCTTTTGTTCAGGTTTGAAAATTTTAGTGGTCTATCTTGACAGTAACTCTTTCCTCTTTTGACTTCAGTCTGTTATTGAGCTCATCCAGCCCAAATTTCAATTCTGTATTTTAAATTATAAAATTTCCCTTTCTTTTTTTATAATTATTTTCTTTTAAATTTTTTTTTGAATTGTGGTAAATATACATAGCACAAAATTTACCATTTTAACCATTTGGGCTGGATGAGCTCAATAACAGACTTAACGATTTTAAGTATGCAGCTCAGTGGCATTGAGTATATTCACATTATTACAGCCATCCCTGCAATCCATTCAGAGAACATTTTTCATCTTACAAAACTGAAACTCTTTAAACAGTAATCCCTCATTTTTCTTTCCCCCAACCCCTGGCAACACCCATTCTACTTTCTACGTCTATAAATGTGAGTGTTCTAAATTACCTTGTCTGAGTAGAATCATATAGTATTTACCTTTTTATGGTTGGCTTATTTCACTTAGCATAGTGTCTCAAGGTTCATCTGTGTTTTAGTGTGTGTCAGAATGTCCTTCCTTTTTAAGGCTGAATACTATTTCATTGTATGAATATGTCAGATTTGGGTTACCCATTCATCTGTTTATGGACATTGGCTTGCTTCTACCTTTGACTATTGTTAATAATACTGCTATGAACATGGTTATATAAATGTCTCTTCAGGATTGTGCTTTCAATTATTTTGGGTGTACTATAACCAGAAGTAAAACTGCTGGATCATATATGTTTAATTATATTTTTAATTGTTTGAGGAACTGCTGCACCACTTTCCTTAGCAGCTGCACTGATTTACATTCCCACCGACAGTGCACAAGGGTTCCAATTTCTCTATATTCTCACCTACAGTTGTTTTTTTGTTTATTAATCTTTTGATAATAGGCATCCTAATGGATGTAAGTGGTATCTTACTGTGGTTCGATTTGCATTCTGTGATAGTTAGTGATGGTGAGCATCTTTTCAAAGTGCTTATTGACCATTTGTGTATATTTGGAGAAATGTCCAAGTTCTTTGCCCATTTTTTAGCTGAATTGTTTGTAATTTGTATTTTCTTTGCTGAGACATATATCATTCACTTCATTTTGAGAGTTTTTGTCCTCACTTTATGGGACATTGTTATTATACATGCTTAAAAGTGTTTTGATAATTCTACCATCTTGGTCATCTAGATGTTGGTGTCTGTTTATTCTCTTTTCCCATGAGAGTTGTTGAGATTTTTTTTCCTGCTTCTTTGAGTCCTAGTGAGTAAATTTTCTGTTGTATCCAGTACATTTTAAGTGCTACACTATGAACTTCTGTATTCTATTAAAATCCTGCCAATAATGTTGATTTGTTTTAACAGTCTATCCACCTACTTATATTCAGATTTCAAATCCTATCTTGCCTCCTGAGGGCTGTGGTTTCAATGTCAGTTTAGTTTTTCAAGCTTTTGCAGTGTTATCCAATCATCTCCCATGTATGCCACCAGGGAAAAATCTGGGACCTGAACAACGTTCTGCATCAAAGTTCAGTTTTCAGATGTTTGGCAGTATTTATTTGAGTCAGTCTACACATGTGCAGTTCAGAGTTTACCAGGACTTTATACACAGATTAAGGGGGGGTCTCTTTCTTCCCCTCTGTCATCTTTGTGGTTCCTCTGCACTCCTGGCTCTCAAGGTCTTCTGTGAATTTATAGCTCCAAATGCTAAAGACTTGGATTCCTTTTGCTGAGTTTTGGATAAAGGAAAGTCATTATAAGAAACATCCATATGAAATTTGTGTATATTGTAGAACAAATTCTAGATATATCTATTAAGCAAAGCCTACATATGAATTTTTTTAGGACAGTTTACTTTTAGGATAAAAACATCACTTTCACCTAATTGGTGAGTTCATTTTTCCAATAACGAGAATATGAAAAATGATACAACTGCCTATGTCAATGCAAAGTCTGGTTTTGTACTAAATCTTGGATTTGAGACGTAGCATTGCTTTGGATGAAGTCAAAGTTCAGAGGCTTTGGGACTGATAACAAAACATTCAACAACTTTAAGTCCAGAATGACTCATAGTAACAGGTAAAACAATTTTCTCCAGTATTTAAACTGTCATTCTGTCTCTTCTATTTAAACGTTTTATTATTCCAATGGTATTCTTTTTAGTTTCAGTAGAGGTGAAGAAGAAACTAGAATACTTTAGAGAGTACTGTGATTTGGGTTTCTATATTTAAAACTGATTAGTTTAAGATTCCTAAACATCGGGCTTTCAAATTCTTCCAGTTTTTCAACTTCCCTTTATGTATGTTTACAAATTCATTTTGTTAACTTTAGTATTAAAACTGTGCCTATGAGAACCATTTTCACTGGTTTCCATGTACTGCCTAAAAATGCAGTACATTTCCACCAATCCATGTGAGCGTGTAACTATAAAGAATTCCCAGATGTTGTTCAAACAACGACAAAAATTACCTCCTATTCTCTCAGTTGGAGACCTGAAGTGTATCTTGTAATTGGTTTAAAAAATGTGTGGAAATGTTTAGAATTTAGTCATTTTATCCCTCAAAAAGTAGGATGAATATTATGTTATAGACTATTTTGATCCTAACTTCAACTTTTTGCTGAATAATATAGGAGTTACTTTGAAATCTTGTTTGGAATATATTAACTGAAAGATGTAAGTCTTCTAAATAATTAAAATTCATTGAATTTTTCTTTAAAGAATTCCACATAAATCTCCATGCTTTCCATTTTAAAAATTAAAATTATGCAGTTTAAGGACTTTGTAGTTGATTGTTAACATGTAGTTCATGTTAAAAATAGAATTAGTTGTAGTTGATTGTTGTAGTTGTAGTTGATTAGTTGTAGTCAATTGTAGTTGATTGTTAACATGTAGTTCATGTTAAAAATAGAATTAGAATTGGGTACTATTATCTTCCTGTAATTCTGTATCTCTTTAAACCGCAGTTTCTTTTTTTCATTTAATAATTTTTCCTTGTGAATATGCATGAAAGACTGGTGACTTCTGATTTGTAATTGATTTTAGTTGGAAGCAAATTTTTTAATAGGGATTGGCAAACTACTGCCCATGGGCTAGATCTGCAAATTGCTTGTTTTTAATTACAAAGTTTTATTGAAATGCAGCTAGGTTCATTCATTTGTGTTGTCTATGGCGACTTTCATGCTACAAAAGCAGAACTAAGTAGTTTTTGACAAAGACCATTTGGCTCACAAAGCTTGAAGTACTATGATGTGCTTCTTTACAGAAAAGATTTGCTCACCCTTAGTTCAAGATGAAGGTTGCCAATCATGACAACTTTCATGTATTTTCCTTAACATTTGAGATTATTATATAATTCAGTTTTCTGAGTTACATTAGGATGTTGTTATCAAGCCATTACTTATTGTCACTGAAAGCATGTTTTCAATGTTTCACTGATTCTATGCCTAAGAATTTAAGCTATTGCCAGAGTTGTTGCCATTTCAGAAGCGTATATTCACTTTACCTGATTTTTTATTCTTGCCAGTGAAAGAATTTTTATCTCAGTGACCAGCCTATTATGTTTTCTTTTGTTGATTATGTTGGCTTTGTTCAAATTGGCAGCCTAGCATTTAATCTGCCTCAGTTATGTTCATCTTTGTAGTTTTTACGTTACATACAGGCAGTTTTTGTTTACTTGTTTTACATATTTTTGTACAATAAGGGAAGATGTAAAATTAATAGGGTATGATTAAATAGAGCTGTTGTGACTCATGAATTCTCTGTTACATATTCCAATGCACATATACCCGTTTTCTAAGTAGTTTTAGTAGAGAAAATAATCTTTTGATTTAGCTAAGAACACTGTATGGACTTTCAACCTAAAAACCTGTCAATATTGCTTAAGATGTAATGTAATGTCTATTTGTTAATTTATTTAGAGATATATCTTGAATTCTTCAACATCATATTCACTGTTACAGACTTAGGAGGACAATAGTATACAAAACAGTCAAAAAAAACCCCACCAAAATTGGCAAAATAAAGAAAGTAAGACAAAACCTTTTAACTTCCCGGTAGCTTACATTGTATTGGGAGCAAACAGACAACAAGAAAGTATCAGAAGGTGAAGAGTGCTAAGAAAAAGGATATGGAATGAGTAAGAGAAGAAAACTGACATCTTAAAAAATAGGAAGTCAGTCTCCAAAATCTCTTCACTAATCTGCACTTCTGTCAATAGTGCATGAAAGGTTTTAAATGCCCACTTTGGACAGTATTCAACCGCCTAACTATGGATCTGATGGGTGTAACTGATATCTTGCTTCAGTTTCCATCTTTTTAAAAAAAAAAAAAATTTCCATCTTTGTTGTTACTAATGAATTGAGCCACTTTTTCCATATCCTTACTATCATTTTGAATTTCCTTCTTTTGTGATTGGTCTGATCCTATCCTTGGTTATAATTTTATTGAGGTGTCCGTCTTTTTCTTGTTGATTTGCAGGAATTACTTATATATATGTATGTCCTTCATTTTTTTTAATATACTAAACAGCTTTGTTGAGGTATAATTGACACAATAAACATCATTGGTTTTTGACATTTGGAGAATAATGTCTTGTTCCAAATGCTAATGTTTTTCATGCTGTCCTTTGACTATAAATTCTGAGTATTTATGTAATAAGTTAATCAATTTTCAACCTTACAATTTATGGGTATTTTAGGGTTAGATTTATTGAGGTATAATTTACACAAAATAAAATTCTTTGTTTTAAAATGTACAGTTTATTGAGTTTTGATAAATGTGTATAGTTCTGCAACTACCATCAAAATCAAGATATGAAACATTTCTGTTGCCCCCAAAAGTTTTCATGTGCCGCTTTGCAGTCATTCCCCTGCTTCACACCCAAAACCTGGCAGTTATTGATCTGCTATCTTCTGCCCCTGTTGTTTTGTGTTTTCTAGACAGTCTTGTTAATTGAATCATACGTAGCCTTTTTTTTTTTTGAATTTTTAAAGAAGTCTTTCCTCACACACAGGTAACAAAGGTAATGTATTCTCCTATATTCTCTTCTATTAACTCATTGATTTATTTTCCACATTTAGGAACTTTAACAGGAATCCAATTTTTATATTGTTTTCTTTAAGAATTGAAATGTTTTCAAGTTTTTCAATATAGTGAGCTACTTGTTTCAATGCCACCTACTAACAAGTATTCCTAAAGAAATGCAACTGGAATTTTTATTGAGATTGCATTTACTATATAGTTTAACTTGGAGAGCATCGTTATGTTAATATTAAGTGATCCCATCCAGTAACATGGAATATCTCTTCATTTATTCAGTTCTTTATGCCTTTTAAAAGGCCTTTAACTTTTTTTCTATAGGGATTCATGAATACTTTAATTCTTATGTACTGAATAGTTTTTCTTAGTGTGTTATTCTCATTTTATCATATTCTTTATGTATTTATTGCTAAATTAGAGGAGTGCCATTTATTCTTATAATGTTTTATTTGGTCATTGTGCTGAACTTCCCGATTAGTTTTAGGAGTTTATTGTTGAATTTTGTAAGTAGATCATGTAGTCTGCAAATAGAAACCGTCTGAATCTTCCCTCAGGCTGTTTTGTATCTTCTTTCTTTTTTTTTCTGATAACATTGACCAGGACTTGCTCAACTGCATTAAATGGAGTGGTAAGAGTAGAAATACTCATCTTATTCTCTGTCATTATAAGAATGCTTCAGGCATCAATTAAATATAGTGATTGTTCTAGGTTTAGGTCTCAAACATTTGACAATGGGAAACTTTTTCTTAAAATACCAATTAATACATTTCACAAAAGAGCTAGAAATGGGATTAGACCAGTGATTTTTACTGCCAGCCTCCATTAAAATCACCTGGGGCTCTAACCCTTGAGTTTTTAATTGAGTTGGTCTGAGATAGGACTCAGACCTCAGTAAGCTTCCCAGGTGATTCTTTTAGGCAACTAGGTTGAAAATCACTGGAGAAATCCATTTAACAAATGAACCTCTAAAGAATATGTATCTAAACTAGTTTAAAATTTAAAATATTGACTCCATAATTTAAAATATATGGACAAAACTATAGAGAATTGTGGATATCTCTAGCTAAAAACAAAACACATCGATGTTTTATTCATGGATATCATGAATTTTAATGTTAAAAGACAGTTTTAGTTTCTTAGGGAGAAAAACATTCCTACAGTATGTTGGGTATACTGATGACTGCTTAATACCTAAACTGATATGTGTTAAAAGGTCTTTACTCAGCCCAGGAGCCCTTATGTTCTACTTAAATGTTCCTTAAATGAGTTGGGTTTGAGACTGACAGGTTAAATCTCCTTTATCCATCACCTGCACACCTATTCTAGACCTATATGAAGGTCACATGTGATAAATATGAGCGCCACAGGTCAAAATATGTATAATTGCACATGTGTAATTTAGAAAAGAAAAGCTATTAAGGGGTCTTCATTTGTCTACATTATCAGAATGTGTTTATTGACCACTCAAATATTAGCAAACTCCTATTTTGAAAACCTGACATAGAAATGATTCATATATCCAAAAGTCATCTTTTCAGTGCTCACGTTCTTGAGCGACAAGGCTATCACTACAGGAAGAATTATCCTTTCCGATTCTCTGTGTTATGAGACATTCCTGTCCTCTGCTCTTTACCCGTTTTGTTCCTGAGCACCCAGTCCTCATGTCACATGCCATACTGCTTCTCACTGTTTCCACTCTCTGAGGATGGAGTCCACCTCTGCAGCTTCCTGGTAACCACACTTTCCCCTCTAGCTGCAGCCCCAGTTCCAGAGCAGTGACACAGGTCACCTTTATTATCTAAATAAACTACTTGAAAATATTTATACCAGGATTATCAACGGGTTTGGTACCAGGAGGATGCCAGAAGCAAGTGGACCTGTTAAGAATGTGTACTATGCCTTAAATCTCTTGGCAAGGGAAAAATATGCAGGACCACTGACAGCACCATTTCTAGGGGAAAATTCTCCTTTGTTCTATAGAGCTTTTCTTAGAAAGACTTTTTGATTAGACTTGTGAGTGGGGTGGGGGGGAAGTTTTGAAGTTAAATCAATGATATACTTTAAACAAAATTATGCAGAGGAGACAAGTAATAAAAATACACAAAACATTTTAATTTCATTGTTTAAATTTTAATATGAATTAGATTTTTGGTCATAATCAGTTAGACAGTCAGTGCTGAGTTACATGAAAGGTGGGAGTAACATGTTAAATGTTTGCTGATGCTGTGCAGGTGCTTCTTGATATGCAATAGTGAGAGATTTAAAAATAGTGCCTTTCAGCTAAAAATCTATTCTAAAATAAAAATTTTTTAAAGTAAAGTAAAAATTTTCTAATGTTCCAATGTTTCTCCTCTGGCTGCCTGTTTCTTATTATTTGCAACTTAGTTATATACAGTTTTAATTGTTTGCTTTCTGTCCTTGCAAAGGAAATGGGAGAATATAGGCAGGTAGCACTCTCAAAGAGGTAAGACAGGGAATCATTTCCATAAATTAACAGAAGTAATCACATCCTACATTATGGGATGCTTGTGATTTATACTTTCATATTTTATTTGGTTCTAATAGCATATTTTAGTTTATTTAGGGTGTGAAAATTCCCTTTAATATGTGGACTACTTATAAATGCTAGCTGCTGGTCACAGAAATTTAGAGCTTCCTAAAACCAGTATATTATCATGTCTACCGGGAAAGTCTAAATTATTTGTTTATAATTTATTTTTAACATTTGTGTTTGTCTTTATTTTCCCTCAGTACAGCCCTTCTCGTTTTTCTGAATCTAAGGAGAATTGTTTTCCTTTATCTAAGTAGATGAAAGGACTATTGTTGAAAATAACCTCATTTTAACCAATTGCTAAGAAGAAGCATATGAATTTTATAGTTTCCTTTTCTGATGGAATCCTTTGTTTTTGGCTGCACTGGGTCTTCGTTGCTGCGCGCGGGCTTTCTCTAGTTGCAGCGAGCGGGGGCTACTCTTCATTGTGGTGTGTGGGCTTCTCACTGCGGTGGCTTCTCTTGTTGCGGAGCATGGGCTCTAGGCACGTGGGCTTAAGTAGTTGCAGCCCGCAGACTCAGTAGTAGTGGCACATGGGCCCTAGGGCACACAGGCTTCAGTAGTTGTGGTGCGCAGCCTCAGTAGTTGTAGCGCGCAGGCTCAGTATTTGTGGCACACGGGCTTACTTGCTCCACTGCATGTGGGATCTTCTGGGACCAGGGATTGAACCCGTGTCCCCTGCATTGGCAGGTGGATTCTTAACCACTGTGCCACCAGGGAAGTCCCCCTGATATAATTCTTGAGAGAGGCACTGGTGAAATGGTGATGCAACACGGGGCAGAAAGATCTCTGGCTCAGGACCAGTTATTCATAGGCAACTGAGTCACACTGTGAGTTAGCTGGACATTAAATATCATTAAGTTCATTTTTCTTTCTTGAATTTTAAAGCCTTAGTATTTCATCCTTAAACTGCCTACATTCTTGTTGTCTGAGTAAGATTGATCCCCTGCAAATGTTTACTATGTTGTAAAATGATAAAACAAGGCAATCACTTTACCAGTTTATGAGAAATCGTCCATTTAGGTATAATTCACCTTCCTGACTCTCAGTTTTAGATTACAATTAGCAATGTCTAATTGTGAAACTATTAGACAAAATGCCAAGTTAGACAAGTGTACAGCTAAAGATTGTTTTGTCTTTCAAAAAACTTTTATTTCCTCAAATGAGAACGGATTGAATTTTTTTTTTACCTTGTGATTTCCTATCCTTTATTTCTTTTTTGTTAATGTTGTACATATACCTTGTAATGTGCACAGTAGTATTTTTATCTATGTGAATGGCGTCTTTTATAAGTTAGGGAAGATGTGAGCCAGGTATTAAAGTGGAAATAATATATAATTTCCATGGTCTTTTCTTATTTGTGTAAGATAGAATGATGGTGTAATTCTGCCAGCTAAGGACTAAAGAAAGTCACGTTTCTGGGATTTGGATTTCAGTTTCTTAAACCCTGCATCCCCTGTATGTTGGCATTGGCTACCTGTGTTTAGCTTTGTGGGGTTATAATTTTCCTTGAGAAGCCCCCTCAGGGACCATTGCTCTGCCAGGTACTGTCAGCCAGATCGAATTGTAATTGCTTGAGTAGTTATCGTTACCTGTTTGCTGAGAACTTTACTTTCATTAATGTTGTGTAAATAAAACCACATGGTATACATTTTTATTTTTCCTTTAGGGTGTACTGGTTAGCATTAACCTTCACTCTGGATAAATTGAACATGAGCATTTATTTGTACAGCCTTTGAGCGTTTTGGGGTTTTTTTTAGAATTTTTTAGATAAATACCCTACTTTTTCTTACTAACTGGAGTTTAGAGCTCTCTTGTTTTAATAACAAGTGTCTTCTCACTTCAAAGAGAATGGCATTGCCAGTTCTCATTTCAGCGTTATGTCAATGATTTGTGTGTAGTGTGTTTTACTTCACTCTTAATAACTTGTATTGGTCTGGATTCTTATGCAGGTTTAATGAGACAGAAAATACTGATGCTAGGTATGAAAATCTTAATGCCTATTAATTAAAAATTTTTATCTATCATATCATAGAAATCTATTCCAGTATAGTACCTATTAGTGATAGTTTGTATACAAAGAAGAATTTCCAGATTAATGTTTTCATATTCCATCATGAGGTGCTTTCTTTTTGTACACTTAATTTTAAACAGTTTCACATTAATAGGTTAAAAAAATATTGTCTAAAGTGAATCAAGTTGTAAGAAGTATTTACTTGTATCCCAGTAAGCAGCTAGGTTGGAAATTACCATGAATCCTCTGTTTAGCCAGTTCACACAAAGGGGATGTGGACCCATGTTTGTGTTGTTTTGCTTGACCTTGTTGCTTTCTTTATGTAAATAACAAAATTGTTGTGTTTTTCTAACTCACATTTTTGTATGGTGGTTGGTCAAATGCTAAGAGCACATCGAGGAATAAGAAAAGTCACGGGATCTTAAATACAAATAAATCATACATAATGAGAGGAAAGAGGAAAGGAAACAAATATTGGGTAATGTTTGCTTATTTATACAGTGCACTGGATATATAGTGTGAATTACACCAGTGCAATCCATGCTTTCTATCAGGGTACAGTTTACCAAGGAAGATAGTCATTGAATAAAGTGAGGTGAGAAATGAGTAAGGAAAGCTTCTGTAAGAATGTGATGTTTAAGGATAGTCATTCACTAGGTAAATAGACGGGGAAGAAATATTTAAGCAGAAGAAAGAGACTTGAGGCAGGATATGCACAGCATATTCAAGGAAAGCAAAGAAGTCAGTGAGATGTAGGTATTCTCATTTTTTTACTTTATACAGAGGTGTCAGTGGCTCAGAGATTAACTTGCTTGCCTATGTAAGATAGCTAGTAAGTAGAAAGCTGGAATATCCACAAGCCCATTCCTTTTCCAACATGTACCACACGACCTCGGTGACCGAAAAGCCCTGATAAGCTATGGACCTGGCAATTTGGACCCCATGCCTTTATTCCAGACTGGATAACCCTTCTTGGAAAACCTGGGGCAGAAAATGTTTTAATCTCTTAGTACATTTGGATATATCGATCACCTTCTATATAGGCAGCATCTGTTAGGAAATGTCCAGAAAAGTATAAGACATATTTCCTGTGCTTACAGAGTTTATAAATTAGATGACAAGATTGAATTGACTCAACACAATCAGCTAGGAAGCAGCATATAAATAAATGCTAGTATGTGTTAAAGCCTAACAGATTTTCTACAAATATATAGAAGTTGGTAACGAAAGTAGGGTGGAAAAGATGGGGAAAGCTTTCTTTGAAGAGATGACAGACCATTTTAGGATTGTATTTTTATGTTAAAGATAAACAGAAGGGCATTGGCAAAGATGAAGAAACGGAAAAAAGCATGAAGCCTTTAGCAGAGGGGTGTTGGGTTCCTATCAAAGAACAGCGGAGA
Source organism: Globicephala melas (assembly GCF_963455315.2). Taxonomy (NCBI): domain Eukaryota; kingdom Metazoa; phylum Chordata; class Mammalia; order Artiodactyla; family Delphinidae; genus Globicephala; species Globicephala melas. Next base: position 68,354,179 of record NC_083322.1, on the reverse strand, counting down.
CCCAGTAAGGCCGTGCTGTGAGAATCCTGAAAAGTAGTTGAAAGAGTTTAAACTTGGCACAGTAGATAGACGGAAACACTGGAGACTCTTGAGAAGCTCGTGTGTTTTTAACTAATTGATAACTAACAGAAGTCGTATAATCTCCTTTCTTTATGGTTTGTTAAAAGTGTTTTAGGCTCAAGCAACTGTTTAGTGCTATTAAAAAGGACCATTTAATTAGAGAAATATTTGTCAGTTACATCTTTCTTCTAAGACTGTACAAATGAAAACAGGCAAAACTGGTGTAATGAACAAAGCTTGCTGAATGGAAACACAGGTTTAATTTTGTGTACAAACAAGGATATTATAACATTTAAGAGGTGATTGATGAAGGAGAGCCATAAAATGTTCATGTTTAGACAGAATGTAATCAGGGGAATTCTGTACTTTCTTTCAATTAAGGAAAATTTAATGTGGGATTTTGGAGGTTTTTATTTTTAACATCTTTATTGGAGTATAATTACTTTACAGTGGTGTGTTAGTTTCTGCTTTATAACAAAGTGAATCATCTATACATATACATATATCCCCATATCTCTTCCCTCTTGGATCTCCTTCCCACCCTCCCTATCCCACCCCTCTAGGTGGTCACAAAGCACTGAGCTGATCTCCCTGTGCCATGCGGCTGCTTCCCACTAGCTATCTGTTTTACATTTGGTCGTATATATAAGTTCATGCCACTCTCTCACTTCGTCCTAGCTTCCCCTTCCCTCTCCCCGTGTCCTCAAGTCCATTCTCTATGTCTGCGTCTTTATTCCTGTCCTGCCCCTAGGTTCTTCAGAACCTTTTTTTTTTTTTTTTTTTAGATTCCATATATATGTGTTAGCATACGGTATTTGTCTTTCTCTTTCTGACTTCCTTCACTCTGTATGACAGACTCTGGGTCCATCCACCTCACTACAAATAACTCAGTTTCGTTTCTTTTTATGACTCAGTAGTATTCCATTTTATATATGTGCCACATCTTCTTTATCCATTCATCTGTCGATGGACGCTTAGTTCGCTTCCATGTCCCGTCTATTGTAAATAGAGCTGCAATGAACACTGCGGTACATGACTCTTTTTGAATTATGGTTTTCTCAGGGTATATGCCCAGTAGTGGGATTGCTGGGTCGTATGGTAGTTCTATTTTTACTTTTTTAAGGAACCTCCATACTGTTCTCCATAGTGGCTGTATCAATTTACGTCCCCACCAATAGTGCAAGAAGGTTCCCTTTTCTCCACACCCTCTCCAGCGTTTGTTTGTAGATTTTTTGGTGATGGCCATTCTGACTGGTGTGAAGTGATACCTCATTGTAGTTTTGATTTGCACTTCTCTAATGATTAGTGATGTTGAGCATCGTTTCATGTGTTTGTTGGCAATCTGTATGTCTTCTTTGGAGAAATGTCTATTTAGGTCTTCTGCCCATTTTTGGATTGCGTTGTTTGTTTTTTTGATATTGAGTTGCAATCCCTATCAAACTACCAATGGCATTTTTCACAGAACTAGAGCAAAAATTTCACAATTTGTATGGAACTTTTTTTTTTTTTTTTTGTGGTATGCGGGCCTCTCACTGTTGTGGCTTCTCCCGTTGCAGAGCACAGGCTCCAGATGCGCAGGCTCAGCGGCCATGGCATCTTCCCCGACCGGGGCACGAACCCGTGTCTCCTACATCGGCAGGCGGACTCTCAACCACTGCGCCACCAGGGAAGCTGTATGGAGCTTTTTAAATGAAGGAAATGAGTGAGGATAAATTATCTAGGACCTCATGTCTTTGTTCAACCTGAAGATTTTACAGTATCTTTATAGGCTAGGTCTGATCCCTCAGTCTAAAGGAGACTCTTCCAGGACACCTGGCAGGACCTCTATAGAAATGTACCTGACTTACCAACATGAGCTATACATTTTTTTTTTCATGTTTGGTCACTGATGATTTTTATAGTAGTCTAACTGGAGGAAGTGAGAGAGGAAGGAGAGAGCGAGAGGTGAAAAAAAGCAATTAAGGCATTTTTAAAACCTCATTCTGAGTATTTTATAAGGAAAAGTGGTATTTTAAATTTTGTATTTATATATGGGTTCCATCTGGCAAAATGAACATAGGAAGCTAGTTAATTGATAATTTCTTCTTGTGTGTGGTGTTCCCATACATTTGATTGCGGCTATACCATAGTCTTATGTTGCTCTTCGATGGTAAGAATATGTTTATGCCATTGATCTAGTTCCTAGAACTAATGAAGGCTGAACATATTTTAGAAATGTGGCTCTTTTTCCCAGATGTCAAAAACCAGGGCTTCCCTGGTGGCACAGCGGTTGAGCGTCCGCCTGCCGATGCGGGGGACACGGGTTCGTGCCCCGGTCCGGGAAGATCCTGCATGCTGCGGAGCGGCTGGTCTCGTGAGCCATGGCCGCTGAGCCTGCGCGTCCGGAGCCTGTTGCTCCGCGGCGGGAGAGGCCACAGCAGTGAGAGGCCCGCGGAACGGAAAAAAAAAAAAACAACAACAAAAACCAAGTATCTGGGTTTAGTTTGCAAGACAAATTTAAATAAATTATGCTCCTAGTATAATACAACCTAGTGCTTTTGCTAGTCCATTTTTATAACTTAAACAGATCATTTAATTTCTCAGTCTTGTCTTATCATATGTAATGATGCATAAAACTTACAGGCTTTATTAATTAAAAATATCCAGAACATTTGGGTTTTTCTTGGAGAGGTTGAGGGAAGATAGATAGAGAAGAGTTATGTATCTTTATTTTAGATAAGAAAGAAAATGGCAAGAAAACAGACTTATAAAAGTCCTCTAAAGAAAAGTATCTTCCAGAGTCTGGTGTATGTTAGGTTTTCTTTGTGTTCTGCTATGTTTTCTATAAATAAAACTCCAGCACTGTTATAGAGAATTAGTTTTAATAAGGTTAACTTTGAAATGCATTATACATTTCTCAGTCACTGAAATATCATCTAAGTTTAATAGTCTTTGCAAAAGTAAAGGTGTATACAAATGTTTATCATTTTCAAGAAAAAGATCTAAAGTATAACACTTTTAGCCCCAAATTAAGGCAAATGTCCCATCATTAGGATAGCTGGTCAGTTGAATGATCACCTACTGGGAAAATAAATTGGATTTAGATGCCTACTCTGTAATATCCTGAGGGCAGGAGTAATTAAGAGGAACTTTTAAGCCTGACTGGACTTGAGTTCAAATCCTGGCTCACTTCCTCTAGTGACTGAGTTAATCTCTCTTGTACTTAATTACCTTATTTGAGAAAACAGAGCTTAATCAAGGAATGTTCTAATGATTAAATGAGATAATGTATGTAAACATATTAACTGAGGCACCACAAAATAAACATCTTAACTCTTATGTCTGTGCCTTTGGGGAAGTCAACCTCTTTGAATATAAATGTCTTCATTTATAAAATGAGGATAATACAGCCTCACAGGACTGCTATCATCAAAACATCATATGACATTATATTACAAAAGCATTTTGGAAATTGTCAAGTGGGAGAAATCAAAGATGATGTCCATGTTTCTGGCTGGACCACTATTTCATGATGGGGTCCTTCACTGCAATCCTGACAGTGAAGGACCAGGTTCAAGGGAACACATGATGAGTTCCATTCTGGGTATAATGAATTCAAGACTAAAAGAACTATAGAGCATCAGAGCTCAGCTGAAGTTACATAAACTATCACTGCTCTTGTTTAACATAAAGTGATGAGAATTTCTGCCTTTATCATGTGTATACCTATTATAAACATTGTCGTTTTGCCAGCTACCATGACTAAGTTGCTTTTTCATATATCTGTGGTACCTAAAATGTACATCTTTATGACAACTCTTTCTTCCAGAGTTGGAGCAAATACATATCTCATCTTGTGAATTGCCTTTGGTCTGGGTATTGCTGTGTTCTGATAGGTTAGTATGTGGCCAGAATGGTCCAAACAGCTCTGAGTGAATCGCATTCTTAAACTGAAATGAATATTACACGTATTTTGCATTTTCATGTAATGTATTTCCTGTAAATAAATGGACAGATGTATAGCATCATGAATTTATGAAGTTTCCCAAAACACAATTTTTCACTTGGAAAAGTTGGAATTATGTCTATATGTAAGTTTTGTGTTTTATCTATACCATATTTGTGTGAATGAAGTAGGAACATATTTTGCTCCAACTTGATCACCTTCATCTTGGTCGTATTTGGCCAGGGGATGGTTTAGTTTGTCTCAGTTGAGGCTCCCTGTTGACCAAAGTCTTTACATATGCAGGTCTAGCCGGTCAGATGGTTGGCATTACTGAAACGTTAGCTCCACTTAGGTGGCGATAGCCAGTAGTCATACATGAAGATCTAAAGTCCAGGAGGCAGCATGGGTAAGGCTCAGTGTACGGACTTGAGCTAGACTTGGAGCTATGCAATAGTGAAGGTTTGGCACGATAGTATTGGCAGCATCCCAAGGAAATTTGAAGGACAAATTATCTGGTCCAAATCTTGGCTGTGCCGCCAACTAACATTGCTGCTATGGACAGGTTGCTTAAACCTTTCTGAACTTAACTTTCCACATCTTTGAAATTGGAATAAAGATAGTATTTTCCTCATGGAATTGTTGTGATGATTAAATGTGTCAACACACATAAAATGCATGGCAAACTGTAAGAGTAACAGAAATAGTATCTCTTATCATTATTACTATTAGGATGTGGATATATAGGTGTTATCAATAACAGGCAGTCGAAAGCATAGATTTAATAGCATGTCACAGGCAGACAGTGAAGAGAGGAAGCCTAGAATAGAGTCCCAGTGAAGTCGCCATCTAAGGGATGAGTAAAGGAATGAGGACCTGGTGGGAAGTAACCGTACAAGAAGTATGATATTATAGAAACTAAGGTAAAAGGATATTTCAAGGAAGAAAAGGATTGGCTAACGTTACCAGACACAAAGAAAAAAGCAGGTTGCTGCATTTCACAGCACCAGGTGCCACCATTAGGTTGTAACTGTATAAATAGAACCCCTTGTCCCATGTTCATGTATTACAGAGTAGTATATGCAGAGTTGGTTAATGCAGGAGATTCTCAGTCTCTAAAACAGTGTCAAGTAAGGTAAGGATTTTAAAGCATTTGTTTTAAAATGTAGGAAATTGCTAACCTTGACAAGGGCTGTTACAGTGTTAGTCATTAGGAGGAAATCAAATGGGAGTAAGTTCAAGTCTAATGAGAGCTGGGCAATTTGAGGACAGTAATAATACCTGTTAAGAGGGCAGGGAGGAAGGTCAGTGCCTGAAGAAGACTGGTAGGTAGAGGTTTCTTGTTTCACGATGGGAAACGACGCTGATGTAAAGGAGAAGTTAAGAAGGTGGCAGTATGAGAGAGGGCTACTGCGCAGCGTCCGTGCATCCAAAGTGGTGGGCCTGAAACAAGAGGAGGGACACCCTTGGCTTCTAGCAGAATGCTAGGAGAAAGGCTGGGTTCCTGCCACAGCTGCTTGGTAAGCTTGGTGGCAGTAAATCAAGGGAGCTCCTGTCTGATGTCTGGTACTCTCTCTTTGAAATAAAGAGGCGTAAATTTTTCAGAGGAATGACAGAAAAAGCCAGTCTCCAAGGAGGAAGCAGTGTACCTTTCAGTACTTTGGAGTAAAATCTATCAGATTCTACCATTTCTATCAAAATAGAGCCAATCTTGGACCCATTTGACTGGGGTGACTTATTTAAGAAATTACAGGATTTCATGCTTTAGCACGTTAATGGAGCCCTGCCAATGCCAGGACCGTCGGCAGTGAAGCTTCGCCATGGTGGTACGGGAAGCAAACATCTACTTTACAAAAGGAGGCCAGATTATTTTAAGCCATGAAAATAGTGCCAGAAATGATACTACTGAGCTGTCAGTTATATCTTTTTATTGAATTTAAATGCTAGAAAAAAGTATTCAGAAAGTATCTCTTTACCCATTTATTTGTAGCACCACAGAACTCCCTCTTCGAATACTTTCCTACAGGAAATTAATATTTATTATAGACCTATATTTTTCATGAGTGCCCTTTGGCAATAAAAATCAAAGAGAAACTTTACTTACAGGGTTCATTTCTATAATGAATTATAAAATATGTATGATTGCAACAAACCATAACTTTTTATTCTGAAGTCAACTTGAAAATTAGCAGAAACTAAATTTTAAATAATAATTCTACGTCGTATTTATACTCACAGTTCTGTCTTACAAGGAGCTAGGATTCCATTAATAATTAAATATCTCATATGTAACTAAAGAAACTGGCAGTCTTCTTAGTTTTATTTAATGATTCAGGAGGTATACTCAAACTTCAGAAAATTTTAATGTAACCCAATCATTTTTTGGAAAACATCAACCTCTTGGGGTTTGCACCAAATGGTTCTCTTTTAGTACTTTTGCATTTCCCTTTCTGTAGGGCCTCATAACAGGAAATGTTATCATGTCACTTTTGCATAAAAGTTGGTTTACTTTTGTCAGCAAATCACTTCTAAAGGTAGATACAAAGTTAACTTTTTTATATCAGACTTTATAAAATTTGCTATCCAAAAGTTTTATAGTTCAGAAGATGAATCTCTCATTATAAATATTAACATTTGCTAGTTTTAAAAGACCTGCTTTGAGGATTTATTTTAATTGGATAAAAATGTATCATAGGTGTAGAAACACACAAAGACTTGCAGTTTTCTAAACTGCTCTAACAGATCCCAAAATTCAGTGGCTGAACCAAGATGGAAGTTTATTTCTCTCTTGGGTAACCAGTCCAGATAGATCATCCATGTCTGTTAGCAGCTCTGTTTCATGCAGGCAGCACCTCTACCTTTTTTTAGTGCCCAGCTTCCAAAGTCACTGGTTGCCACTACTCTAAATAGAAGTGAAAAGAACAGAAGCCTTGCGTAAGCAAGTCAAATAGAAGTTGCTCACATCATTCTTGCTCACACTCCATTAGCAATGAGGGATTAGTCACATGGCCATACATGTAGCAAAAGGACCTAGGACATGCAGTCCCCAGCCAGCAGCTGTGTCTCAGTTACACTTTACTATAACTGAGGAGGGAGGAGCAAGTCTTTAGTGGACAGCTAGCAATATCTGACATAGATACAATTGAATGTATAGGGAGAAAGACACTGTTTCAAGAGCATCATCCCACTCCTTAAGAGATTTTGGAAACGTACAATTTTGGATTGTCACATTAATGTTATGCCAGATTACTCTGCACCACTGTAGACTCAGTCACAATACCTGAAGTTCGTATAACACGTTTTGGATATCCTCTCCACCCCCCGCCCCCAAAACATACTTAAAGGAGAAAGTAACAATATAACATTACATAAAAAGCCATGTCGTGTTGAGAAAATTTTCACCTGTACCTGTTCTGTTTTCCAGTTGCTTTAGTTATTTTCCTAAATTAACTTTTCATTTCATTGATGAATTTATTCGTAAATGTGTATTGCCCCATACTATGTTTGGTATTGCGTTTCCTACTACCTAGAGATTAAGAGTTCAGAAGGAAAAGGTATATGGTGACAATAATGTGTCATACATGGAATAGAGGGATGGCAAATGGAAAAAGTGTTTCAGAGAAGGCCTCAGGGAATGGATGATTCCTACTCTGGGATGTAAAGAATGAATGGAAATGTCTACATTTACAAAAAGGGGAATCCAAGGGACCCTACAGGAGGAAAAAAATGGCATATTCAAGGGCGTGGAGTCTGGGGAACTCCAAATTAGTTGATGTAAATAGAGTGAAGGACCCAGAGATGGAGCAAAGTCTTCAGAAGAGCCTTGGATGTCATACTGGTAACTCAGCATGACCCATTTGGTAATTCTAAAACCCCTGGGGTAGGCAAACATATCCCTGGGATTTATGTCACTATGGAGAAGCATTACAAGTGGTACTATAGAATATTTTCTCTTTTTTCTTAGCTTTTAAACATAAGACATATCATCATAAAAAATAAGCCAGCTGATTTATTAAGCTCAAATTATGAAAATCAAATTTTAGAGTATAAAGTATTATCTTTTTTTCATTATGTAATAGAATAAGAGTACAGTCTGTATTTTAATTGCAGTATGTTCTAAATCTTTTTTTTTATATAAATATACAGCAATACAAATAGCATCCATCCTTTTTCAATGAGAGGAATAAGAACTTTTTTACATATAAAGTGAGTTTAAAGACTTCATGGGATAACTCTCATATATAACTATATATTCTTTTATATATAACTTATACAACTTTTTATATAATCTCTGATAAAATAATCTAAATAAGCATTATTCTTTATTTTTAACCATGCAAAAGTAATTATATAACATTTGAAAATATTTCAGAAATCCAACAAAATTTTTAAAGGAAGCTTATAGGTAACTGGTAGCCACTGAAGCCAGGGTCAAGCCAGAGAATAATGTGATTAGATTTGCTTTATAGAAAGATCCGTTTCAGAGCAGTTTGGTAGATGAATTGGAAAGGAATGGAGGTAGAAAGAAATATGAGTAGAAAGAAAGAAAAGCCAGGCAAGAGGTGGCTAGAGCTTGAGATTTGCAGGAATGATGGAGAGGAAATCAGATGATGGACTTGAGAGACACCCACTTAGGGGAGGTACTGATGGGTCTTAGAGCATTAGAAGCCAGAGGAAGGGGAGGAGCCTATAGGGTGACTCAGGTTTCAGGCTGCTGTCAGTGTAGTTAGTTGGTGGTAGTGGTAACTAGGGTAGGCACTGGGGGAGAGGGGGCAGCTACAGGGGGAGCTGAAACATGTGTTTTGTTTTAGAAATTTAATTAATATTCTTTTCTTAATATAAGTACAATAATGTTTAGGTTGACTTGGTTTTATCCTAATGAATATAGACTTGGTGCAGAATCACGTTGTTTCCATTTGAGGACCTTCTCCCAACTCTTACATGTCCTTCTGGGTACTTTAGCTTGAGTTGCTTATTTTCCTCACTTCTGTCTCTTCAAATCAGAGAAATAAAGAGAGGCTTATGAATTTCACTTATTGGCTCTTGAGGGGAAAAAAAGCAGGATTTGTGCTCTGAAAGGTTTCCCCATGTCTCAGAAAACACTATAAACATTTCTCCTCTTTCTCAGAAGCTTCCTGTGATTTTAAAGAGTCTCTTCAGGGCATTAGATTTGGAGTGAAAAAACTTGTATGTCTTTGCTGCTAACTTGCTGTGTTGTGTTAGGCAAACAACATTACCTCCTTGGAGCTTTATTGAGCTATTTGTAAAATTAAAAGATTGGATTAGATCAGAGTTTCTTAAATTGGGATGGTTGACCTTATTTCAGGTGATCCATGAGCTGCCTAAAATTAAATGGAAAATTCTGTGTCTGTTGATGCAAGCATTTTCCTACAACAGGGTCCACAGATTCCATCAGATTCTTAGGGTTCTGGGACTCCAAGAAAGTTTTTTAAAAATGCACTTATTTGAAATCAGGACTGGATTTTTTTGCCATACAGCTTCCATCTTTCAATGGCAGTGAAAATATTCCACATGACATAGTATAGAATTTTCTTAGTTGTAGACCTGTCATTTTCTGCATTCATTCCTAAGTTATGCTGTGTCTTCTCATTTCCTCTGCGATCTTCTAAGATGCCATTAATAAAATCCCAGCATCTGGTAGGAGGGGATGGAGTGGGGAGAACCAAGGGAAGTTACAGAGATCACTCGAGGGAGTGTGGGGTCCAGACTTGACTCTCAAGACTAGGAGCATGTTTAGGTGTTCTTCCCTTCACCCGTGCAAACCGTGAGAAGGGATGTTAAACCCTTAGCACAGCCCTTTGAAAAAGCTGCCAGTGTCTGTACTAGACACACAGATTGGCTGCAAAGTACAAGTGTGGGCAAAACTGGCCAAAAGCTTGTCTAACTCAGAGCAGTGACAGTTACTGAGATAAAGCAAGTGAGATAAAATGAGAATGAGTGTTGACCCTAGAGATATTTGTGAGTCTGAACCTCGGCCAAAACTCCAATAAACTAACCCAAACACACTTCTTAAATTCCAGATAGCATAATTATGTAGTGATTACTTTTTTGCTTCTCAATACCTCAGAATAGAGTTTAGCTTCATTTGTGTTTGCTTCGTTAATAACTAAACAATGGTTTAGTCTTTAAGAAATTTATACGGTATCTATATTGACCTTAATCATACTTATTTATGTTGCCACTTCTCCTTGATTTCCACTTATATCCCCATCATATCCTGGAGAGTAGTGCTTCTCAAACTAACTGAGGTTAAAGAACCCATTTCTGTTTGTTTTTTTGTTTGATTAAATTATAATTTCTCTGAATCTATCATTGTGTTTCTACTGTACGTGCCTAGCCAGCAGCTTGTCACGTGACTCATGACCTTAAATTCAGCAATATCTGAACTGGTTTGTAGTTTTTTCAGTGAGATAAGTCCACTCATCACATGCTTGGATATTGAAGGAATATGATTTGCAGGAATCTTCGTACCATTACAATGAGAGGGCAATTGATATATGTAGAATATGTATGATACCGATCGATAGCTGGCCCATGGTTTGGTGAAAGAGATAAATAGAACAGTGGACACAAAGCAGCAGTGCATTAGTATTCAAGTCCAGTAACATTATTTTTAAAAACTTTAAAATAAGTATCACTAGTAAAATATTAATGTTAATTAATCAAAGAGAACTGCATTAAAAACACTTTCATGTTTTCTTATAAAGTCTCAAAAACCAGAAAGTTTTAAATGTAATCTCTAGTTCTAATCTGGTTAGGGAGTCTAAGAAAAAATTAATGTATCAGTGATTATTTATATATTTTATACTCAGGCATGTGTTTTTACTCTTACAGTGTATGACAGAAGTTTAATCTTGTCACTTTAAGTATTTAGACCTGATACACTCTGTATAAGCATTCCTTCACGTTCACTATATAACTCATGTGGGGAATCAAGCCTATAATATTTAACCAGTGCTCAATAAATTTGTTTATATTAAACTCCTGGAAATAAAAAGCTTGAGTTCTGTTTTTATTTGGTTTTGGCACACCCCATTACAAGTAGTGGGAGGCAGGCCTCTACCCCCGTGAAGTTATTTATTGCCGCTTGTTGTTGGACTGCTAGAACGTAATAAATCACTTGAGAGCCACGTAGCATTAAATTTTAAACAATTTACTCAATGAAAGACTTTCCAGATGCAATTGTCTCAAATGCAAGTCTATAATTATAATTTTGAGTTGAGTGGTTAAATGTCTGCCTTCTGCTACATAAAACACAAATCTGCTTGGCATTATTTTAATAAAAAAATTAAAATACAACACTGGGAGAAATTGGTTATGCTTGATATTTAATTCCAGCATTTGCTTCTCACCTCTGCCTAGAGTTTATCACATGAGGGAAGTTGGAAAGTTCAAAATTAGGAGGTGGTAATGTTATTTAAGGTAAAAATGTTAATTAGTACATTTTAAACACAATTTATCTTTCTAGAGAAAAATCACTTAATCTTCCAGAGGTTCAGGTTCCTACTCTGTAAAATGTTCAGCATAATTTCAGTGACGTGAGACCATTTTAGAGACAACTAAGTAAATGTAAGGTATCTTGTATGATACCTGCCTGTTCTCTGTGATATGTGGAATGAATTAGGTTCCTTTGTGTGAGAAAAGTTTAAGAAATATGACTTGGTGTAGATATTTATATCTATACCTTTTATTTACCTGTAGTTTTCTTTGCTTTATGCAGTAAATAAATTCTGAAGGTTGACTGTCAGTTTTTTTAATTTAAAAAAATTATAGGAAGTTATACTAGTAGTCAGCAAAGTTATTCTGTAAAGGAACAGACTGTAAACGGTTTAGATTTCACGGGCCACATAGAGTCTCTGCCTCCTTTCTTTTTCCATTATCTAAAACCCTTTAAAAATATGCAAATCATTCTCAGCTTATGGATTGAACAAAAATAGGCCACAGAGCCAGATTCGACTCTAATTATAGTTCTCTGGCTACTGACTTATATTGATATTATAAATAATAGTTTAAATACCTTATGGGTAGTTTATATATAAAGAAATTATGAAAAGAAATTGGCAGCAAATCTTTCTGATAGGCTAATAGGTCTTTAATTTTTACTCTATTGGATAAACGTAAATTTGTATTGTTAGTTTTACTTAAAGCTAAGATTAAATAAAAGACACGCTACCAGCAAAGTGCTCCTTTGCCCTAAAAGCTGGATTTCTAAATATATAAAATCAAAAACATTAATTATTTTGATAATTTAGGCAATCAGAAGCACACCATAATATACAGAGTAGAATTTATGCTGAAGAACATACAACATTGGTTTTGTTTCTTTCTGAAAAATACATATCAAACTTCCTAGGAAGGATACATTAGTTAGAAACTAAAAAATCATTTAAGGTATAATAAACCCAATCAATATTTCTACAGATATTTTGAAGAAAGCTTTATATATAGAAAGATTTTTATTGAGTTAGTAATATTAGTGCTCTACAAATAAAAATCAAACTCTGGAGGTCAAGATAGTGATTATTTTTCCTGTGCATCCACTATAGTGTGTATTATGTGTATGTGTGTATATATATATATATAAAATGTAAGAAATCGTATAGTTTAAAATATGATTTTTTACCTATTCAAAATCTACAAGAAATATGTCTAGAGTGTTAAGCAAAGAAAAAGGAAATTGAGCCCTCCCAAGTTAGGTTTTGGCAAGTTGATGGTTTCAGGCAGTGATTTCTAAGTTTTTGAAGCTCTTTTGTCTTATATTTGTTATGAATCAAAATATTCTCTGCCTTGGAAGGGACAACGTAAATAAACAAATAAACATGCGATTTACTATATCTGGCTCATTTAGGCATTAAGAGACACAACACCCACCTCGTTTACATTGTTTTGTACCATTCTGTGAATCTTGCAGGGTGTCTTTAACAGAATTCTAAGAAAGCAACTATTTGATAATTTTTTTATTAGTGATTGGAAGATGCGACTCTTGGTATTTTCTTACAGCATATGGTGCTCACTCAGGAAATGTTGCTGACTGACAGTCTTAACTCTCACTCACAGGTTTGTTTTCTTTTGTGGTGTTACTGTTCTTTTAATTCTAAAAAATGACAAACTAGAATGCACTTCCTTATTTATACCAGATTTTCAACATGAGATGAAAAGTCATTAAAAAGCCATGGTTCAAGCTTTCGAAATGTGTCAAGGGATTCGTGCAGGTTTAGTCCTGACATTTAGCATCCTCAACAATGCTAAATGTGGTTTGTCACCAGAATCATTTCAACATCCTACACTGAATAGCCATTCTATTAATCTTAACAGTATCCTTAATAAGACTGAGAGGTTTTGTTTTAATAGTTTAAATAAATTTTAAAAATTCTCAAGTAAAAAGGAAGTTGCTGATTATCCATAAACTGAGGGGAAATAAAACGATTAAGTAATCCTAGTTCCCTAAATATCCCGTTGAAATTGTGTAGTGCAGGGTTTTTGATAAATTTTCTGTCATTAAAAAATCATTTTGTGGGGACTTTCCTGATGGTGCGGTGGTTAAGAATCTGCCTGCCAATGCAGGGGACACGGGTTCAAGCCCTGGTCCTGGAAGATCCCACACGCCATGGAGCAACGAAGCCCGTGCACCACAACTACTGAGCCTGCGCTCTGGAGCCCGCGCGCCGCAACTCCTGAGCCCGCGTGCCAAAACTACGGAAGCCCGCGCGCCTAGAGCCTATGCTCCACAACAAGAGAAGCCACTGCAATGAGAAGCCCAAGCACCACAGCTAAGAGCAGCCTCCGCTCTCCACAACTAGAGAAAGCCTGCACGCAGCAACAAAGACCCTACGCAGCCAAAATATAAATAAATTTATTTTTTAAAAATCATTTTGCTTATGTCATTAAAATATTCAGGTATAAAAGATCTTACATAATTATGGCACAAAACACTCTGACTGTACCAAATAGAGAGCACCAGTTTTATTGTATGTAGAATTAACCAATGAGATAAAATGAGCTTCTATTAATATTTGATTTTTTCTGTTTAGGAAGCTAAATGATTATATATAGATGTAGTTAGACCTTAACTGTAATTTTTATGGATGAATCTGGTAACCTAAGGAACTATTTTAGCGTATAGGTACACCACATATTATCTTTTTAAATAAAAACATTGTTACGCTTGAATGCTAAATTTTGAAAAAATGGAGAATACAAGATAAGGGCCTTGATTTCCTCCATACTGACACAGTACCTGTACATATAGTGATATAATGTTTATTAATGAGTGATCACTGGTGGTGGCATGAAGAGACATACGCATGTTTCCTGTACATTCCCAGCAGAATGCTTCTAGATCTTGCATTCTGTCTTTCTGTGCTGTGACAGGATAGAATGCGAATGTTTCCACTTCTCCAGCATTTAAATCCTTTACATTCTGCGTGACCTGGACTGGGAAGAGCCAAACCTGGCTTCTCACGGCTTCTCTGGAACGCATTTAAAAAGAGAGATTCCTGGGATCCATCCCAGGTGAGTGTGAGTCAACTCAGTTCCTTCCACATCACCAGTGACTTGATTCTTGGTGACTTGCTAAAACAATCCATATGTAGACCTAACTTTTTTTTTTTTTTTTTTTTGGCGGTACGCGGGCCTCTCATTGTTGTGGCCTCTCCGGTTGCGGAACACAGGCTCCGGACGCGCAGGCTCAGCGGCCATGGCTCACGAGACCATCCGCTCCGCGGCCTGTAGGGTCCTCCCTGACCGGGGCACGAACCTGCGTCCCCTGCATCGGCAGGCAGACTCTCAACCACTGCGCCACCAGGGAAGCCCAGACCTAACTATTTTTAATTCCATCTTTCTTCTTCTAAAATCTGCTTTCATTGTAAATACGTGAAACTGTGGCTTGAGTCTGCTATTGATTTTCCTTTGCGTACAGTAATGATATCACGATTACAATGATTCTTACAAAAGGCTGGTTGCGGAATAGAGAGGCTGCTTAGAGGTTAAAGAGTTTTCTTACTTTCTGAAGATTAACTATAAATGAAATAAAATGGAAGAAATTTTCAAACTTGGCAATAGTTAACTTTAAAAGTAAATTGGAGGCTTCACTGATCCTTACCACACAGTATTCATTTTTCTGGATACAAATTGTTTCAAGCCTCAAGGGTACCTTAGATGTTTCAAAAACTTAGAGAGCATTTTATTTTTGTTTACCATTGAAATTGTTTCCTCCCATGCATGAAGTGAAATGTTTTGCATGTAGTTTATTGCTTATCCGCTTGTTTCACTGTAGCATATCAACTAGTTTTTATTGTATTTGGCAGGCTTGTTTATTTAAGAAGGTTTTGAAGAGCATTTTTAAAATATTAGTTGGCAGGAAAATTTTTTAAAGAAATGACCCTACTCCACAGGTCTGCATTAGTACGCTTTCCTGAGGCGATGGTGTTACTTATTAGAAAGAGTTAGAAACGAGAGCTGACAATTATTTCCAGATCAAGTCTTAGTTCACTTGCCAACTAGCCACATTATCTGGGGCACAATCTACCTAATCTGGGCCACACATCTATTGTCATCTAATTTAAGGTTTTGGGTTTTTTTTTTGTGGTACGTGGGCCTCTCACTGTTGTGGCCTCTCCCGTTGTGGAGCACAGGCTCCAGACGCACAGGTTCAGCAGCCAGGGCTCACGGGCTCAGCCGCTCCGCGGCATGTGGGATCTTCCCGGACCGGGGCGCGAACCCGTGTCCCCTGCATTGGCAGGTGGACTCTCAAACACTGCGCCACCAGGGAAGCCCCCTAATTTAAGTTTTTAGACTCAAACATACTGTATGAAGGGCCACTCCTCCCTATCATGCATGTGCAGAATTTGTGCTGTTGTTGTATTAATACCACAAAATATAAAAAACATCTCTACATACTTTACAGAAAAACTTGTAAATTTGCATATAAAATATATATCTTGGGGCTTCCCTGGTGGCGCGGTGGTTGAGAGTCCGCCTGCCGATGCAGGAGACGCGGGTTCGTGCCCCGGTCTGGGAAGATCCCACGTGCCGCGGAGCGGCTGGGCCCGTGAGCCATGGCTGCTGAGCCTGCGCGTCCGGAGCCTGTGCTCCGCAACGGGAGAGGCCACAACAGTGAGAGGCCCGCGTACCACACACACACACACAAAAAATATATATATATATATATATATCTTGAAGTTTATTTTGAATTTTGTCTTTAACTGTGTATCTTGCACTGCCTTTGTCTCACTTCCCTTGTGATGGAAGGTGTAATGTGATGAATCTGCTTGTAGTATCACGATTGCCCCAAATGTCAGACATTACAAAGACATCATTAGGAAGGACAGATTGTAATGGTCGGCCCTTAGAGGAGAACTTTGTGTATTGTAACTGCTTTAGGATACTAGGATAATTGAACTGAGTATTATCTATCTGCAAATTAATAATTACTGTATATTTACCCACAGTACTGTAGTTTTTCTTTATAATCACACACTCTATTTCCTATTGGCCAAGATTCATAAATATTTCACTGTTGATAAAAAGAAAAGAATTACATAAATGAAAATGAGAATTACAGTTTCAGAGTAGAAAACATCCTTCTTAAGTTTTTGCAGAGGTTATATTTTTAAGGGGAAAACATGTTATGTCCATCTATTGTGTGTGTGTAAGATAACTTACAAGGGGCTATATAAGAAATAGCATTAAGGGAGATGAGATGTGCATATAAATAATTGCTATATGAGGCAGTGTAAATGGTGAGTGGAAGAGACAATATTGAGGACTAGAAGAGACAGATCATTTCTGCTTGAGGTGATTAAGAAACCCTTCATGGAACAGATATCAACATCAAATGCATCAAATGCAAAAGACTGAAAAATCTGAAAGACCACAAATCATAGGAATGAAGGCAGGAACTAAATTACCACTGTATTAATAAAGAATCTGACGAGCCTGACACATAGTTGGCACTCAATAAATATTTGTAAATTATGACTGAATGTTGGATTTTAACTAAAGCAAAATTTATATAATGAGAGTAATAGATTCTGTTAGGCAAGTAAGGACAAAAATGGTAGAAGGCTTAAGATACATGTTTAATATGCCTTCATTTATTCTTTGAACAATGATTTTTTGGATCTGTATTATGTGCTTGGATCTGTGAAATGCACTAAAATAAGACAAACATGTTCCGACCATCAAAGAGCTTAGAGTATAACTAATTTAGGTAGAAAAAACTCATATTTTATGTTTCTCAAAAGGGAAGTTCTGTTACTTGATTAATTCCTGAATACAGATAATTAAGCAACTACTGCATAAATGGCATCAGTCATAAAAACTATGCTTGGTAGGGTCATGCACAAAAGGATGTGGGCGTGTGTGATTAGGAAGTTAAAGTAGGTGTTGTTGTAACCACATGCATTTATATCAGGCTACTGATAGAAGCTTTAATTTAAAACATGAATCCTTGGGAGTTTATAAAGGAAGTAGATGAGAGGCATGTGGCATGCATCAGGCAGGTGCTTTTATGGAAGCCAGGGAATTGCTTCTTTATGAGAGAGGGTGGGAATGACACTTGTGAGATCATCCTAGTTTCATGATTTCAAGTTTGTTTGTTGGGTTCTGTTAAGATTTCTGAAATGGTACATTATGCTCAAGATCTTAAGTGAGTTGCTTAAGGCTCTTGTCCCCAGTTTTCTATAACCAAGCCGTTTACTATTTTGCTCTAATTTAAGACTTTATGTAGTAAACATTATTTAAATAGAAATACCTTTAATGATAAACACAGATACTGATTGAAAGCATATAAAGTATGAGCTTGTGGCCAACTCTAGTAAGCAGAGTAGTGGTTCCCCCCAAAAATGTCCTGGTCCTAAGTCCTGGAACCTGTAAATGTGTTACCTGACATGGCAAAGGTGAATTAAGGTTGCACATGCAAATAAGGTTGCTAATCAGCTGACCTTAAAATAGGGACATTATCCTGCGTAATCTGCGTGGACCCAGCCCAATGTGTTTTTAAAAGTGGAAGAGGATGGCAGAAGTGTCAGAATGAAGGAGGTGAGAAAAAAGACTGATCAGCTATTGCTGGTTTTGAGGATGGAAGGGGGCCACAAGCCAAAGAATGTGGGCAACCTCTTGAAGCTGTAAGTGGCAAAGAAATGGATTCTCCTCTAGAGCTGTAAGCCCAGTGACACCTGTGTCGGTCTTCTCACCCACAGAACTGTAAGAGAATAAATTCGTATTGTTTTAAGTCACTAAATTTGTGGTAATTTATTATGGCAGCAAATAGACAACTAACATGTAAACATTTAATAGTGGTAAGGATCATTTACAGGCTATTGTTAGAAGACATTTGAAAGAAAATATTGCATATTAATGACACGAGGAGTTACAGAATAGAATGTCAAAATTAATAGAATTTAATCTTATAATTTTAAATCATGATCTTGTTCAGAATAGATGCAAGTATAATTTAAAATAAAAGCCTTAGGGCAGTAGAAATTTTTTTAATCCTTGCAGATTAAGTAACAATTTTAATCAAACCAAAATGAAGTAAGTTTAGCAATGTAATTTAAGGAGTATAAAAGGGGATATATATATTTTAAAATATGATAACAAGATTATAAATATGCCAGCACCTAGATTAATTACATATCAACAGTATAATAAAGTACTTTGAATCAGGAGGATCGTGTTCTATAGGTCATGATCTTGGTGAAGAGATATCCCAAATCCTTTGTATATTGTTGAAGTTCCTAAAATTCATAGTGAAGTCTGTGTATCTGTGTGTGCGTGTCTGTGTGTGTAGGGTTTGTGCTTTAACAAAATATAAATTATTTTCTCTGGGTTGCAACTAACACTATAATGAGATTTTTCAGGAGGATTTTTTTGGTGTTGGGTCCCAGTCTCTCACATAAGATAATGAATGACTATATGCATATTTTACAATTTAAACTGAGGCATGTGCAAAATGTATTTTTGACTCTTAAAGCAAATGTGCAGTTAATAATTTCTCAAGAATTTTAACTTCATGAGTCTCTCGTGAAGTTTGTCATTGAAGAACTAGAAGCAGATTGTCCTTTCGGAAATGTTACTTATCTTTGAAAGGCTTTATTTTGCCTTCGTCTGTCTTCTAGCCCCCGACGGAGTGATTTTCTCGTAACTTGAATCTAGGTATCACAGAAAGTTCTTGGGAGAGCGAAAACTTTACATGGCACACGCTTTAGTAACTGAGTGCCTCCACATTTAGGCTTAACTTAACAAAGCATGCTTCCAAATAGCTTAAGTGTTTCAAAGTGAGACAGCAAGTCAGCTGTACCGTGGCTGCTTTATAGAGTAGAAGAGAATGGCATGTTTGGAAGAGATACTAGTTTCTCCAGCGTGTGGATGATATTCTCCTTGAGATCAGAAATTGTCTCAATTAATAAAACCGTATTGCTAGAATGACGTGGCAAACATCTAAAGGTAAATCTCACTATTTGCTGCTTTCATTATCTTTTTGAATTTAAATTTCCTTATCACTAATTGGATCCTTATCTGCTCTGCTTTCTTCCCTGGTTGTTGTGAAGCTCAAATGATATACTGGATTGGAAACTCATGTGAAATAACCTAAAGCACAGATTCCTAAGTATTGTTTTCTCCACTCCACCCCCAAGAAGTGAGTTACTGTGTGATCAAATTTATTTGCCAAATGATATTTTATTCTACTCACACTCATGGAGACTCACAATTTATGTTGACTTATAGAAGACTCTGGGTAGTCAGGCAGGAAAGAGGTTAGTTTAACCCATTATTTCCCACACTTAGTTGACCATGACACCCCTTTATTACAGTATATACTATATATATCATGTAATGTTATTTGGAAAAATGCCTTCACACAGACATTTACACATGTGGAAACCGAGGCCTCAGGAGCTTATGGCTTAGACATGGGGAAGGAGGTCCTATGCCTTTACGCTCAATAAAATTGCCAATTCGTTCCTTTATATTCTTCTTCTTTACATTTTGCAGGTAGCAGAGAACCACAGAGGTTTAGGAAGGTTGTATGGTATTTCTGAGGGATTTTACAGAGAATTCTTAGTATCTTTAATTTCATACGTTTCTTTTATATTTAATTATTATTGTTATTATTGTAGCTATTATGTACCACTATTATTACTAATAATCATTACGTTCCATTTGATTCTAACTAGCCTGTTTTCAAAGTGTTTGTGGTAATTCTAGTAAAAATTGTGCATGCCATCATTTATTTTGAATATATACTAATAATATTTTGACAGAACCATATTTGAGTCCAAAATCATACTTATAATAGTTTTGTGGAAAATTTAGATGAGGATCAAAAGCTCTACCCACTACACAATTATGTATATTACATGGCAATTTAATCCTGAGACATTTATCTATTGAACAAATTGTATGTAAAGTTTATATACTATATGAGGCTACAAATCAGCTACATGAATCAGTTTTCCCTTGACTGCAAAGATTACCGTAGTTACCTTTCTCAAAGGCCATCAGTTCCATTTAGATAATATTGGCTAGTGGGCTGAAAGCCTGATCTTGTATGCCACAGTGCTTAGTCTTCATGCTTTAGCTCTTTAATTGTCATGTTATTTCCACAAAGTATTCATTCCAATTTTATTGATAAGGAACCTGAACCGTTGTGTTCTCCTGACACTCCTGTTTGTTAGGGGAGCCACTGTTCTTCCAGTTACCCGAATTCAAGAATCACTTCTGATTATTCTCCATGTCCTAGATAGAGCCAATAACTAAATGCTCTGAATTCTAATTATTCTATATTTCTGGCATTTCCCACTTCCTTTCTTCATTCCTGCTGTGACCACTGTAATAGTCAGGTGCTGCTTGCCTTTTGGCAGAAGCTAGGGTAGTTTCCTAGGTGGTCCCTCTACTATGTCTCTTCTAAAACCTGTCTACATCCCACCGCTAAAATATCTGACCACATCTGATTCCATTGCCCATACCGTTGGCACAGTGCTACTACCATTAAGGGAGAGCAATGATAGATACATTAGCGCTTTGCTTGTGACTATGCAAACCATAATTAGTCATCCCCCATCAGAGAGAAGTAGACTCTATTAATATTACTTCAATCAGAATTAAATGTTCAGTGTTCAATGTTGCATATCCAGTCACCTTATATGTAGTTGTCTTCAGGTAGCCATGAACTTGTTTCTATTGCCAAATACTTACCATCCTACTTACCCCTGTCTTAAATGGATCTCATACATGCCCTTAGATTTCTCTGCTACACTTTTGTTTTTTAACATCTTTATTGGAGTATAATTGCTTTACAATGGTGTGTTAGTTTCTGCTTTATAACAAAGTGAATCAGCTATACCTATACATATATCCCCATATCTCCTCCCTCTTGCGTCTCCCTCCCACCCTCTCTATCCCACCCCTCTAGGTGGTCACAGAACACCGAGCTGATCTCCTTGTGCTATGTGGCTGCTTCCCACTAGCTATCGATTTTACATTTGGTAGTGTATATATGTTCATGCCATTCCCTCACTTCCCCGCAGATTACCCTTCTCCCTCCCTGTGTTGTCAAGTCCTTTCTCTAGGTCTGCATCTTTATTCCTGTCCTGCCCCTAGGTTCTTCAGAAACATTTTTTCTTTTTTTTTTTTTACATCTTTATTGGAGTATAATTGCTTTACAATGGTGTGTTAGTTTCCGCTTTACAACAAAGTGAATCAGTTATACATATGTTCCCATTTTTCCTCCCTCTTGTGTCTCCCTCCCTCCCACCCTCCCTATCCCACCCCTCTAGGTGGTCACAAAGCACGCAGCTGACCTTCCTGTGCTATGCAGCTGCTTCCCACTAGCTATCTATTCTATGTTTGGTAGTGTATATATGTCCATGCCACTTTCTCACTTTGTCCCAGCTTACCCTCCCCCCTCCCCATATCCTCAAGTCCATTCTGTAGTAGGTCTGTGTCTTTATTCCTGTCATACCCCAAGGTTCTTCATGACATTTTTTTTTCTTAGAGTCCATATATATGTGTTACCATACAGTATTTGTCTTCCTCTTTCTGACCTACTTCACTCTGTATTACAGTCTCTAGGTACATCCACCTCGCTACAAATAACTCAATTTCGTTTCTTTTTATGGCTGAATAATATTCCATTGTATATATGTGTCACATCTTTGTTTTTTTTTATTAACATCTTTATTGGAGTATAATTGCTTTACAACGGTGTGTTAGTTTCTGCTTTATAACAAAGTGAACCAGCTATACATATACATATATCCCCATATCTCTTCCCTCTTGCATCTCCCTCCCACCCTGCCTATCCCACCCCTCTAGGTGGTCACAGAACACCGAGCTGATCTCCCTGTGCTATGTGGCTGCTTCCCACTAGCTATCTCCCTTACATTTGGTAGTGTATATATGTCCATGCCACTCTCTCACTTTGTCCCAGCTTCCCCTTCCCCCTCCTCATGTCCTCAAGTCCATTATCTAGTAGGTCTGTGTCTTTATTCCCATCCTGCCCGTAGGTGTTCATGACCATTTTTTTTTTTATAGATTCCATATATATATGTTAGCATATGGTGTTTGTTGTTCTCTTTCTGACTTACTTCACTCTGTATGACAGACTCTGGGTCTATCCACCTCACTAAAAATAACTCAATTTCATTTCTTTTTATGGCTGAGTAATATTCCATTGTATATATGTGCCACAACTTCTTTATCCATTCATCTGTCGATGGACCCTTAGGTTGCTTCCATGTCTGGGCTATTGTAAATACAGCTGCAAAGAACACTGTGGTGCATGACTCTTTTTGAATTATGGTTGTCTCAGGGTATATGCCCAGTAGTGGGATTGCTGGGTTGTATGGTAGTTCTATTTTCAGTTTTTTAAGGAACCTCCATACTGTTCTCCATAGTGGCTGTATCAATTTACATTCCTACCAACAGTGCAAGAGGGTTCCCTTTTCTCCACACCCGCTCCAGCACTTATTGTTTGTAGATTTTTTGATGATTGCCATTCTGACTGGTGTGAAGTGATATCTCATTGTAGTTTTGATTTGCATTTCTCTAATGATTAGTGATGTTGAGCATCCTTTCATGTGTTTGTTGGCAATCTGTATATCTTCTTTGGGAAATGTCTATTTAGGTCTTCTGCCCATTTTTGCACTGGGTTGTTTGTTTTCTTGATATTAAGCTGCATGAGCTGCTTGTAAATTTTGGAGATTAATCCTTTGTCAGTTGCTTCGTTTGCAAGTATTTTCTCCCATTCTGAGGGTTGTCTTTTCACAAAGATAGAAAACTAGAGGCCAGTATCACTGATGATGATTGACGCAAAAATCCTCAACAAAATAGTAGCAAACAGAATCCAACAGCACATTAAAAGGATCGTACACCACGATCAAGTGGGGTTTATCCCAGGAATGCAAGGATTCTTTAATATACGCAAATGAATCAATGTAATAAACCGTATTAACAAACTGAAGGAGAAAAACCATATGGTCATCTAAATAGATGCAGAAAACGCTTTTGACAAAATTCAACAGTCATTTGTGATAAAAACCCTCTAGAAAGAAGGCATAGAGGGAACTTATCTCAACATAATAAAGGCCATATATGACATACACCAGCCAACATCGTTCTCAATGGTGAAAAACTGAAACCACTTCCACTAAGATCAGGAACAAGACAAGGTTGCCCACTCTCACCACTATTATTCAACATTGTTTTATACACAGCAATCAGAGAAGAAAAATAAATAAAAGGAATCCAACTCAGAAAAGAAGTAGTAAAGCTGTCACTGTTTGCAGATGACATAATACTATACACAGAGAATCCTAAAGATGCTACCAGAAAACTACTAGAGCTAATCAATGAATTTGGTAAAGTAGCAGGATACAAAATTAATGCACAGAAATCTCTTGCATTCCTATACACTAATGATGAACAATCTGAAATAGAAATTAAGGAAACACTCCCATTTACCATTGCAACAAAAAGAATAAAATACCTAGGAATAAACCTACTTAAGGAGACAAAAGACCTGCATGCAGAAAACTATAAGACACTGATGAAAGAAATTAAAGATGATACAAACAGATGGAGAGATATACCATGTTCTTGGATTGGAAGAATGAACATTGTGAAAATGACTATACTGCCTGTAGCAATCTACAGATTCTCTGCAATCCCTATGAAGCTGCCAATGGCATTTTTCACAGAACTAGAGCAAAAAATTTCATAAGTTGTATGGAAACACAAAAGACCCTGAGTAGCCAAAGCAATCTTGAGAAAGAAAACGGAGCTGGAGGAATCAGGCTCCCTGACTTCAGACTATACTACAGAGGTACAGTAATCACAACAGTATGGTACTGGCACAAAAACACAAATATGGATCAATGGAACAGGATAGAGAGCCCAGAGATAAACCCATGCATATGTGGTCACCTTATTTTTGATCAAGGAGGCAAGAATATACAGTGGAGAAAGACAGCCTCTTCAGTAAGTGGTGCTGGGAAAACTGGACAGCTACATAGAAAAGAATGAAATTAGAACACTTCTTAACACCATACACGAAAATAAACTCAACATGGATTAAAGACGTAAATGTAAGGCCAGACACTCTAAAACTCTTAGAGGAAGACATAGGCAGAACACTCTATGACATAAATCACAGCAAGATCCTTTTTGACCCACCTCCTAGAGAAATGGAAGTAGAACCAAAAATAAACAAATGGGACCTAATGAAATCTAATAGCTTCTGCTATACTTTTTGTCCTTGTATTTCTACAGATTTTAGTCTCAAAATTGTTGTCTAAGATAAGTTTTTAATTCCCTGATGTCTTATGATAAAATCGTTCCTGAATAGTGGCAGTTTTCACCTTTCTAATACCTAGAAGCATGCATTTCAACCACTTTTACTTTCAAGTGCTTCACTCCTAGAGAGGAGAGTTGTCTCTCCGTTAGTTTGCTTTGTTTGTGTTGTTTTATTACTGAGATGAGGTGATAGTGATGGTAGTGATAGTCATTTTCATGATTTACACTTTGTATCCTGCTTACCATATGCTGCATACTACTCTCAGTGCTTTGTACTCCTTAACTCAGCTAATTACAAGATAAAGAGTTTTTTTCCTCCAGCATTGTTTTTTTAATTATGAGCTTTAAATAAAGTATAAAACTGCCAAGCCTAACTGGATACAGATATTTACTACAGTTTTTTCTTGATATATTTCAGGCATTTATTATTCACCTTTAAATCATCTTGGTGAAATCTTATTACAAACTTTGTTTGAGCATGAAGAAACTAAGTTATGGGTGAACTAGGGTTGAGATTCATTATTCTTTGCTCTGGTGATTTTATTAGGCATTAATGTGCTAAAATCTAAAAGTCCTTAAAACCTCATTAGAATTTAATAGAGGATAGAATTTTGAATTATGCATTATCCTCAAGAGGAGATTTATTACATATTTATATTTATAACATAGATGTTGCATTTTGAGTAGGCTAGGAAGGTAGCCAAAGAAATTTTAAAATATTAGTGTGTGTATACAAATCTAGGAAAACTCTTCTCACAGATTTTACTTTTCTTTAAGAAATGGGGATTATTTTGGAACAGTTGTTTATCCAAGACTAGCTCAAAATCCAGGTTTTATCAGCATTTATATTTAAATTTGTACATCTCAATGTGTAAAGTCTTTCTCTTCCTGTACAGTCTCTTTAATACAATATAGAACATTATTGTTGACATTAGAAGCCTTTTCACCTTAAGTGTGTTCTTGTATTTAAATTAATATAGAACTTGGTTGATACTTGGTGCATGCATACTTTTTACTCAGTGGAGTATCCAGGTTTGCTTTATTTTATTCGTACAAATGCTTCCCTGGGGCTTTTCTTATCAAGCATTTTCAAATGCAGTTAAATAATCTTCCTAACACTCTGATAATTACTAGCCTGTGAAGGATAAGAATTATAGTGAAAAGCAGAATATATACGATGCCTTTTGTTTTGCCCTTTAAAGTGAAATGTTTTAATATTCATATTTACATAGCTCACTTAAATCTCGTGTTTTTTATATATATATATATATATTTTTTTTTTTTTTTTTTTTTTTTTTTTTTGGTACACGGGCCTCTCACGGTTGTGGCCTCTCCTGTTGCGGAGCTCAGGCTCCGGACGTGCAGGCTCAGCGGCCATGGCTCACGGGCCCCAGCCGCTCCGCGGCATGTGGGATCTTCCCAGACCGAGGCACGAACCCGTGTCCCCTGCATGGGCAGGTGGACTCTCAACCACTGTGCCACCAGGGAAGTCCTAATATTTTAGATTTATTAGTCTTTGTAGAAAACTAAATCAGAAGTTCCGTACAGCTGTTAGCTCATTTAGGGTCTATTTTCTTAATTTATTTACATAAATTTGTGTAGAAAATATAGAAAAGTTGGTCATTAGTATTTCATATAAAATTCAGATGTGAAGTCTTGATTAAATATTTAAGAAATTGTATAATTAAAGCCTAGGTATCAAAATATTTTATTTTTTATAAATTGTTATAAAATAGTTTTCTTTTTCTTATAAAAGATGAAATAAGGTATGGGGTTTTGTGGGTACTTAATGCTGCCATTGTAGGACAAAAACAGCCATAGACAAACAGCAAATGAATGAATGGCCATGTTCTAATGGCACATTAATTGCAGAACAAGAGGTAGCTTTGATTTGTTCTGAGGGCCGTAGTTTGCTGACCCCTGGTGTAAGATCCCAGCTGACATGGAAGGAGGAAGATGCAGGATGCTAATTGACCAAGTGGGGAGGACCAGCTAAGGAAAGGTTCTGAACGTTAGATCCATTGACCAGTTTTAGGCGTTAATGTCCAAAATGTTGTGCTTTGGTTCCGTTTTCTTGTGAAATATTTCACACCTGTCTTTAGTGATTAAGGCATACTAGGTACGCAAAAACTAGTTGTTTAAAAAAATAAATAAATGAACAGTTCTCAGCAGCTAGTGACCTCCAAATGTTAAAAAAAAAATTCTTTTTGTTAAAAATGGCAGAATTTTATAATAAATGTGTCCTGGATTATTGAAACATATATACAGGAAATGCTGGGAAATATTCAAATCTTATGAATGTTACCCTGTGAATTAGAAAAGGGTATTCTTACAAGATTGAGATAAAAAGTCTTGTATAAGGTTGTGGTTTTTAAACTATGCTCTACGGAAAGACTTGACAGATCCCCTCTGGGGCTTTTGTGGGTAGAGAGTGGGCCAGAGAAGAGAAGTTTCACTGTTGTCTGTCTACTCTGGTTCTTCAACTGAGGCAATTCAACTTGATAGTTTATTTCTTTATGTCTCCGCCAAATCATTCATATGAACAAAGGAAACATAATTCTTCTTAAAAACCAGTCATATAATAGTAACTTAGTAAATAACATAAATATGGTACATACATTTTTGTTCTTTTACCCTAGGCTGTGTAGTGTTCCTTTGGTTACACTTTATTAAGAGCAATAACTCTACTTGACTTTTTTTATCAAAGAATTTTAATGATGGCAAAATAGTAGTAATCTTAAAGTTAATTATGTCTGTGGGAAGTATGGCTGACCAGCCAAAGAGTCTGTTAACCATGGCATTTCTCTGTATTTTGTAGCAGGTTTTCTGCTCTGGAAAAATGAAGCAACTATACGTGGTTAGTCTTGAATTCCAAAATAGAAAATTATGCCAGTATCTAAGTTGGCAATATTTAAATTATATCAACTCTTAAACTACATAGCAAGTTTCAGTCTGGGTAACACAAGAGATACAATTTGCATTCCTTCCTTCTTTTATGGATCAGTTTTTGTTAAGTGCCTACTATATGCCAGGCACCGTGGATCTTAAGGCAAGTATAGTCTAATTGCAAGAGAAAGAATAAGCATTTGATTTTGGTGTCACATTTATATTTTAAATTACTTTAGAGCAACATTAATTTGCTGAGGAAAAAAAACTCATGTTATAAAGCAGTATTTTTATTTAACTTTTTTTCCCCAGTAGCATAAAGAGAACAGTGATAAAATATATATGAGAGTTAACTTCATAACATGTTGTATTTGATCACGATTTTCTTAGAACTCCCATTTACAATTTAGAAAAATTCTAGTGTGGATAGGGCAGGTTCAGGGTGGACATGTTAGGTTTTGTTGTCTCTCTTTTGCAGATGAAACTTTCTTATATTCTTTCCAATACTCCACCCTGACTCTTCTTCAGTTAATGGCCTTATGACTTTCTCATGTGAAGTGAGCTGCTCAGAAAGAGAGTGAATAGGTCCCTTTAAATGTTTAGTAGATACTTTAATGATTCTTAGTCTCTACCATTCAATTACAACATAACTTTAAGGAAGACTCTATTTTTTAAAATGATTTCACAATATGTAGGCACTTTTATAACTAGAAAAGTATATTAGGGTCATCAAATTACATTTTTTCCTTGTGTTTATGTTTCGGAGCTTGTGTAAGATTGCAGTTATAATGAGCTTACGTACCTCACTGATGTAAGATAAACCTGAAACACAGGTTAATACAGGTAAATGTGGACTTGCAGTATAATTTGAATACCTTCTGATGATCTCTTAAAAGCTCTTGAATGATTCTAAAATATTCTTGGTTAATAGTTTTTAAGATACTTCAAATTTATTTATTTTTTAAATATTTCTCAGGCTATACTCAAGAATAGTTTTAACTTTTTCCACTCACCCCAACATATAGTACCTTTACCAGTTCTACCCTTGCATAGCCAAATCCTTTTCTTGAGAAATTATAGATATTTTAGCTGCAGGTGATTTGTCTTATCTGAAAGATTCTTGTAGGGGGTAAGTAAACAGCAGATATTCTCTAGAAATGATGATCTTATTTTCACATAAATATCTTCAGCTATAAGCGGTTCATTTAGAGAAATATGTCAGATATATATGAATAGTTGACAGTTTATGTTCTATTAATTTTGCTTATTTTTCAGCATTTTCGCTTTATTGTTGTTTTTAATTTACATTTTTTTGTCACTTCAAAAATGAATAAAGCTTATTTTGTGAAACATTGTTTCCTACAGGATATTTTCCTAAAGTTTAATAAAGCATTACTAGTTTAATTAGCACTCAATGCTCATACTTTATGCAAGATTATAATTGCAAGCATGCAATTTACAATTCATCATACGTTGTTTTTATACTGCATACAATATGGTAATGAAAAAGCAAATGTCATAGCTATCTTTAAATGTGGCTTAGAGTTATTCATTAAGTTTATTCTCAAGTTGTTTTTCTGTATGAAATGCTTATAGAAAGTAATAGAATCATCAAAACAGTCGATATTCTAGTGAAAAACCAAGTAAAGTGTCGGTTGAAGTTAAAGGGAAGATTTAACCTTGTTGGAATAAGATGACTGAAAATTTAAATGTTATATAGTATTCTTAATCATATGCTAATAAAAAAAGATTGTGTTTAGGTTTCTAAATTTCAAGTCTCCTTTGGGTATTTCATTTTAAATGCTACATACCTTTGGTGGTGTTATCATTAAATAGAGCTAATACATGAGCCCAGGCTTTTTATAAAACAATTTAAAAATAGAGAATTATATTTAATAAAGAAAAAAAGTCCCTTTTCCTCCATCCATTCCACTCCTTTCCAATGGTTAACCGCATAAAAAAGGTGCAGCACATGTCACTAGAGTTGAATCTTAGTTCTCCTTTGTAAAGTAGGATCTTAATCTTGTTCTCTGTAATATAGTGTTTCAAGAAATTATCTTAGTGAATTGAGACTTGGCCCAAATTATAGAGCTCGGAGCTCTCAGACATAGGGAATACTTTTATAGATTGTGATTTTAAAATAAAATGTATACATACATATATACTAAGGTATATATAATGTGTAGCTATGTCATATATGATATATACATATTTGTGTAATATGTATGTGTGTTTACCAAATATATGGAACATCAGCACGTCACAGAGAAGATTTTGTGGAAGAAAGGAGGTATCCATTGTTGATTGAGGTGGAGTGAGGGGAGGGTAGTGGCAAGATATGTCACGTATAAAGATTTACATATATGTTTATATAATATATTATACATTAACATCACAATTAACAATGAATATATTATTTGTATACAATATTAATATAATTATATTATAATATTTTATATGCAATAATAATACAATATTATCAGTTATTATATGTCTATATATCCCACCACTCTCCTCTCACTCCACTTTAATAAGCAACAGATAGCTGTTTTCTTCTGCGAAACCTTCTGTGTGCAGTGCTGACGTTCCATGTATTTGATGCAACAGAGAGAGCTCTCAAAGACACCGTAGAAATGAAAGTGTCTCCAGTGCTAGACTATGAGTTCCTTAAGAATAAAGACCATGTGTTGCTTAGCAATTGTTTGCATTAACTGGTAACTCTATTTCAGGTTGTACATATTTGAAGTCAATCGCATTGGTAATTGAATCCTTCTTGAACTTCAGAAAGGATAGAGCATAGAATCATAGAAAAAAATGTTATTCTTGAAATTCAGATAGAACTGGATTTAATACTCAGGACCATCACTTATTTGCTCTGTAAACTTAGATGAGATACTTAATTTTTCTTATCTGTAAAGATAAAATAATATTCATATCATATGGTTATTAAGTGACTAAACAAGTTAATTTGAAACACTTGATAAAAGGCATTCAAGAAATCTTAGTTAAGATCTATAATTATCTTGAAAGGATTCTTATCCATTTTAATATCAATTTCTAATTTATAGTAAAATATTTAAAACTTAATTTTATACGTATGTGGTCAAGGTGAATTATGAATTTCATTTGCCATGTAATCTACTCTTCCATATTAATTGGCTTCAAGTATCACACAATTGCATTTTTTGTCTAAGAAGGTAAAATTGAAAAGCTTTTGAGAAGTAGGCCCAGTAGTGTGAGAATCTGGGAGACAAAAAGTGAGCCAGTTGAAAAGAAAGTAGTGTGCTTCTCAACTTTTGTTCTGGGAGGAAGATGTGAATACTTCCATCTGTCAAGGACATGGAAAGGAAAATGGTACACAAATACATTCTAAAGGGCACTGTAAGAGTGTCCATGCTTCAGAGATAAACAGGTAATTATTACCATATACAAGTTTAAAATAGTATGGAAATAGTTTTTCATTGGAGATAAACAACTGAAGCCAGAAATGTTTGTGGTTGCTCAAATGGAAGATGCTTTGTTAGTTGAATGTATTGCCTGGGCAAAAAGTAGTCACTAATTTGTGTGAACTCTTAGTTTCAAAGTTCAAAATCCTGTGGAGGGTGGCTCTGATTTCAGATGGAGTTCCATATGTTGGTAGAATTATCATTTCTCTTCTGGTTTTTGAATTATTTATGAGCAGGATTTTTTTCCAGTGGAAAAGAAGAACCTTCCCTCTGGCCTTGTTTATTACCGAAGTATAATGTTCCTGTACAGTTGCTTAAGTGTTCATAACAAGCTTGTGGATCTCAAAAGGGGCTGAAGAATTATTTCCGGTGGTCTTTGAATCTGTAATTGCTGCCAGCTGAGGAAGCAAAATTCCAAATAAGTTGCAGGAACTTTCACAAATAACACTTAATATAATTACAAGGCATAAAACTCAAAATATAGTTTATATAATAAGGTCTTACCTAACCACAAAATAGTCAAGGACCAGTCAAACAGGGGTCTTCATAGAGGTATATATTAACCTTGTGCTCGACACTGTACTTGTTTAGATTTGGTAAAACCTTCTAGCTGCGCATTTGAAATCATGCCTGTTTAAAACATACACTTACAGATGTTCTGTTTTGTTGTGAGCGTTTCCAAGAGTACCTACCAGTAGTGATAAAAACATGATCATCAAAAGCCAGAAAATTCTTCATCTTTGCTTAGGTGTAATATTCTGGAATAAAGTGGTTTTGAGATCTAGGCCAAGGACACCTAGTGGAGTTTATTTACTCTTTTTAATAATGTGTTCCACTTTTAGAGAAATACAGTATAAAAATCCAGACTTCAAAACAGGTATATGAATAAGTAATGATACTACAAACTCATTCTTTACTTTTCGGAAAAGTTTGATACAGTATCCACTTAAATATGGAACGTCTCATGAAACCTTTGCTTTACAGTTAGATTTTATTTTGTGCAGCTTTTTAGCAACATTTCTGATATTTTGACAAGAGATAAATTTGTGTGTGATCTAGCTGCAATTCGATCATAATTTACTAAACCAAGTTTAGGAATGACCGGATTGCCTGTATTTTCAGACCATCTCTGTATCATTTATATTTTTATTTTTTATTTATAAAAAATATATTTTTATATATTTTTTGTCTAAGACATTTATATTTTATATTTATATTTATTTTTATATAATATAATTTATTTTTAATAAATTAAATTTAATAATATAATTTATTTTTATATAATATAATATTTATATTTATCATTTATCATTTATATTTTTATTTTATAAAAATATATTTATATATATTTTTTTGTCTATTTTTTGTCTTATATTTTTATTTTTATCTTTCTGTTAAAAGTTCAGAATGGGATTCTATAGTTTTTATTCTCTGTAGACTTAGGTTTCATATGAAGAGATCATCCACCGAATATCTCTTTTCCATACCTTCCCTCACCTCATTAAAACATAGGCTTCCTTCGCTAATTTCCATTTTTTTGAGTATTATTTTTCCATTACAAAGACTAGAAACTTGAATCAGTAAGGGAATTCTGTATATACTTTCTTCATTATGTATGTAAGACCTGTATAGATCTTGGCTTCATCACTTGAGTCATGGTCCCTCTCACTTTATATCTAAAATTAATTGCTCTCCCTATCTGTAATCCAGTGGTTTTCAGCCAGAGAATTTTGCCCCCCAGAGGACATTTGGCAATATCTGGAGACATGTGGAGTTGCTACAACCGAGGGTATGGTCCTATGGGCACGTAGTGAGTAGAGGCCATTGATAATGATAAACATCGAACAAAGCGCGGGACAGCCCCCCATAACAATTATTCAACCCAAAGTGACAATAATGCTTAGACTGAGAAACACTGCTCTAATCCCTCTTTAATCGTTCCTCCTCCAGATGATTCTTTTAGGAAGATCAGCTCGGTGCTTTGTGACCACCTAGAAGGGTGGGATATGGAGGGGGGGAGGGAGATGCAAGAGGGAGGAGATATGGGGAGATATATATATATATAGTTGATTCAATTTGTTATACAGCAGAAACTAACACACCGTTGTAAAGCAGTTATGCTCCAATGAAGATGTTAAAAAAAAAATAGTACTCTCATTGCATAATCACCTGATGAGGCATCTTCATGGGTATTATCTTGAGTATATGATCTAGATTTTCGACCTTGGTTTCAGACTTGTGCAACTAGTATGTTCCAGCCCTGTGCTATGCGATCTTCTGTTGCCTTTGTTAGTCAGGGTTGTGTCTTCCACAGAACATGGCATGGATTTTAGGCCCCAAAGTGTCTTTACAGCATTCTCCTTTCTGTGGTTCCAGGGAATTCTACTCTCTGTATTTCTAAACTCACAGCTCAAGTCCTAGAAGGCTTAGTTGACTGTTGTAAGAGACAGTTACTCCAATGAATTGATGTCATTATCTGTATGTTAGTTATAACCATTTATTTCATCCTATCCACTATTATCTTTGTTTTAAAAAGATTGTTTCTATCACTGAAATCCATTTTGCAAAAATAATTTAATATGGAGTGTATTCCCTTTTTTTTTTTTAAATAAATTTATTTATTTATTTTTGGTTGCATCGGGTCTTTGTTGCTGCATGCAGGCTTTCTCTAGTTGCAGTGAGCGAGGCTACTCTTCATTGCAGTGTGCGGGCTTCTCATTGCAGTGGCTTCTCTTGTTGTGGAGCACGGGCTCCAGGCGTATGGGCCTAAGTAGTTGTGGCTCACGGGCTCTAGAGTGCAGGCTCAGTAGTTGTGACGCACGGGCTTAGCTACTCCGCGGCATGTGGGATCTTCCCGGACCAGGGGTTGAACCCGTGTCCCCTGCATTGGCAGGCGGACTCCCAACCACTGCGCCACCAGGGAAGCCCGAGTGTATTCCCTTGTATATAAAACAGATGAAACCAAAGTCTTATCTACTTGAGGAGCAGAATGAGACACTTAAATTTCCTTGATTTTCTGCTGTTTTCAAGCAGGCTTTGAGGCCATATCCGAGAATATTGAGATGTTAACCTTTGTATTATTCTTTAAATTTTTGGTATATATTTCACTATAAAAATTTTTAGAGAATATCATTTTTTATAGTAGGAACTACCTGTTAATACATTTCTGTATACCTCATGGTTTTCTATGCAGCACTTTGTATATATACACAATAGATATTTAGTAACTGTGTAAAGGGCCATGTCATAAAAAATAGTACTAGAAACGAAGTAAACAGAAGGCATAATCTTAGCCTGGGAAGAAGATTTGTAGAGTATAAGGGCTAAATATAGAAATACATATGGCTTTTTGCTGAAAATTAACTAAAATGAACTAAAAGAACCAAAAACAGGAAGTATGGTCCATTCTGAAAATAGGGAACCTCCTCACCTTTAAATCCCAAACTCCTAGGAATATCTTCCTGGTGTTTTTCAGTTTGGACCTAATTTTTAACAAATAGGATACAGAGATTTGTTACTTCACTCCCATAAATTAATGTGCTCCTCGGCAGTATACAAAAGGAAGAAAGAAGTTTCCAGGGAACTTCCCAGTTATTACAGCTTGGTAGCATAAGGGTTGGGTTCAGTGTTAGGAAGTTGACACGTGCCCTTTGGAAATCCATTTCTCAATTTAGAAATGGGCTGCGTAGAACACAAGGAAGAACTTACAGTCATGGATTTTTTCTTTTTATTCACTTGTTTAATTCTGTTGTGAGGATTTAATAAAACATGCAAGACAGAGTCTGCTAGGTGCCCAGCTACTCCTCATTTCAGAAAGCCGGTTTTATTCGGGATAATGACATCATTTCCTAGCTAGCCATACACTTTAGGATGGTCTCTGAGATGTAAGGGAAGATTTTCTGGAGGCTTTATTTAAAGGGACCCTTTTTTTCTCTCTCTTTCTTGCTTCCTCTTGACTGGAAAATATCCAGTATGCACCATTAAAGAAAAATAATGAATTCTTTTGTTTTCAAAACAGCTTATCTATTTCCAATGACCAAAAATATTATATGTAATATTTTTAACATTATAATGACTTTGCTGTTGTATTTTTATCGCACATAACTCCTATCAAGAATTTGATCAGGACAGCTGATTTTCTGAGGGGTGTTATAGCCATGCTATGGATAGAATCTGAGATGATCTGAGGTAGAATGTGAAAAACTATTTTTTTTTAAGTTCAGTAGTTATTTATTTGATTGCATTCACATTCTTGTCCCGGGTCTTCCATGAAGCTAGGGCATCTACCAGGAAAGAATGGTTCCTGAGTGTTGGAATAGTGATATATCGGAGCATTAGAATGGTTGGAATGCTCAGACAGAAACATCCTTCCTGGTCATTAGAATTGCATTTTAAGGAGGAAGGGGAAATGATGGTAGGGAGATGAAATATAAACTTAAAATAGGAAAAAAAGAAAAAGTTACTTTCTGAAAGAATTGCAGAAATTCATTAACAAATAGTGCAAAAAAACTGAATTTCATCTTTTACATATTTATTAAAAATATGTACTTCTCTGAACAAGTATGTATTGGCATTTTCTCTCTTGGGCATAATGACAGGCACTCAGGATGCAAATGCTGAGCACAAACAGACAAGGATATATGGTATTTGATATCATAACATGGAACTTTTGGCCAGGAGAGGATCACATTAACAAATACAAAACTGGAACAGAGACAAGAGCTAAAAAGGAGAGAGAAACTGAGAGCCTACTAAGATGGATGGATTTGACCTAGGCAGGGGTGCCAAGAAAGACTTTCTTGAAGAAGAGGAATGAAAATGAAAGTCAACTTTTCTACCCAAGCAGACAGCTGAAGGAAAGTAAAGATGAGAGGGAGAGTATTCTAGAGAGACGAAGCAATATGTAAGAAGGACTTGCCACAGAAGAGAACAAATTCAAAGGGCTGAAAATAGGCTAATGGTGTTAGATTAAAGAGATAAAGGAGGAACATAATTATAGGGAAGCATGATGTGTGATGTGGCAAGAGGGATCAATGTCATTTTTTTCCCTAAAAAATAATGGGTTTGGTAGTACTAATTAAAATTAGAGAGATTGCTAAAACTTTGAATCTTCTCCTTTTATGCTTTAACTCTTATGGCTTAGCTATAATAATTAAAGCAATATATACTAGTGTCTCTTGTTTATAAGTATACTATAAGACTGAAAATAATTTGTATATTATACATTTAATCATGAAGTAAAAATAATTATTTTCTGATGTCTTTGGATTGCTCACTAGTCTCCTTATACTTTTTTCATCTCTTTCACTCATCATATTCCTAGCCATAATAACTTCCTATGACCAACTTACTGACCAACTTGAAGAATAAAAGTTAGATGCCATTAGAAGCCAAATAATATAAAGATAGTTTCAGCTATTCAGCTGTGGGTTCATTTATTCGATTGTTGCTTAAAAGATGTTATCCTCATCTGTTACAAAGCCTCTCTAATATGTCGGAGCTACTAGTTCTACTCAATCATTCATCATTGTTCTGTAAAATCAAAGAAAATAGGGTCCGAAGAAATAGAATAGTGTCTGTTAATTCATTTTTACACAGTTTTGTCACACGATAATTTAATAGGTTATGATATTCTATATTGAGAAGCTACTTGAAGTACTCAGATGAGTAACTGATAAACCTTAACCATCCTGTAGAAAGTACACTTTACATTCTAATATACTTAGTTGTTAAAAAGATGGGACTAAATTAAATTTATTAATTGACAGCTGGGCATGACTTTAAGATCTTTTTTTTGAATTTATTTAAAAGTAATTTAATTAAAAATTCATGCATCTTATAGTGACAAATTGTGTTGATTTCGATTGGTTAACTTAGTTTATATAACTTTAAAAAATTTCTATGGCTATCATACTCTGTTATAGATGTAACATATTTGGCTTTTTCTTAATTCTGTTCATTACCAAATCCTACTAAGGTGGTATGTTACTTAGGTCTAGTTTTTCCTTGTGCCTTACAAATTGGAACCTGGTATGGATTCTTCTTTTACTGTCTACTTTTTTCTTTCCATCACTAAAAACTCCCTTGTTTTATGTTCTAGCCAAAATCTGGCTTTCTTGCCAAGTTATTCCTTTGGCTTTATTTGTCTTTTGGTTTCTCTTTACATAAAAAACCTTCCCCCCCCCCCCGATTATCACCTATGTGAAAGTCACATATTAGCTCTAACCCAGATTCAGACTTCTCATTTAAACACACTTTTGATTCCCCTAACCACAGATTTGCTTTCTTAAAGTTCTGTATATCAGTTTGAGAAAATAAAAGGAAATGGCATTCTTAGTCACTGGTATTGTTCAGGGGAGGTTGAGATGAATTTTTACAAACATAATATTTCTCTACTATTTTCCCATATAACATCTAAGAGTAGCAAAACAGATTTAGTTGTAGTTGAAGAATAGGGTAGCCTCAAAAATTGCGTAAATTTATTATTTCTGTAACTGAAAACTCAACCAAAACTAACATACTTGATTGTTTTATCAGTCAATAAAAATAAATCCAAATTCAGACAATTAATAATATTAGCTATAGGGCTTCCCTGGTGGCACAGTGGTTGAGAGTCCGCCTGCCGATGCAGGGGACACGGGTTCGTGCCCCGGTCCGGGAAGATCCCACATGCCGCCGAGCGGCTGGGCCCGTGAGCCATGGCTGCTGGGCCTGCGCATCCAGAGTCTGTGCTCCACAACGGGAGAGGCCACAACAGTGAGAGGCCCGCGTACCACACACACACAAAAAAATTAGCTATAAAACTACTGGATGAAGAATATTTAACATTATAGTAGTTTTTTGTGATTTATTCTTTTTGAACATCCTACACATGTAGAGTCAAGTTACTTATTTTCAGTTGCAATTACTAATTTTTATTGATTATTTTAATTTGGAAATACCAGTGCTTTACCTGACAGTTTTCAAGAGTTAATTATGACCACTTTATGGATTTTCATCTTTATTATTGTGATTGTTTAATTTTATTACATTTCATAATCAGTTATTGCCAGTGTTTTGAGAAATATCAAATTTTATAGAGTGGAAATTTTAAAATATTAAATTTTATAATTGGTTATT
This sequence comes from Globicephala melas, assembly GCF_963455315.2. Taxonomy (NCBI): domain Eukaryota; kingdom Metazoa; phylum Chordata; class Mammalia; order Artiodactyla; family Delphinidae; genus Globicephala; species Globicephala melas. The sequence goes on along the minus strand of NC_083322.1, from coordinate 68,315,929 downwards.
GCTATTATGTAGGAAAACTCACATTATTTTATGGATTGATCTTGTACTTGGCTACTTGCTAAACACTATTAGTGGTTCTTTTATATTTTCAAATGATTACCTTTTATATTTAAAAGGTAAGATGGATTATGTCTTACTTTCCAGTATTTAACCATCTTATTTATGTTCTTGTCTTGTTACATTGGCTAAGAAACCCAATGCAATGATACATTATAGTAGTGATGCCATTTATCCTTCTGCTTTCTGTAACTTTAAGGGAAGTTCTTAACATAATGAAACAGTGAGTGTTCGTTCCACTTCTTTTTATCCCTTTTTGTATTCTTACTCAGGGATAGTTGTTGAATAGTACTGAATGCTTTTTGGCCTCTAATTAAAAATTCCTGTTGTGTTTTTTCTTTAATTTCATAATGTGTTAAATCAAAATAGATTCGTATATGGTGAAAGCAAACTTGAAAACCTAGTATAAACTTTTTTCCACAATGTATTATGATGAGAGAACATTGCATCCATATTACCACAACTTTTAGTTAACACAGCATTGTGTCCACATTATTATTACTATGTAAATGTCATTTACTTCTGATAGCTTGTTTTCCTTATAGAGGACCCCTTTTCTTTTTGGAATTTCCTGCCAACCTAAAGCATGGTTATTTCTCTGGACCAGGTGCCCACATGATCTGCTTTAGGCTCTGAATAACTACCTTTACTGCCAGTTCTTTAATGCAGGTGGGGAGTGAGGGGATGGGCCATCCTGTTGACTCCTTAGAATATAGCTAATGAATACTTACCCTGAAGATTGGCCCAAGATCTTTTTCTGCTCCTGGAATTTGTTCATCCTCAGCTTAAGTCAATCCAGAATTGTCTTTCACAGAGTCCTAACTTGTATGTGTTTTGGTCTATGGTTTTTGTTTCCGGTCTGATTCCATCTTTTTCTGTTTCTCAGAAATTCTCCAAAATTTCTAGTCATATCATAGCATTCTTCTTTATTTTCCAGTATCATCATATATGCATTTATGTGTGCATGTGTGTATTTCCAGAGTGCATTTAATTCCACCATCATTACCAATACACATTTGAAGAGTTTTAAAATGAGGGGAGCATGTGTCATCAGGCTACCATCTGATCCAGCCTCTCAATGATTTATTAAAATGAGAAATCCTTATAAAAATAGTCTTGTTCTTTAAGTCAACATCCATTAGACAACCTACTTCACAAAATTAAAAAATCAGTTGATGTCTTAATTAAAGTTGTACTTAGAATTTATAACTATTTGCGGAGGGAGGCTGGGGAAGATGGTCCAAAGAGTCCACAATGTTAATTCTCATTACTCATAATTCCATTTTTGAAAGCTCGTCCATTCCTGGCTGTTTTCTTTCTCACATTATCTTCAAATTTGTGGTGATTACTCTTTCGCTGATTCATGAGTTTATTTTTAATGAGCTTCTGAATTATTCTGTTGGGTTACATGAAACAAATCAGTCATTTTCAGATGAAATGTACATTACATAGATGGCCGAGAGTAAATGGTGAAGACTATGCTTGGTACTGTTTTATTACTGGCCAAAAAAAAAAAAAATTAATAGTTACTATATTTAAAGTAACAAAAACTCTGTTCTATATTTATTTACACTTCTAAAAGATCATGTTTTAGTTTTAGTTTGGAACTAAATGGAACTCCTCTTTCTTTTGTGGCTTCCTCTCCTTGTTCCACAATGAGCACTTTGTTATACAGCAGAAACTAACACAACATTGTAAAGCAATTATACTCCAATAAAGACGTTAAAAATAAAGTTGCTAAAAAAAAAGAGAGATTGTAATTTAAATGCCATTTCAGGTATTCATTTTCTGAGTGGCTCTTAAAAAGAGATGATTAGCAGTTTAAAATCAGGATGTTTCTTGTTTAAGTCAAATTTATTCACAATTTTTGCTTTGTTTTATTTATTTAATAAAAATGTTATTTTGTCAGTTTTTTGGTGCTTGAGTAAACCTTTACATATTTTGTCCCTCAATTTGTCAAGTTGTTTTTCTAAAATGTAGAGGGTTGTAAGTAAAGTAGTTAAAACCCCACAAATTCGATATTCCTTTTAAATCCCCAGTCCATGGATATTCATAGTTTAATGTGGCATGGTGACTTCTTCCCATGTCTCTTAAGCACCATACAGCTTGGCATACAATCCATATTTTAGAGTTCATCATTATCATCACATGATATCCATTGGGTGGCCTAGCATGTTGGGCAATCCTCTGCTAAGACCTATAAAACAGTTATTTCTAAAATATATTCTTGGCCTCTTGTGGTTGATGTGAAAGTGGATGTTGCTGGACACAGCTCTAAGTTACTGAGAATTCTGAGTCTTGTTTCTCAACAAACAAGTAGGTCCTCATGAGTCTAACATAGTTTGCCTTTGGACTTATCTGAAATTTGAGTCCCTTACGGCTCATCTATATTCAGTATTCCTCTTCTATAACTTAAACTGGTTTTTTGCTGTTTTATATACCCTAGGAATTAGCAACATATCACATGGCAGGAAATGACTACTAATTAATTTTATAGAAGGGCAGACGCATAAATCCTGAGAAGCTTAGTGTCATTTCTTAGAGAGTTTAAATGTTAAGTATATTAAAATATAGTATTAATCAATCATATTTACAATCTTCCCATAACTCCCTTTTTTTGGATTAATAAGCCTATTATAAGCAAACAGACTAATGTTATGAGATATTAAAAACTCCACACTATCTTGTGTTCTCTGAAAACTGTGCCTAGTTAGGGAGAAGAGGGAAATTAGGAGTTTGGGATTAACATATACACACTACTGTATATAAAATAGATAAACAACAAGGACCTACTGTGTGCAGAGTGGAACTATACTCAATACCTTGTAATAACCTATAATGGAAAAGAATCTGAAAAGGAATATATATATATGTATGACTAATCACTTTGCTGTATACCTGAAACTAACACAACATTGTAAATTAACTATACGTCAATTTTTTTTAATGGTTAAAAAATGTTTTTAAATAGGAAATAAAAAATAAAATGTGCCTAGTCAAAACCAAGGAATTGTTTACTCTTTGATTAAACATTTGTATTTTGTTTCCCTCACAAAACATCCACTTTATTCCTTCTAAACAGCACGTAACTAGTTGAAAGCAAAAAGATAACATGCTATAAACGGATGTACAAGAAATTTTTACCTCAGAAGGAACATAATGATTGTAAATCACGATGTCCCTTCAGTGTTGATTATTGAGACCATGAAGAACAAAACCCAAGGTTTCTTCCATAATAATTAGAAAAACCTCCCCAAGCTTTCATTCCCTGAAATTCACAATGCTTATTTTTATAAATGAGACATACAATATCCAGAAGAATGTCACTGTAAGCTACAGTCTTCTTAGGTAAATCTCTGTGTGCTTTTATTTTTGTTTTGTTTTTGTCCTGCAGTGACGTGAACTTATTTCCAAGTAAAATGCTTGAATCCAAACAAAAAAAATCTGAGCAGCCTAGATTTTTTAGTGTAAGTTTTCCTTTCATTTATCAAGTCACAGAAATAAATAGTTCATTCTGTGAGAGGATTATATTTCCTATAAGAATGATGTACATAATTACTTATAAGAACTTCCTATCATTGAACTTGAGTTTACTTTTAAATGTCTTTTAATATATTCCTATAAAGATTATCAATCATTTTTGCTTATATGATTTAGTGTTCACCATATAGCAGTGTCTCTTGCTGTTTTCATTGGACATATATATAATCCAGACAGACATTTTCTTTCTTGTAATTATTACTCCTCTCTGCTAGTATTTTAATTATTTATAGCCATCAGGCATTTATTTGTCTTTTAAAGGCCTTCCAATCCCAATCAGAATGAATAAACAATTAAAAGGAAGAAAGATTTTGTAGGTTTTCTTTTGCTTTTGATCGTGTGTGTTCTATATAACACTTAAATTATTCTTTATGAAATTAGTATATCCAGGAAACTGGAGAATTATGCCTTAGGCTGGGTGAATGGAAAACATGTTAGTGCTTCCTTTGTAAGGTTTCCAGAGTGCCACAGGAGATTTCTAATGTGCTGCTTATTTGTGTTCTCCCCAGATCTTTTTCAGTGTATTATAATGCTGGAGAAATAATTAAAATGTTGCCTACCCTTTTCTATGTTCTACACCTCACTGAAAACATGTCAGCACAGAAAGCAAACGTTCATCATGTCTCAATATAAAACAGATCCTGCCAGGGATCATGCCAAACCCAACCAACCATGACGGTCAAATCAATGTATGTTTTGGTTTAAACTTTAATTTTTGCCTTTGCTTTAGCAATTTGACTCTGGTATATGTTGTTCCCTATGGCTTATCATTTTATGGCGTGATAGTTACTGAAATTGACAAGGCTTCCTGCTTACCTTTGCAATGTATATGTGTGACAACATAAACTATAAGAGAAAGTGACATTTGACTCAATAAATATTTGTGTTATGTCCCCTACATCTGTTTTACAGAACTCCTTTTTTATTCCTCCATCAATATTCACTGAAAAATGCTGGCTTCTACCTTTTGTCTGGACGTCACAAATTCCGGAATCAGTGTTTCAATTTCCAAGTTAGACTTTTTATTGTTATTGACCCGAGAGATTTAATTCTCTCATCAGTTTATATTCACATCATAAAACATAAGTTAATTTGGTTGTTTTTATTTATTTACTTATTTTGCTGTTTTGGGGGCTGGGCATGCATACCATGCTGTGTGTTACACCACACGTCCAACTTATTGCTGCTGAGTCATTAAAAAACTGCAGGAGGGATTATATTTTTAAGTTGATATTAAACTGAGCAAAAAAATTAATGGGTCTAAACTTTAGTCATTCAGAAGCATGTTTTCTTGGATAAGATTATCCCTAAAGTTGTTAAGTGCTTGGACTCTCTATATTCTGATCCTGATTTCAAGTCTGTATTTCTCAGTCATTATCTGTGTGACTTTGGACAAGTTACTCAAGCTGCCTTGGTTTTAAATTTCTAGTTAATGGAATTTACCTCATAGGATGTGTGATATTTTCTTTGCTTTTTTTTCCCCCTAGTGGTTTTGTAAGGTGATATCCTGTTTCATAATACTACTGATTGTTTTTTGAGTTTTATATGCATATCTACTTTTTCTCTTGCTTGTTAACTTAAAATCATTGATGATTTAATATATATTGGCTTGACTGTGTAAAATAAGAAATTCAGTATGACTTTCAGCCCTCTTCATATTCCAACATTTTGTGATGTAGTTTACATATTTTTAAAAATCCTTGTCTTTGAAGAATAATTATTAATTATTAAAGCATTGCTTTGCTTTATAATCCATTAAAATAATTATCCTTCTCTCTGTATAACTGAGTGATTTTTTTCTATAACAATCTGTAAATATTGATGGACAAATAGGTATCATTTTCTTCTTTATGACCCTTTTATCTCAGGTTCTGTAAATATCACACTCCTGATTTCTTCCTACAAAGTATGTCTGCTCCTTCTCAGAGTCTTTGCCAGCTTCTTTACGTCTCTTAGATGCCTAAATGCCGCAGATTCTTAGAGCACTGTCCTGTGTGATCCCCCAGAATTCTCACCCACTCAAATGGTTTTAAATACCCTTCATTTGAAAATGACTATTTTCTGTGTTCTATACTCATAACTGCCTATTTGATATTTTGTCTTGGATGTCTCCCTCAAATCTCAGATTTATCCAAAATGGAGTTTGTAATTTCCCCCAATATCCAAAAGTGCTTCTGGTAAAGGAAACTTTTTATAACTTTTGTAGTGACCCTCTATCTGTAATACTGCTTTTTGTCTTAAAGTCTGTATTTTTATAGTGAATATACTGAATACAGTGAACCGAGCTTTCTCTGGGTTAGTGCCTCTCTGATCTACCCTTCTCAGTCACTTGACTCTCAGCCTTTTGTGTCCTTGTATTTTATGTGTAGCTATTATAAAGGCCATGTAGCTGTGTTTAGTTTTTAATCCAACATGACAATCTTTGTGTTTTTACCCATGGGCTTAGTTAGTCATTTACATTTATTCAAATTAAAAAAAGTATTTGGAGTGGTTACTCTCACCTTATTTTTTGCTTTCTGTGTGTTCTACTTTTCTCATGTTTTTTCTTAACTGTTTAATTAAGATTTTTGTTTTCATTAGTTTTTTTCTCTGTTATTAATCTTGAAATTTTTGAAACAATTTCAGGCTTACAAAATATTTCAAAAATAGTACGTTACCTTTTTTTCTTAAGACACTTCTTGTTTTAGATTTGTATACTCATTTTAAAGCTACTTCTTTATATTCCATGCCTTCCTGACTTATTAGATTGTCTTTCTGAAATTATCTTTCTTCCACCTGAGGTACATCCCTTAGTGCCAGAGTATTTTTAGGAATAAAATTTTACGTTTTGTTTATCTGAGGGAGCCCATCTTCTGTTTTCATTTTTGATAAATAATGTTTGTGGGTAGGAGGTATAAGCATTTTAGGTTGATAGGTTTTTTTTGGAGGGAGTTAGGGGTTTTTTTTTTGGTTTTTTTTGGCTTTTTTTCTTAGCAGTTTGCAGATATGCCAGTGTGTTCTTGCCACCATTATTGCTGTGAGAAAAAGTGTTGTCAAGGTAACTGTTGGTCCTCTGTTGGTTTGTTCTCTCTAGTTGCTTTAGGATCATGTCTTTATGTTTAGTGTTCCATGGTTTCCCTGAAATTTGTCTACTTGTTGAGTTTCCTTTTTATCCACTTCAGAATTCATTGGGTTTACTTTATGAGTGAATTCCTGTGTGCTATAAATTCTGGACTTTTTTAAGCAATATTATTTTTCCCCATTGTCTCTATCCTCCCTTTCTGGGATTCTGATTAAATATATATTAAACATTCTTATCATGTCTGCCAAATCTCTTAACCTCTTTATATTTCCCATATCTTGTCTTTTCTCATATGAATTCTGAGTGATTTCTTCAATTCAGTTTCAGTAATTTTCTTTTCAGCTGTGTCTAATCTGTTGTTTGATCCATCCTTTGAGGCTTTTTTTGGTTTAAATTTGTAATGTTTTTTATTTGTAAAAGTTGTATTTCTTATTTTTCAAGTCTGTTCTTGTTTAAGAGACTGCTCATTTCTGTGGATCCATGTTTGTTTATTTAGAATTTTTTTACATAGGTTCAAATTATTTTGTGCCTAGAAATTCTAATGCTGGTTTCATTTTGATAGTAAACTGGTTTGTTGTTTTCTTCATTATTGTGAATGCATATATGTGTTTATGTGTTTGTCTGACTTGCCCACCTATGTATTCCATTAAGGGAAAAAAACATCTCTCTATTCATATCTTAATATATAACTTACATCCTGGTATCAGGTAAGTTCCTGAAATACAGTCATTGAAAGGAGTCTTGTTCTTATTTTTTTCCTCATTTATTTCGTTATTGAATAAGTTAACTTTTTAAATACTCCATTTTTTTTTTTTTAAAAGAAAGACTCTGCTAATGGGTACGCTTTCAGAGCCCTTGCATATCCCACAATGTCTGCTTTTTTGTCCTTCTTACAGTCAGCCAGGATTCCTAGGTAACAATCTTTTCCTTAGATCCCATTTTCTTGGGGTATTTAATATTTCAGAGAAGTTACACATCAGCCATTCTTACCTACTGAAAATAATCTGTATTGCCTGATGGAGCCTGTTGAATTTTTATCTTTAAATTTGAAAGTATCATCAGAATATGGCTTCTTTTGGGGGGGGGTTTCACTAATTTTGCAAGGGTCTAAATGATACCTGTGTCTCTGCAGACACTGGTCTTTCTTCAACTCAGGGAATTTTCTTCTACATATTTATAATGACTTCTGTATTATCTGTGTTTTCTCCCCAAGTTTCCCTTATACAGTTTGGTTCTTTAATTAATGTCTTGACTCTCTTCTCATTATTTTAAGTCTTTTATTCTTCTGAGTTCTAGAGATTTTCAAGTCTGTCTTCCATTTACCTAAGTCAAATTTATATAGAATAGGTAGGTTGTATACCACTTCCAATGAGATATTTAATTAAAATACATTTACCTAATATCTACATGAATCTCTAGAGACATAAAATTATTCCTACTTTGTTCCCACTTCTATGTTCAAAGTATCTTCTTGAATCTTGTTTTCACTTAGCAACATCATTTCAGAGAAATATAGTTAATTCTAATGATTCCAGAAGGTTCTTTCCACCTAGAAAATTGTTTCACATATCTGCTGATTTTTATCTACCTTCTTATTAGGAAGAAACCCTATAGGTAATCTTCTACCATGTGTCCTTCTCCATGAAAAAGAACTCTGCTCTTCATTGTGGGAGGGAGCTTTGTCAGGCTAATTTTCTGCTAGTTAAGACACTTAAAAATTGGCACCATTCTGGTCAGGATAGAACTCTTCTTGTAAGTTGCAATTGAAAGTCTTCTTCTTGGAAGGAAATAGACTTTTTAATACAATGGTAAATATTTTTCTGTGGAAATGTGAGATGAAAGCTTTGGATACTAACTATTTACCGATCTAACCAATATTTAAGAGTCTAATGGTCATTAACCAGACATCTTTTTCTTTTTTAACTGCTCAAAACTATTTCAATAGTAATTCCCCCCTTTCCACACACACACACATGCTGCTACCAAGAAGTTATGTTTGAATTTGGCCTACTTTAGTTATCTTTCCTTGATTTAAGTTTGTAAGTTTATGGGAAAAATTCAACCAATCTTTATGCTCTAAGAGAAATTATCGGTACATTTTTCTACTAACGCCTGGGCCATCCACTCAAGAAGATACTCTTCTGAATAATCTTTCTGTCCACCCTATCTTTTCTCACCCATTGTGGAAACAGGAGTCATTGCCTACCAACACCTGGTATACAGATTTTCTGCTTATGCAACCACCTCAAATAAGAGAATGCCTGCCTCATTGTCTGCCTTTATCCTTCTGAGTTGGGTATATTAGTGTAAATTTATCAGTGTCCCTACACTTATCTCTGAGACCAGGCTTTCTTTCATAGGAGAGGAATCATGTAGCACAAATTTCTAGTTTTTCACACCTTTTCAGTTTCCAAGTATAGATACAAGTTTTTCTCTTATTTTTGTTTTAGGGGGTTATTTCTATAATGATATATCCTTTATCTAAAAACATCGATGCTTCAAAGCTGTCTTAATAGTTATATATAAAGCCAGATTTTTATAGAAGTAACTAGCAGATTAATCTGGTTAGTTTACTGAGTACCTACTATAGGTATAGTACTTTATTTGATTTTAGAATTTAATTTGCCTTTTACTGTCTACAATTTAGCTAAGAAAATAGGATCTGTACGTATGCAAACCTAGCAAGACGGTAAGAGATTGTGAGGCAAACTCTGATAATGCAAATTGCTGATGTGTACTAAAGTAAATGATTTCATAAGAGGAAGTCATCACAGCCAGGTATTTGAAAATTGATGTGAATTAGAAAGACAATTATTGGGAAACCATTTTACTGGAGAAGAGAAAACAGTGATTATATCAGTATGGCCACAGAAGTGGATTCTGTATAGTAAAGGAGTGGAAACTGGCCAGAAGGATTGATTAGGTTGACTGTGCATAGTCCTGAATGCTAAGATGAAGTTTGTGCTGCAAGTAATGTGGGTTTGACACAGTGAAAATGGTTGTTCTAGTGAGATTAGAACAGTAGCCATGGGCAGAGAGAAGTAGCCAGTTAAGAAATCCTTGAGGAATCTAGGTACAGGATGGTAAGGATGTAGACTGAGAGTGGTCAGAGTATAGCTGGTGAGGGATGTCACAGTAGAAAACTAACAGGACTTGGTAACTGTTGGATAAGTTGTATAGGATCAAAACAGTTTTGCTAATTAAAAGAGACATTGTGTATGAGACAGATTTTTCAACTTTATTAAGTGGGAGAATTGATATTATGAATGATGTAAGAAAATAAAGTATGACAGTGTGACAAGTCCCAGATCTAGAAATAACTGACACGATAATGACATGCGCGTTCTCAAGCCAGATGTCTGGTGCTTTTGGCTGCCCAGGTTTTACCCCACTGCACTCTGGTTCTGAGAGCTGCATAGTTTGGGTCTCTCCTAATCTTTAGTCTCTGTTCTTATTCAGCAGAGTGACAGTGCTGCCCCCTCAGGGTTTCTTGACCAATTCTTTCTTCTTAATTATCTTGTTTCAAAAATATTTACTGAGAACCTTCAGTACGTGCAAGACCTTGTGCTAGGCATGGAGAATAAAGGAGACGAAAAGTGCTGTGTGGTACTTCCGTTAGTAAGTAAAGTCAAGTGTATTTTAACTAGTATTTTGTTGTCGAGGTTTTCAGGAGACATTTGTTTCACTCAAATGATCAAGAGGCAAATACTTTTCATTTGGAGAGGACTCTTGTTTTTCGCAAACTATTAGTAAGTGACTGCTTTTTTCCTGCAGTTTTGGAAATTTACAAATAACGAACTTTTTTTTTCATCTCCACTAGGGGACAGTGTGTTACCATTAGATTTTTTTTTGCTTCCATATCAGCAAAATGTATACAGAAAGGAAATTTAGCCTCTAATTATTTTGATACGATATTAATTACCTTACAAATGTAACAAGACTTAAAATGTTTCTAAAGTATACAGCTTAGGATTTTTGTATATTGTATGTGTTATGGATGGATAGATATATGGCCATATATAGATACAGGTTTTATTTGTTTAGAGTGATTGAAATTTTGTGGCATTTAGATAATTTTTGCATGAGTCCACCAAAACAAGGATGGGTGGCAGAAAGATATTAATACCAAAATATAAGGAAATTGAATTTCAGGACAGTTTTGTAATTCATGGAACTTGAATTAGGCTTTCTGTATGGAATTTGCTGAGACAATGTAATGTTTACCCTTCCAAAAGATCTGTGTAGTCTCTTGAGACATCTAAAGCCTAAATAATACATTTATACATATATTTTAAATTTACAGAGTTTCTTTTAAGAGAGTACATTGTGTTCTTTAGGAATGATGTGTATGGAAGATGAAAATCTCAAAAGATTTCCGTTTAGGTTGTCTATAAAGATTTGGAGAACAGTGATGTCATAGCTTTTCCTGCCATTCTTTGAGACAAGATCCTACAAACTCCACATAAATTTGATTCTAACAGCATACCATAAATTCGTTTATACCTCTTTAATTCAAGTACTGATATCTGTGTAGTACAATGATAGGGTTTAATGTTTTGAAATATACCTTTTAAAAAGTTCTTCAAGTTTTGCCAAAACTGGGTTTTTGCCAAAAGTTGTCTTTTGAGAAAACTGAAAGCGACAGTGGATCAGTAAGGAATTCTGAGGATATGACATTACAGAAAATTGACCACTTGTACACTTGCAAGGTGCTACTTCTTCGTCATTTACTTCTGAAACTGCAGGCGTTACTTGTTCAAATTGTGAGGTTGATGGTGGGGAGCAGGGAAAAAAGCTGCTATGAATAATGGAGGTGTCATTTCATTCCCAGTCTTCTGTGAAAGTAAAGAAATCCATTTCCCCTGATTTCCAAAGAGCTTGCCAAAGGCTTAGAGGTCCCATGAGAATTTTTGCATCGAGACTTCACTACTCTATGGAAGATGATAGATAGAACCACGGGAAAGAAACCTACCATCAACCAAAAAAAAAATAATAATAATTATATATATACATATACATATATATATATATATATCATACAAAAAACCTAAAGTACAGGATTCCATTGACAAGACTTAATTACTCTAGAGTAATTTTAAAATTATGTTTTTAAAAGATAATGGTAATAGAACTTTTGTGCATCTTTTTTTTTTTTTTTTTTTTTTTTATTTATTTATTGGCTGTGTTGGGTCTTCCTTGCTGCGCGGGAGCTACTCTTCTTTGCCGTGCACGGGCTTCTCATTGCGGTGGCTTCTCCTGTTGCATAGCACGGGCTCTAGGCACACGGGCTTCAATAGTTGTGGCTCACAGGCTCAGTAGTTGTGGCGCACCGGCTTCATTGCTCCGTGGCCTGTGGGATCTTCCCGGACCAGGGATGGAACCCGTGTCCCCTGCATTGGCCGGCAAATTCTTAACCACTGCGTCACCAGGGAAACCCCGATCTAAGCATAGCATATTTCATCCTAATCTTGAAATTACAAAGTGATAGAGAAATAACTAAATATGATAAGTTTAAAACCCATGGTGAATTCTAATTCTAAATAATTCAGTTCAAGGATATAAAAAATTTTAAATAGCAATTTTATATTGATTTTTTTTTTAATATTCTTCCTGATATTTAAAAAAATCCAACTGTAAGAAACTCTTCAGGGCTTCCCTGGTGGCGCAGTGGTTGAGAGTCCGCCTGCCGATGCAGGGGACACAGGTTCGTGCCCCGGTCCGGGAAGATCCCACATGCCACGGAGCGGCTGGGCCCGTGAGCCATGGCCGCTGAGCCTGCGCGTCCGGAGCCTGTGCTCCGCAACGGGAGAGGCCACAGCATTGAGAGGCCCGCGTACCGCCAAAAAAAAAAAAAGCAACCCTTCAAAATCTCAGTGAGCAACTGTTAACATGCTAAATAAAATTAAGTACACATTTTTTGTTGTTACTTTTAGCTTAACTTCCATGATATCTTTCTTAACCTCTAAATCAGCAAAAAGCTATAACTTTGTGAATTATTAATATGATTCTTTTGGAAATCTTTTATTGAAAATTGCAATATTCAAACAAAAATGTTTTCTTTGTACAGATTTTGAAGTTTTTGGTGGGGATAGGTATTCTCTGGAAATCTAGACAATTATGAAGTACTGATTTTATGAGATAACAAATCAAATTTACTCCCTGAATTTAAAGTCTTGAAACTAAGTTTTAAAATAACTTACTTTTCTTATTAGAATAAAGTGTGTTTATTATGAAAATTTTGAAAATATAGCAAAACATAAAGGTGAAATAAAAATAGCCATAAATCTGTCACCCAAAAATAACTCTTGTTAACATTTTGATATTTTCCTTCCCAGTAATTTAAGAAACCTGATTACTACATCCCTTTTTTTTTTACCTTTAGGACCAGTTTCTAGTTTATAATACAGCTGTAACCAAGAAAAAGAGTGAATGTCGTATTTTAAAGCTAGAAGTTATATTTTTTTATGAGAAGATAGAGTGCAATTTTTATTGTTTTTCAAAAATTTGACATTGTTCTCAAGTGAACAGAACAATAAGATAACAAGTAATTACTGTCTGAAGCCTAGCCATGGATGTTGCTGGAGTTACAGATAGTAAGTAAACTGCTGATAAATTTAATTTGGGTGCTTTTTCTTAATTTTTTATTGTGAAAATTTGGGTACCCACTCTTCTTACAATAGCTTTATCACATTGATATGTCCCTCTAAGGATCAGCCATTTCTTGTCCCAAAATATTTCTTGTTCATCCTGGACTCTACAGTATTTTCTTCCCCTTTCTCTCATCATTTGGTTCTGTCTCCCTGAGGATAATTCCTGTCTCATGTGATCTTACCATGCTCTGAATTCCCTTGTTCTCTCACGTGCAGCTGTAGCAATATTACCTACAGTCTAGTCCTGTACATATATTTGTACATTACATCACATTGGTTTTCTAGGGATGGGGTTAACATTTTTCAAATTTTTTGTTTGTTTCATGGAGTAAATATTCCCAGATGACATAGCTGCTGACATAACCCATATGTAGTTTTCTGAATGTTCGAAGCAGGTTTCTTGGTGATGGTGGTAGGGTGTGTCAGTTGATAAGAAATAGGGAAATGGAATAGTAATGTGATTACAAGGTATGAGATGATTATGGTAGTAATTCACCATTTTTCTCTCTTGCTTCAGTTTGGATATTTTTTTACTTCATTTCAGGGTCACTGGTATTGTCTCTGGCTCTTCCCATCTCATATTAAATCAATTCTTAACTTCAAGTACTATATTGTAAAATTGTAAAAAAATTTTTTTTTTTTTTTTTTTTTTGTGGTACGCGGGCCTCTCACTGTCGTGGCCTCTCCCGTTGCGGAGCACAGGCTCCGGACGCGCAGGCTCAGCGGCCATGGCTCACGGGCCCAGCCACTCCGCGGTATGTGGGATCTTCCCGGACCGGGGCGCGAACCCATGTTCCCTGCATCGGCAGGCAGACTCTCAACCACTGCGCCACCAGGGAAGCCTAAAAATTGTTTTTTTATTTGAGATTCCAGTTCTATGTTAAAATTTTCCAGTTTTCATCAACGTTTCCTTCTCTTCCTCTATTTTTTAAATATATTAATCTTAGTTACTTTGAAATCCTTGCAGGGTAATTCCAATATATGGATCATTTCTGGGTCTGTTTAAATTGATTTTCTTCTGCTCTTGTTTATGGGTAGTCTACTTATTTATTTATTTATTTATTTATTTATTTTTGCTGCTTTGTGTTCTTACTTGTCAAGTAATATTTTATTGTATGCCATCTGTTACTTACAAAGCATTATAAAAGCTCTAGTTTATTTTAGCTTCCTCCAAAGAATATTAAAATTTGTTCTGGCAAGCATGTGTGTTACTGGGAAATCAACTTGCTCTTCTGGAGATTGTAAAGCTTTGTTAGGGCAGTTCTAGTTCAGTTTTGTCTTTATTCCTAGGTTATAGGCATGGTCTTCACCAAGGTCTCCTTGTTCTAGCCTACCTCACATCTAATCTTCTAAGTGCAGTGCAGCTTCTGAAATCTCTGCTCATTGCTCCAGCTTCCCAGAAATTATTCTCTGCTAGGCCCCATGGAGTCTACCTGTGCAAGTGCCGATTAGGAATTGGCCACATAAGGGGAATTTTCAGCAGAATTTTAGGACTTCTTTGCAACTCTCCCATCGCAGGGATGTTTTTCGCGCAATCTGAGCCACTTTGTCAACTTTAAATTGTAATCTGTCTTTTATATCCAGAGAGACCATCATTCACTTGGACTCTATTTCTCTTCTTTATAGTTTCGAAATATTCTCTCAACAAGACATCTGAGATGAATGGTCTCTGCTTTCAAGGACTGTAGATATGCATTGGTTACTGTCTTAGATCCGCAAACAACATTTTTACATAGAGTTTACCAGATTTAATGGTTATGTATGGTGAGTAGGTGTTACCAGCTACTCTGTTGTGGCTGAAACAGTACCCTCCATAAAAATAATAATTCTAACAGCTGTTATTATAGAATATTTGTTAGGTATCTGGGATTTACATGTCTTACCTGGTTTAGTCCCTACAGAAAAATCTGTAAAGTAGATAATATTGTTACCCCAGTTTTAGATGAAAAACGCAGAACTATAAAACTTTGATAATTTGCTCAAAGATATCTGACAGTTGTGAAGGCCAGTATTTGAATACCAGCAATCTGACTCTGGAGCCTGATTAAACACATCTTTTCTTGAAAAATAATACACTTTGTGTTTTAGATTCACAGAAGAATTGAGAGGATTGTACAGAGTTCCCTTGTGCCCTTTGTGCAGTTTCCCCTATTATTAACAACTAAGCCATAGTTTATGCAGATTGCCTTGGTTTTACCAAAATTTTTTTTTTATCCCAGGATACCACATTACCTTTAGTTGTCATGTCTCCTTAGGAGACAACTGTCATGTCTCCACAGTTGGCTGTGACAGCTTCTCAGACTAACCTAGTTTTTTATGAACTTGATAATTTTGAGGAGTGCTGGTCAGATATATTGTAGTATGTCCCTCTATTGGAGTTTGTCTGATGTTTTTTCTCATGATTAGACTGGCATTATGGGTTTTGAGGAAGGAGACCACAGAGGTAAATACCATTTCATGATAGCATATCAAGAGTGCATACCATCAACATGATTTTTCAGTGTTCATGTTGACCTTGCTCACGTAGTTTTAACACTAAACATTTTTATTATATAATATTGGGAGCACACAAAGGAATGTATGCATATACATGTGCATAAATATGGATGATTGATAATAAAACGACCACCTGGAATGCCCCTCCACTCCCTATCTCCATCAGTGATTGAAAACACTGTTTTGCAAATCCACTTTCAGCAGGAAATGCTTTTTAAAGATTTATTTCCTTGCATTTTTTTACTTACGTTATCAATACTTTTATAGAGGTATGGAATTTTGAAATGAGTTTGAAATTCATAAATTATTTGTCTATCTAATTTTTGTACATACTAGAATTTTCTTAGTATATGTATGTCTCACCATCTTGTTTTAATCAGCTCTTAAAATTCCGTATTTTTCAAAGATGGAATGATTGAGGTCAGGCAGAGAGGGAAAACAAATATTTAGTGGAATAATGTAGGTTCTTCTCACTGAATTCGAGTCTTTCCAAATGATGCCTATAAAAAATTGCCAAAGTAATCTTTAAAAGAACAATCTTACTTAAATTTGTTAGTAGCTAAAGATATGTAAGTTGTGGAGTAATCAAAATGAGCATGGAAGATTTATTCCAAGATAGAGAAAAGTGATTTTTCTAGCCCTAGGATCTTAAACAGGTTTTCCCCCTTCATTTCTTTGTTACCATGCTGCTTTCATTATAAGTGTAAACTGGTTTCAAAGAGGCTATACAGATAGCCTTTTTATGTTTATTTTTGAATGGGAAACCTTAATTATCATCATCTGTTGTATATCTCATTTTAATGAGACTTGGGAGTAGATGTGTATCATACCCTGCAACATTGTAATTAATTAATTATTGAGTGACAAATACATACCTATAGTTGGTTTGTGTTTTATTCAGTTTTAGAATACTATTTCTGTATTTATAAATGGTGTGTCATGAATGATATCTGCTCCTATATAAGTGAATCACATTTTAAGCTCAAACATATTTGGCTTTTAAATGATTTGTTAATGTGATTTGATATTCTGGAAACCGGTACAGCATTTGAAATCCATTATTGAAATGTCATTAAAACTCACTCACGAGAGGCAAAGTAGCCACCATACAGCCCCTGTGCATCTTCACCAGTTCTACCTCTTAGAACACAATCAGGGAAACTGACGGGAAAGAATAGTTTAAGCAGAGGTGATCTCTTACTACCATCATCATAGATGAGAAACCCAAGCCTGGGCTAGTGGAGGCGTGGTGGTAGTGGGAAGGCTTTGATAAGATAATATTCTTCTTTGTACTGTTGCCAGACTTCTGGCTAAATATGTAAATAGGAGTAAACAAAGTAACCAAATAGTGGTCATTGTTAACAAATGAGTCAGACTGAAAGGGTGAACATATGTCTATCATTGTCAACCCTCCTTTGCTTTGAATTTGTTATAATGTATGGAGGGCAACCATGTGTTAGGCATTGAACTAAGTTTTTTATATTCAAAGGTAAAATATTCTCTACATCAAGAAACTGATCATCTGGTGGAATAGATGGCCAGCTAAAAAGACTATAAGAATTCAGTGTGCTAGAGGAATTCATAGCTATGGAAGTGTATAGATTCACCTCACTCAAATTGGGTTGAAGAACAGCAGTCAAGGGAGATTTCAGGAGTCACTGATAATCTGAGTTGAACCTCAGAGTAACTAGGGTAAGCTAGGCCAGGAGAGGGAGTGAGATAGCTTTTCTGGCAAAGGGATTAGCTGGTGCAAAGGGAACCTTGAAAAATGGCTTGATTGGGCAATCTTTTTTTTTTTTTTTTGGGCAGTACGCGGGCCTCTTACTGCTGTGGCCTCTCCCGTCGCGGAGCACAGGCTCCGGACGTGCAGGCTCAGCAGCCATGGCTCACGGGCCCAGCCGCTCCACGGCATACGGGATCTTCCCGGACCGGGGCACAAACCCGTGTCCCCTGCATCGGCAGGCGGACTCTCAACCACTGAGTCACCAGGGAAGCCCAGATTGGGCAATCTTAAACAGTTCTACATGGCTTGGAGAACTGAGTAATTTTAAGGGAATGCTAAGAAGAGGCTGGAAGGATAAAAGACCTTCCAGGTAAAGGGTTAATACTTGATCCTGAAGTTTAAAGATAGCCTTCAAAAGAGTCTATGCGGGATAATGATGTGATCAGATTTTTATTATTTAAAATCAGTATTTTCATTGCTGTGTGGGAAATAGGATAGAAGAGGACAGACTTCAGAGAGACTATGAGATTGTTTCGGTAATTCAGGGCCAGAGGTATTATGCTGGCAGTGGCAGTTTGAGTGGAGTATATGGATTCAAGAAACGTTAAGGAGGCAGAAACAATGGGTCCCAGTGATGTACTGAATGTTGGGATAAGGCATTACGGACGATGCCGAAGTGTAGAAATTGGTTACCAGATCCCTCTTTTTGAGCCTAGCACAATTCATAACCCAAGGATTTAACATATTAACTCTGTTTCCTATTTCATTTTCCCTTCATATTATCATCCCCTCATACCTTCAAGAAGCCTAAATAATTAGAAAAAACAGAATTTCATAGGGAAATATGATTTCAAAGGGAAAATCACATTTTAGCAACTTGTGAAATAACTCTTTTCACAAATCTGCCTGATCTTTACTTCAAAAACAAGCAGGTTTTTTGTTTTGTTTTCTTCCTCCACACCAGTACTCACAGTTTATAACAAAGTCTGTTGTTGAAGAACCCTCAGGAAAAAAAAAAAAAGGTGAAGAGAAGGCTTGTATCATCAGAGAAATATTCACACTTAAGTGAAGAGCCAAAGTTGGTCTTCAATATTGGATTAAGGGAAAAGAATCTTTTGTTTCATATTATTAGCTTTTGAAATTGTGTCATTGCTTCTTTTGGTACTTTCAGCAGATATTTTTTCTATACTGAAAGTGCTTATAAAAGCGTTTCTCCTTTATTTGGGACAATGGCTGTGGTCTGAGTTCTATGCAGTGCTGAGCCCAAAGAATAGCAAGCCTTGCAAAGTGTCTCCTTGAACACAGAGAAACAGAGTCTGTGATTGTGGTTGCCAGGGGCTAAGGAGTGGAGGAAATGGGGAGATGTTGGTCAAAGGATACAAACTTCCATTTATAAGATGGGTAAGTTCTGAGAATTTAATGTACAGATGGTGACTATAGTTAACAGTACTGTATTGTATACTTCAAAGTTCCTGAGAGAGTAGATCTTAAATGTTCTCACCCCCCTTCCAAAAAATAGTAACTATATGAGATGATGGGTGTGATAACTAACCCTACTTTAGTAATAATTTTGCTGTATATATGTATATCACATCATCACATTGTACACCTTAAACTTATACAATGTATTTATGTTTATAAAGTTTTTCAAAAATAAATTTTTTTCAAAAAGAAAAGTAGGTCCTTATTAAATTTAATGTGTTGATACCTTTTCTTTCTAAAATAATTATTGTTTTATCTTTTCTTTCAGGATGAACAGAAGCTACAGGAAAGTTTAAGGCAAGGTGCCACCATTATTGCTGCCTTAATCAAAGAAAGAAATTCCGGACTCATTGGTCAACTACTGGTAGCATAAAGAACATGAAGAAAATTACCTACTGTGTTCTTAGAAACATTTACCTAAGTATCTCTTTTGTGCTTCTCTCCGAATTGTATATGGTAGAATGTTTAAGTTGTATTTTATGTCTTTTATAATTTGGAGGATGTGATGCTTAGGTGAACTTGAAAACTTTTTATGCATGTCAAATATAAATTGCTTAAACCGGAAAAGAACAGATAAGTGGAAAATAATAGCCTTCACATAAAGAATGTGTGCCTTTTCACAAAGGCATGAAAGGTAAAATAGAAATAATGATGAGTCAGCTAATTCTCCAAGGAATGAGAATTTAGGAAATGTCAACTATTATCTCTCTGTTAATTAGTAAATCACACCATAATGAAACTAATAAATAAGATTAATGAGTATTGTTAATTCTAACATTATCCTCTCTCCATGGGTTATTTTGAATTGCATTCCAATTTTTCACACCTTAAAAAAAAAAGAGGAGATAGCAGTGAACTCTGGTTTGAGTATCTGTACCATTAGCCTCACATTACCCTAGATCTCTAAAGGAGATGTAATCTCCTGCTTTTCTAATGTTTTAAAATTGTATGTTTTCCTTGGTTTATGAAATACAGTTTTGACTTACATTATTTTTAAAGGCTTCTGATTTTTCTGAATAACTTTAAAAGAAGACTGGAAAGCTTCATGAAAGTGACGTTATTTTGGTCAATCTTAAGTTAGTCTTCTTCTAAAAGGAAGAGAGTCCATTGCACATAAAATAATTTTCTTTTGATATGGATAACTGCTGCCTTTTTAAATCGAGTTCTTATTCTTTCAAATTTCCACTGGTATATACATCTTAAATATTGATGATTTTTCCCTTACCTTATATTTTACAGTTTTGTCAATCCAGTCATTAGAGATGCCTTTTATTCTATATATACACTTCATAAAAACACATAGATCAGATTATGCCAGGGCTTAGGCTGCACGTGGGAACTATAAAAATTGCATGAAATGTTTTCAGTTAAAGATAGACTATGAGGGCTTCCCTGGTGGCGCAGCGGTTGAGAGTCTGCCTGCCGATGCAGGGGACATGGGTTCGTGCCGCTGTCCGGGAAAATCCCACATGCCGCGGAGCGGCTGGGCCCGTCAGCCATGGCTGCTGAGCCTGCGCGTCCGGAGCCTGTGCTCCACAACGTCCGGAGCCTGTGCTCCACAACGGGAGAGGCCACAACGGTGCGAGGCCCGCGTACGGCAAAAAAAAAAAAAGATAGACTACAAAATATCTACCTTGTGCAGTCTCTTCTTAACATGTTGGGTGATTTTGCCTTCATTTCTCAAGTATCCATAATAGTCGGAGAGTTTATATTTTACATTTAAATAATAGTGAGTAGAATATAGAGGAAATGAAGTAATTATTGCAATTCATTCTCCTAAATGAAATGTGTTGTTTGAATGAATGTAGGCTTAGATCTCAATTCCTGGGCTCGCCACTTTTTCTCTCTTTCTCTAGGGATGTTAAGAAATATAAAATAAATCATTTAATTAAAAATCTTGAGGGTGGAAATATATGGGCAGTGTATGGATTTTGGTTAGAATGTCTGTTGTCGTTAAGGCAGGTTGGCTACGTTGTAAAAGGTCATAGGTGTGTGTTTTGACATCTTCAGGTGGAAATGTTTTAAGAATTTGAAATGTGCTCATAAAGGCAAAAGGGGAAAAGTTACGAAGATTTTAAGGAGAAAATCAGTGCCTTTAGGTACGTGATGGGAAACTAGGCAGTCTCTGGCACAAGCATCACTGTATCTATTGAGTGCTGACTGAGTTACCTTAGATTTCAACAGAAGAGAATATTATACCAAACAAGAATTTATCTTGGGACAGTTAGTATGCCTTTACCCTAGGCAATTGTAAACATTTAGTGTTATGAGATTTAGTTAATAAAATATTAAGATGACGATGTCTGAAATCATCATCATCATCATCATCATTATGGCATTTAATTTTTTTCTTTATAGTTTACAAAGTGATTCACAGCATTGAAAATAATTTAAAGAAATCTCCTCACATCCTTTACAATTTAGATGGAAATTGAGGCTCAGGGATCCTCACTACCTTCTCCAAAGACACATGTTAAACTCAGAACCACTGAGAATAAGTTTTAAGCTCATTTCCTCTATAACAATGATTGCAGGCAAAGGATATCCAGCAGAGAGGCCTTCGGAAATGAGCCAGAGGCTCCGAATGAGCGTTGGAGGAATGGACGAGGAGGGACAGAATCAGTCCAGTGACCTGAGGAAAGTCCTGAAGCTTTTGGCTTTCCAGCCATCTTTCCAACATACAGAAATTGTAGCTAAGGATAAAGGGAATGAAGAGAATTATTGGCCAGGAAGGAAAGATAAACTAATTGATTTTTTTATTTGTTAAGAGATCCAGAGGCAACTTTACAGTTATATATTCATCTCCACTTTGGGAAACTTAATTACTTTCATGAAAACTGTCCATTTTCACTTTACTTTTCAAAATCCCTGTAAAAATTATATTAAATATGCCTGAGGGTTGCTGAAATTGCTTTCTACCTGTGCAGATTTTGTGGAAAGGCTGTTTTCTTTTTAAATGTATGCTACTTAATTACATGCAATTTAAAGTTAACCTTTTTAGGAAGTTAACACAGCGCGATCGGTAGTTTGATTAATGACGTATTGGTAAGAGGTAGTATTTTTTTTTCACGAGAGTGCTCAATTTGAGAGATGACTCTTGCAAATAGACTCATCTACAGATGAAAGTCAGACCCCTATATTCTACCAAGACCTCAGACCCCTATATTCTACTGAGAGCCATTCTTATTGTGGTCACTTTAAGCATTTTGCATTGGTTTACCAGGAAAACGCTCTTTTCCTATGCTAGTTTACTGTACATTTGACCCTTGAACAGCACAGGTTTGAATTGCACTGGTCCAATACGTGTTTTTTTTTCAGCAGTAGCTAGGAAGGAACCATGGATACAGAAGACTTACTATAAATTATGCACAGATTTTTGACTGCTGGGAGGGTCAACGGCTTTAATCCCTGTGTTGTTCGAGGGTCATCTGTAATTATACCTATCAAATTTTATGTTTTATATATATATAAATACAATATTGATTTTATAAAAATCAAGTTGTAGTACTACATTTTCTTATGTTAAATATGTAAATTTTACTTCATTTTAATGTTGAAACTATATCAAGAAAACAAATGATAATAGTTTAATTAAAATGTGAAGAAAGCCATTTGAGATAAGAAAGATTGAAATTGTTTTAAAAGTTTAATTCAAAAATAAACAGAATAAATGAAAAATACATATTGTTTTAGGGTTTATTAATATGGTTTAAAATACGTGGACAAGAAGTGGCTGTGTAGCTGGTGTTTGGCATTGTAACATTAATAGATGTTCTTGTATGGTTATAGTTTCAAAACTGTGAAAAGGTATGGATCTTTTTCAATGAAAAGTAAGAAACTACCATTAAATATTTTAAATGTTCTCTTTACACAACAAAATGTAGGTAATTGATAACTAAATTATTGATATTTTAAAATCTAATGACAATTTTCATTGATATTTAGTGTATATGTACATATTTTTCAAACTGACTCAGTCTCAACTGAATAACTGAATAGAACATTCTCAAAATATAAGTGTGATCTTTTACATTAGAGGAAAATAGAATTTGAGATTCAGATATATTATTCTGTAAAATATATTAAAAATTTGCAAAACCAGAAGTCTCAGATTTTTTCTCTTTCCCTCATATTTAGCAGGTTTACCAGCAATTACTGTGGCAGCTAAGGATATAAAAGCTATACTTAGGCACAGTGGAAAAGAATATTGTGACCACTTAATAATGTCTGCATGGGTGTGGTGGGTTGAATTACTTTTTAGCAATATTCTTTCCCTCCATTTAGTTTCCATATGAGGAATATATGTCCACTTCATGACTTTGGGATTCATCCTGTGACCTGCTTTGACCAACAGAGTGAGTCACAAGTGGCAGTGCACCGCTGAGACTAGGCTTAAGAGACCCTGCATGTTGCTGCTTGCTCTCTCCCACTTCTGCCACCACCATGATGTACACACTCCGCCTGGCCTGCTGCCTCCCAAAGGAAAACGAGAGCCGGGATCACCTGACCTCCAGCTAATTAACAAATGGATGCAGAAGCCCAGCTGAGATCAGCAGGGTCTCCAGCAGACAGGTGAGCTCAATAAATGCTCATTGGCTTTTTTTTTTTTTTTTTGCTAGTACTGAATTTTGAATCATTTTATCGAACACCAGTTGGTAAGCAAGGAAAGAAGATCTGTGGCAGTGTGTGGTACATTTGCTCTCACAAGTCTAGGATATATCTGGAGACACACATTTTGCTAAAGCAGAACATTTACCAGGAGAACTGTTGGTTAGGGCAATGATCCCAAAGTATTAGAAGGTTCTCTGGATGCCTCCTTCCCTAGTTAGTAGTTACTGAAGGAGGAAAATAGACCTGAATGTTATAGAAAAGTTTTCAGAAGAAGTTAAACTTTTTTGGGCCTGAAATGACATTGAGTTAACATACGGGCTACTAAAATAATAGATAGTAGAAATAGCTAACATTTGTTGAATGATTACTGTGTTCCAGAAACTGTTCTTAGTACTTTTGCATGTACATAACTTTTTTTTCCATAATAACTTCATGTACTAGGTAGTATACCAGTCTCCATTTAAAAGATGTAGAAACTAAGGCACATACATTTTGAATAACTTTGAGTAACAGAGTCATTCGAGCACGAAGTGGGCAAAATGTGATTCAAATTTGGTTATCTAACTTTGGAGCTTATATTCCTAAGCATGATTCTTTATAATATTATAAAACATACTATTTTTTCCCCCATGGAACAGCATTTTATTTTAAATATAGTAGTGTGTACACATCAATTCCGAACTCCCAATATATCCCTCCCCCATCCTTCCTCCCTGGTAACCATAAGTCCGTTCTCTAAGTCTGTGAGTCTGTAAAACATACTATTTTAAGATCCCTTAAAGAATGACTCTCAAAGATGGGAATTTCAATTTTATTTTCGTTAATAGCAAGAGAAAGAAAATGGGTAAAGCCCATTACCTTTTAGTGTTGCTATACTCTTCCTTTCCTTTGTGCATTGCTACCCCCAACACACAAACATATTTTAGAACATCCTTGGATCTGCATGTGCCAGTAAAACATACAAAGACTGATACTCACATACAGTTATTATCACTCACAGAGATGGTGATCTCTGTGAGCTCTGAAGTTGTTGGGATTTCCTCAGGCAATGAATGATCGGCATATTTGGATAACAAAAGTGGAAGATGAAAAAGTAGAAGGAAATACTTCCTTGATGAACCAGAGTTGCATACAGACATTTGCACCTCAGCAACACAAGACCTGAAAAGAGAAGTTGAAATCCATTCACTGTCTTTACAAGAGAAAGGAAGGTCTAGAGAAATGCCCAGGCAGCAGGAAGTATGAAGTCTTCCCTTGTCATGAGACTTCCCTAAGCATGAATGTTCACAGTGTTTGCTCAGTGGGAAAATTTGGGGTGAACGGTGTCAGTGTGATGAGCTTGACCTGAGCAGAGCCAGGAATTTTTTCTCTTCATATCTGAAATATTAGAACCTGCGATTTTTAAAAATGTCTTCATATTTGAAAGTTGCTAAGAGAGTAAATCTTGAAAGTAATTACGACAAGAAAAAGAATTTGTAATATTGTATAGTTACAGATGGTAGTTACAGATGGTACCTAGACATAGTGTGGCATCATTTTGCAGTGTCTACAAATATTGAATCATTATGTTGTACACCTGAAACTAATATAATGTTGTATGTCAATAATACTTCAATCAAAAAAGATAAATTTTTTAGAACTTCAAATAATATTATTCAAAGGAGAAGTCCCACTTTGAGTCACCAGCAAAGAGTGGGCTGAACCCTGTGTTGGAAATTATAGCCTTTACAAACACTTTCCACGTTTCTTTGCTGTGATTTACTCTTTCCGGGTGTTATTGTAAATTGAAAAACTCATTATGCAATTTTGATTTTTCCTATTCTGTCATTGGTGTCCAAAAACAAATATAGTGTCTCCTCAGTCTGAAGTTTTGTCCTCTTAAATATTCGAATAACCAGCTCTTTTTTTTCAATTTGCTCATCAGTCTAATAATTAGTTCCTTAAAAAGAATTTCCTTTACTACTCACATCTCTAAGTTTTGCCTCTTCGTTAGAATTTAAATTATATAAAAGCAAGAACTTTGAATCTTCATATGATACCTTCTAGTGACTGTCTAGAATAATATCTGGCACAAAATATGTGCCCGACATTGAGTCGGTGAATGGATAAATAATCTGAACTCTTTTTTAACACACAGAGCTGAAACCTGAATTTTGTAGTTGGTGGAATAACATTGATCAGTTTGGCTTTCTCAATAAATATTGATTAGGTAAATGAAATATTACAAATGGTATTTTCTGTGAAGATTGAGAAAGGACTCTGATGACTACATGTGATGATGTTGGATTACCAGGACTTAAAAAGTAACCTAGGGGCTTCCCTGGTGGCATAGTGGTTGAGAATCTGCCTGCTAATGCAGGGGACACGGGTTCGAGCCCTGGTCTGGGAAGATCCTACATGCCACGGAGCAACTAGGCCCGTGAGCCACAACTACTGAGCCTGTGCGTCTGGAGCCTGTGCTCCGCAACAAGAGAGGCCGCGATAGTGAGAGGCCCACGCACCATGATGAAGAGTGGCCCCCGCTTGCCACAACTAGAGAAAGCCCTCGCACAGAAACCAAGACCCAACACAGCCCCCCTCCCAAAAAAAAAAGTAACCTAAAAAAATCGTGCAGGGTTTTATCATGAGTCCTTAAATAACTTTTATGTAAGGTTGTTTTTTTTTTTTAACTTTAAGGCTTTATTAAAATATACATTAACACCACCAGATAAAAGATTCACGTCTGGGCTGACCTGGTGGCGCAGTGGTTGAGAGTCCGCCCGCCGATGCAGGGGACACGGGTTCGTGCCCCGGTCCGGGAAGATCCCACATGCCGCGGAGCAGCTGGGCCCGTGAGCCATGGCCGCTGAGCCTGCGCGTCCAGAGCCTGTGCTCCGCAACGGGAGAGGCCACAACAGTGAGAGGCCCGCGTACTGCAAAAAAAAAAAAAGATTCACGTCTAAATTTGTGCAACACAAAACACAAAATCTGACTTTAACACGTTAGTGTGTATTGAGGAAAAAAATCAGGTTTTCTGTTGCTAATGAAAGTACTATAGAATAAAAATAAAAGTAGTTGGATATTTTTTAGAAGTCTTTACAGCTGAAATGCATTATGCAAATTACTCTACTTTGTGACGATGCTACCAAATAATCTGAACAGGTGTTAAAACATCTGGGTCTATTTAGCAGCATAGACGAAGCCTGGATTGTCTAATGCACTTTTCTCTTCTTGTTTAACCTTAATTAATCCTTGCAGGGTCTCTGTGAGGTAGGTCTGTATCAACCTTGTGGTATGACAATTACAAAAAGGCAGATGCAGAGATTAAGGGGTCAAGATCACCCAGCACACTGGAAGCCAAACTGAGTCTAGAAATCCAGAATTTCTGATTTTACCTTGGATACTGTTTCAGGGAATTGGATTACAACTAGGAGGGACTGTTCTTTACTTAAGGTTTTAAAAAATCTGATTAAAATCTGCATCCAGAATTTTACCTGGATGCATTCCCTCGTTTTCCATTTTGCAAAGTTGCAGTTAAGCCAGAGGCAAAAGCTTCCACAAGGCAATCCTAGTGATCTTTTTGACCTGAGTGGAAACATGATTTGAGATTTCACATGGAGGCCAATTTTGTAAGAATTTCCACTAGTATGTGGACTGTAATAATTGGGTTATTTGGATGAGGTTTGGGAAAGCATCTAGTAGATTAACTAAATGAGGTTCCTGGAGCTTTCCCATTTTGGAGCTATCCATTTTGTTCTTTGTTCTACCTCATTATAAAATGGGCTATTGAAATTGGTTGGTTGGTTGGTATGTCAGCTTTTTCTTTTTATTTTTTTTAACATCTTTATTGGAGTATAACTGCGTTACAAGGGTGTGTTAGTTTCTGCTTTATAACAAAGGGAATCAGTTGTACATAAACATATGTTCCCATATCACTTCCCTCCCGCCCACCCTCCCTATCCCACCCCTCTAGGTGGTCACAAAGCACCAAGCTGACCTCCCTGTGCTATGCGGCTACTTCCCACTAGCTATCTGTTTTACGTTTGGTAGTGTATGTATGTCCATGCCACTCTCTCAGTTTGTCACAGCTTACCCTTCCCGCTCCCCATATCCACAAGTCCATGCTCAAGTAGGTCTGTGTCTTTATTCCTGTCTTATCCCTAGGTTCTTCATGACATTTTTTTCCCCTTAGATTCCATATATATGTGTTAGTATACGGTATTTGTCTTTCTCTTTCTGACTTACATCACTCTGTTTGACAGACTCTAGGTCCATCCACCTCACTACAAATAACTCAATTTCATTTCTTTTTATGGCTGAGTAATATTCCATTGTATATATGTGCCACAACTTCTTTTTTTTTTCATTTTTAAATTGGGTTTATTATTTGTTAGTGAAGTTTTTACATTTTCAGTGGTTAAAAAAGAAGATTTTGTGACTTGTGAAAACTATGTGCAATTCCAATTTTTAAAAAAATTCTTTATTGCAGTATAATTGCTTTACAATGGTGTGTTAGTTTCTGCTTTATAACAAAGTGAATCAGTGATACATATACATATATCCCCATATCTCCTTCCTCTTGCGTCTCCCTCCCTCCCACCCTCCCTATCCCACCCCTCTAGGTGGTCACAAAGCACCGAGCTGATCTCCCTGTGCTATGCGGCTGCTTCCCACTAGCTATCTATTTTACGTTTGGTAGTGTATATATGTCCATGCCACTCTCTCACTTTGTCACAGCTTACCCTTCCCCCTCCCCATATCCTCAAGTCCATTCTCTAGTAGGTCTGTGTCTTTATTCCTGTCTTACCCCTAGGTTCTTCATGACATTTTTTTTCTCTTAAATTCCATATATATGTGTTAGCATACAGTATTTGTCTTTCTCTTTCTGACTATGACAGACTCTAGGTCCATCCACCTCATTACAAATAGCTCAATTTCGTTTCTTTTTATGGCTGAGTAATATTCCATTGTATATATGTGCCACATCTTCTTTATCCATTCATCTGATGATGGATACTTAGGTTGTTTCCATCTCCGGGCTATTGTAAATAGAGCTGCAATGAATATTTTGGTACATGACTCTTTCTGAATTATGGTTTTCTCAGGGTATATGCCCAGTAGTGGGATTGCTGGGTCATATGGTAGTTCTATTTGTAGTTTTTTAAGGAACCTCCATACTGTTCTCCATAGTGGCTGAACCAATTCACATTCCCACCAGCAGTGCAAGAGTGTTCCCTTTTCTCCACACCCTCTCCAGCATTTATTGTTTCTAGATTTTTTGATGATGGCCATTCTGACTGGTGTGAGATGATATCTCATTGTAGTTTTGATTTGCATTTCTCTAATGATTAATGACATTGAGCATTCTTTCATGTGTTTGTTGGCAGTCTGTATATCTTCTTTGGAGAAATGTCTATTTAGGTCTTCTCCCCATTTTTGGATTGGGTTGTTTGTTTTTTTGTTATTGAGCTGCATGAGCTGCTTATAAATTTTGGAGATTAATCCTTTGTCAGTTGCTTCATTTACAAATATTTTCTCCCATTCTGAGGGTTGTGTTTTGGTCTTGTTTATGGTTTCCTTTGCTGTGCAAAAACTGTGATTAAAAATCTTCCAACAAACAAAAGCCCAGGGCCAGAGGCTTCACAGGCAAATTCTATCAAACATTTAGAGAAGAGCTAACATCTATCCTTCTCAAACTCTTCCAAAATATAGCAGAGGGAGGAACACTCCCAAACTTATTCTATGAGGCCGCCATCACCCTGATATTAAAACCAGACAAAGATGTCCCTAAGAAAGAAAACTACAGGCCAATATCACTGATGAACATAGATGCAAAAATCCTCAACAAAATACTAGCAAACAGAGTCCAACAGCACAGTAAAATGATCATACACCCTGATCAAGTGGGGTTTATTCCAGGAATGCAAGGGTTCTTCCGTATACGCAAATCAATCAACGTGATACACCGTATTAACAAATTGAAGGAGAAAAACCATATGATCATCTCAATAGATGCAGAGAAAGCTTCCAACAAAATTCAACACCCATTTATGATAAAAACCCTGCAGAACATAGGCATAGAGGGAACTTTCCTCAACGTAATAAAGGCCAAATATGACAAACCCACAGCCAACATCCTCCTCAATGGTGAGAAACTGAAACCATTTCCACTAAGATCAGGAACAAGACAAGGTTGCCCACTCTCACCACTCTTACTCAATATAGTTTTGGAAGTTTTAGCCACCGCAATCAGAGAAGAAAAGGAAATAAAAGGAATCCAAATTGGAAAAGAAGAAGTAAAGCTGTCACTGTTTGCAGATGACATGATACTCTACATAGAGAATCCTAAAGATGCTACCAGAAAACTACTAGAGCTAATCAATGAATTTGTAAAGTAGCAGGATACAAAATTAATGCACAGAAATCTCTGGCATTCCTATACAGTAGTGATGAAAAATCTGAAAGTGAAATTAAGAAAACACTCCCATTTACCAGTGCAACAAAAAGAATAAAATATCTAGGAATAAACCTACCTAAGGAGACAAAAGACCTGTATGCAGAAAATTATAAGAAACTGATGAAAGAAATTAAAGATGATACAAATAGATTGAGAGATATATCATGTTCTTGGATTGGAAGAATTAACATTGTGAAAATGACTCTACTACCCAAAGCAATCTACAGATTCAATGCAATCCCTATCAAACTACCACTATTTTTCATGGAACTAGAATAAAAAATTTCACAATTTGTATGGAAACACAAAAGACCCCGAATAGCCAAAGCAATCTTGAGAACGAAAAACGGAGCTGGAGAAATCAGGCTTCCTGACTTCAGACTATACTATGAAGCTACAGTAATCAAGACAGTCTGGTACTGGCACAAAAACAGAAATATAGATCAGTGGAACAGGATAGAAAGCCCAGAGATAAACCCATGCACATATGGTCACCTTATCTTTGATAAAGGAGGTAAGAATATACAGTGGAGAAAAGACAGCCTCTTCAATAAGTGGTGCTGGGCAAACTGGACAGGTACATGTAAAAGTATGAAATTAGAACACTCCCTAACATGATACACAAAAATAAGCTCAAAATGGATTAAATACGTAAATATAAGGAGAGACACTCTAAAACTCTTAGAGGAAAACATAGACAGAACACTCTATGGTGTCAATCACAGCAAGATCCTTTTTGACTCACCTCCTAGAGAAATGGAAATAAAAACAAAAATAAACAAATGGGACCTAATGAAACTGGAAAGCTTTTTCTTTTCTTTTTTTTTTTTTCCTTTTCTATTCTTTACATCTGAGCACTTAATTTAATTGAAAGCAAGCTCTTCAGTCTAAGTGGATAACAAAACATCCCTTTGAGGAGGAGGAAATAGATGATAAAATCTGTTACTAATTTTTTTCAGTAGTTTGGAGGAATTCCTTTTCCATCCTGTGTATGTGTTTTTAAGACCCTGTTAAGTTCATAGTTCCTTTTTCTTTTCTTGTTTGAATAGAAAATCATTCTCTTTCATCCCACCTGAGTTTTAAAAATGTATTATTGAACTGCCGAGTTCAGGAATTCAGTGGCCTGTTTTACTCAATGGAGATGTGTATGACCTGATAGAAAAAGAATGCTATTCAAAGACATTTCCGCCTGTTTGTTTCTTGGATCAGTTACTGGTCACATAAATCTGGAAAAAAGCCAAAATATGTAAACAAATTAAGAGCTTTAGTATCCCAGTGGGAATATCCATAAATTCTACCGTAAATCAGGAATTTAAGATTAAGTGCAATATGCTATAAAAAGATAGCAGAGAGAATCAACTATAGACCAAATATTCTTGGCTCTGGTTTGAGAATCTTAAAGGATATTAAAAGATTTGGATTAATCATGGAGTTATGCGTAATATTACTCCTTCCCAAAGCTATATGTGTTGCCTAGATAGAATTTTATTTTACTAACTTCTAAGTGTGGCTTAATATCAAACAAACCTTCAATTCTGAAGCCACTCTTTTATATTCTTTTAGTACACAAAATATATATAATGTCAATTATCTATCTTTACAGTTAATAAAGAGTGAATGAACCTCTTTACACATCTGCATAAATCTGTGAATACAGTAAAGGACAGTTTGATAGGTTGGGGATTTTTCCAGTAGAGCCTTTTTGATACATACTGTTCTCTTCTTGCAACTCTCTGGTGTATGAATTGAAAATTGTGGTCTTTTCAATTTTTTTTTCTTTTGAACCAGAGTTAAAACTTAAATGTAGGGCTTTCCTGGTGGCGCAGTTGTTAAGAATCTGCCTGCCAACGCAGGAGACCCGGGTTCGGGCCCTGGTCTGGGAGGATCCTACATGCCGCAGAGCAACTAGGCCCGTGTGCCACAACTACTGGGCCTGAGCTCCTAGAGCCCACGAGCCACAAGTGCCACAAATACTGAAGCCTGCACGCTTAGAGTCCGTGCTCCGCAACAAGAGAAGCCACGACAATGAGAAGCCTGCGCACAAAGAGTGGCCCCCGGTCATCACAACTAGAGAAAGCCTGCGCACAGCAACGAAGACTTAACAGAGCCATAAATAAATAAATACATTCATTAAAAAAAAAAAAAAACTTAAATGTAAACCTTTCTCTTAAGAAAGACCCCAAAATTTAATTCCCCCATTATGATGTCTTGTGAATTTCTTCTTGATTGTGTATGTGTAGAGGAAGAATGAGAATGTAGAGAAAGAGAAAAGCAATATACACATATACACATATTTTTATGTCAACATTGTCTTGAAAGAGTTGTTCTAAAACAATTGCATTGTAAGCTTATGTTTTGTATGCACATACAAGAAGAACTTGTAGAGATTAGGTATTACGGATTTAGCCAGGTTTATCTCAAATTGGGAAAAATAGAGAAAATATGTTGTACATATTTATACATAATAAATACATAGTCATAATTATACACAATTAACAATACTCATTGGCAATGCAGATTCAACACAATTTTTGTGATCGTACGACTTTAATATTGGTGACTTCACTAGCCTGTGATGTGAAAATGATTTTACACGCTTTTTTTCTAAACCCAAATTAAAACATGAACCCTTATGGTTTCTGTCAGAAACTAACCTGAATCACAGTATCCTCCCCAGCAACCTCATGCATGCTGTAGACTAAGTACCTTAGTTTCTTTTACCCTTTATTTTTCGTCTTGTCGCCACGCTATTATTACCTTCATGAGAAAACCACTTTCCTGGGCACGGCCGTCTGCAGTCTGAAGCATCCCTGTGTGTCCCACAGCAGCCCCCTAGGAGGGACTGTACTGGCGTTCAGAGTATTGGTCTTAAATGCTCTTCCAGCTCACTCAGAGAGCTTGATCACAGATGCATGCAGTTCCAGGAGGTAGAGGCTGGACTCTCCCTGAAACTGCAATCATGTTTTTGTTGCTACAGGGACATGTGCTACCACTAAAGAGAAGCAGAGGGAGGGAGGCCTGTCTCTGCTTGGCTCTCTACCAGAAGCACTGTAGATTTCTGGGTGTTTGGGCCCAACTACTCCTGGACCATACGGCAAGCAGTGTCTACTCTCTAATATATCCCCATCCAAAGGACTTAGCTTATTCCTTGTATTACAATTAGACACTCCCCAGAATGGGTGATAGCGCTGTCATCCATTCTCTTCAAGAGAAATGCTTGTGTTTAACTTGCTGTTAAACACAGAATAGTGTGAATATTGATACATTTCCCAAGGTCTGAATTTTTTAGTCTCATCCGTGGTCCACTTGTAACACTGTCAAAAAGATTTTTTTTCCTCGAAAATAGTTCATATCTATCTGGGAGAAATATATTTTTTTAATTAATTTATTTTTATTAATTTATTTTTTGGCTGCATTGGGTCTTCGTTGCTGCACGTGGGCTTTCTCTAGTTGCGGTGAGCAGGGGCTACTCTTCGTTGTGGTGCGTGGGCTTCTCATTGCAGTGGCTTCTCTTGTTGCGGAGTGCAGGCTCTAGGTGCGCAGGCCGCAGTAGTTGTGGCTTGTGGGCTCTAGAGCGCAGGCTCAGTAGTTGTGGCTCACGGGCTTAGTTGCTCCGCGGCATGTGGAATCTT
Organism: Globicephala melas; assembly: GCF_963455315.2. NCBI lineage: Eukaryota > Metazoa > Chordata > Mammalia > Artiodactyla > Delphinidae > Globicephala > Globicephala melas. The sequence continues at coordinate 68,282,241 of NC_083322.1, read as the reverse complement.
CCCAGACCAGGGATCGAACCTGTGTCCCCTGCATTGGCAGGCGGATTTTTAACCACTGTGTCACCAGGGGACGCCCCCGAGAGAAATATGTTATGAGCCTTGAATAAATTAAAGAAGACAATTATACAAAGTAACACAGGAGTGGACGAAGTATGTAAAAGACTGCTTTTTTCCTTTGTGATCTTTATTGTGGTAAAAGAGTATTTTGGAGACCACCTAGTTATTCAGTAGTAATTACCATTAAGTGTGTTTTACTCTTTGCCATATAAATTTTGCATATCTCATGTAACTTTCTTGAGAACACAGTTTTCCATACTTTATAAAAGAGCCTGAGGCTCCTAGAGGCCAAGTGAAGATCCTATGATCACATAGCTTGTAAGTGGCACAGGCAGGACCACAATCCTGTAGTTTTTAATTCTCCCCTACACGGCTTCTCATCAATAGGATCTAAATGTTATCTAAATTACAATAAAAAAATGACTAATAATAGATACGTTGATAAAAATTTTAGAATCTATTTATTCAGTTGTGTATTTTTGTTTTGATTCTCATTCTTCTATGGGCTTCAGGCCAACTGTCAGAGTTAGTCATTAGCAGTAGATGTGTATCTCCTGGTATTAACATGAGAACTACATAGCAGACCACATCCTGGTCCCTAATTGTTAAACATCTCTTATGTTCAGGATCTCTGGGTCCTATGGAAATTCTACAGGGAGATCAAGGCACATTCTACAAAGAGATAAGGCAGGATGCCTATTCTCTTTGACGCTTTTTCTGGAAAGGTGAGAAACAAATGAAAATCATGGCAATGGAAAGTGATATGGTAAAAGTGAAATTAGTGGTGTCATTATCTTCTTTGGTATTCACATAGCATGTTCATTACCAATTATATTTTATATTGAAATGTTTTCTTTATACACCTCTGTTCACTTTTAAGATGAAATCTTCTTGAGGCTAAGTGTTAAATTTTAGTCCTCTCGTTAACTCCAGCTTATATTAAATATAATGGTAATCTGCTAAGGTCCCTTTCAGGTATAAAATTTAATTTCTGTCTATCAGCAGTATCAACAATCCTTTAGTTAAGCCTTTATCTGTTGGGATATAAATTGTCAAGTTTAGTTTACAGCCTGGCTGAGCAAGAGAGAATATATAAATCAAATGATATCTAAGAATCCATTGAAGCCTATGTAATATGTTAGAATCTCAATTTATTAATTCATATGTCAAAAAATATCTATTTTTTAAAAAATCAACTCATCCCTGATTTCAGGCCCCAGTCCTGTGTGGTTGGAATAAAAGTCAACCTCTGGCATTATTCAGGTTCCTCTTGCATCAGGGGTGTACAAAGAACCTGGGTCTCAAGAAGCACCAGGGCATCAGAACTGCCCCTCTAATCCTCAGCCATCAGTCCCCACTGTCCCTAAAAGGCCAGCAATCAAGACTAGCAAAATGACCCAGGTCCCTGTATCCTTTCTTTAAATGTTGATTTGATTGGGGAATATAGTAGTTCATTCCTATTTTATTTTGTTTTTACATATATATACATTCTTTTCAAAGTATTCTTTTCCATTATGGTTTACTATAGGATATTGAATATAGTTCCCTGTGCTATAGAGTAGGACCTTGTTTTATCCGTTCTATCAATACATACAGTAGCTTACATCTGCTAACTCCGGCCTCCCACTCCATCCCTCCCCCAGTACCCTCCCCCTTGGCAAACACAAGTCTGTTCTCTATGTCTGTGACTTTGTTTCTATCTTGTAGATAGGTTCATTTGTGTCATACTTTAGATTCTACATATAAGTGATATCATATGGTGTTTGTCTTTCTCTTTCTGACTTCACTTAGTATGATAATTTCTAATTGCATCTGTGTTGCTGCAAATGGCATGATTTTGTTCTTTTTTATGGCTGAGTAATATTCCATTGTATATATGTACCACATTTTCTTTATCCATTCATATGTTGATGGACATTTAGATTGTTTCCATGTCTTGGCTATTGTGAACAGGGGTTCTATGAACATTGGGGTGCATATATCTTTTCGAATTACAGTTTTGTCTGGGTATATGCCCAGGAGTGGGATTGCTGGATCATATGGTAATTCTATTTTTAGTTTTCTGAGGAACTTCAATACTGTTTTCCATAGTGGCTGCATCAACTTACATTCCCACCAGCAGTGTAGGAGGGTTTCCTTCTTTCTACACCCTCTCCAGCATTTGTCATTTATAGATTTTTAATGTTGGCCATTCTGACAAGTGTGTGATAGTACCTCATTGTAGTTTTGATTTGCGTTTCTCTAATGGTTAGTGATGTTGAGCATCCTTTCATGTGTTTGTTGGCAATCTGTATATCTTCTTTGGAGAAATGTCTATTTAGGTCTTCTGCCCATTTTTGTATTGGATTGTTTGTTTTTTTGATATTGAGCTGCATAAGCTGCTTGTACATTTTGGAGATTAATCCTTTGTCAGTTGTTTCGTTTGCAAATATTTTCTCCCATTCTGAGGGTTGTCTTTTTGTCTTGTTTATGGTTTCCTTTGCTGTGCAAGAGTTTTTAAGCTTCATTAGGTCCCATCTACTTATTTTTGTTTTTACTTCCATTTCTTTAGGAGGTGGGTCAAAAAGGATCTTGCTGTGATTTATGTCATAGAGTGTTCTGCCTATGTTTTCCTCTAAGAGTTTTATAGTGTCTGACTTTACATTTAGGTCTTTATTCCATTTTGAGTTTATTTTTGTGTATGGTGTTACAGAGTGTTCTAATTTCATTCTTTTACATGTAGCTGTACAGTTTTCTCAGAACCACTTATTGAAGAGGCTGTCTTTTCTCCATTGTATATTCTTGCCTCCCTTATCAAAAAAATAAGGTGACCGGGTGGAAGGGAGGGAGACGCAAGAGGGAAGAGATATGGGGATATATATAGTCATTTTCACAATGTTGATTCTTCCAATCCAAGAACATGCTATATCTCTCCATCTGTTAGTATCATCTTTAATTTCTTTCATCAGTGTCTTATAGTTTTCTGCATACAGGTCTTTTGTCTACTTAGGTAGGTATATTACTAGGTATTTAATTCTTTTTGTTGCAGTGGTAAATGGGAGTGTTTCATTAATTATTCTTTCAGATTTTTCATCATTAGTGTATAGGAATGCAAGAGATTTTTGTGCATTAATTTTGTATCCTGCTACTTTACCAAAGTCATTGATTAGCTCCAGTAGTTTTCTGGTAGCATCTTTAGGATTCTCTATGTATAGTATCATGCCATCTGCAAACAGTGACAGTTGTACTTCTTTTCTCATTTGGATTCCTTTTATTTCTTTTTCTTCTCTGATTGCTGTGGCTAAAACTTCCAAAACTATGTTGAATAATAGTGGTGAGAGTGGGCAACCTTGTCTTGTTCCTGATCTTAGTGGAAATGGTTTCAGTTTTTCACACTGAGAATGATATTGGCTGTGGGTTTGTCATATATGGCCTTTATTATGTTGAGGTAAGTTTCCTCTATGCTTACTTTCTGCAGGGTTTTTATCATAAATGGGTGTTGAATTTTGTCGAAAGCTTTTTCTGCATATACTGAGATGATCATGTGGTTTTTCTCCTTCAGTTTGTTAATATGGTGTATCACATTGATTGATTTATGTATTTTGAAGAACCCTCGCATTCGTGGGATAAACCCCACTTGATCTTGGTGTGTGATCCTTTTCATGTGCTGTTGGATTCTGTTTGCTAGTATTTTGTTGAGGACTTTTGCATCTATGTTCATCAGTGATATTGGCCTGTAGTTTTCTTTTTTTGTGACTTCTTTGTCTGGTTTTGGTAACAGGGTGATGGTGGCCTCGTAGAATGAGTTTGGGAGTGTTCCTCCCTCTGCTATATTTTGGAAGAGTTTGAGAAGGGTAGGTGTTAGCTCTTCTCTAAACGTTTGATAGAATTTGCCTGTGAAGCCATGTGTCCTGGGCTTTTGTTTGTTGGGAGATTTTAAATCACAGTTTCAATTTCAGTGCTTGTGATTGGTCTGTTTATATTTTCTATTTCTTCCTGTTTCAGTCTTGGAAGTTGTGCTTTTCTAAGATTTTGCCCATTTCTTCCAGGTTGTCCATTTTATTGGCATATAGTTGCTTGTTGTAATCTCTCATTATCCTTTGTATTTCTGCAGTGTCAGTTGCTACTTCTCCGCTTTCATTTCTAATTCTATTGATTTGAGTCTTCTCCGTGTTTTTCTTCATGAGTCTGGCTAATGGTTTATTAATTTTGTTTATCTTCTCAAAGAACCAGCTTTTAGTTTTAGTGATCTTTGCTGTCGTTTCCTTCATTTCTTTCTGATCTGATCTTTATGATTTCTTTCCTTCTGCTAACTTTGGGTTCTTTTTGCTCTTCTGTTTCTAATTGCTTTAGGTGTAAGGTTAGGTTTTTTATTTGAGATGTTTCTTGTTTCTTGAGGTAGGATTGTACTGCTATAAACTTCCCTCTTAGAACTGCTTTTGCTGCATCCCATAGGTTTGGAGTCGTCGTGTTTTCATTATCATTTGTTTTAGGTATTTTTTGATTTCCTCAGTGACTTCTTGGTTATTTAGTTGCATATTGTTTAGCCTCCATGTGTTTGTATTTTTTACAGTTTTTTTTTCTTGTAATTGATATCTAGTCTCATAGCGTAGTGGTCGGAAAAGATACTTGATACGATTTCAATTTTCTTAAATTTACCAAGGCTTCATTTGTGACCCAAGATATCTATACAAATATATATCTAGCCCAGTGAATTTTCCATGAGCATTTGAGAAGAAAGCGTATTCTGTTTTTCGATGGAATGTCCTATAAATATCAACTAAGTCCATCTTGTTTAATGTATCATTTAAAGCTTGTGTCTCCTTATTTATTTTCATTTTTGATTGAATTGTCCATTGATGAAAGTGGGATGTTAAAAGTCCCCTACTATTATTGTGTTACTTTCAATTTCCTCTTTATGGCTGTTAGCATTTGCCTTATGTATTGAGGTGCTCCTATGTTGGGTGCATAAATATTTACAATTGTTATATCTTCTTCTTGGATTGATCCCTTGATTATCATGTAGGGTCCTTCTTTGTCTCTTGTAATAGTCTTTATTTTAAAGTCTAATTTTGTCTGATATGAGAATTGCTACTCAGCTTTCTTTTGATTTCCATTTGCATGGAATATCTTTTTCCATCCCTTCACTTTCAGTCTGTATGTGTCCCTGCGTCTGAACTCGGTCTCTTGTAGACAGCCTATATATGGGTCTTGTTTTTGTATACTTTCAGCCAGTCTATGTCTTTTGGTTGGAGCATTTTATCCATTTACCTTTAAGGTAGTTATCGATATGTATTTTCCTATTCCCATTTTCTTAATTGTTTTGGGTTTGTTATTGTAGGTCTTTTCCTTCTCTTGTGTATCCTCCCTAGAGAAGTCCTTTAGCATTTGTTGTAAAGCTGGTTTGGTGGTGCTGAATTCTCTTAGCTTTTGCTTGTCTGTAAAGGTTTTAACTTCTCCATTGAATCTGAATGAGATCCTTGCTGGGTAGAGTAATCTTGCTTGTACGTTTTTCCCTTTCATCTCTTTAAAGATGTCCTGCCACTCCCTTCTGGCTTGCAGTTTCTGCTGAAAGATCAGCTGTTAACCTTACGGGGATTCCCTTGTATGTTATTTGCTGCTTTTCTCTTGCTGCTTTTAATATTTTTTCTTTGTATTTAATTTTTGATAGTTTGATTAATATGTGTCTTGGCATGTTTCTCCTTGGATTTATCTTGTATGAGACTCTCTGCACTTCCTGAACTTGATTGACTATTTCCTTTCCCATATGAGGGAAATTTTCAAGTATAATCTCTTCAAATATTTTCTCAGTCCGTTTTTTTTCTCTTCTTCTGGGACCCCTATAAATTTGAATGTTTGTGCGTTTATTGTTGTCTCAGAGGTCTCTGAGACTGTCCTCAATTCTTTTAATTCTTTTTTCTTTATTCTGCTCTGTGGTAGTTATTTCCACTATTTTATCTTCCAGGTCACTTATCTGTTCTTCTGCCTCAGTTATTCTGCTATTGATTCCTTCTAGAGAGTTTTTAATTTCATTTATTGTGGTGTTTATCATTGTTTGCTCTTTAGTTCTTCTAGGTCCTTGTTAAAACGTTTCTTGCATTTTGTCTATTCTATTTCCAAGATTTTGGATCATCTTTACTATCATTACTCTGAATTCTTTTTCAGGTAGACTGCCTATTTCCTCTTCATTTGTTTGGTCTGGTGGGTTTTTACCTTGCTCCTTCATCTGCTGTGTGTTTCTCTGTCTTCTCATTTTGCTTAACTTACTGTGTTTGGGGTCTCCTTTTCGCAGGCTGCGGGTTCATAGTTCCTGTTGTGTTTGGTGTCTGCCCCCACTGGGTAAGGTTGGTTTAGTGGGTTGTGTATGCTTCCTGTTGGAGGGGACTGGTGCCTGTGTTCTGGTGGATGAGACTGGATCTTGTCCTTCTGGTGGGCAGGATCGCGTCCGGTGGTGTTTTGTTGTGTCTTTGAACTTAGTATGAGGTTAGGCAGCCTCTCTGCTAATGGGTGGGTTTGTGTTCCTGTCTTGCTTGTTGTTTGGTGTGGGGTGTCCAGCACTGGAGCTTCTGGTCATTGAGTGGAGCTGGGTCTTAGCGTTGAGATGGAGATCTCTGGGAGAGTTCTTGCTGATTGATATTACGTGGGGCCAGGAGGATTCTGGTGGACCAATGTCCTGAACTCCGCTCGCCCACCCCCGATGCTCAGGCCTGACACCCGGCCGGAGCACCAAGACCCTGTCAGCCACACGGTAGTGAATGTGGCAGTCTCCATTATGAAGTCAGATTATGAGGGTCTACAATTGCTGTTCAGCTAGAACAGGCCGATTTGGTTGCAATTTGTCTACGAGGCTGTCTCTAGCAGCTGGTGGCTAAAAGAGTAGGTCTCTGCATGTGCTGCCAGAATCTTAAACGTTTATATAGAGGTCTTCACTGGGTTCAGTCACGGATTCGGTACAGAGAGTCTGAAGAACACCTTACTCTCTCAAGGTTGTGTGTTTGAAACAGCTCCTAAGCCTGAGGGTCTGCAAGCTGCAGGAAGACGAGACCGCCCGGGGCAGCCTGCAAGCCGTGATTCTTGACACGAACCCTGCTGCTGCTGTTGTGGAATCCGGCTTCCCCCACCGTCCTGCAGTGAGTTTTCAGTGAAGCTTTCTCTCTGTACTGATGAGATTCATGCTACCTGAGTTGCCCAAAGCCATAGAGCGCATAAATGTTGGGGTGGGGGTACAAACCCAGCAAATCTGGCTCCAAGGTCTGTGTTGTCACCCAGCGAGAGTGGGGAGGCCACGCACCTCAATGTCTCACCCCCGCGAGCCACCCCCTCAAACCCACACCGCCGCAGGATAAGTCACCCGTGCCGGCACTCCTGTGCAGCCGCTCAAAACCTAAACAACATTTTTACACTTGGATATCTTACTATTTCTATTTAGTTAAACTTAATCAAAAACTGAGGTTATACTTTCTCCCCTAGTTTGACTTGTTCTCCAAGTTCATGTTACCAGGGCTTGCTGCTCTTCCTCTTTTAGAGTTTTGGACCCTTTTTCTTAACCTTGTTCCCTATGCAACTGCCTATCTTTGAACTATCCATCACATCGAGACTTCCTTATTTCTCCTGCCATCACTTTAGTTTATGACCTCATCCGTATACGCCAGTCACGCCTCATATGCCACATATGCCAGCAAACCACTTACCATTTCCTGACCCTGCTGTGCTCTTTTGCCTTATGCCTGTGAACATGCTGTTGCTGCCTGATGTGCTCTATTATTATATTTTTACACACATTTATTTCTTCTTCATCTATGCTTATGTCATACTTTCACGCTATTATAGAACTTACAGTGCCTTACCACTAGGCACGTTAAGAGTCGATAGCATGTTTTACACATCTCTATTTCCTTTGAATCTAGACTATTAAATGTTGGTAACAGGTGTCAAAGAATTTAGGCAAGCTTAACACTGAACGGGCCTCCCAAATCTTCTTTTCCTTCATAAGCCGCATAAATAATGTTCTCATTCTGCATTCCTGACCCACACTCTTCAGTAACTCCGTACCTACTTCTCCCGCAAGTAAATCCACCATTTGTCTGTGATTATGGCCCATCATGTTAGTCCAGCCCACTATTTGCAGTCAGATTCTACTCTAGTTTACCTTTGACTTCAGTGTTTTCCTAAGGTATACAAAGAATTCAAACAAGCTCTTGAAATATTTTTCACTTATCTGCTGCTTTAATGGAAGCTAAGCTCCACCTGGTGGTAGAATTTGCTTCTCTTGTTTAGACTTGAGCACATGCAGTGAGATCAATTCAGCAGGGAAACAAATTTGTACACATCTCTCTATATGCAAACGTGTATATATATGTATTACATATGTGTGTGAGTGTGTGTTCTGCAGGCTTTCCTCTGTCACAAGAGTAGTGAAATATGCTTGTTAATTTATTTTACCGACTTGGACGTTTAAAACATGGCATTCAGCATTTGATTATTATAAACGTCTTGTGCTATTCAGGCTCTCAGCAATGACCAGAATGATCTTAGTGTGATAATCAGAAACCAAATATTTCCTACCACCCCTGTCCCACATCAAAATTGGTTTTCGAAAGGACTTAATTTATGCTTTGGTACTAAAGGAAGTTTATTTAAAGGCCTTTATGATTCATATAAAATTATAAAAATAAAATGGAAAATGTTTGAAGATATTAACTCAAGTCATATTTTAAAGGAGGATAGTCCAACCCTGTACTCAGTACACGAGTAAGTTCTTTCCCTCTCGCAAGCAAGCGAGCGCAGTATTATGTTTAGCCTTTATGGTGAGCGACATTTTGTAGCATATAGCTTTATGAAGACTAGAAAATTAGCCAGAGTTTACACACTGGGAGCTCTGCAGCTGGATTTAACCCACAGATATGTTTTTTCATGTTTCTACTAAAATATGAAACAATTGCCTCTGTTTGAAAATTGGAAAATTTCATTATAAAAATGCAGCTAGCTAGCAATGAGGGGTCTTTTTCTCGCAAATCAAGTGATCTCAACCTGAGGAGTAAGTACCCTTTTTAGATGTGATGCACACTAACTTTCCATAAGCCCCACTACTCCTTAACATATCACACTCTGCCTCCTTTTCTTTATTGCCTGGCTTCTGTAGGCACGGACATTTAGGACCACTGGCATTCATCTGTGATGCCTGAGAAATTCATATTCTGGTCGAAGGAGAAAATGAAGAAAGATGGGTCAATAAGCATCAGAAAAGTGAAAGAAACAACCCAAACAAAAGGTATAAAATTGCTTTCTCTGTAATTTTGCACAACGCCCCACTGGTGGCATAGGTGTACTTCCAATAGTATCATATTTAAGGGAAAGGACTATCTTTCCTAACTGCTGGCTGACAAATTTTAGAGGTTTCATTTTCCTTCAAATACCAACTCCTGGACTGAGAAATATCTGAAGTTATTTATTTTCACTTTGAGAGTATTTTAGTTGTTAGGCTAAAATCTAGGCACCGACATAAATGTGTTTGCCTTCTCCACCCAATCAGACCACCTCCTGAGCAGTGAATATTACTACTAAGCCAGTGTTGCCCAGCCTTCCTAACCCGGTCCACATCTAATGAACTTATATATTTCGTGCTCCAACACGTTTTTGATTTGCATTTTGTATCTCCCTTTAAAGGGGCGCCTCTTCTATGGTTAATTAGTGACCATGTTTTGACTATCCCCACCAGCTGTAGTTGGGCAGAATAATGGCCCCCCAAAGATGTTCATATCCTAATCTCCATAACCTGTAAACATTACATTACATGGCAGAGGGGGATTAGGATTGAAGATGAAACTAAGACTGCTTATCAACAGACCTTAAATAGATTACCCTGGATTAAATGGGTGGGTCCAATAGTGACAGTGGTCCTTAAAAGTGGAGACAGAGGCCAGGAGGAGCCTTGGAGGTGTGACTATGGAAGAGTGATCAGAGTAATGCAACATTGCTGGCTTTGAACAGAAGAAGGGGCCACAAACCAAGGCATGTGGGTATCCTTTAGAAGCTGGAAAAGACAAGGAAACAGATCTGCCTCTAGAAATGCAGCCCTGCTGACACCTTGAGTTTAGACCAGGGAGCTCTGTGTTAGAATTCCATCCTATAAAACTGCAAGATAATAAGTTTGTGTTGTTTTAAGCCACCAAGTGTGTGGTAATTTATTACAACAACAATGAAAAACTAGTATACTGGCAAAGAAGTTTCCTTTGAAGTTTGTTCTCTGACATTTTTGTTATGAAAAAGCATATGTTTTCAAGATAAAAAATTGTACTAAAACATAATTTTTGGAACAATGCAAGTTTCTTCCTGCTTTCTTCTCCTCCTTTTCTTTCCCCTGTCTTGAGACTCATTGTTTTAACCCACTCCTACCCCTCCATAGCAGAGAGAGAAGGTCATGGTTGAAGAACTGTGCTCCTACAGTGTGGAGCTCCAAATAGGAAACCTATGGTTGAAAGAGCTAACAAAAGGGAGAAGGCAGCAAAAAACAAACAAAAAACCTTACTTTTATTTTTCCCAAGATTCCTATAATCTCTGCCCCATAGATTTTTTTCTTTTTCCTGTTGCTTTTGGACCACAAAACTGCTGAACTATTTTGCAGCCCACTGAGAGTGATGCTGCATAAACTTCTCCATGAGATTATGGCAAGTAAGAACCTGTTGTGGTCTGTAGGGTATCATCGACAGGCACTTATACATACACTTAACTAGAATTCTTAATACATTATAAAGTATCAACCTGAAAATAAAGTATCTACTGAAAACGTTTTCACATTAAGTTTATAAATTTTCATGATGCTATTTTCTGGAAGTTTAACAAACTCTCATTAGTTAGAGTCAGACTAATTTCACTCATCATCTTGGTATTCACATAACACATTATATATAGTAGCTGCTCAATATATGGGTGAGTGAATAAATCCAGCTTTTCAATTTATTGGCACTTTCTCTGGTTTAGCCAAAAGTAGGATATAAAGCTGTGGTTGCCTCGTCTCAGTTTTGCTCTGGGATTCTCAGAGTATAATTTCTCCAAGCTCAAGGTGGTCCTAGAATTTAAAGACAGATATTTTTCAATATGGCTTCTAAATGTTAGACAACTATGTAATTTAGTGCTTATTCAAAGAAACCAAATACCTTTCCCAGAAGGGAAATTGAATCAGGAGATGTCACGTTGCCCTTCAAAAGGCAATTTCTAAGGGACTTAAAAGGGTTGAATTTTAGAGCCTACCTTCCTCCACTCCTTTATAAGGACCTGTGAAGTTTTTTTAGTCCCTGATGCTGATTCTTACACTTTCATATTTATACTGAAAATCATGTGGAGATATTGTTAATTATGTTGTGTATCACGCAGTATCCCTAGACATTCAGATTGGGTAGGCCTTGGGTTGCGTCGTGGAAATTGTGTTTTGTAAAAATTGTACACATGTGCTGCAGGTGACATTGAAGGCCAGGCTGTGAGAAATGTTGCCTTAGGTTGCTTGATGTGCCTATATTGTTGTTCACTTGTACAAACATCATTGTTTGTACATCACCATTACTCTAATCTACAAAGAAATCCACTGCTCTCCAGTTGTCCATATCCCCATACCTCTCCTCTGCCTCCCACCTGCCCCCTCACCCAATTGTGTATTGATTTTACAAAGCCATGCTTCCCCCCACCCCAAGACCTAAGGTGGTAGATACAATTAAAATTGTTATAGTAGAAAAAGTCCTGTAATTCTCCTCTGGGGTAGGTGGCGCTTTGCTTCTGAAAAGGGCTGCACTTCCTTTTCTGTGGGTTAATGGATCTGGACTAGATAAGTATGTGTCTTGCATGTTCCTGTCTCTGTCTTTAAATATGTCTCTTCCATCCTACATCGACAGTGCCCTGTCTCCAAGGTTTCCCTCACCATGACACAGTATAAGGCCTGTCCTAAGTCTCATTGATCTCCACACCTTTCCTCACTCCTTCTTACCACCAAAACACCTCAATCAGCAGCAGATAATCAGAAAGGCGAGTTAATCTGTCAAATGGTATAAATGAGAATTTGTAAGTATTGGTGAACCCAAGCATTAAACCTGGGGCTTCATCAGTAGTGAGCATGGCTTAAGCATCTACTGAGTTGTACCTTCTGTGCTAGCGCAAAGGAGCAAAGGGCAGGAGGATTTTCTGCTCACGGGGCGTTAACGCAATGGTGGGAATTTCAGTATGAAGCCTTCTAAATCGGGGAGATGAATTTGAGGGTATGTAAGGTAGGTATACCTTGTGCCTTTACTGAGACTAAGGGTTCAGATGTTTTTGCTTCACCCTTTGGGCAGTAAGACCCTTGATGTCTTTTAGGCTTCACACAGGGCTCCTCTACTACTGTAGACTGGCAAAAAATAATCAGTTGCACTAGTTCTTCCACCTCATAGAAATTAATTAAGTAGTTTCATACAAAGTGAAAGGATCATTTTTTTAAATTAAAATTAACAAACATTGGGCATATTTGTCTCCATAAAGTCTTTGTTATTTGGTACAACACTCAGTTTTGTATATGATGGGCAATGGTAGGTATTATGTAATGGCAAATAAAGCAATGTTGTATATTTGTAATTTCATGGATTATTAATAGGGCATTCTTATTTTGTTACCCCCGCCTGAGACAATATATTTTTAAAATAGCTTCTTAATGCTACTGTTTTTCACTTTTTCAGTGGCTACTCTTAGGATGAGATATTTTATAAATTTACTTTAGAGTGGGCAAAATGGAAAAGGGAATAAACTTTTCCCAGTTTCTTCAAGAGGTCCAAAAGTGCATGATACAAAGAATGGAATTTGCTTTGATATAAACATAACTTGCTAACAATAGTTATCCCAAGATAGAAACAGTAGCTTTCTTGAGGGAGTGAAACTTAGATCAAACATGATCTGGCTGCCTTTGAGGTTCCTGTATCACAGGGACGCTTGACTAAGTAATCTGCAAAGACCCTTCCCTCTGGGGATCAGAATCCTAAAACTCAGAATGCCCTGGTGTGCGTAGGGAGGTTGCTGAACTGTCCCTTTTAAAAAACTGCCCACTAGAGGGAGTATAACATCATAAATATTTCCTTTCAGTTGCTGCCTTACTTCTGGTAAGCCAGCAAGAAAGCAAGATTCAAGTGCAAATACCTAGAATTTATTTCATACTTTTAAAAATGTTTTTCTCATTAAAATCTTATGGAATATTTTGATAAGCGAAGAAAATTTTCTTCTAAAAAATTAGTGTAGCATATGGTATGTAACATTAATATTATTTGTATATGTAAAGAACTCAGAATTTTAAATGACTGGTGGAAATAGAATCCAGATCACTTATTCGTGGTTATCAGTGTAAAACATCTTGGTTCTACATGGAGTATGTTTCACCCAATTTTTTTAGGTCTGTTGTTACTATTGTTTTATTTGCTGTGGATATAATTCCATAATTTCCCTGTATGTTATAGCTTTCCCAGACATTTAAGATAAACTATTCCACTGGACAACTGGTTTGATTACATAGTATCAAAATCAAATGTTTCATTCATAAATTTTTAAAAGAACCTGCCAGTCTGTCTTAGGAAGATTAAAAATGGGTATTTTTCAGAGATAAAAGCACATTCATTCTCTTTCTATTGTGGGTGGTTCTGCATTTAACTCTATTTTTTCCATTAAAATTTTCTTATTTTTTTCCCATAATTTTGACATTAAGTCTCCAAGTTCTGTTTTGGATTGGACTTTTTATATTTGAATATTTGGAGAAAAAAGTTTTAAAATATTATAATTTATTTTGAAGCACTGACCATTAAAACATCAAAAGTTCAAAAGGAAAATATTTATGAAAAATTGAATTTACATAATCTTCATAATAGAATTTACATAATCTTCATCAAGCAGAAAGAAGCACATATATATTACTTCAAATATATTTTAACTTCTTAGCATCTTAACTATTTGAAGTACATTTCTAAGAGATCTTTTTTTTCCTTACCTTACTGTCAGCATCACTGGCCACAAAATAAACTTCCCTAACTTCTCTAGTTCACTGAAAATTGTTGCTTCCATTTAAATTGAGAATTTTCTTTTTCTTTTCCATTGCAATTTAAACAAACCCCAAAACCTACAGCTTGGCAAGTGATGTGTCAATGTGGAAACAGTAAGTTACTTTGATTGTGCATTGCCTTCTAATAAGTGATTTGGGGTAGGGGTAACTTCTTGCTATGCTCATTGGTTTCTTTCTTCCATCTGCTTCTGCTTGCCTGAAGGATGCTGTCACCGGCTCAGCTCCTCCATTACTCCCTATGTGAATAAAACCAGTATCCAACCTTCCTCAAAAGCCAGGCTTATTTGTTATATTTTTTTTTATCTATATTTAGAAAAATTTAGTATGAAATTAATACATACTTGTAAACAACCAAAAAATATGTAAATACTGATACTGAAGGACAGAAATTAAAAGGTAAATTTTTTTTCCTCTTCAGATTTTGCTATCCCTGTGGTGCAGTTTGAGTCTTTCCAGATACTTTGTAGCACATGCAATCCTGTATGTATGTATGTGTGTATATATATATATATACACACACACATTTTTATACATGGATATTTCTTTTGCCTTTTTTTAAACAAAAATGGAATCGTGTGAAAAAGTACTCTTCTGTGGACTGCTTTTTTCACTAACAATGTATTTTTAAGATGTTCCTGTTTCAGTACTTACAGAATTACTTCATTTTATTTATAGTTGTATAAAATCCCATAGTTTATTTAGACTCTAGTTTCCTATTGATAGACATTTAAATTGTTTCCCCTATTGCATTATATCAAATAGTGCTGCAGTGCAGGAATTTGAATATCATCTTTGGGATCTTGTGCATTTCCTACGTTTTTGTGGTTAAAACACAATAGATGCTGAAAGCGTGGCTGGCTAACTATTTACTTTTTATTCATGGCGTATTTCCACAAGGCTTTTAAGATGTCTGTGTTTTATATTACTCTGTGTCTGTGAAAGATATTTACTTTTATCAACAAAACATGTTGGTTGCCAACAATCAGATTTCAAAAGAAAAAATGCTAGTTTCTCTGACTGTATCTTTACTAGAAAGTGAAAGAGAGATCATTTGTCTCTAATTCAGGTGGAAAACTCTTAAGATTGGAGGGAAAAAAATGAATTAGCAGAATCACTGTGACTTTAGATCATGTTGATCAAATGTGAGATTAAGTATTGGATGTTAATATTTTTGTTGTTAATTAATGGCAAGAATTGAATGGTTAGGTAAAAATGACTTGGGCACACACTCTAGAGTACTCTGCAGTAATTAAAAGCAATAAACTAGATGTACACAAAATAACATGAAGATACTGTAAGAACAGTGGGTTGAATGATTAAAAGTAATAAACAGAATGAATCAAAATTTTTACAAATCAATAACCTTTATAGATTATTAGGTTATAAATCAATGCACTTTATATTAGAACATGCACAAAACATTATTACACAAGAATTCCTAGGAGTTCAAGGCTGTCAAATATGTTAGCATGGTTCTAGAAGGAAGAGTGAAATGGGATTGGGGAATAGACATAAAAGACAATCATCAGAAAACAAAACTCAAAGAAAGAATAAGTATTTAGACAGTGCTTTCATGATTTTTCAGACACTGAAGAGCCTTTTTGTAGAAATGAGTGGTTTATTTCCCATGAACATTTCCTAAATTGACTTGTTCTCTGAATGTTGTTTTTCTTTCAAGTTGACAGTTCCTAGAATGGGCAGAAAAGATGCAATACTAATATTCCTCAAATGTAGTGATGGGAATTAGTGGTATCTAGGTACCCCTCTGTGGCTGGGAATGATGGTATATTTTGGAAATAACTATAATTAGGGGTCACTGTTCAAGGTGGTTAAATTGCTAGGAAGATGAGAGAGATATGATTGTATCAAAGCTTTCTTATAACATGACTCCTAAGTAAGGACACCAAAACAGCCCAGGTAACTAGCTGTTTGAACCCTCCATCCAGACTATCTGAGGAGATGTTCCAGGAGCTGGGCCTGAGAGTGGGTAGAACTGCCCAACAGGCCAGGTCCAGAGCCAAAGAAAAGTGAAGACTGCATCCGGAGTGAATTATAAAAACAAAAGGCTAAAACCTACATAGCCCTTGCTGTGTGCCAGGCCGGTTCTAAGCACTTTACACATAATAACCAGTCAGTCGTCACAACAAAGCTGCTGGGGAAGGTGAAATGATCAAGACCACCTGTTCAGTGTGGTAGGTGCCAGTGGGCTTGCAGAAGCGGTGAGGACATGAAATCCAAAGGTCTGTGGGGAAGGCCTGGCAAGATGGGCATAGAGGGATCAGGAAGAAGGGGCTGGAAAATCCCCAGGGGTGGAGGCCCGGAAGGCTGTATGTATTCTGTGCCCTGGCCTTGCTGGGTGGAAGCAGGAGCTCTGAGGGCTGCCCAGGCCATTCGTATCACACAGGGATTTCAATCCTCTTCATCCCTGGGGCCTCAGAGAAGAGTTCAGAGGAGTAAGGTTGGCAGTGTGGAGACAGCCAAGTCAGGATTCTTGACACGTGATCTTCTTTCTTTTGGTGAGGTTGGCAGCCCTCTCTTTGTCTCCTTTCTGGATGATTAAGAACCCCAAACAGCATGAGCCGGATGTTTGAATGTTTTTAAACCTTGTAATTTTATAAATTGTCTGTTCCTGGCCCCCTTCCCCACACTTTTGCCCCAGCTGATATCATGATGCTTTCGCCTTCAGTTTCTTAGTTTCTGTTGACTTTCGAATGAAGAAAGTGTGATCTGAGTTTGTTTTCTCAGCAAGGTGATGGCAAAAGGATATATTACGGTGTTGAGGAATTTTTATTTTCTCTCAGACATCTAGGATGAGTAGTATATTTTAGGCCCTACTCTCCAGGATATCTCTCTTCTGCTGAGATAATAAAATTGATCAGATGTTTTGAGGTTAAGTAAACTGTTGTAATAATCTGGCAGCTGCCTGCTGGTTGTGGTTTTCAAAAGCAATTACTCACTCTGGAGTCAACTTTGAACTCTACATTTTAATTGAAAAGGCTAATTGTAGGCTATTGCTCCTGATTTAGCATTTGATTTGGCAGATTAGGAAGTAAAAGGACATTGGGAAGGGAGGGGAGAGGAAGAGAAAGTAAGTAGAAGTGTTGCCGAGCTCCAATTCCTGTTTATATATGAGTGTTTTCATACACAGCACATTGTATGCTATCTGGAGAAACAGCAGTTGGACTAAAAAGTCTCTGAGGCACCTGTCTGAGGTTAGTCTGCAAAATCCTTATTTTGGGCTTCTTTGCTTCTGTCTCTCTGTCTCTCTCTCTCTGTCTCTCTCTCTCTGTCTCTCTCTCTTTCTCCCTCTCTCCCCCTCCCTCTCTCTCCCCCTCCCTCTCTCTCCCTCTCCCTCTCCCTCTCCCCTTTTCTCTCCCTCTTCCTCCCTCTCTCTTCCTTCCTCCCCCCCCACCCCGGTTAATTTCTTAATTTTATTTCAAATGTGAAATTTCAGGAATAATTTTCAAGAATATTATCAGACCACGCTTATATATCTGATTAGGAGCTTATTTCTCAAATTCTTGGTTATGCTAATAGGTGGAGACTGCTATTTGTTTTCACTAAAACCTAGCTAACAATTTTACTTAAAATCAGCAAGAGATAGAGATTACTGATGTCTGTCCACAAGAACCAATTATTGATGTGTGTCCACAAGAACAAATTACTTCCCTATGGGAATCGTCATAAATTGGATTACAAGAAAGATACCAAACATCCAAAAAGAAATATAGCTGCACCCAAATTTACATCCAGGACAATTAGTAGCATTATTATTTTAGTAATGAAAGTTATTGCTTTTAGAAAGTTGCTTTTAGAAAGTTATTGCTTTAGAAAGTTGCTTTTAGAATTGAGCTGAGAAGTGTGAGAACTTGTATTTCTGCAATCTTGTCCCCACCTAAAAGCAAATGTAGTACTTTTACATTTACTGGGCACAGATGATACTATGCATTTTATAGAAATACATCCTCTAAACTAAAAATATATATATATATATATGTATATGACTCCTTTGGACTTTATGCTTTTAGATCAATTGGCAAACTGTGCTGGGAATTTCCTGTGAATCTAATAAAATGTTGATAGCCTAAATTAAGGCTGAAATGAAAGGCACGAACATATGAATTGTTTAATTTTATAATATGTTTCAAAATGCTAGTTGCATTTGACTCGAAAATCCACTTTATTTTTAGACTTTTGTGGAATGCAGGTTGGGCTCATTACAGTTCTGTTGATATTTTCATTGACCTCGTAAATATAATTTAATCTCTGTGCATCAGCCTTCTGATCTGTAAAAACAAGATAAATATTCTTCTCACACACTTTGCACTCAGAACTCCTCTGTTGAAACAATAAACAGGGTTGTAATATATGAATGTGAGTACTGTTTCAGAATCCAATGTCTTTATCAACAACAAAGGAGAGCTGACATTTATTTGGTGTTTCAGTATTAAATTGGAAGATACTACAGTTAATGAAAAAAAGAAACATCTGTGTTGCCATTAGGAGGATTATTCTGAAATATGGATATCACTGGAAACGTCAGCTGCCTGCTGCACAATTTCCAAGAGCCATTTTTTGTGATCCCGGTATTCATAGAGGTCCTCAAGTAGAATTGACACAAGGAGAGGAAAACCTTATAGACAGGAGGACTTCAATTAAACACACTTAGTTCTTTCAAAATATCTTAAAATCAAATCTATTTGTGTATTTTTACTTTCTACTTTTGGCAAAGTACCTTGCTTTAGAAAGTAGGGGAAAAAGATGACTTTTGTGGTAAGATTAAAGAAACGTGTTTTTTTTCTATGAAAGAAAAGATTGAAGAGAAAGTTAAGCTTTTCAGATAATGTTATTAGAGGCAGAATTTAGAC
Source organism: Globicephala melas (assembly GCF_963455315.2). Lineage (NCBI taxonomy): Eukaryota > Metazoa > Chordata > Mammalia > Artiodactyla > Delphinidae > Globicephala > Globicephala melas. The sequence continues at coordinate 68,263,275 of NC_083322.1, read as the reverse complement.
ACAATGGATTAATACTTTAGTCGTGGAAAAGATTCATATTTGAGGGAGGAAAAATAGTTACATGATGGTTTCTAAAAATACCATGAGATTACGGAGGTAAATCTAATTTTCCCCTTTGATGATCTTAGAACGTAGAGAAGACATGTCTGAAATGCCAGTTCTAGAGTCTGAATTTCGAAAACGAAACAAAACCAAAACCCCTTCTAACATGATGGTATAATAGTCATTTCAGAACGCTGCTCTGGAAACACAAGACAGGGTTACACCTCAGCCAAATTGTCAGCTTTTGCCTGAAGGCATGTTACAGAATCCTGACAAGCCTCAGTTTCCTCATCTGTAAAATACAGGGAGAATAATAATACCTATCTTGCTGGATTCCGTTTAAGATTAAATGAGTGACTATTAACTAATTTCCTACTAACTTATTTAAGATAAAACTGCCCAATATGTTCTAGCTACTATTATCCCATTACTCAATATCTGTGCTTTTTTTTGTTTTTTTGTTTTTGTTTTTTTTGCTGTATGTGGGCCTCTCACTGTTGTGGCCTCTCCCGTTGCGGAGCACAGGCTCCGGACGCGCAGGCTCAGCCGCTCTGCGGCATGTGGGATCTTTCCGGACCGGGGCACGAACCCGTGTCCCCTGCATCGGCAGGCGGACTCCCAACCACTGCGCCACCAGGGAAGCCCTCAATATCTGTGTTTTATAATTAATCATAACTGAGCTTCCTCAAAATTATCACAAGGGAATTGTAGAAATCAAAACACAAAGTCACATTTGACATGAAAAATAAAACAAATTTTCAGGAAAGTTAAGAACAAGTATAATGAATCCATTATTTAAATTTGGGTATATGGATGGACTTCAGTTGTCAAAGCTTCTGGAAAAAGAAAAAGTGATGATTGAAAAGAAACTAAAGTTTTAGGAATTCTTTCACCCCATTAGCAGACATACACCATTATGATCAAATTATTAGAATAGAAAAAAATTCAGGCAGGAATAACTTCATGTCTTGAGGTAATTTCCTGTATTATTTCTAGAAACATATTTGATTAGGGACTAAATTAGTGGAAAATTTGTTTTCAAGAAAAATGAAAGGCCAGAATTGAACTGATGACATAGCTGAAAATTTTACAACTACCAATGGCTATTGGGGTTTTATTGTGGTTAAACCCTGTACTTGAATTTCTATAGCAGTACCCTATTGCTATAGAGGATAAAATAGGCTATTCTTTTCTATTGTCTGGCATACAGACATATCAGTACCTCACCACCAGAGTTACCTGAATTTCTCCCCCCTAAAAAGGACTGGTGTTGTGGGGGGGCTCCCTTGAGAGGATTCACAGAATGGCGTGTAGGTCACCAGCCACTACCCGCTGTAGGATCATGTTCACTGAGAGTGCTAGGCAGAGTGGAGGCAGGACTCTCAGTGCCTCTGGTTACTTGATCCATCTGCTCTTAGCTCTGGTGGAGGTTTGATTATGAAGACGGCCTTTTGCTTTGCAGACATACGCTTGAGTCTTACTGAGATAATTTGTTGCAAAGCAACTCTGGCTACTGCTCAGGTGAAACAGCTTTCTTTCCATACGGTTTCACTTTACTGGAGGTGAGATCCAAGAACTGCTTTTTAGTGGGAGAAGGATTTCTCCAGGACAGCTTGCTAGGATTTCTTTGTTCAATCTCCTTTCTTTCAAGTTGGTTGAGGGACATCAGATAGGATTCTTGTTTCACCCCGCATGCTTCTTGTCAACTATCTTGCCTTTCACAGTCTGACTACGCAGGGACGTTTACAGCCTTCCACTGGAGTCTGCCAGACCTAGGTGTTATGTGCCATACCTCCAGGGATCATTACCATATGGTATTTTAGGAGAGGACACAGTTCATTTCAATGCAATTCAAATGAGCAGATTTCTTTTCTTTATTACACCATTGCATTTGGAGGCAATCCACCAGAGGCAGAATCTAACTCTCAAAGGAACGCTCTGCCCACTCTGTCCATTTAACAGGACATTTGGCTCAAAAATCTAGTCGGTTGATCACACATGTGCAACAGATGTGTGAGCATGCGTAGCGAAAATAAAAAATAAAAAATCCCAGAGTGTACTGTGGGAAATGTAGCAGAACTACTGGAAAACAGGACACAAAGAAGTCTGGTACTAAAACTTTGATTTTTGTTGTTGGAGGGCAATGTTTTTTAATTAATCTTTCCCTCCTTTCGTAGGAGGAAAAGGTATAGGTTTCCACTATTATTTTGCAGTGATCATTCGTGTAACACTGGTGAGGAAACTTGGTTCATTTTCACAGATCTCCTCTTATAAAGATATAATTCTAAATATTTTGACCAGAATTTTTGGGGCCCCTGCTTCTCAGAAACTGAATGTTGGCATACTTCCACTGAAAAAACCACCCATTTACAAGAGAGGATATCAGAAATATACATCCTTTCATCCATGCTTCACAGGCTTATATGGAAAGAGAGAGCACCAGCTGTTTTTCTCATGGTGAATAAGGGTTACTTGGGGAAATCTCTCTTCCTGTTTTTATATGGACAACTAAATTGTTGCATAGCCAGTTAATTCTGGTTAGGTCAACAGCACAAGGTTAATTATTGGAACCTTCCTCTTTTGCCTGTGTGACAGTAAAAGATTAATAGGAACCAAAAGAAGAAAATGAAATATAGTGACTTATTCTAGAAGTGCTGTTTATTTGGGAAATTTAAATTTTGCTTTTATTATATTTGAAAGGATTTATACATAATCATCTTTGTCTTCTAGGAAACAGTAGAAGTTTGAAAAACTGTGATGTGAATTAATTTGAAAACCTGAGTAATATGAAATTAATCAAATTCAGCGGATTTTATAATATATTAAAATATTTAGAAAAAATATCACTTATTTTGTAATAGGAACTTTTTTTTTCTTAAGTAGAACAATTGGCATACCTATGAGATAACTTTGAAATTATTTTCCTGTTCTCTGTTATACCTCAGTTTGGCTTGGATAATTTTATCACTCTTTTTTTTTAAACTAGGTTACGATACAACATTCTCTTTCTAACCTTGGGTTTAATTAACACATCAAAGGACACATGGACTGATTCCCTTCAATGTACTATAATATATTTTTATCCAGCTGCATGTTATTATATAACCTCAGAGTAAAGCAACCGTATCACTGTTGATATATTCAACTTCTGTCCTTTGGATTTGGTCAGCATTGCATGTGGAAGCAGAAACCCACCCTGTATTGTTATACGGATGGTTTTTCATTCATATCCTTGTTACTCTTTTTTTTTCCTTGTTACTCTTAATAAATGTCTCAAAGAAAAATATTCTGCAGCAGCTACTCATAAAGAAGCAGAAAATGGCAAAACCACAGCATAGAAGGAAACCTATGTGAAAACACTGGTTGTGTCTTCCTGGATACAGAAAACAAACAGAGCTTTTGAAAGAGCTTGCCAATATATGCCTGCCAAATAAAATACTGTTTTATGAAGTCAGGAAAAAACTAATTTTAAAGGTTATTGTAGGTTATTTGTGGTCACTTCTGGTGTGCATACACCATGATGTCATCCTGAACTCTTCTCTATATATATTTCAGTCTTAGAAGTCTTTTGTCTAAGACTTGATCTCAGCTACTAGAGACATCTAAACTAAAATACTCTTATTATTCAATACTCATAAAAATGTAGACTGAAAAAAATTAGAGTAGATGGAAAAAGTCCCAGCCAAGTCCAGGCAACAAATCATTCAGGCAGATTCATCTTCTGAAATCATACCTACGCTGTAGACATCTTAGGACACAGTTGCTGGAGAACTTCTCAAGTGACTGGAAAGTAGCCACGTGTCCGAACGGCTCTCCTGGAAAATTATTGCCCATTGAGAGGGGGTAGATGGGACCCCTGCCAGAGACATCTCATCTGAGGAATGGGAGCAAGGGGTTCCTTGGGCAGTCCAATTTCTCTCTCCTTCTGGGTGGACCACTCGCCTATAATTCCCAGATATTTTTCACTTTGTTTACATGACCTCCTGCAGCAATTTCTCTTCTTTCCTGTAGCAGGGTTGATTTTTTTTCTTTGTGGGATTTTTTTCGCTTGGAAAACCCCTCTTTGTTGAGGTAGTCCTCAATAAACTAGGAAATGTCAAATAAACACTGGATGAAGACAGACTAGAAGGCCAGTGAGATACAGCAATTGAAAATGGGGGAAGCTAAGAAATCTCTTGAGCAAAAAATAAATCAAAACAACATTTGGGCATTGGAAAGAATATATAGTTTTACTGAGATGTAAAAGGAAATGCATGTTTATAGTGGAAAACTGACACATTAAAAAGTTTATCAGGATACTAAGCTGACATCATTTGCATCGTCTTCAGATTCATTCAAGCATTCAAAAAAATGCTTTTTGAGCGTCTCAGTGTGCAAGGCATATTGATTGATGTTAGAGAACAAAAGAAATAAGTATATTATAGATACAATAGAAGGCATTAAGTGTTTTGGAGGAAAATAAAACATGGAAGAAGTGTTCAGAGTTGCTGGGATGGAGGAGCTGTGATTTCAAACTTGGTAATCTGGGAACACCTCACAAAGAAAGTGACATTTGAGCAAAGCGTAAAGTTGTGGCTGGAGTGAACCGTGTTGCTAACTGTGGGAGAGCGTGGCAGGTGGAGGAACAGTAAATGAAGAGCCCCAAGCCTGCAGGACACGTGGTGTGTTGGAGGAACAGCACGAAAACCAGTGTCCATGCCATGTATGTGGGTATCTTAACTTCATCTGCACATATGTGCAAGGGCACCCCACGCTCCATACATATAGGCACGTTAAAATGCCTGAGAGATTTGGGGCAAATACATATTTTGGTTACATAATTTTTTCCCTATTTACGATTCAGATTTAGGTAAACTGCTCTGTGAAAACTCTGCTCTTTGCATGAGAATGGAAAGCATCTGCAGGTCCAGTGAGGTGAAACACGGATTCTGATGGGTTTGTGGTTATTTTGTCATCTTGGTGATTATATTGTGCTAATGTATATTAAGTACTCCAAACCTATAAATATATTTCATCATGAGATTGGCAATGATTTCTTACTGATCTGTTCTTTTTGGGAAACCCAGTCTGAAATTATTCTCTCTTCTCTCTTGCATAGCTTTGAAGATGATATGAGACGCAAGATTCATTCAGTTCTGATAAAGTAAAGCTTTAGAAAATACATAGTAAAGACAGGACATGGGAAAATGTGGTGAGTTACTAAACAAAATATAGAAAAATCAAAACTGGGATATTAATCATCCCTTGAATACAGTTCTCTACTGTACTGTTTGTTTGTCAACATGGGATAGTTTTAGAAAGCTGTGATTTGGGGTTTCCATGTTCTGGGGTTGTTATATATTGGGAGGAGGCTCTTGGAAAGCAAATTGGAGGGACGAGTGAATTACAACTAGCAATAGGAAGACAAGACTAGAACTTTGCTCTTTTCTTCTTTTAATTGTAGGAGGAAGAGAATACATTTGGTCCCCTGATGAGTTTATGCTCTCTTGACAACGTCTAGGGAACTGTGTCCTTTTGATATTGCGTAGGTGGCAAACCACCCAATAAGGCATCAGCTACCTTACTAAGGGATACGTTTATAGCTTGTCATTCCTGATCCTACATGAAGGGAGGGGGAAAATGTTGTTCTCCAAAATTATCTTTAGTTGTGAAGCCTGTTTAAAAACACAAACAAACAAAAGCACCACCAAAGGAACTTGATACGAGGTTAACTAGGGACAGACAGAATGGGACTGACTCAGAGGTGAGTCAGGCTAGCTGGTCCTGGGTCACTGCTAGGTTCACTGAGTGAACCCTAGACGTGGAGGACTGTCATCTCTCTTCAGGTGTGTTCCAGTTAAGGGGCACTGCTGTTCAGAGGGCTGAGCTGCCATCTGTGGAGCCCGGGCAGATCTCTAAATTCCAGTTGTGCTCTGGCTATAAATTAGCTTGAATGATCCCAGCGATTCTCAGTTGCCTCTTTCTCTTCCTCCTCCATGACTGACATGCATCTCAGCTCCCATGTAGGGGTGATTACAAAATATTTTATAAGCTGTTGAAGAAACTTCCTGCAATTCAGCTCTGGGATTTATTTAGACTCTCTTCCTGCAAAGGAGGAGAGATATCATTGTACCTCATGATATGGGATAGCATATATTGACAAAGAAGTAAAAATAGTGTCAAGTGGAGGACGTAAGAGAAGGCTGGGCAGCCACTAGTCACATGAATGATAAGAGCTCTGTGCAAGAGTCCTTTTGTATTAGTTTTGTGTTATTTATTTATCCATCTATCGATGCAGATGCAAGTGGTTCATTTTAATAGGAAAAAGATCACCTAGTACAGGAGGGCTTATAATGAAACACAGCAGTTCTCTAATCCACATGTCTTTCTACCCACAGTTCTGCTCCAAAGAGGCAGCTACTTGTAAGTTCTAATTTTGTGTTCTGCTACTTGTTTTTATTTTTAATCTAAAACATTTATTTCCCTAAGGCTAATGTTTAAAAAAATTTTTTATAAGAATATTTTAGGTTCACAGCAAAACTGAGGGGAAGCTATAGAGATTTCCCATATACTCTTGGCCCCATACATGTACAGCCTCCCTCATTATCAACGTCATCCTCCACCAGACTAGTACAGTTGTTACAATTGATGAATCTATATTAACATATCATAATGACCCAAAGTCTATAGTTTACATCATGGTTGCCTCTTGGTTTTGTACTTTCTATGGGTTTGGATAAATTTGTAATGACATGTATCATTATGTTATCACACAGAATATTTTGAGTGCCCTAAAAATCCTTTGTGCTGTTTATTCATCCTTCGGCCTCCCTCAACTCATGGCAACCACTGATCCTTTTATATTTCCATAAGTTTTGCCTTTTCCAGAATGCAATGTAATTGAAATGACATAGTATGTAGCCTTTTTTCAGATGGGCTTCTTTCACTTAGTAATGTTTTTAGGGTTCCTTTAAGTCTTTTCGTGGCTTGATAGCTCATTTCTATTTAGTACTGAGTAACAATCCATTGCTTGAATGTACCCATTCACCTACTGAAGGTCATCTTGGTTGCTTCCAAGTCTTAGAAATTATGAATAAGCTGCTGTGCACGTATGTGTGCAGGTGTTCGTGTGGATATAAGTTTTCAGCTTTGGGGAGTAAATACCAAGAAGTGTAACTGGCGGATCATATGGTACGAATATGTTTAGTTTTGTAGGAACCTGCCAAATTGTCCTCCAAAGTGGCTGCACCATCTTGCATTCCTACCGACAATGTTCTAGAGGCCCTGTCGCTCCACATCCTTGCCAGGGTTTGGTGTTGTCAGTGTTTCAGCTTTGAACACTGACCATTCTAGCCGTTCTCGTAGGTATGCAGTGGTATCTCATTATTGTTTTAATTTTCATTTCCCTGATGGCACATGATGTGCAGAATCTTTTTATATGCTTATTTTACATTTGTGTGCCTTCTTTGGTGAGGTGTCTGTTCAGATCTTTGGCCCATATTTTAGTCAGGTCATTTATTTTCTCATTGTTGAGTTTTAAAATGTTATTTGTATATTTTGTATAACAGACCTTTATCAGCTGTGTCTTTTACAAATATTTTCTACCAGTCTGTGGTTTGTCTTCTCACTCTCTTAACATTGTTTTCATGTAGCAGAAGTTTTTAATTTTAATGAAGCCCAGCTTATCAATTCTTTCTTTCATGGATTGTGCCTTTCATGTTGTATCTGAAGTCATCGCCAGCTCAAGGTCAGCCAGGTTTTCTCCGATGTTATCTTCTAGGATTTTCATAGTTTTGTGATTTATATCTAGGTATGTGACCCATTTTCAGTTAATTTTTGTTAAAGGTGTAAGGTCTGTGTTTAGATTTTTTTTTTTCTTTGCACACCTAGAAGTCCAGTCGTTCTGGCACCATTTGTTGAAGAGATTATCTTGTCTCCTTGTACAGCCTTTGCTTCTTGTCAAAGATCACATCTGTGTGGGTCTATTAATGGGTTCTCCAGTCTGTTTCATTGATCTGTTTATTCTCTCACTGATACTCCACTGTATTGAATAGTGTAGCTTTATAGTAACTCTTGAAATTGAGTAGTGTCAGTCCTCCAACTTTGTTCTTCGTCTTCAATACTATGTGGGCTATTCTGGGTCTTTTGCCTCTCCGTATAAATTTTAGAATCAGTTTGTTGATATCCACAAAATAACTTTCTGGGGTTTTGATTGGGATTGCATTAAATCTATAGATCAAGTTGGGAAGAACTGACATGTTGATAATATTGAGTCTTCCATGAATATGGAATATCCATGAATATGGAATATCTCTCCATTTATTTAGTTACTCTTTGATTCCATTCATCAGAGTGTTATAGTTTTCCTCACATAGATCTTGTACATCTTCAGTTAGATTTGTACCCAAATATTTCATCCTTGGGTGCTAATGTAAATGATATTATGTTTTTAATTTCAGATTCCACTTGTTCATTGCTGGCATATGAAAATGACTGACTTGTATATTAACCTTGTAAGCTGTAACTTTGCTATAATTGCTTATTAGTTCCAGGAGTTTTTGGTCAGTTCTTTCGATTTTCTGCGTAGATGATCATGCCATCTGCAAACAGACATTTATTTCTTCCTTCTCAATCTCTATGTCTTTTTTTTCCCTTGTCTTATGCATTAGTTAGACATTCCAGTACAGTGGAGTTAAGTTGAAGATTAAGTTAAGATCCAGTTAAGTTGAAGATGTTCACTCCCTATATTCCTAGCTTACTGACAGTTTTTATCATAAAGGGGCGTTAAATTCCGTGAAATTCTTTTTATGCAACTATTGATATGATCATGTGATTTTTCTATTTTGATCTGTTGATGTGATGGATTATATTAATTGATTTTCAAATGTTGAACCAGCCTCACATACCTGGGATAAATCCCACTTGGTTGTGGTGTATAATTCTTTTTATGCATCATTAGATCCAAATAGGTAATATTTTGTTGAGGATTTTTGCATCTATGTTCATGAGAAATATTGGTCTTTAGTTTTCTTTTCTTATGATGTCTTTGTCTTGTTTTGAAATTAATATGCTAGCCTCATAAAATGAGTTAGGAAGCAAGTATTTCCTGAGCTTTTATCCTCTGAAAGAGATAGTAGAGAATTGGTATAATTTCTTCCTTAAGTGTTTAGTAGAATTTACCAGTGAACCCATCTGGGCCAGGTGCTTTCTGTTTCTGAGGGTTATTAATTATTGATTCATTTTCTTTAATAGATATAAATCTATTCAGATAGTCTATTTCTCCCTGTGTGAATTTTGGCAAATTGTGTCTTTCAATGAATTGGTTCATTTTATCTAAGTTTTCTAATTTGTGGGAATAGGGTTGTCCATAGTATTCCTTTATTATCCTGTTAATGTCTATGCAATCCAGAGTGATGTTCCCTCTTTCATTTTTGATAATAATGTGTCCTCTCTCTTTTAGTCTTAGTCTGGATAGAGACTTATCAATTTTATTAATCTTTTTAAAGAAATAAATTTTGATTTCATTGATATTCTCTGTTGATTTCTTATTTTCAATTTTATTGATTTCTTTTCTAATTCTTATTGTTTCTTATCTTCTGCTTACTTTGGATGTAATTTGCTTTTTTTTTTCTAGTCTCCTGTATTGGAAACTTATATGATAGATTTTTAAATCTTTCTTCTTTTCTAATATATGTATTTGGTGCTATAAATATTCCCCCAAGCACTACTTTTTCTGCATCCCAACACTTTTTTTTTTTTTTTTTTTTTTGCGGTACACGGGCCTCTCACTGTTGTGGTGTCTTCCGTTGCGGAGCACAGGCTCCGGACGCGCAGGCTCAGCGGCCATGGCTCACGGGCCCAGCCGCTCCGCGGCATGTGGGATCTTCCCAGAACGGGGCACGAACCCGTGTCTCCTGCATCGGCAGGCAGACTCTCAACCACTGCGCCACCAGGGAAGCCCCCAACACATTTTGAGAATTTGGATTTTAATTTTCATTTTGTTTGAAATATTTTAAAATTTCTCTTGAGATTTCTTCTTTAACCCACGTGTTATTTAGAAGTGTGTTGTGTCATCTCCATGTATTTTGGGCTTTTCTCAAATACAGTATCTTTCCCAGATGTCTTTCTGTCATTGATTTCTAGTTTAATCCCACTGTGGTCTAAGAGTAGACATTGAATGATTTCTGTCCTTTTAAATTTGTTAAGGTGTATTTTATGGCCCAGAATATTGTCTATCTTGGTGAATGTTCCATATGAACTTGAGAAGAATGTGTATTTTGTTGTTGGATGAAGTAATCTTTAGATGTTAATTATACCCAGCTGATCGATGATGTTGCTGAGTTCTGCTCTGTCTGAAATTAATATAGCTACTCTTGCTTTCTTTTGATAGTGTTAGTGTGGTATACTTTTCTCTATTTACTTTTAATCTATAATTGTGTTTATATTAAAAGTGGTTTTCTTGTAGACAGCATATAATTGGATCTTGTTTTTAGATCCACTCTGACAACGTCTATCTTTTTTTTTAAACGTGTACTTTTAAAAAAATTTTTATTATTATTTATCTTGTTTATTTATTTTTGGCTGCGTTAGGTCTTTGTTGCTGTGCGCAGGCTTTTTCTAGTTGTGGTGAGCGGGGACTACTCTTCGTTGCAGTGCACGGGCTTCTCATTGCGGTGGCTTCTCTTGTTGCAGAGCACGGGCTCCAGGCGCCCAGGCTTCAGGAGCTGTGGCTCGCGGGCTCTGGAGCGCAGGCTCAGTAGTTGCGGCTCATGTGCTTAGTTGCTCCGCGGCATGTGGGATCTTCGCGGACCGGGGTTCGAACCCATGTCCCCTGCACTGGCAGGCGGATTCTTAACCACTGTGCCATTAGGGAAGCCCAACGTCTTATCTTTTGATTGGTGCATTTAGGCATTCAAAGTGATTATTGATGTAGTTGGATTAATATCTGCTATGTTCATTATTATTCTCTCATTGTTGCCCTTGTTCTTTGTTCCTATTTTTGTCTGATTCTGCTATTTGTTAATTCTGCTGGCTTTCCTTCATGGTGCTTGATTTCCTATATGTTTGGTGATTTTTGAGTATGAGTTCATGTTTCTTTGAAGTTTAGCCTGTATTTCCTTAAGGCCTTGGTCTAAGGCTGATGTCCCTCAGAAAAGAAGTTGTTTCTGCCAGCGCCTGTACTTACTACTGATCTTGGACCACTTCAGAATAAGCTCATGACCTAAAATTCTTTAGGCATTCCAGCTAGTATAGCATTGATTTGTAAAATTCACTGATAAACTATTCTTATTTATGAATTCTTAAGTGAGTTAATTCTTTTTTCCTCTGCCAGCACCAAATTTCAATTCAGGAAATTTTTCTTTTTATCATTAGCAGAAAAGGTGTAGGTGGTGGTGGAAGCTGGAGGGGTAGGGTGAGGGTAGGAAGGTAGGGGATTGTAGGAGATAACATTCACTTATATTCAAATCAAGAATATGGCACCTTGTCCCCTCTGGCTTACGTAGAAAAATCATCTGTAAGAGTTCCATATTGGCTTGGCTCTAGGGTTTACTTCATGTTTCCCATGATTTGTGAAATTTTGGAAACTATAGCTCAAGATTACCTGGGTTTGACAAATATCTTCAAGGTAAAACCAAGTTTTTGCCTAAATAATCCTCACCTCTTTATAGCATACCCACAAATTCAACTGATGCTGTGTACATTGTATCCAGCATTTTTAGTTGTTTTCAGGGCAAGTTATGTTAGAGTATCTAGGCTGCCCAACTGCCAGAAAATTAGTTCTCCTCATCAACTTTTTGTTGTCCTTCTATTTCTTTCACTGTTATAAGTGTATTCTTTATTGTTGTTTTTGTTTTACTATCATTTTAAGTGGGGTGCCACAGGAAAGGAAAACAAATATGTGTGCTCAAATTCCTTAAGCTACAAATTATTAAAAAGTCAAATTTTAATTAGAAACTGTTATTTTTTTAAAAGAGAAGACAGCAAGAAACTTTTAAAAGTAAGTATGATTATTTTTTATTGTTTTGAAAGTGCAGTTTTTAAGTGAATTAGTGAAAAAGAGTTTTATATTGGACTGGATATATGAATGTTTAGAATACCACAGTTAATATTATGCTAATGTGATTAGATATATGTATACGATTAGATACTTAATTTGTTCTTTCAATAAATTCAAACATCTTTTTCAAGCATGTACTATATACCATATACTCAATGAAAACATTCACAGAAAGTATATTACTTAATTCATGAATAAGAATCTTTCTTTTTGAAATGTATTTAAAGACTAAGGACACTTTTCTATTTTTTAATATTATGCATAATTTAATCATTATTTGAGGCTAGTTATATAAATGTAGATTTTTTAAATGTATTAAGTAAAAATATCTGGATATAATATGAAATTTTTTATTTTGCTATTCTTTTAAGAGCACTGGTATGACACAGATTTCCAGCTTCAGATTAGAACACATGTATTAACATTTCATGAAGAAAGGGAAATTTGGATTATATTTATAATATGGCAAATGGTAAAATAAATATACACTAGATAAGAATATTTCTCTGTGGTTTGGCCCACATAGACACATTCCCTGGATAGCTGACAGCTACTCTCTTGGGAAATGTGAACATTAAAAAAATTGTGTGTGTGTGTGTGGGGGGGGGTTTTTTGTTTTTTGTTTTCTTTTGTACTATCAGCTCTAAAATAGGATTGCCTATAGCTATAGCTATAGCAGCTGTCAGACTTGGTAGCCCTTTAGGAAACACGACTAGATAGAGAAACTAGAAGGTATTTATTTTAGACTGATGTAAATCTGAGTCTGGCAAACATTTACTCAGATTCTATGGATTGGAGTACCATGATTCCTGTCAGTTCCATGGATCTCTTGTAGTTAGATTTGCATCACTGATCAAGTGGATATGTATACTGTTAAAAAGACAAGGAAGAAGTAAATCTTCAACAAGGTATTTCTTTATTAAATTAGTACCAAAATAGCTCTGGCCTGACTCAAGACTAAAATTCAATAGACTGGATCCTTACTATCAAAATTTAAAGGTATTTCAAGTTATGATAAATGTTCAAATTACAGCTGGCTAATCTTGGAGCATCTATTATCATATGTACTAGTTAGGCTGTCCTGATGATAGGAATAAAGTTCTTGTGGAAAATATTTCCTAAACAATATGATAGCAGTACATATTCATAAATAGAAATAAATGTTCATGTTCATTCAGTTTGGGTGGCGCTGGTATTGTTTGTCAAATCATCAACTCAGCGCTAAGATTTTTGCAGTGGAGATATAGCGGTTCTACCACAGCAAGTTCTTGCCCTGGAATGACATTGTAAAGTCAGTATAGAATCTTGCCAAGGTTTCTTGGTTATTTCTCGTAGAAACACTATGTAAATTTGCTGAGTTAAGAAAAGTAACTTGTAATGTGCTCCAGTTCATTATTATTCTTTTATTAAAATCGGTATCAGGTTATCAGGCATACCTTCTTAGCAGTGAATTTGGGTGAGCAATTTGAAAATGTGATATATTTGTATGACTGCACTAAAGCAGTAACCATCTTGTAGAATAATATAATTTCTTTATTAAAAGTAATAAATAATTTATAATTTCTTCATTAAAAGTACAGATGAACATTAGCTGTAGCTGCCCATCTCCTACCATATTAATGGATTTTGGTGGCTTTATTTTCACATGGAATTACACCCATAAGTGCAGCCACTTCGAGACACAAATCAAGGAAGATGGAGTCCTACTGTTACAAAATAATTATTAGCATAAAAGAGCATGTCTTTTTATTTTACTCTAAACTAATGTTCAAAATAATCTCTTCATATTTAGAAAGAGGATGTCACATAGTATTAGAAGACACTACATTGCAATTAATAGAATACAAAAATTATTAATGGATTCAAATTTAAGAATGATCTACATTTTTCTCTATGTTACAGCAAGCTCAAGGTTATCCTTATAATAATATCACCCGTATTTATTTTTATTTCTATATAATTTCTTAAGAGTAGGAGGAAGTTTGAATTGAGTTAAACCAGATATACAGTGGATTGTATTTAATCTTAGCTATACCCACAGGAATGTTTTGTTCTAAATTTTCTCATAGAATTCTATATTCTCACTGTTGCAGCCCTTATTATGTTTAATTTTTATTTGTACTTTTGTACATTTCCATCAACGGTAAGCTTCATCAAGGCAAGACCATACTTGTCTGGTTCATATTCTGTCCCCAGTACTTACCACAGTGTCTCTCAAAATAAGCTCTCAGTAAGTACTTATTGAATGGATCATTGACTCAGCAAATTACTTCCTTTTTTTTTAAATTACCATCTTAACCATTTTATTTATTTTTTAAATGGCATTTATTTATTTATTTATTTGGCCACACCACACGGTATGTGGGATCTTAGTTCCCCAGTCAGGGATCGAACTCCCCACCCCCTGCATTAGAAGTCCCGTTGGACCTCCAAGGAAGTCCCGGCAAATTACTTCCTAATGTGAGAGAAGTTTTAACATTTTTTTCTCTAATAAATAAACTCAGAATATCTCTCCAACAAAGATGGCTAAGAAAAAACAAAAATAATCAAGACAAAATACAGGTATACATGATTTTTAAGCTTCCAGCTACTCATACCCTCACCTACAAAGTTTGGTTTAATTTATTTAGGCTCTGGGTGTGCTTATTCAACCTTATTTTTGTGTTTACGCTAGGCTGATTCTCATGGCTACAGACAGAGCTAAAATTAAGTGGGAATTGGAAGAACAGAGGAGAAAAACTGGATTTTTGCCACCAATCTTCATCCTTCCCTAACCCTGAAGACCATTTTTCAAGACTGTGGCAATACAGGTCTCCTTAGAAATAACTGATGAGATAGAGGAACAAAGAATACAAGCCAAATGTCCTGTAAATCTCGGAGCAGAAGCTCTCTGACCCAAGCAGACATTGTTATGACGTCCTGTACCAGGATTCATAAAATTCCCGAAGGTAACCACATATTTCAGGCCAAGGATACCTCTGGAAACATTTGTCATTTGTTCAGCTTTTAAGAATGGCTTTGTGTTAGATTTGCATGAATGGCATTGAATATTATAGTTTTGGTAAATGACCTAACTGTCGAGAGTAACATAATGTAAATGGTTTGTTTCAAAATAACATTTTTCTGTACCTTAGTAGCTTCTTAAACCTTCAGCAATGTTAATAATTCGATTTGGAGACATGTCTGACTGGGAGAGAATTCTATCTCCCATGAGTCACTTCAGTCACCTTCCTAGTTGATGGGGCAAAAGTACCCATTTCAAAAGTGAGTGTAGAAGCACCGCAGAGTGAATGAAGAGCTGGACGAGGAAGTTGAAGACTGGATGCTAAGTCTTGGCTCTGTCACTTAGCATATATGTGATACTGGCTGAGTTATAAGTAGCTGTTCTGATCCTCAGTGTCAGAACTTGTATTTATGATTCTCCCTACCTGACCTGCCTCCTCAGGAATAAGATAATGAACATGAAATCTCATTATACTCCAAGATGCCAAACACGTTTGAGATGTTACACTCAAGTATCTAGGTAGATGTCAAAGAACTCGAGAATGATGTCATTCAGAAACAGGATTTGGAAGGATAATGGCTATGAAAATAAAAAGATGAGAGAATGGTGATTGGAAGGGAAGAAGAAGCACTTACAATATTAGCAGAATCAGAAGTCCTAAAGTGAAAATCTGCAACTAGGAGGAAAGAAAGACGAGAATGCTGGAACCACTTGTGACTTTTGTTCCTTTGGCTAAGAACTACAGTGTGTTTTTTAAGTGAAGTCTGCTGTTGCTTAAGATTGTCAATGAGTGAGCCCGGGAAGAGCTATCCTAAGCCCGGGAAGAGCTTATTATAAGCCCGGGAAGAGCTATCCTAAAAAGGCTTTATTGGCTGACTGTTCTGGAATGGTGATCAATTAAAAATATTTTTACCTGTGCCCTTGACTAAGACAGTTTTGCTGAGCCTAGATGTTGTAGCCAAGAAGAAAAAGCAGGGCTTCCCTGGTGGCGCAGTGGTTGAGAGTCCGCCTGCCGATGCAGGGGGCGCAGGTTCGTGCCCCGGTCTGGGAGGGTCCCACATGCCGCGGAGCGGCTGGGCCCGTGAGCCTTGGCTGCTGGGCCTGTGCGTCCGGAGCCTGTGCTCCGCAACAGGAGAGGCCACAACAGGGAGAGGCCCACGTACCGCAAAAAAAAAAAAAAGGAAAAAAAGAAAAGGCAAACCATCTGAAGCATCTCAGGTACTTGGTCATCATGGGCAACTTGTTTTTTTCACATGGACGATGACACCTTCAAAGAAACAACGCCAAGTAACTGAATTGAGCTAAGACTTCTTAAGTGAAATAATACAATTTTAAGGGGGAAACTGCAGAAAAAAGCATAGGTTTTTAATAAGCTCTTTTAACTAGGAAAGCATGGGGAAATCTCTTAAAACCTCACTTTCTTTAAAAAAGAACAACAATAACAACATTTTGACCACATGCTTTTAACTTTATAATATTGAAGATTACATAAGCTTAATCTTAGGCAATGCTGTAACCTCAATTTTTAAGGAATTCAGATGATCGCCTTCTTTTTCCTCTATTTTTAAAATTTTTTCTTTGAATGGAGAAAGGAAAGAGGAATTATTAAAAGCAAAGAATGGCTTCCATTTATCTCTTATCCATAAGACATGAATAAAACAAACTTACCTGGTAGGTACCCAGGTAAGTGGTTCTGTGGTATATTTTTTAAAGTGTTTTCCATGTTACACCTACCAGTACTCTTAGAATTATGCTCTAGACATTACTTGGGTTCCAAAAAGGTGGTTAATATCCCCAAAGAATCCCTCATATTCTTCCTTTTTAATTTCCACTCCTCTGCTAGTGAAGCTATTTGGAGAGGTCTCAGTGAATCAGTGAATAACCATTGCCACCTTCATCTCTTTTTGGCTGCCCACAAAATTGAAAACTCTGTGAAACTCACACCAGATAGTTAGGTCTTACCCATTTTGTGGCTTGATTACTTGTTCTGATTAATTTAAAAAAATTAAGTAATTTAAAGGTTTTTTTGAGGGGGAATTTTCTTTATCTCTGAAGTAGTCACCTGATAAAACAAGAATAATCCTCAGAGTAAACATATTTATTATGGTTTCATTAGAAGTATGTTCCTTGAAATGTGCAGTAATGTTCTCATGGTCAAATGTTTATTTCAGTGACAAAAAATGAAGAATGTTAGTGTATTAATCTGCATTGTAAAGTGTGACAAGTTCAGATCAAGCTAACTGGAAACTTGGAAACCAAGGGAGTGTCTACTGCAAGAATAGATTTTTATATCAGTTAAGAATTGCATTTGGCTACCAGTGACAGGCTGCTGACTTGTGTGATTTAAATATCTATGCATATTTGTCAATCAATAAAAAGTATAGAGATAGGCAGTTACTGATAGCTGTTCAATAGCACAAGAGTGTCAGGGATTCTGGGATGAATTTCTTAGCCTTCCACTCATGGTCCCCAAGTGACTGCTGGACCTCAACACCTTACAACCAGTTTTTGAGGAAGAAGAAAAGAAGGGGCCCTTGTCAGCTTAGTAAACTTTTCCAGAGGTCTCATCCAGCTGTTTATCACATCTTGCCTATAAGATGTGCGTGCATCTTACTGAGCATCCTTTGAGCAGGTGAGGCTGAGAAATATATTTTTAGCTGGGTACTTGCCTTCCGCTATCCTCTCTCACAAAGGAAGGAGTAAAAACGTGGAGGTTATGCTGGTAGTGAGGAGTTACTGCTACATATATGTTACACTTCAGTGCCATCTCAGACTCCTCTTTGGAGTTAAGTCACCCAAAGTGAAAGAGAAGAGATGCAACTTCATCCACTGACCACCCTTGTTATAGGAACCTGAGTTTCATCTCTCATTGGAGCTATAATTAAACCATACTCTCCCAGAGAGGTAGGGACACAGTTGTACTGGGAAGCTCCAGTATAGGATAGACCCCTGGCATTCAGTATTTGAGGTTTCCATTGTTCAAGACCAAACTTTGAAGGTCCATGGCATATAATAAATAACTTTAAATTTTTATGTCATATCAATTTTAGCCCCCTTCACACCAAGAGGCATAAAATTTTCTGACAGTAGGAGATGTATTCATTTCTGGGGCTACCATAACAAGATACCACATAGTAGGTGGCTTAAACAACAGAAATTTATTGTCTTACAGATCTGGAGGCTATATCCAAGGTCAAGGTATTGACAGGATTGGCTGTAAGAGACAATCCTTGCCACGCCTCTCCTAGATTCTGGTGGTTTTCTGGCAATCTTTGGTTTTCCTTGGCTTATAGATGCCGCACCCTGATCTCAGCCTTCATCTGTACATGCATGGTGTTCTGCCTTTATCTATGTGAAGATAAAGGTTCGTGAAACCTCTTCACATAGTGTCTGACTCTGTCCACATTTCTTTTATGAGGACACCATTCATACTGGATTAGGGCCCTAATGACTTCACCTTAATTTGAGCACATCTGCAAAGACCCTATTTCCAAATAACCTTCTGAGGTACTAGGAGTTAGGACCTCAACATATATTTTGAGGGAACATAATTCAACCAATAACAGTTGGTGTTCAAATTACTTAATCAGAAAATGAACCTGCAACATCCACATGGCAACAATCTTTTTTCTCTCCCTCCATTTTTATGCAGAAATTATACACTATAGGGATATTTAAGAATTTTAAGGGCCTACTCAGTAGCATACATTGGAAATACTGCTTTTAGTATATTATCATGAAAATAAATGATGAATCTAGATTACAGTTGAGTTGCTCTTGAATCTAGAGATATAGATTTACTTCACATTATGACTCTTCAATTGACCAGTTTCACCATAACAGCTCACTTTTCTCAAAATAACACTTTTTTGAAATAACGGTTTCATCCCAAAATGTACTGAAAACTATAAACAATATATTTCCAGGAAAAGTCACAATTGCCAATTACTTAACACAATAATTTCTAATAAGAATATCATTTGCAACAAATTCAAATCGAGCATCATGTCTGGATGAAACAAAACATTTTTGCTCTGCGTTAGGATGCCAGGTGAGAAGACAGATGTTGCATCTTCTGAATCTATAGTCTCTTTTGTACATGTTTCCACGTGTGTCCACGTGTTCCACTGCTCTCAGGTTTAGCCTTTATTTCATCACAGTCTTAAAGAAATTCTTTTCCAGTGGGCTGAACTGTGTCTCCCAAAAAGATAAGGTCAAATCTTGAACTCTGGTACCTGTGAATAACAGCTTATTTGGAAATAGGGTTTTGTAGATGTAGTCAAGTCATGATAAGATCATAATGGAGGGTGAGTGCTCATCAAACAACTGATGTCTTCATGAGAACACGGACATTTGGACACAGGGACACAGAGGGAGAACACCATGTGAAGACAGAGGCAGAGATTAAAATGATGCATCTACAGGCCAAGGAATGCCAAGGATTGCCTGCCATCTCCAGAAGCTAAGAGAGAGGCATGGAACAGATTCTCCCTCGGAGACTCCAGAAGGCTTGCCAAGGCTTTTGGACTTGATTTTGGACCTTTGGCTTTCAGAACTATGAGAGAATAAATGTCTGTTGTTCCAAGCCACCCAACTTGTGATCATTTGTTATGGCAGCCGTAGGAAACTAATATATCTAGCAGATCCAATTTTCAAATTCCTGTCTGAAGATAAGCACCAACTGTGACTGCCATCCCTTATTCAGTCTCTTCCTTCCTCGGTGAGTAAAATAAACTTCATTACGATTTATGTTCAGACTTTTATTTTCAAACTCTTGTTTGTATTTATTCATACTATTTATTTATATAAACTTGTTTTCATTGTTCACTTGATATATATATATTCCAGTCTATAGAATTTTTTTGAGTATTTTGGATTGGAATAATATACCTCGTAATTTCCCTTTAAAATTAATGAATTTTGCTTTCAATTTACGACCTTTCACTTTAGGGCAAGGTTTTAGGAACAAAATTAAAATCATTAAATGAGACAGCGCTTACTATAATTCCGATGGTCACAACCTGAGTAAAGAAAAAAAGGTGTTTCTAGCAAGAATAAGGTAAGTGGGTGTGTTGGTTTCCTGGGAAAATAATAATGTATTCTTGGAAGCACTTCTAGTTATTCATGTAATTTAAAAAGTACACCTATAAAGGGAGAAGAAGCATGTGAATTTGTCAGGGAAAGAAAAGAAGAGCGAAGCAGGAAATGAGGAAGAAGGGAGTTATGGAAAAGAAGCAGTTGGGAGGAGCACAGTGAGAATTGAGGAAAGTTTGTTTTTACCGTCATTCTTGCTCTCTGACAACTTACTTAGTTTTCAGCTCTGTTTATCAGATTGTTGTGCAATTTATCATATTAATTTTTTATACTTTCATATTTAATTGATAATTTATTATTTTAAAATAATTCCTAATCCCCTCACATCCTTTAAGTGTTCAAATATCACTTTGTCAGACAGTATACTGACTAAGATTCTGTGACCTGACACCCCTCGCCAATCCCTGTACTTTGGAGCTCCCTTACCGTGTTCCACTTGTTCATCGTTTCATTGCACTTGTCACCTTCTGGGAAGAATTGTAATTTACTTATTTGTTATTTTTGTTTCAATCTGATTTTGCCACTCCCTCCCCTTCCACCCCCACCCCCCACCCCTGGAATAGAAGCTCCTTGAACTCATGTAACTTACGAGACTGTTTTACTCATTCACCTTATATATATCTATGATAGTTGCATACTGGGCTGGGTGTTCGGTGGCTTGTGTGTTCTCATTTTATCACTTGACATGGAAGTATGTGTGTTTAAAGATGAGTTGTTGCTTGAGCTGATGCCTGCCTCCTGAAATGTCTCTATAACATAGCTTAGTAAGATATTAACAAATCCCAGTGAAACACATCTGCTCTACTGTTGTCTCCAGCTCCTGGTCTCTTCAAACTTTTAAAACTGTCATAGATTACTGGAAACACAACTGCATTTGAAATTATGTCAATACAACAGTAGTTGCAGATGCTCCATTAAGGGTTTAAAAACTAAATTGTCAGCCAAAGAAAATGGCTTGTAAATGTTTGGCCATCACTCCAGTCCTGCAGAAGTAAGTTTTGTGGCAATGAGGGAAGTGGGGCTCCCTGCTCACTAACACATAAATGACTAAACTGGAGAGATTTCTTAGGGTGTCTGCTAACCAGTGGTGTGGATATGTAACTGGATGCTGGTATTGCAGTGCAGTTGTAGTGAAAATCCAGGAGGTGATGAAAGACAGTCTATGGTAATAGAACTGGAGGAACTTGGGGGATTGGATCAACTAGGTACAGTCTTGCTGCTCCCTCTTTTTCATTTGTATAAGCATTTTTTCTACAATCTAGAAAGTGCAGTGCAGTGCTTTCCAATTTAATTGATGGCCCGGTCTGGCATAAGTGATTCCACATGGTGGTTGACAAATGACTCTTGGGTTAGCCCTCCACCCCTCTTATTCAAGAAATAGACAAATTAGCAGAATTTTCTCTTTTCTCTATAGAACTATCACTTGCACATCTATTTATCTATCTTAGATGAAATTTTAAATATTTTATAAACTGATGAGACCTCTTGTTCTTGGTTTCGGCAGAAAGTGGAATATCATAAATAAAATTGTCTTAACATTCTCAGTCATCGGGTTGATGGATGGTTAAAGGAAAAGCAGCATCCTGGGTTTTTCAGAGGCATTGCTATGCTTAGATCAGATTATATGGTGACTTGTAGTGTAACCATGCTAATATCTCTTTACACAAGAAAAATTTCTTCTAAATAACAATATCAATTTTGAACTGCTCAAGGGATTTAGTAGAAAGGCTTAGAACATGGCAGTGGTAATAGATACTCAGAAGGTCAAAAATTCTCAGCTAGAGAATGGTTCAATATGCTCATTTATCACTTTCCACTTTTGCTCATATAAAACAAAGACGTACAACTAGGTGTAAGGTCAAGTACTGTACCAGCACAATCAGGCTTTAAAAAAAGTAAAGCAAATCCCAATTTACTACTGTCAGTTCACAGAATTCACTCTGATATAATCTTCATGTTGTAGATATTTCTGATTGAGGTGTTCCCAAAACTCATGGGCAGAAATAAACTGAATGACAAACGATGTGACTCTTCCACATATATAACACATGTCATCTAAAAATTGTAATGCACATATAATTACCTAGTTAATAATTTTCTAGAAAAATACTGATGAAAATAATCTGAATTTACCAAGAATCAGACAGAGACAATTGAGAGAAAACAAAGTGAAAGCTTTCTTTAATCTATTGGTTAGGCTAGATTGGACAGATGGCTTTTACAACATTCTTGGGAGAATTCACAATTTAGGATTCATAAGCTGTGATCCTCAGATGAGGACAGTGGATACTCACGCACATTACTGAAGCCAAGTGGTAGGACGATACACTGCATCCAAGCTGTTTCCATGAGTGAATAGGCTCTAGCCTTTCTGGCTTGTTTTCTCGGTGCTGGAGAAGACATCACACATTCTTTGGAAGTAGAGTCCAACCCAAAACTCCACTAGATCTCCTGTCCTGCCTCTGTGTGGTCTGGGTGACCCACTTTAGCCTGAAGGAGCTCTGGGAAATTCGATATGTCTACAACCAGTTTAAGGGCTACTCCTGGGTGGTCCTTAGCAGTTAATAGGGTTTGATTCCGGGGCCATTATATGAGATTCAGAGAAGCCCAAGAATCTGGGCCTGGACAAGATCCAGTCTGTTAAGAATGGTGATTACTCCTGAGCGTTTCAATATATAAACTGGAAGGACTAGAGCAGTTCTGGGAGAATGTACAGATAACATCAAACACACCTCACCAACTCTGCAGCCATCTTGGTTACCATCTAACAAGGTCCAACTCAAGGCACCATTTTCAGATTGAGCAATAACTAGGCATTAAGACAGGTGTCCAGAACTTTCCAGGAATGGCCTTATGACTAGAAAGACCCAAAGGCATTTGCTTTAATCTACTTAGATTCAGTGATTTCTCTAAATGATATCAATTCTTAATTATATGCACATTAATAAAAGAACTGAGATGTGGCAAATCTAAAACTCATTTATATTTTATTATAAAAAATAGTGGGTAGGGCTTCCCTGGTGGCGCAGTGGTTGAGAGTCCGCCTGCCAATGCAGGGGACACGGGTTCGTGCCCCGGTCCGGGAAGACCCCCCATGCCGCGGAGTGGCTGGGCCCGTGAGCCATGGCCGCTGAGCCTGTGTGTCCAGAGCCTGTGCTCCGCAACGGGAGAGGCCACAACAGTGAGAGGCCCACACACCGCAAAAAAAAAAAAAAGTGGGTAGTGGAAAGAGCATGTGCTTTGGAGACAGCCAGTCCTGAGTTTGAATTCTCACTCCCCATTTACTGGCAGAGAGACTGGCTGAGAGACTTGGGGCGTTATCCCAAGAGGTAATACGTGCAGAAAATATCAAGGATTATTCAAAAAATGTTCAGATATGTTTGTATGTATCAATCTTGTAAGAAAAGTAACAATGTTTCAACCGTAAAAACCTACTTGCAATTGCAAAATGCCTCTTTTATCTGTCTCCATAGCAATCATTAGCATCTAACATAATGTATATTTTACATATTTACCTCGCTTGCTCCCTGTCTCCCATCCCCACTTTCCCCCCAAAAGTAAGAGTTCACGGTTGCAGGAATTTACTGTCTGCTTTGCTCACCATTGCATCCTCAGGAACTGCAGTAGAAACTGGTACATAGTGTCGGGTGGAGTTTCCTGATTGTGGCAGGAGTGGCCAAGGCCTGATGGGTCCTCTCTGCAGTGGTTGGGAGTCAGTCCTCCAGGCCCACTTGGAGCCTCCTCTGCTGCCTTGCCCGGATTGGTAGGCACCAGTTAAGTGAGTTAATCGTTTTTCTGCTTAAAATTGCTTAAGTTCATTCATTTTTCTGAGTCTGAACCATTGTTATAATTTAGTAAAGGAATTATTTAGAAATAGCTGTTCTGTGAATTCACACTATAAAGGCAGAGGGTGGGGCTTATTTTGTTCTTCACTTCTGATCTAAAGACAGGGCTTTAAGAGAACATTGAGAATCTAGTTCAGTCCATGGCAGACTGGGGGAGACACCGGAGCCTAGAGTCTGACTTCGGCTGTTAAGTATAAAGGTCACAAATGAGTGACTAGCCAGCAGCTGGTAAATAAGCCAAGGAGGGGGGAAGCAGGGACTAACTCTTGTGTTTAGAAGTTCTCAAAGACACCTGAGCCATCCGACCCGCACCATATACGGGCCGTGTGTGAGAAAGAACCTGCATGAGATCATCTCAGTTTCTGCAGGCTCCTCTCTGAAGGAGAGGATGTGATCTCAAGGGAGAGATGCTGAAGAGGCCCAGACCCTGAAGGATTCTCAATGGATACAAAAGGAGTAATCAACCAACCTCTTCCCTAGAGTTGGAGGTTTCTGAAGAACCTAAGAAACACTCTGAGTCAGCTTTATGTCTGCAGGCCTCAGGGATTACCACGCCAGCTCAGAACAATGTCAGTCAAACAAGAATTTTCTTGTTCTCTTTGCTTCCTTCTTCTCCCGATTGCTGCCAACAAGCAGTTGCCCTCACCTGCTTACTAAATACAGTTTGTGCCCCATCTCTCCTCTCTTCCCCTGATAGACCCTCAACGGGGGACTGAGTTTTGATCACTCAATGGGAGTCGACCTTCTGATTGAGCTACATTTGAAGACTCAAGGTAATGACAGAATTTCTTATTATTCATAGTGACAAATGTTTTATAATAGCATACCATTATAGCTATTCAGACTTCAGAGGTCACATTTTCTTCAACTACTGAACTATACTGAAAGTCAAGTGAGATTTGAAGAGCAAGAAAAAGAAGCCTGATTAAGGGACTAGAAAGGGGCAAAATATGCAAGAATGGGAATGAGATATGAGACATGTCTAGAGGTGTGATTAAAATAGTAATAAAATAATAAAGTATGTCTGCAGACAATTCTATGACAACAAATCTGAAAACCTTAGACACAGGTGACATAGATGCTTTTCTAACATAATTTAAATTTCTAAAATTATCCCAAGAGAAGGTAAAAAAAAGTCAATAATCAAAAAGTGATTGAGAAGGTTAAAAATCTGCCATTAATGAAAGCCACTAAGGCTACAGATTTTCCCAGCTGGATTGTATCAAGTCTTTATAAAAAATAGATAATTCCTATGTTACTTAAGCTACTGCTCCCCTGGAAAAAATTCTTAATATAAAACCTTATGAAGTTATCATAAAAAACAAAAATGCAGCTCAAACTCCTATGTAAATACACAAAGATCTTTGTGAAAAAAAAAAGATAGTTGTAATATCCAGAAACCTATCAGTATAAATGCTGTACATCAATCTATTAAAAAAAAATCATATGGTAATATCAATACATTCTGAAAAAATTATATGAATTAATCAAAACTACAATGAGGTTTCACTTCACACCAGTTAGAATTGGCATCATCAGAAAATCTACAAACAACAAATGCTGGAGAGGGTGTGGAGAAAAGGGAACCTCCTGCACTGTTGGTGGGAATGTAAATTGATACAGCTACTATGGAGAACAGTATGGAGGTTCCTTAAAAAATGAAAAACAGTACTACCATATGACCCACTACTGGGCATATACCCAGAGAAAACCATAATTCAAAAAGAGTCACATACCACAGTGTTCAGTGCAGCATTATTTACAATAGCCAGGACATGGAAGCAACGTTAAGTGTCCATCAACAGATGAATGGATAAAGAAGATGTGGCACATAGATACAATGGAAAATTACTCAGCCATAAAAAGAAATGAAATTGAGTTATTTGTAGTGAGGTGGATGGACCTAGAGTCTGTCACACAGAGTGAAGTAAGTTAGAAAGAGAAAAACAAATACCATATGCTAACACATATATAACACGCTCTGGGATGAAGTGAGAGAGGTGGCACTGACATATGTACACTACCAAATGTCAAATAGATAGCTAGTGGGAAGCAGCCGCAGAGCACAGGGAGGTCAGCTCGGTGCTTTGTGACCACCTAGAGGGGTGGGATAGGGAGGGTAGGAGAGAGACGCAAGAGGGAGGGGATATGGGGATATATGTATACGCATAGCTGATTCACTTTGTTGTACAGCAGCAACTAACACAACAATGTAAAGCAATTATACTCCAATAAAGATTTTTTTTGAATTTATGAATTAATAAGAAAATATGACAAAATAATCAACCTCAAATTAAACTAATTATCATTAAGTTAGAAAATTCTCATTGCAATTAATATGAAAAATTAGATGTAAATGTCTACTGCTGCCATTGCTTTGGAATGGTAAGTTAAAAAAAATTTAGTAAAAACATTAGAAAATAGAAGTTTTTTTTCCTAATGACAGTATTGTATGTCTAGAAACCCTAAGATTCTAATTAAAATCAGAATCAATGAAAAATAATGGATAAGAGAATTTAAGATAAAAACAAGATAAATATGTTAAGACCAAGAACTTTTGTCTATATTGTCTATAAGCAAATGGCAATGAAAATGGAAAGATAGCTGTTTATAGTAAACAGCATAATATTCTCACAGATGACTTTTAAAAAGAAAACACAGGACCTATGTTAAAAAAAATCTGTGAATCTTACTCATAGAATATTAAAGGACATAAAACAATCTTTGAAATATGGAAAAACATAGTGTGATTTTGGATGGGAAGAATTAATACAGTAAAAATGTCAATTCTTCAAAATTCTCCTATAAATTTGAGGCACTAATAATAAATAGAGCTTCATCAAGGCTGATTTCAGAATTGGATACAATGAAATAAAAGTTCGCTTGGAAGAATATATGTCTGAAGCAACCAAGAAAAGTTTGATTATAGGAGAATCAGAAGCTGCGAAATACGCTTCACACATCATTCATCAGACTATAAAGTCACTACAGTCAAATCAATATGGTATTAGCCATATGGATCCATGAAAAATAGAGAATCTAGAAAATAAATGTCTGTATATGAAAATTTCATATATGGGAACGTTAGTATTTCTATTCTGTGGGAAAAGAGTGACTTATTTATTAAGTGGGGATGACAAATAGCTATTTATCCAGAGGGAAACTAAGTTGGGTCCACTCTCACTATATGTGCTGTTCAGTGCTGTAGCCACTAGCCACAAGTGTTATTTACATTTTAATGGAACTTAAATTTAAAAATTATGTTTCTCAGCTGTTTTACTCATGTTTTAAAGTGTGGCTAGTGTTTACTTTATTGGGCAGTGTAGATTATAGAAGCTTTCCAGCTTTGCAAAATGTTTTGTTGGACAGCACTGATTTCTCTCTCTCTCCGTATAATATTTACATGTATATATTGTTTATAAATATTTACATAAACATAAAAATACAAATATATATGTATACATGTGCATTTAATTGTTCCCTATTGACTTAAAATTTAAAAATAAAACAGAAGAAAATCACCAAGGCTACCTATACAATATAGGGGTTAAGGGGAAACTTCGTAATGTTACCAGAAACCCAGAAAAAATAAAGAGATATAGTTGACATAAAAATTATAACTTTTGTATACACATTGCTATCAGTATCAGTTAAGGTTCTTGGTTGAAAACAACATACATTTTAACTGTGTGTTCAGAAAAGCAATTTGGAAGGGAAAATGCAACAACTATAGTGAGAGACTGCTTTTGAGAAGATAGCACTGCTGTCTCTGTAGGACATCAATACCACATTCACTGTCTTGCCTTGATCATTTCCACCTTAGAGTTATGTGCAGGTGAATCTAATAGGAAGGGGCTGGGGCATGTTCTAGTACCCTAGCTGAAAGGGAACCTGGGAAAGCAAGTTTCTACTTTCTGGCTTAGGAGACAGAACTCATAAGTGGAAAATCATCCACATATAGAAAAAGTGTTCAGTAGATCCTGGAACAGCCACAAACGTGACAAATGTCCACTACACTAACATAAATAAAGTCAGCAGACAAACGATGGAATTGGGGGAAGGACATAAAAGGTTGCAACCCAGATGATGATGAGCATTTAACGTCTATAATACAGAAAGAATCCTTACAAATTGTAAAGAGAAAGACAAACCACTCAATAGAAAAATACTTCAAGGATATGAATAGGGAATTCACAAAAGAGTAAACTCAAATTTCCTGTCCTTAAAATAACAAGGAAGTATCACTTCACCATCGACGACTGACAAAATTGTAAAATTTCAATAAACCTACTGCTGGTGGGGATGAAGGGAATTACATATTCTTTGCTACTGGAATTATACATTATTCTCATCATTTTGGAAAACAATTTAGCAGTGCTTCTAAAATTTTAAATAACCATAGCCTTAGAGGCAACCCCATTCTTCAGAAGTAAAAGCACCACTGTACAAAAATATACATACGAGCATGTTTATTGTACTTTTTCGTAGAGGCAAGAGTCTGAAAGAGTGAATGGCCTTCAACTGAGAAAAAATTACGATACATTTACACTATGGGCTATTAAAAAGCAATTACAACAGTGAGTAAGACCTGTGTCATTTGTCTTGGAGCGATTATGACAGTGAGTTGTTGAGTGAGAAAAGCAAGATGCAGAGAAACAACTAGAACAACACACAACACACACTATAAAAAGCGGCAGAGTTTTTACAAGAATCATAATGGGGGAGGGTGAATTGATGCAGGTGAAGAAAGGGAACAGAGAAGAAGTAGGCAAACCAAGAAAACAAGCCTTGTCAATTAAAAACATAACCAAAAATCTCATTTATGTAAAACTACCTACCTGAGTTATGTATACCTCCTTCAAGAGAAACCATAAAATAGTGTAGTCTTGGTCTATAGACTTTAGAAATGTCTAAAATATATTCTTAAGTGAAAAATTATTTCACAGAGTAATATGTAGAGAATGGGTCCATTAAAAAAAAACAAAGAAAGGTGTGTGTTTATATGTATTTGTACTGAAAAGATGATACTTATCCATTTCTTAATTCTGGTTTCCTCAGAAAGTGTAGAATTGGCAAGCAAAGGCTGGTTTTACTTCTTATACTAGTCCTAATTAATTTCAAAATTTAAAACACAAAAATTAAAAATATGTTAACATTCTAAAATGTATTGTAAAGGGAATAAACTCTATTAGGATTCAGAGAGTAATTAGAGACCATCACCTGAGAGAGGGAGCCTTTGGGATAGCCTGTCTGAGGAAAGTGTCCGAGCTGAGACCTGAAGAATAACAGTGAGCTTTATTGTGGAGAGCTGGACAAAGAATATTCTAAGCTGAATCCACAGGCCTGACAGTTCATTTGAAGGGCAGAAAGGAAGCCAGGGCACCAGCTGTGTCAGGGGCACATGGATAGGTGGTGTGGATTAAGGTCAGGGAGGCAGAGACTTATAGACCACTGCTAATAAAAGTTTGAGTTGAACCACTTCTAGTCAGCAAACAGGAAAAGTACTTAAATTTTAAACCCTTTATAGCAGCTTGACATTGCTGAGGTTCCAGCCGTTGATCACCAGACTCACCTCAGTTCAGGTGAGTTTGAAGTTGGATGGTGCAGCTCATGTTGCAGATTGCTTCCAGTCATATGCAGTAGGACCGTATGTCAGTCCATGGTGCAATAGAGAAAAAACAAAAGCATAAACTAAAACAAACTTATCCTCTCCACAGGTTGATAGAGAAGCACTGTCATAAGACCTGGAGAGATGTTTGGTTGCTATTCTCAAAGAGGTAGTAAGCCACTGAAATGTTTTAAAAAGAAATGACTCTTTATATATACCGTACAAAAGAATTTTCTAGTTTAAAACTAGAATTGTCCCAGCTTTCATCATGCAGAATGGCTTGGAAAGGATCAAGAGTTAAACAGGGAGTAGTTAGGAGACTGCTGTGGTGGTGCAAGTAGGAGATGGTGGTGGCGTGGGCCAGGTGGTGGTAACTGGACTGGAGGATAGAAAAGGAAGAGTCATGAGGAGCCAGGGATGATTTCTAGTTTCCTTCCCTTCCCTTTTCTCTTCTTTCCTTTCCTTCCCTTTCCTTTTCTCTCTCCCCCCTTTTTTTTTTTTTTTTTTACATAATAACTGGTACACTATGATGATATCTATGGAGATGCAGCTAATGGGAGAAGAAAAAATTGAAGGCACAAATCAAGATTTCTGGCTTGGACAAATTTGAGTTTGAAATGTATATTACACACCAAAATGGAAATAAAGCTCATCAGAGAGGTGTGGACGAGAGGCATAATTTGGGGAGTTATTAGCACATAGGTAAAATGTGAACAATCATCCTAGTTTACCCAGGACTCTCCCTGTTTTAGTACTGAAAGTTCTAAGACCTGGGAATCCTCTTATTCCTTGGCAAACTGGGGTAGTTTCTCACCTTATGTAGATGGTATTTACACCATGGAATTGGATAAGAGCAACCAAGGAAATCACACACCAGGATTGAGTCAGGAAAATATTAAGAGGAAAGAATCTTAGAAGAGCTCACCAGTGAGGAGGTAGGTAAAGGCAAGACAGAAAAGTGTCAAATATCTGGAAACCAAAGGAAGAGAGACTGTCAACCATAGAATGCTGGTGAAGGTCAAGTAAGAAGAGGACAGAACAGCAGATTTGGCAAGATGGTGGTCATAAGTGACTGTAACAAAAGAATAGATTCTTGGGAGTGATGGGAAAAAACCTACAATGTCATAAGTTGAATAATGAATGGCAGGAAATAGGATTAATAAGTACTAAAAAAAATCATCCTAGCAGCCTTGCAATGAAGGGGAGCAGAGAAATGGGCAGTAGTTTGAAAAGACTGAAGAGAGTATAAAAATGCTGTTTATGATTTTATTTGGGGAAATGAAACTACTATGTGAGTGCAGTAGGATTGCCTGGCAGTGTTAAATAGCTGTATGAAAATTTTAGCATAAATTTCAAGTGGTTGTATTCTTCCTAGTTGTTTATCTACAGTTACATTTAGCTTCTCAGATGCTGGCGTGAAAAAAAAATTTTAAATGGTTTCAGCCAATATTTGGGATTTTTCAGGGGAACGTGCTAGAGAAAAAAGGAGGCACGCAAGGTAAAATAATTAAAAGGGAATTATTTCAGTTAGGTAACATGGACTAAAAGCCAGGTTAAAGGGGGAAGAGGAAACATAATTAAGTTGGAAGAGAGTGAAACGTGAAGGCAATGGGTTAGATGTTTCACTGAAGTTGAGGAATTCTGGCAAAATGAGTACTTGGGAATGCAAGCCGAAAGAACAGCAGTTGGCAGCCAGGGAAGGGAGTGACTGATTTTAAGTTTTCAGGGATGGTGAGTTACTGCTGATGCAACCAGCATCACTGGTTGGGAGCGGGTGGAGGAACAGGTAATTGAAGGTGAGGAAGGGAAGGATCTGACAGGCAGGGTAAATGGTTCATCCATGTGCATTCTGAAGTTACCGAGAATGATGGCATGGAGTTGAGATGGAGAAGAGAATGAGTCAAGAGGGACAAACTGGGTCAAAATATGAGAATAAGGAGGAGATGTAGTGGGTGGTTTAGTCTGATGGTGCAAGCTTCAGATGGGAGGGAGTGATACGTAGCCAACCCCTTACCTTCTGGTCCTGTGGTATATGGGGTATAATAGAAAAAAACCCCAAAACCTCTGCATCAGACAAGGAAGATGGTATCATCAGGACTTAAGGTAAGAAAATCATTAAAGAATTAAAGATAATTAAAACATTAATTAAAGATAATGCTCAGAGAAGAGACTGAATTGATAAGGAAATCTCAGGATAGTATACTGTTAGGATTGGCTACATAATTTTCAGGGCCCAGTGCAAAATGGACATGCAGGACATCATGTTCAAGAATCATTATGAATTTCGGGACTTCCCTGGTGGTGCAGTGGTTAAGAATCCGCCTGCCAATGCAGGGGACGTGGGTTCGAGCCCTGGTCCGGGAAGATCCCACATGCCACGGAGCAACTAAGCCCATGCACCACAACTACTGAGCCTGCGCCCTAGAGCCCACGAGCCACAACTACTGAACCCGCGTGCCTAGAGACCGTGCTCCACAACAAGAGAATTCACCGCAATGAGAAGCCCGTGCACCACCATAAAGAGCCGCCCCCGCTCGCCGCAACTAGAGAAAGCCCGCGCATAGCAACGAAGAGCCAACGCAGCCAAAAATAAATAAATTTACAAAAAAAAGAATCGTTATGTATTTCAAGATGGCAACAAAACATTATGTCAAATGTGGGCCCTTCTAAGTGTGGGGTCCTGCGTGACTGCACAGGTAACATGCCCATGAAGCTGGCCCTACCTATTCTGGGCCTAGGAAAAAGATTGGGGAGGGAGGGCAGCATTTGGTCCGATTAAGGGATATACGATATTTCTTTGTTTGAGGCTGCTATGTGCTAACCATTGTTTAAATGCTTAACCAATATTATCATTTAACCCTTCTAACAGGTGAGGTAGGTGGTATCTCCCTCTTCGGCAGATGAGGAACCGAATGCACTGGAAATTTAAATGATTTGCCCAAAGTCACAGTAAGTTGCAACCTGATTTTATTTGATTTGATTTGTTTTTTTACTGTTAAAATTGAGATGTAATTCACATACCATAAAATGTATACATAAAGTTTACAATTCAGTGGTTTTTAGTATATTCACAAAGTCGTGCAACTATCAACACTATCTAGTACCAGAATATTTCCATCATTCCAAAAAGAAACCCCATACTCATGAAGCAGTAACTCCCCATATTCCTTGGCAACCATTAATCTATTTTCGAACTCTATGGATGTGCGTATTCTGGGCAATTAATATAAACAGGATCATACAATATGCAACCTTTGTGTCTGGCTTCTTTCACTTAGTATAATTTTTTTAATAAATTTATTTTATTTAGTTTTGGCTGCGCTGGGTCTTCGTTGCTGTCTGCGCGGGCTTTCTCTAGTTGCGGCGAGCGGGGGCTACTCTTCGTTGAGGTGCGCGGGCTTCTCACTGTAGTGGCTTCTCTTGTTGCGGAGCACGGGCTCTAGGCGCTCGGGCTTCAGCAGCTGTGGCTCGCGAGCTCTAGAGTGCATGCAGCCTGATTTTAGATCTGCATTCCTAACTACCAGGCTGTGTTGCTTCTCAGCAGTCCTGGAGTTAATAGATGACTTGGAAGACTCAGATTTAGGGCTGACCAAAGTAAACAGCGGTATGAGATGTGACAGAATTAGTCCTCATTATGTCCCCAGAAGAAGAAGAAAAATCAGCTGCAAGGTAGTTTTTTATTTCAGTTTTATTGAGGTACAGTTGACATATAAAATTGTAAAATGTACTTAAAGTGTACATCGTGACGATACGATATACATATACACTGTGAAAGGATTCCCTCCATTTACTTAACACATCCATCACCTCACGTATTTACCTTTTGTTTGTTTGTTTTTCTTTTGGTGAAAACATTAAAGTTCCACTCCTTGAGCAAATTTCAATTAAACAATGTAGTGTTATCAACTGTAGTCACCATATTTTACATTAGATCCTCATACTTCATATATCCAAAGAAAATAAAACAGGATATAAAAACAGGATATCAAAGAGATATCTGCATCCCCATGCTTATTGCAGCATTATTCACAGCAGCCAAGATATGGAAACAATCTAAATGTCAGTCAATGGATGAATGGATAAAGAAGATGTGGTATATATATATAAATATATAATGAAATATTATTCAGCCATGAGGAAGAAGGAAACCATGCTATTTGTGACAAAATGGATGGACCTTTTGGTCTTATGCTAAGTGAAATAGCCACATAGAGAAAGACAAATACTGCAAGATATCACATATATGGGGATGTTTAAAAAAGAAAAAAAAACACATACAGAGAGAGTTGAAAAGGGGTAGCCAAGGGCTGAAGTGTAGGGGAAATGGGAAGAGGTTGGTAAAAGGGTAACAACTTTCGGCTATAAGGTAAATAAAGTCTGAGGATCTAATGTAAAACATGGTGACTGTAGTTAACACTGTAAGGTATAGTTTTGAATACTTAACATAAAAGCATCCTGAATCAACTCTCATGTGCTACTTTCTAAAGAGGAAAGATACTTCATTTTTTAGGAAGTTTCTGGGCATGGATTTTTGCCAAGTTGGTGTAGGTAGTAGATGAAGTAGAAGCCTCAGGTCATGAGATGACTTATTTCACATAGCTAATCCTAGAAAACCACAATTCCAACAAAGTGTTACAATCAGAAATCATTTGAGTAAATTATCTGATGAAAGTTTAAGAAAAGTAATTGGGTAAATAAAATCATTATGATGGTGATACCACAAAAGGAAAAAAGTCCTCATATATGGATGAATTTTTACACACTGAAAAACTACCTATGTCCCTTGGAAAAATTTGTGATCTAATTTCTTAGCACTCCGTTTTGCTTTGGCTATATACATAAGAACTCAATGATCTCACCATGTACTACTTGGTCTGTGTGACAAATTGGTTATCTTATTTATGACTGAATCTCAGTTTATTCTTTGTCTCCAGATACTTTCACACTGCTATGTGTATGAGGGATTGGGGGAAGAAAAGATGCAATTAATTTCAGTCGAACTGATTATTTACCAATGCTTGTAAAAAAAAGACACAGCTGGTTGCATGATTTATTGGCCTATGTAGTCTTTGTGCTTATTGAAATATGAATTGATTAATGTTCTCTGTCTAAACTTTGCTTTTGTTTTAATGGACTAGTAATAAATAGGAGTTTGGGTCAGTTTGATGTAATCCAAAGTAGAAAACAAAGAACAACTAATGAGTAGCTCTCCTAATTTTTTTAAGGCATTCCCTGGAGTGTAGTATTTCCTTTCTAGCTATGCATTGTAGATGACTGTATCTGTTAGCACAGTTGTGTATGTGACACTTGTAATGGCACAGCTAGATTAAAAATGGAGGAAATACATTCAGCCTCTTTCTGTTTTTTAGCATTACTGAAAAAAGGCATCTTCAATTAATTATACTTCTTATTATTTTGTAGATAACACACTTTCAAAGAATTAAAATATAATAAAACATACAGTAGTGCTACTGTATAAACTGTATCTTTCTATTATTTTGAGATCCACTTTCTGGCAGTAGGACTCGTGTCCTTATGAGAAGAGGAGGAGATTATCGGGATACACGTGCACAGAGGAAAGGCCATGTGAGAACACAGCAAGAAGGCAGCCATCTATAAGCCAAACAGAGAGGCCTCAGGAGAAATCAACTCTGCCACCCCCTTGATCTTGGACTTGCAGCCTGCAGAACTGTGAGAATATATTTATGCTATTTAAGTCACCTGTATGTGGCATTTTGTTATGGCAGCAAATTAATATAGTTGGAAACTGTTCTATATTTTTTAAGTTGTGCTAAAAATAACTCACATCTGTTTTTAGAACTACTAGCATACATGATTGTAAGTGAATGTCAATTGGAGACTTTAAAAAAATTCAGTGTGGATGAAATTAGACACATTTTCATTTCTCTGAGTTTAACATGTTATTTATATTAGAGCAGTAAAGATTTTCACCTTTACAAATAACTTAATTATGAAACATTTAGAAAACATAGGACAAAAGAAAAACATAATTTCTTATCCTACTGATATATTTTGATATATCAACAAAGCCAGTAATAAAAAGTGGAGAAATTAACTCTACACACGTTTATTTAAACTAGAGATTTAAAATTTAGTATATGAATATTGTCATTAAATGTACTTCATATGTACATACACACACACACACACACACACACACACACACTTTTTGAAAGCTATGTCATCAAATTCTACTGCATCAATTTAGCATAATTAATGTAACCAATCTGTTGTTGGATAATTAGAATTTCAAATATTCTCAATTATAAATATGACAAATATGATAAATTCTCTATGACAGATACTTTCAAAAATTAACATATATACATATTTTCAGCTGTCTTTCTTCTTCTAAAGCATTCTCTTCTACCTTCCAAAGAGGAAGGATACTTTGTTTTGGCAATTTCAGGCGTGGGGTTTTGCTGTGTTGATCCAGGAAACGGATGAATTAGAGCAATGTGTAAGTCTAAGAGGCTACGTTAATCCATGTGAGGAAGACACATGCAAGAAAAGAAAAATGTTGAGTTGAAAAGATGGAGAAAAGAGGTGAGAGAGAATAAATGGCCAGTGCTCAATTGTAGAAAAAAGTTTTGGAGAGTAATAGAGAATCAGAGACATTGGGAGCGGCTGCCAAACTGTAATGAGGATTTTAGGGACGATAAACTGGGGAAGATTTTTGGAACTTCTGTGTAGTATGACCAAAATACCCATTCAAAAGTCCTTTTGAGGAATATGAAAATTTTCATTTTTTAAGTATTTTTGAATATTGGATGATGTTTTCTTTAAAATTTAAAAAACACTGATTAAAAACTACCACTTCATTTGTACTACATAAACAGGGATTACATATATGTGTGTGTGTGTGTGTGTATTTGCAGCTTAATTCTTGAATACACCCATAATTTATAAATAACATGCTTGATAAAAACGGTGTGCAAAATTTAAAGGTTTTAATCTATGTTTTCAAACTGCTATATAAGAAATTCTTTTGATCCACTGACAGTATTTAAAAGTGCTTGTTTTCTTACCATTTCTTCAACTTTGCCAACTGATAGGTAAACAATGATGTCAAATTATTTCATTTTTTTTATCATCTTTATTGGGGTATAATTGCTTTACAATGGTGTGTTAGTTCTGCTTTATAACAAAGTGAATCAGTTATACATATACATACGTTCCCATATCTCTTCCCTCTTGCGTCTCCCTCCCTCCCATCCTCCCTATCCCACCCCTCTAGGTGGTCACAAAGCACCGAGCTGATATCCCTGTGCTATGCGGCTGCTTTCCACTAGCTATCTACTTTACGTTTGGTAGTGTATATATGTCCATGCCTCTCTCTCGCTTTGTCACAGCTCACCCTTCCCCCTCCCCGTATGCTCAAGTCCGTTCTCCAGTAGGTCTGTGTCTTTATTCCTGTCTTACCCCTAGGTTCTTCATGACATTTTTTTTTTTCTTAAATTGTGTGTGTGGATATTTTCTCGTATTACTTCTCTGTCTCTCTCTCTCATATTATTACCTTTCTCTCTCTCTCCTTCTCTCTCTCTCTCATATAAATGGCTGGCCTATAAATTTTCTAATTAAAAATTGAATAATATCTCATGAAATATATAGTTTCCAATATTTATTTTATAAGATTTATAGCACAGTATTTTCACTTTAAATGAAATGCAAAGCTTATATGTTACATAAAGAAATCTAGTTTCAGGTAACGGTGAGATGTAATGTTTTCTAAAACTACAAAATTTTGTAGTTAGAGCTCTTAGGAAATACTGTTCTTAGTTATCATTCTCAGAATATGGATTATTTCTCTCAGTTAAAAGGGTTGACTTTCAGATTCAATCTTATTAAGTGTAATCTTGAGCTATTTGTAATGAGGTGGATGGACCTAGAGTCTGTCATACGGAGTGAAGTAAGTCAGAAAGAGGAAAACAAATACCGTGTGCTAACACATATATATGGAATTTAAGGAAAAAAATGTCATGAAGAACCTAGGGGTAAGACAGGAATAAAGACACAGACCTACTAGAGAATGGACTTGAGGATATGGGGAAGGGGAAGGGTAAGCTGTGACAAAGCAAGAGAGTGGCATGGACATATCTACCAAACATGAAATAGATAGCTAGGGGGAAGCAGCCGCATAGCACAGGGAGATCAGCTTGGTGCTTTCTGACCACCTAGAGGGGTGGGATAGGGAGGGTGGGAGGGAGGGAGATGCAAGAGGGAGGAGATGTGAGAATATATGTATATGTATAACTGATTCACTTTGTTATAAAGCAGAAACTAACCATTGTAAAGCAATTATACTCCAATAAAGATTAAAAGAAAATCTTTCTTTTAAGAATCTGTCAGAAAACATATATATAGCTTTCAGAGAAAATTGGTGAGTAAAACACTCATTTATATTTTTATGTTTTGTCTCCTTTGCAGTTTCAGATATTTTCTCCCCTACCTCCTATTTAAGCCTTAGGCCTCCACCTCTGCTCCCCCTTCCCTTTTCTGTTTCTTATTTCAAGTAGTAACATCTATCACTCAATCACTCAAGGCAAAACTTGCAAATCACATTTGACACCAGCTTTTCCTCTACATTTTCCAAGTGAAATCGTATCAATTTTATTTCCTGAATATATTCAATATGTTTATTTTTCTTGTTCACGGCAAATGGTGCTTAGCATAGGCCCTTATTAGCTCATCGTGGTATTCTTTTTCATAAAATTTTTTAATGCATCTTCCTCATCTAATAAATTCCAAACTCTGTAATCTGGTATATAAAGCCCCCTCTCTTCCGATCTCTTCTCTCTCTCCAACTCTTGCATTTTATATTGAGTTATTTGCTCTTCCCGAAAATTCAACATATTGTATGTCTCTGTTCGTTCTTTTCAAAAACTGTTTCCTTGGAAGTAAGAGTCTGTGTCATTTCTTTTTCTTTGATTTCCTAAATTTTGCTTTTCTTTTAAGAGTTAGTTTACCTGCCTCTTGAGAGACTATCTGGTATGGCCCAGGTGCTCATCCTTATACTTTTTTTTTTTTTTTTTTTTTTGGTACGCGGGCCTCTCACTGTTGCGGCCTCTCCCGTTGCAGAGCACAGG
Source organism: Globicephala melas (assembly GCF_963455315.2). Taxonomy (NCBI): domain Eukaryota; kingdom Metazoa; phylum Chordata; class Mammalia; order Artiodactyla; family Delphinidae; genus Globicephala; species Globicephala melas. The sequence continues at coordinate 68,224,538 of NC_083322.1, read as the reverse complement.
TTCCGGACACGCAGGCCCAGCGGCCATGGCTCACGGGCCCAGCCACTCCGCGGCATGTGGGATCTTCCTGGACCAGGGCACAAACCCGTGTCCCCTGCATCGGCAGGTAGACTCTCAACCACTGCGCCACCATGGAAGCCCCCTTATACGTATTTTTATGATACGTTTCCTCCTTCTTTTAATCTATCTGTATCATGATTAAGCTCTTTGCTCCTCTTCTACTTCTCTGATGATTAGAAGTAACTTTATGTATGGGACTGTCTTATTTTCCTTTGTGCTCACAATATCTCACCTAATAGCATATATACATATATGGTATTAGCATGGATACACACACACACACACACACTCTCAATACGTAATTTTTGGACTAAACTGAATGCCATGTCTTCATTTCTCCTCTATTATGAGAAATATAAGAAGTGAGCTGCTCTATAGTTTTTAAAAAACTTTGAAGAAGTTCAGAAAATGTTTACTATTGTACTTTCTTATTACATTAGAGGAGGAGAAATCGCTAATCCTTGGCCCCAGGTTTATATATTTAGTGTAAAGGGATATATCTTATAGGTCTTCTTGGTCAGGAAGAAGCTCACATTCAAATCCAGAAAGTTCTTTTTATTTTTTTAACTTTAAAGAAAACCTCTATTTTATGAACCATGACCTGCCTTCAAATAACAGCACAGAATTAACCAATAGAGAGGAAACACAAGAAGAAAAAGCTAAAATATGTAGAAAAGGGAGACAGACCAAAGGTAGGCTTGGAATTCACTGGTCTTGATCAAATCTTTAATAAGCTTACAGGCTTCACGTAGCAGAGTTGCACTCACCTACGGATTCCACACAGCCCTTCCAGTGCTTTATCTTATGGATGGAGGGGACCCTCTGTAAAGTATCATGAAGTGCGGCAACATAATTTAGATTATGAGAATCTAAACTAATTAAGTTTGCCGTGACCATTCTATACCAAGAGCTCTCCTATACATAATTTTTCACATCTTACATAGATATAGACATACACACACAATTGTTTTTTAATTGTCATAATCTTGTTTTCCCTGACTTAAATTCTTTAAAGCTAGAATGTATAAATTATATTTTTTAACTCCATGCACATAATACATTGGTTGTGCTCCAGATATCTACCTGATAATTTTTAGTTTCAAAATTTAAAAAATCTTTTTTTCCTCAGTGAACATTACTAAGAAGTCAATAACTCATCAGTGCATAGGTAATATACACGAGTTCTCTCCTACCTCACCAAGTTGGGGAAACACCTAAAACTAACTAATGGCACTTTTTCCTCTCAAAAATTTGTATAATTTATGGCAGCAGAGGACTGGAGAATTAATGGAAGGGTAAGAAAAAGAAAAAAGAAGCTTCCCTCTCTTACATTTGAGAGATTATATGCCTCTGAACCCTAGATTCCTTGCATGCCAGGACTGTGACTTATTAATATTTTATCCTCAGTACCTGGCACATAGTGAGTGCTTAAGACATGTCTGAATGAGTTAATGGAGGAGAAAAGTCTAGGTCCCTGACTGTTAAGCAACATCTCAACAATTTAGTGAATGAACAGAATATGTGTGGGGTAGGAATTCAATCAATCAACACAGGCATGTACAAACCAACTTTCAGATTAGTTAGAACCAGAATGAACTCTCCCTTTGTGGGTTTAAATTTGGTTAGATCTGTGATCTGGAGTCTCAGATCACATCTGTTACTTGATCTTGGATCTTGACAAAAAGTGACAAAGGAGTGGCATTCAATGATACAATCGAGAAATGGATCTCTTCATTCTATTTTTGGGGCGTAGGTCATTTATCTCCTTGTCTTCTTCCTGTTTTGAAACATTTGCAGGTAGCGAGGTGAAGCAGAATCGGCACAGTCTCTCAGTGTCATAACCGGACATGGGGTTGACCATTGTAACACCAACCATAATCACCTACAGGGCACTTTCAGGGCCCTCTGTGCGATGAACTGGACCTGGCAGCACTGGCTGTTGCACGATTGGGGTAAGACACACTTGCACATATGCAACCACTGTGCTAGGCCTCCAGGCTGGAAGAAACTGAAACAAGGGTTTGGTGTCTTAAGCTGAGGCACATCGTGAATAAATACCCAATACTGACCTTAGTATTATGCCAAAGTCAGGAATCTGTCTGAATAACTGAACATGACATTCATTCTCTAACTGCTGAGGCTGAGTGAAGGAAGGTGGAAAAGTATATTTTTTGCTTAACTGGGCCTATCACTCTGAAATTTAGCCCCAATCATCTGTCGCACTGAGAGGGGAATGCTGGAATGTTACAAAGCATATTCCCCCAAAACAGAGGAAATGTAGTTCAGAAGCCAGAGAATTCGACTAGTCCCCTCATTTGTTTTTCAAGTTTTGCTCAAATTGGCTCGCAAATTTATCTACTATGCGTTGCACATGGATATTTTTGTCACCGAATGTTTTACAACAGCTGTGATCCTGATGGGGATTTAGTTAACCAAAGGCCCCTCTGCATGCAAGCGGTCACCAGGCATCTAACGGGCTGAGGGCTGAAATGACAATAAAGTGAGCAGAACCATGCAGCTGTGGACCAAATGTAGGGTAATAACTAGCAGTTGGCCATTACGGGATTAACCGCTGGTGTTCTGGTAAGTGTAAAAAAATGTGGAGGTCCTGCTCAAAAACACAGCCCAAATTCGAATAGTTCCATTGGGTTAGAGTTAAAAATGCTTCTGCTTCCTTTTCAGCTGGTGATTATTTTTAGGACACCCATCTTGTTGGAGTGTCTAACACATATATTATAATTATAATTTTTTGATAATTATGTCGTAGTTTTCCAACATGCTTTTAATCTAAATAAGGGATCTTTGCAGAATATCAGCTTCTTAGTCTCTGGGGTTTCAGCCACTAGTGCCTGTGCCTTTATAATTTCCAGACTTGTTGCCTTTACTCTGGGAAGAATTTTTACCTACAGTTGTTGAGTTAAAGAGCCATCCATTCTGTTGTTTTAAACAAATGAAATTGTATCACTGCAATGTCAGTCCAAACATGTGTAATTAACATGGAAAATATGTCTGAGCCATATTGGTCAAGATAGATGACTTCCTTGCATGACTTATAAACAGTTAGAGGCATAAAGCCAGGATGTCAAAACCAAGTTGTATACTGCAAAGGTTTATCTGGGAGGACTTTCAAATTACAAAGGAAAAAAGAGACAAAATCAGCCTGCCACGCTTTCTTAACAAGGGGAGCAACTTTCTGCTATCTGTATAAAAATAAGCCTTCTGTCCTCCTTTCGACATGTGTTACTCACACTGCAAAGGTCAAAATGGACATCTCATTCTTCTGGAAATGTTCATCAAACAATATAATGGTACATGTCAGGGCTTTCAGATCATTCTGGCTGGAAAGGGGCCTCTAAACTCCTTTTAAATTTTATCAGTGACTGTGCACAGAATTCTCTTTGGAATTCTTTGATCAGTGTGGCCTAGGCTCTGAAAGAAAGAGAATTCTATCCCCTGCGTGCTTTTCTGAGTCCTCTGAAAGCTACCAGCTTTGACCTTTTTCTAGGGTTGTTTTCCTAGGTAACGATCCAGTGATACTATTGCTTACAGGTAGTAGAGTTGTAGTCACCTTACCTGCAGATGCTCTTCCGTTCCTTTGCTGGATGAAATGAGCTCATTCGGAGTGCACCTGAAGAATCTTTTTTTGTCCTGAAGTATAACCCAATCCTGTTTTTATGTTATCAGTGGCATCAATTAGAAATTAAGTGTGCCAAGAACCTCTGAGAAAATCCCACTTGTGACTGAATCGCATCCCAGGAAGTATAGTTACCAAGGCATAAGTTAACTTGGGATAAGAAAAATCCAATTTGACTACAGCCCTATACAGCAATACCTCCCTTTCCAGAAGGTGTAATGAATTGTCAGTGTACAGGTTTGTAGACTTACTTATATGGGAAATTCTTCCTCTGAGAAAGGTCCCTTGGTTTCATTCTGGTGGTGCTATATCAACAAGGTTCTTGACCACTTGGTTCGTGAAAGCTTGCTGTTCATGAACTAAACTCATGTATATTCTAATAGTAAAGGCCTTAGGATGTATAATTCCTTCTTTAATTACCAAGCAGCTTGAGCTCTGAATGGTGTTTTCATATATGAGAGGGTGGGAGAGTGAAAGCAAAAGAGAGAAAGTGAGGGAGAAAAAGAGGGAGAGAGAGGTCTAGGAATATTTTGCTCTACTGTTTCAAAAGGGAAAATTGTCTAAATTGTTCTATCTTGAGGTTACCTGAAGAAGGGTGCTCATAAAATAAGACTGCTTCCTACTGCAGACGTCAGTTTTACTGCGGATTGCAGGAAAGTTTTACATGGATTTTTGATATCTGTCAAGGAAAGGGAAGTTAATGTTCTGCCGGGCAGGGAAGGTAAACATAAAACACATGGGCTCCTCGGAAACTGAACAAAATGTGGAAGCCCTCACTCATCCTTGGGAATGTGGTAAAGCTACGAAAGCAGAACCATCATCACTCCATCTTTCTTGGCATTTAGTCCCACGTCAGCATTCTAGAAAACCTTCTCTACCCTTCCTTCCATTCCACACCTCTGATAACATCTGATGAGACTGGCAGGATAAAGTTGAATAACTCACGGAAAAGGGATGCATTCCTTTCCGTCTTCACCCTGCTGGGTACCTCAGTATATCGAGGATGGATGCCTTTATTCTAGGCCCCATCCCTCAATTACAGGAGCTTTGCAGTACTCTTATCTGGATGGATTGAAGACCTAATAGGAGAGTGGGAAAAGGATTAGCATCCTCAGAAAAGGAAAGCAAAGAACTTATCAAAACAGGACGTAGGGTGCTACCTTGAAGCCCAAAACTCAATTTTATGTTTTTATTTTTCAGACTGATGCCATGAAAACAACTGCCAACAAATCAGTGAGTATAGTGCAAGGGATTTCTTGTTTATCTTTTTAAAGTTGAAGATGTAAGGTAGTAAATTACTATAAGATATATTCTCAGCCAAAGCTAACCTGGGGGGTGTGTTATATAAGTGTGTTGTATACGCATGGGCATATGGTCACATACACATGTATCAAGGAATGGATCGGTCATCCTGAATATATTCAATCTCTTGTGAAATACTGGGCACTGGAAGTTGGAAGCTGCAGCAAACACAGCATATGCTATAAGCATTTCACCTATTAAAGTATCTGACACTTGGCAGGTGCATTCAAGAATGACCGCTCTTGGCAAGTCCATCTTAGCCTTGCACACGAACAATAAAGAGAAAGGAATATTTTCAGTCTGGCAGAAATAAGCAACAGGTGCTAAAGGCCTTGTGCTGTAGTTTAACAGGAGGGAGTATACTGAACAGTGTGAAACAAGCAGACATAATTATAACGTACTTGTAATGAAAACGATGGCTCCTAATTAATTCTGGTCTAGACTTGTTCAAAGACCCTGGGGCCAGCACACCTTAGGGGAAGGATTATACCCTTTAATAATAACAGAATGCATAAAGTATTTAGTAGTGTACCCTTCATAGAGTAAAAAAGTCCCTTAGGGATTCTAAAATCTAGGGCTGTTTTTTCTGACGTGGAGCTTTAGTGGTCATCCCATATGTTCAGGGCTGTGGAACCTCCAGTATGTCCTTGTCTAGAATCTATTTGTCCACTCTTTAGCGTAAGGAGCTTAATCCAGTATTTTATCCTCATCTCTCATTCATTCTGGTTCTTGAAACAGATTATTTATTGCATCAAGGCTGCTATTCACCACACATGTGAGATCTCTAATGTCACAAGCAGTTATTCTTGAGTGACTCCTGTTCTAGATGCTGTCAATGAAGATGGTATAGCCCAACGTTCATACACCATTGTATCCCTACTGTATCTTTTGTGTCTAGTGCTTTGTTTGCAAGATTACTAAGAATGCAATAGGGCAATCTTGACAATTGTAGTAAAACTGACAAAAATATTTAGGCTCTGGAGTAAGATTTGCCAAATTCAGAACTGTTTCTAAATCCTGCCTATGTGGTTTTGACTTGATTAGTTCAATTCCCCAAGGCCGTTTCTTTTTCCATAAAGTGAAGATAATAAAAGTCTTTACTTCACAGGCTCTTTTGAGAACTGAGTTAAGTAATTCATATATTTACCTTAGTAGGATATCACATTGTGTTTATTTGAATATGTTACTTTCAATTATGTTTTCTAGAGTAAATTCCATTGAAAATAACAGAGTGGGAACAGGGGTTGCTCTGAAAGAGCATATGATATTCACACTTCTCTAGATGCAATTTCTAGGATAAACCTTCTTCCTTTATCGTGATCTGGGGCTTTGCTACGTAAAGTGTGGTCTGTAGACCAGCAGCATTGGCATGGCCTGGGAGCTCGTGAAAAATGAAGAATCCTGGGTTCCACCCCAAACTAACTGATTCATAATCTGTATTTTAATGAGATCCCAAGCGATTTGTGCGCACTTTAAAATTTGAAAAGCTCTGGTCTATACAGCTAAGGTCCTTACGTGTCCTTTTAGATTTTCCTGATCTTACGCCTAATTTAATCATGTTTATTATACCTGTATATTTTTGTTAACCCAAATGTTTACTTTTAAAATTTCTGAATTGCTAGACAAGTCTTTCAGAATAAGTGACACTTTATTGATGCACGGTATTTTAATTTTTCTGGTACACACTCAGACCCCCAAAGCCATATTGATGCTACGTCCCCTCCCTTCTCTCACCCCGAAACACCTTAAAGACTCTCATCATTTGATTACTAGATTTTGATTTGCCTGTTTCTAGAGAAACTACTAAGACACATTGGGCATTCCCTCTTCTGATTTTGAAATTGAAGTAACATCTATGTGGGGCTTAGTGAGAGAAATTTAAGAAAGGCATGGATCATTGGATCATTGCTTCATTCCATAAATTACTTTTCTTGACTGTATTAAATTGTTGATAGATTTAATTCTGCCTTGAAGAAAATGTTTAGTTTAAAAAAAAATGTTTCGAGACAAATTTTGACCATGCTTAATAGAAGACAAATGCATTCAGATAAATTGAAATTAATTCAAATTAATCATTTAAAAGTTCAGGTAAAGATTTTTTTTAAATGATTGGTACAAGGTTCTGCTAAATTTACATATTTTTTCCCTTTTAAATAACACTTTCAAGTTACATATAGTCCTTTAACTTTTTTATGTGTAACACTATTATTATTTCCAATTAATGGGGATATTTTCCATACTGATTTTTTTTTTTCCACTTACTATTCGACCACCATCTCATAACAAGGACAGCTTGAGAGTGCGTGTTAACAAAGTCAAACACTACAAATGAACTTCACAGTTCTCTGCACTGCTCATTCTCACCTCATGAATCCGAAAGTGTCTATGAATTTGAAAGATTGCTGCTGGCGGATGATCTCACCTTCCACACTTCCATATTCTCTGGTTACGGTTTTTCTCCTGTAAATGGCTCCCTATACTTGGAGCTGCAGTGCCAAACTTTCTAGACAGGCATAAATTACTGCTGTGTCTCCCTTCCTCTTTTTCTTCATTTATATTTCATACTGTATGACAAAGTGAAACATTGAGTAACGGATGGTGCTAAAGGACGGTGACTATTTACTGTGTTTTTTTCGTGCTCTGGGCGTTTTATATGTCTGAAATACCGAAATGTATGATACTAGAGATCAAACAAGAGGACTTGAAAATTTTCATTTGTTGCAAGGAAGCTCTGGTTTTATAAAGGCAGCTGCAAATTAGACTTTAATTGCTAACTGAAAGGAATGGTTGCAATATGTTGTCGGGCAAAATATGAAAAATACAGAAAGGTCAAAGTAGTAAAGTATATATCCACTTACCTAGAGCACTGAATCATTCACTGAGCTGACATTCCTGCTGTAAACTCACTCACTTTCATAAAAGATTTTTTTTCCGTTTTAGGAACAAGAGAGATGTCTGTGTCATGCCAGCCCTAATACCTAACCCATCTTAATGGGAAGGGCAGCAGAGCAAATACCTTTCTTTCTCTTACTTGGTTCATTTTTAATTTATAGGCTTTAAAACTATTTATCAACTAACTTCCTTCCTCCCTTCCTTCCATTCTCTTTTTTCCCAATAATCTTAAACTTTCTCCTGAGGGGAATACCAGTTTTCTCCTCACTGTCCATGTAGTACGTGCTCCCTACAAATTCTTTATTTTTACCCTAAAGATAGAGGCTGTCTTATTTTCTGAAACAGACTGGATGCCAATTTTTAAAAATTTAAAACAACTAATAGTGGTAAACTCTGTAATTTCTCTCAAAAAATTTTCCCCCAAATTAGGGCTTGACGTTATACTGGAACTGAAATGCTCAAGTTAAAAGAAGGAAGGAAATGAATATTTATTGAGGGTCTACTATGTGCCAGAAGTTTTCCCTACATGATTTCTTTTAATCCTCATCACAGCACTGTGTGAGAGCTGTTATTCTCTCTAATTTGCAGTTTAACAACTGCAATTCAGACAGTCAGTAGCTTGCCCAACATCATATAGCTACTAAATCTGTATGACTCCAAAGTCTTTCCCACTTGATTATATACCAGTGTCCTCTCCCTCAATTTTGCAAATGAGACCCATGAGGAGCAAAGAGACTGGGGGCTTAAATTGGTGTCTGAGTTTGAACTGGATAATAGGTTCTCTGTTCATCCCACTGTGCCATTGGCAATACAAAGATGGGGAAAAAACTTGTGCAACTGGCCCTAAAATTAAAATTCACATTAAAATATCTGTAAGAAAATTTACCATGTTCATTTTCTTGAGGGGTGGAATCTATTAATATATTTCCTGTCTGTTACTGACAATAAAATCTCATGTGATTCCTCCTCATGTTTCTTTCTATCTCTTTCTGCCATGAGTTGATCAGACCCCAGAGATAACGACTGTTATTTTTAAGGAATTCTGTATATGGTTGCAGGCAACACAACTTTCTCGTCTCCATGGAACTGGAGCAGAGGTCAGATTATGCTGGGCCAAACTCCAAATCTATAGAACGAATTTTCTATTTTCCAACCATTAAGGCGGACTGTCCTCATAAATTTATGTAACTGTTCAAAGAGTGAGCCTTATCTTTTTCCTATTTCTCTCTCTAACAACTCCTTCCTCCCAACTTCAGAATTGAAACACAGTAGGGACTCGTAGTACAATAAATATTTTTGCATATTTGTTACTCTTTTTTTCCTCCCACCAGAGTTTACACAGAACAAGAACTCCACAGATGATAAACAGATACAGATGTTTTCCATGACTGTTACCATATTTACAAATGAAAATATAAGATTTGGTAGGTAACAGTTAGTTAGACTGGGGGAAAGGATTGAAAACGTTTCAAGGTTGTGTTAAGACCTCTTATACCCATTGCTTTTGGAGAGGTAATAAGAAACAAAAACAGAAACCACATAGCAAAATCTGCACATCACCTGCCTTAGAGGTGTGCAGAAAGTAGGCTATACATCCTCTACACCCAGGCCAGCTTGAACTACTCCCTGTTCCTTAAATATACCTTGTTCTTTCCCTTCTCTGAGCTTCTTTTTAAGATGTTCCCTCTGATATAACTGTCCTCTCTTCCTCCCCTTCTACCCGTCACATTTCCACACATCTCTCAACATTGGGTTTAAATGCCACCTGCTTCATGCCGGCCTCCCATGAACTGAGGGTCAGGAAGTCCCTTCTGTGTGTGACTGTAGCAGTTGGAATACAGATCTTTTGTAGCACTTACCACTCACTGTACTAAATCTGGAATATTTTTATATCGTTATATCTATCTTCCTTATAAGGTAAAGAATTGTTTCTGTATATCAAAAAGTATAATCCTCACTCTTTTCTATTTTTGTTCACTTGGCTTCTGGGACGTCATGCTTTCTCAGTTCTCCTCCTCCCTCACTGGCCATTTCTTCTTGGCCTCTCACTCTTTCCCTCCCTCCTTCTCTCCCTCTTTTGGTTTTAGTTCCTCAGTCTGGACTCTTCACGATGTAGTAAAGCTTGGTTTTTTAACTTGATCAATATCCACTCACTCCCAAGATGACCTTATAGAATTTTACAGCTTTAAATACCATCTAAATGCTGATGACTCCCAAATATATTATCAAGCCTGGATCTCTCCCTCAACTCCAGATTTATCTCCACCTGTGTGCCGAATCATCTTCACCTGCCTCCTCACTTGGCATCTCACATGAAATGTGTCCAAAACAGAAATCGTAATTCCCCCCAACCCCCGCCCCACCAAAACTTGCTTTACCTTCCCCTCCTTAGTAAATGGCAACCAGCATTTTAGAACCATCGATTCATCTCTTTCTCTTAATTCATGCATACAATCTTTCAACAAATCCTGCTGGTTCTATTTTCAAAATATATTCAGAATCTGACTACTTCTCATCATTTCATGTCTATGACCCTGATTCAAGCCATAATTATCTCTCATCCGGGATACTCAGTGGCTTGCTAACTGGTTTCTCTTGTCTCTGCACTCACATCCTACCGTGTGTGTGTGTGTGTGTGTGTGTGTGTGTCTGTGTGTGTGTGTGTCTGTGTCTATTCAAGAGAGCAACCATCCTGATTTAGGTATTATTTAAACTTAGATAATGTCTTCTCTTATTCAACCCCTCCAAAGGCTCCCATCTCGTTCATGGTAAAAACCAAAGTCTTTGCAGTGGCTTACAAGGCCCTGTATAATTTGGCTCCCTGTTACCTCTATGAACTCATCCTGTGCTTCTTCCCGCCCCAGGTGTTCAGTTACAGCATCACTGGCCTCTTTTCTTCAAGTGTTCAGTGTTCCTCCACCTCAAGGCCTTTGTGGCTCCCTCTGTTGGGAAAGATCTTCCCCAACAACCTATATTTTTTTGCACCCTCATTTTTCTATCCATCTTTCTTCATATTTTCCCATTATAAGCTTATTTCCCCCAGTACTAAGTTCTCTGGTCATCCTGTTTAAACGTCAACCCACCCCCTTCCTTCTCTGCTTGTTATTGGTGTTGTTTCCGGTTTTCTTTTTTTGTTTTCATAGCCCACCTTTCAGACGGTGCATGAGAGCCTGCCCCAAAGTAGGTGCTCAATGAACGTTTTCAGATTTGTTGAATTTCATAGTGCCTTCCGTGCACATGGTAGGTGCTCGCTGTTTTTCAATCGACAGTGTGAAGCTCCAAATTATATTTTGCACCAGAAAGGGGAATACAGATTTTTATCCATTTCATGAATTTTTCACAGTTAACAAGAATTGAAAGTGGTTGTATATCAGAAACAGGTGTGTTTCATCTGTATATAATAAAACACTAAGTTTCAAAGAGTGGAAAATTTTGGTTGTTCATAGCAGAAGGAACTATGGAACCAACAACAGGTTCATCGAGCCAATGGCTATGTTAAAATATAGACAGTGCCACATAACTAGGAAAATGCTCATTCAAATGCTCGAAGGGCGCCTTTGATCATGTTTAAGTAAAGAAATTATGAAATGCTTTTCACTTAAAGTCTTCCTGACACAACCACAATTTGGCAATTGTTCTCAAGCATAGAAGCCAGAAAAAGATAAAACATGGTGGCCTTCTACTCTAAACCCCATAAATAATTTTATACCCCCAAATAAAACAGTTAACAATATGACTTTGAGTGAAAGGAAGAGATTTTGTAAGAGCCATTCACACCATAACAGATGCGCTGTCTTGCTTCAGCCTTACTTTATATCTTTCCTTTACCCTTTTCTCTCATTGAGAACCCTATGGCATAAAGTTTCATTTCAAAGATTTAAAATAGGACATGGACTCCTAGGCAGACTTAAGAGCAGTTGTACAGAGCAATCTATCGTGGATTTTGTGACTCTTACACAACATGCATAGTTTCCCTGGGACCAGGATATTTTTGCCCTAAAACTGGCCCAGTTCCCCTGCACAAGATCATCCTCCTTGCTCAGAAATAATGGTAGAATCGAAATAGATACCACTCAAATTGAAAGAGTCCGTTCTAATCCAATAGAAAACTACTGGCAATTCTCGGAGGTCACTGAGTTTAGGATCTAGAGATCATCTTCACTTGTCAGAACACTGGACTGCAGAAAGCTCCAGAGACAATTTTGAACGACCTAAGCAATTTTCACCACCTTCAGTGTAAGCACCTAGAGGATTTACTGACAAAAGTATGCTGTGCATGCATTTTTTTTTTTTGAGCATTAGATTGGCAAAAATGCCCTGGATGTTTGAGCATAGGCTCCTTTGTCTCTTTCTTTTAACCCTGCCAGACCTCCCTAAGATATATGCCACAGAGAAGCCCCCATCCTCTGGTGTCCATGATGAATGATTTGGGAATAGTCCAAACAGTAAGGGAGGGATTTAGCCCAGCTTCCTTGACTCTAGCCCCATTTATTTATGAGAAGGTTGTGAGGAGATTTACAGGGAAAGTAAAATATTCCATAGTGTGGCTTTTTATGCAGACCGGTGCTTAGGAATAATCATTGCTGTCACTGCTTTAATGTCGAAGGGAAAAAAAAAAAAGACTTCTGCAACCCATGTAGTACAAAAAAAGAAAACAAAAAAGCAATAAAGGAAAACCAGGAGTTGTGTAGTTTGATAGTTTGTTTCTAGCTTCTTATTTTATCATTACACCCTTTGCTCCAGAAACTTTACTTTTCTCTAAATTCCATCAAACTTAATTTCTTCATCTCTGTTCTCTCTTCTCCATTTGTGTGTGAGCGTCTGTGTGTGTGACAATAAGTTTTAATACCCACAGTACTTCATTATTCCTCAGAAAGACCCTCAAGAGTACATGCCAAAAATTTGTCCATTGTGTAAATGATGAAACCAAAACTCAGAAAGTGAACCTTTCTGAACCTAATGTTGATAGGGAAAGAAAGGTAATGGTAGGGAGAGCCCAAAGTCAAACTTAGGTGCCCCTGACTTCAAAGCCTTGTAGTTAATCACTGTGTCTTCTTGCCTCTTATGTAGAGGAAGAACTTCTGCTGTTTGCTTGCTGGCACAGGCAAGGTCTGTGAGCAGGCCTCTCATATGCCTGGCTCATCGTGCATCCCCTGGCCAATGCACTTGCTTCATTGCTTTCCATGCTTGCTCTTTACTGTGAGAACAGAGTCCTTCTGGGTAAGGAAGTCATTCATTTCCACGTTAAATAATCATGGAGATGCGGGTTTAAACAGAATAGCAGGCAGAACATCGAAGCCTTATTTAAACTAGAGAGCTATATTCAGTATTTCTCTTGCTTTTTTTTCATTTCAACTTTAGGTTTTCAGTACAAAAGAAGAAGGAAAACTCAGCGATGCCTGATTTCTTTTTCCTAATATTTTCTTATGGCAATTTCCAAACATAAAGTTTGAAACTTTTACACAGTAAATACCCATACAGTCAGCATCTAGTTTCTATAATTTTGCATGCTTTACTTTTCACCTCTCTATCCACTAATCTCTCTATCCACTAACCTATCTTATTTATCTGATACATTTTAAAGTTAACTGCAGATATCAGTGCCCTTCACCTCAAAACAGTATGAATATCATCAACCAGGGTTCAATATTTATTGACTCTTTTTTGTTAAGGTAAATTTTATGTAAGGTGAAATGCACAAATCTTGTGCATCATTTGATGATGTTTGATGTGTATCTACATCCACGTAACTAAAACCTCTTTCAAAGTATAGAATATTACTATGCCAAATCCAACATAATCCTCATCTCCTAGCCCCCCTGCTCACAGAGACAATCACTGTTCCAGTTTTTACATCATGGATTACTTTTAGCCATTTTAGTCTTCATAGTCATTCAAACAAATCACATAGTAACCACTCATTTGTATAAGATTTCTTTTACTTAGCATTATGTTTTTGAGATTTATCCATGGGGTTGTAGTGATATGTTCCTCCTTATTTCTGAGTAATATCCCAGTGTATGAAAATATCACAGTTTGTTTATCCATTCTTCTCTTGATGAAAACTTGATCTAGTTTTTCAGTTTAGGCTTTTCGCGAATATTCTTGTGCAAGTCTTTCTGGTGTACACGTTTTCATTTTTCTTAGGTAAATACCTAAGAGTAGAATTGCTGGATTGCGAGGTAGGCATTTTGTTTAGTTTTATATAGGAACTGCCAGATCTTTTCCCAAGGTAGTTGCATGGTATTACATTCTCATCAACGATGTATGAATATTCTGGTGGCTCTACAAGCTCACCAACATTTGACATTTTCTGTCTTTTAACGTTTAGATTTTCTGGTGATTATATAGTGGTATCTCATTGTGATTTTAATTTGCAATTTGCTGATGAGTCATGACATGGAACACTCTATTATCTTCCTTTGTAAACTGTCCAGTATTTTTGCATATTTTTAAAAATTGGACTGTTGTGTTCCTTGCCTGATTTTGAAAAGTGGGCAATACTGAATACAAGTGAAATCACCGTGTCATTTAATTAGTTGTCTGAAAACTCAGTCTTAGGAACCATCCAAATTGTATGGAGCAATTATAGATAAATCAGGTAAAGGACTATTAGGTGTGGTCTACAATTATAAGGAAGAAAAAAGATAAGATTTGTTATTGTAATTACTCCAGGGCTGCTGTGGGCCTATCCTGTCTGCAACAGAACATGACAGAACAGATTAGCCTGAGACTTGTCAGGCTATCTTTAGCTTTCTATTTAACTCTCAGAAACTGTTAAGATAATCATCCAATTGGGTTAATGCTTCTCTGAACCTGCCCTTCAAACCTGCCACTCTTTCTCCACCATTCATTCATTATTTCCTTGTAAAACTCAAGTGGCCATCTCACATTATTTAATAATTCTATAAGACATATGGCCAACTGCTAAACTTAACAATGGAGGATCAACTTAAGAAGGAGCAGAGGAGTGATAAATGCATTCCCCTTATTGTCATAAAGTTGGAAAATTATGACCATATGCATGGACTGAGCCAAAAGGGCAGAGAATTCCCTTTGTCTCCTTATTATTCACCCATTGTGCTGTTTTAAGTTCCTTTAGTGGCCAAAGTGTGACAGAAGCAATACATCAGGTTTTTGCTGTAAAATGTTATCTAAAGGCAAAAAGTGGGCCTGTAGGACAGATAGAATTCTACACTGAGCCATGGGATTTATGATAAAATTCTATAACCAAATAAAAAATATCTGTGACTACATTTATGTGAAGCAATGGTGCCATTCTTTGGCTAGTTTAGGTAATCACAGGTGCACATTCTTAGTCATACTAGAGATATATCCCAGTAGACATTTGGGAATCTGTTTTGAATTTTAAAGTGGAAGTTCCAAGACAGATTTGGCAATTCTTTTCAAATTCTCTTTTTCAGAGAAAAATACACATTGTGGAAAAACGCTGGAAAAATATAGATTGTGATTCAAAAATAGTGTGCTGCATGTATATATATACAGAAACATACTCTTTTGATTTTGATAGATTAATTTTCTGTGACACCTCTGGATATGCTTTGGGCCCATGTGAAGAGAAATATTTAAATAAATATATTCCATAACTATGAAACAGGAGTTTAGCAATGAGCACAAACTGCAAACAAAGCAAAGACGGAAAATCAGAGCGACCCAAATTCCAACTCAACATTGGACGAGTTACACTCTGATAACATGGTTGCGATAGTATTTTTAAATATTCAAACTGGTTTCCTGAGGAACATTAGCTATCAGTGTTTCAGAAAGAAATATTAAGGTGTTTTAATCAAAATTAATAGTAATCTTTCTTTCCTCATTACTGTAATTAATATGCCTGCTTCTCTGTCACTGTAAATTTAATTTTATCACCTAAGGCTGGCAGTGAACTTGTGCTGTCTGAATTTATTTTTTTTTCATTTCCACAGGGTAGGAAGGAAAGGATTTGGAGCATTTCTGTATTTTTTTTTTTCCAGAAAGAGGCCAGAACATGCCATATTGTAAATATTAGCCAAAAATATATGCTAATGAGAAAAATTCAGTAATCCTCATGGGAAGCCAGTCGTTTATTCTTTCTCCTTGCTTCCACTTCTTTCCCATTTCCCTGTGGCCTGCTGGGAATGAGTGTATCAAAGAGCTTACACTTCTGTTGGGGTATGACTGGGCCTATATGGTCTAAAGTCTAGTGTGCATGTAGAGAGGCAGCTTCCTGGTTCAGTGACTGTTCTGTAAAATAGAATTTTCCTGTACGTGGCCTCTTGCTGTAAATCTGAGTTGCAGATTTACAGCAAGATATCCCCTCAGTCCTGGAAGATCCAGATAGGGCCTGGGGTGCCTGGCATCCTGGTTCAGTAGCCTCTTGCTATAAGCGACATTGAAATGATTCATAGATAAGGACCCCCAAACACTGGGTTGCAAGAAAGGCCAAGTGATACCTTCAGCTACCTGATAATCTGAATAGTCTTTCTCAACTCAGCAGCAAAAATACAAACAGCCCAATCGAAAAATGGACAGAAGATCTTAATAGACATTTCTCCAAGGAAGACATACAGATGGCCAGTAGGCACATGAAAAGATGCTCAACATCACTAATTATTAGAGAAATGCAAATCAAAACTACAATGAGGTATCACCTCACACCAGTCAGAATGGTCATCATTAAAAATTCTGTGAATAACAAATGCTGGAGAGGGTGTGGAGAAAAGGGAAAACTCCTATACTGTTGGTGGGGATGTAAATTGGTGCAGCCACTATGGAGAACAGTATGGAGGCTCCTTAAGAAACTAAAACTAGAACTACCATACGACCCAGCAATCCCACTCCTGGGCATATATCTGGAGAAAACCACACTTGGAAAGGATGCATGCACCCCAACGTTCATTGCAGCACTATTCACGATAGCCAAAACATGGAAGCAACTGAAATGTCCATCGACAGAGGAATGGCTAAAGAAGATGCGGTACATATATACAATGGAATACTACTCAGCCATAACAAAGAAAATAAGGCCATTTGCAGCAACATAGATGCAACTAGAGATGATCATCCTACCTGAATAACTCAGAAGAGAAAGACAAATACCATATGATATCACTTATATATGGAATCTAAAATATGGCACAAGTGAACCTATCTAAAACACAGAAACAGATTCATGGACATAGAGAACAGACTTCTGGTTGCCAAGGAGGAGGAGGTTGGGGGAGGGATAGAGTGGGGGGCTAGGGTTAGCAGATGTAAGCTATCATTTATAGAATGGATAAACAACAAGGTCCTACTGTTGGACCCAAGCCCAGGGAACTATATTCAGTATCCTACAATAAACCATAATGGAAAAGTTTTTTTTAATAAAAACAATGTATTTTATATATATATAATTGAATTACTCTGCTGTACAGCAGAAATTAACATTATAAATCAACTATACTTCAATTAAAAAAAGTTAAAAAATGAAGTCTCTCTCAATGGCTAAGGAGTGTTCTGTACATCAGCGGTCTCCAAACTTTTTGGCACCAGGGGACCAGTTTCGTGGAAGACAGTGTTTCCACAGATGTGGGGGACGATTCGGGCAGTAATGCGAGCGACGGGAAGCAGCAGATGAAGCTTCGATTGCTCATCTGCCGCTCACCTCCTACTGTGCGGCCTGGTTCCTAACAGGCTGCAGACCAGTATCGGTCCATGGCCCCGGGGGTTGGGGACCCCTGCTGTACATGAACATCTATTCAGGACTCAGGTTCAGATTGTGTTAGTTGGGGCACCCTAACATATTGTAACTGAGTTTAGGTCTCAGATCCCCAAAGACAGTGGCACACAGCCTGCAGGGACAAAGAAATTTTGCAGGGACTCTTAGGTTTAGATGGGAGTGGCAGCCTCAATCTCTGTCTTTACATATATGGGATACTTATATAAGTTTTTGACATTTGTGTTCTCAGTGACATTTAAGCTTGTTGCACGTTGGATGCTCTAGCAATGCATACATTCTGAGTTCTAGTTTGAAATATATGAAAAAGTTCAATTGGATTAAAAATTATTTTCTCCTCAGAAATGCCAACATTGGTTGCATTTGTCAGTGAAAGACATGATGATTTCTTCAAAGGTAGTTAGTTTGTACATGAAAGTTAACTCAGTTTTTCACTGGATACTTGAAAAGATTTTATTTGCCAGTGTGATAAAATTTTCAACATTTAGTATTTTCTCTAATGCTCTGTGTGTTTGTAATTACAAAATGTCAAGAAAATGTAATACTTTTTGCCCCCAAAGGTATTTATAGACACTCTTAAATCCCTTCCAGTTTCCTCCCGTGAGCCATACAAATCCTGTCATTTTCTCTGTATGCTGTGACAAGAAAAGCATGGGGAAGCCCTGCAGCAAGGCATATCGGTTACTGGTCTTTTTATAGGCAGCGGCTACTGGCAACTTAAGGACCAAGGGTGTGTATCTTCCTCCCTTCACTAACGAATTAAAGTTTCCTCCTCTCGTGAGAAATTATAAAACATAAAGGAATCAATCAACCCTGGCCTGTCCTCTATAACAAACTATATGTGGTTCATGAAATAATTATTTAGCAACTGCAACTATAAGTGGTTTGCAGGCATTACTATCCAGTATTATCTACCAGCTGCCCCTCCCAGGACCCTGGCCCCAGGCACAGACTAATGCATTTCTCTGTTACACAGTCCTTCAACAGCCTCTAACCTGTCTTGTTTACTCTTCCGTTCCATGCTCATGCCTCCCCCTCTTTGATCTGGTACTGAGGGCGGAAAGTCTCCAGATACTCTTTTCAAATGCTTTAAAATAATTTTAAAATAAACTTTCTTAATTTATACAAAATACAGAACCGTGAATGAAAGCTATTTGTAAAAACAATAAGCAAAAATGTATAGAAGAGAACTCATTTTTCCTAAAGTCCTCCCTAATCTCACACTCCTTGCCCCAGCAACCTTGCTCTCCCTCTCTCTCTCTCTCTCTCTCTCATAATATATAGAACTTCACCTCAGCTGCTCAGATTTCATCAGCTGCAACTTATTGACCAGTGGATTTATTGACCACCCCACCTGGTGCCAGAAAGATTTGAAATCACTTTTAAAATAGACACTGCAGGAGTAATTCATGTGTTTCCCTGAGTTCTATACTTAGCTCATTCAATAGACTTAAAAAAATCCTATACCAATTTCAAGGGAATATTGGTGGGGGAGACAAATTCTCTGTCTGGAGGTTGGGGGTAGAGTATTGTTCCTGGAACACTTTAACCAGAAGGTTGGGCTACTATATCACATGGACTGGAAGGCTGAGAGCCTTTCACTATTTCTCTGGGGACGTGATGGGTGTAGAGTCAGATTGCTTTCATTTCTATCCTCCTCCACCGCCACCACCCTCATCCAAACCACCATCATCTCTCACTTGGGCACTTCAATGTTTACCTAGCTGGTTTTGCTTCAGTGCTTTCTCACAGATCATTTGTTCCTCCTAGAATAGCTAGTTATAACATGTTGCTCTGTTCCTTACTCTGACTCACAGCCTTACATCATCTGCCCCCATCATCTTCTATTCTCTTCCCTGCTCTCTGTGGTCCAGCCACATTGTATTTCTTGCATTTCATCAACTACTCTTAGCCCTTCACATGCTTGGGACCTTTGTTTTTATTATTCTTCCTTTCTATCTTATCTTTCCCATCTACCCTGCTCTTTACTAGTCTAGCTTTTTCATATTGATCCTATCCCGGCTCAAACAGCATTTCATCTGTGAGCCTTTCCTGACAATCCCCCCTCAATAGCATCCCTATTCAAAATCTTCCCAGCCTTCTGTTTATATTCTTTATAGCACTGTCACCATTTGTATTTCTTTATATCATTGTGGCCACTTATGGGCATCTCCTGTAAGATAAGAATGCTAGCTCTCTTATTTCATCACTGCGTTTAACGCTAGAGCAAGGAGTAACACTAATTGATCACAGATGAAAAAAATTATTCTTACAAAAGAATTACAGTGGGTTACAATAAGAACTTAGATCCAAGAACCAATAAGGAAATGATTTTCTATTTCAGCCATATCAGTTATTATCAAGTATAAAGGGTCCAAGTATGACTGAAAATCTCTCTTTGGCAACTGTCTGCTTCATCTGCTTCTTCCTCCTCTCCACCTCCCAGGCATCAGGGTATTTTTGCATCAGTGCAAAAATCTAGCTTGGCAGTACTTCAGCCAAATCTTTGCTATAACATATCTGATGGTCCAGTGTTTTTTTGTTCTTTTCCCTGGGACTTTTTTACGTAGAATAAAAATGTCCATTTAATCAGTACCCATGATCTTCAGCAAGGGGGCAAGAGGAAAACAATCTGATTATAGTGGCATGCAAATGACCGCCAGACTTCCCACTTTATGGGCATTTCACATTTTGCAAAAGAAACTTATCGATACATATATTTTCCCTCATAAGAAAAATATTTGGAGGGATAATCTGTAGTACCCCTGACTCCCACATGTCTGAGTTTGGGGCTAGAAGAAAAGGATTTAGGGACTTGACATCTTCCATGTGAAAGATTGCCAAGATCTTGCTTAAAGCATACCAACCTACATGAATCCCTAATGAAAGTATCATGCAAGATTTCACTCTTCCTTTTATATTAGTCAGGCATGCCTTACCTATCTTCCCTTTCTGTAAGTATTATGTTGGTAAGTTTGCTTTGTAAAACACATATACTATATTAAATAATCTGTCAACTGAAAGCAATATTGGACATGTATTACCATTTTGTTCACGTGCATTATACTTTTGCAACCTTGGCCTATTTGTATCAAGATTCCACTGGCAGTGTTTTGCTTTTGATCTGTGAGCTATTAAAAGCCCTGTTACTACAGATGAAAGGAGTTAGAAAGTTCTATATCATAATGCAGTGTGATCAGTAATGCACAGAGCAGGTAATTTGCAATGACTTGCCAAGCCTTTGATTGCACCAGGTTTATGGCTATTAGCAGTTTCCCCTTTCAAATTTGTATGGTTCCATACTTCCTTTTTGACCTCTTTTTCATCATTTATGGTCCAGTTTGGTAGTGAAAGAACATAACTTCTTGCTTAGTGCACGGCTGTCATTCAAACCCCAGTGACTTACTGAGCACTTTGACATTTGTGATGATGAAAAAAACATTAAGCAGGTGTACAGAATACTAACCAGGTTCCTGCAACAATGCTTTATGGGATTCACAATGTGCCTCTGGGCTATAAGCTGATTCAGGCTTGATTTTCTCTATCAATTTAATCTCAGTGTTCAAACTGCCATTCAGAGAAGGAGGCATAGTTTTCACTAAAATTGAAGTTAAATAAAATTCCCAATAATAGTGTTAATATAGGACCTCATAAGAACAATTGGAAGGGCAGTGACTGCCTACCACTAAAATCATATTAAAGTAGGGCTCACATGTCTACTTTGAAGTCATGCAATTAGGAGTACTACTTGATACTGGACTATATAAAATTTAAGCCCTATAAAATGTCTTTAGCAATGAAAACTTACAGCTCAATGGCACGCTTTAGCCCCTTAGCTGTCTGAATTGCATGTATACCATGTGAAGGAAACACCACGTTATTCTGTGGAGGTTTTTCTTTGCACATTTAAAATTGGTCATCTGTTGTACAGGTGTGCAGCACATCCTGGTGTGGGTTAGTCTGCCCTCAGGTGCAGTCTGTCTGGGAGATGTGGAAACCTCCAAAACTCAACACAGTCCAGGTCCCCAATTAGTGTGTTTGGGGAAGTGTTCAAAGTCAGAACCCCTGAGCACAGGGATTTTCCCAACTCAGTACTAGTTAGACATCTCAGAATCTACCATTCAGGCCCAGAACCATTTTCAGTGTAAAGTGGCAAAAATGTCACATGCACGTACAGGCTCACACATACCTAACAACGAAAGAAATATTGTTGTCAGGATCATCCACTTCCTATCATCATTCCAGTATGAAAAGAAAATACCTTTTCCAATAATATGGAACAGACAAGCATTGCACTTTGACCTTCTGGACGTTTATCATATTTAGCAAATTATGTGAAAAATCCTAAATCTAGAATAGAAAATTTTGAGTAGTTTTACATTTGGAAGTGGTGGCTTCTAACAGAGAGCATAAAAGTTACGTCCATTTATATCTAAGGCAGAAATACCCTGAAAGAGTAATTATAAGCAACTTGGGAAGACAGAGCTGCAGACTCATGCGTGCTTATCAATGAAGAAGGCTATTCACATAAAATAAATGCATTTGAAGATCAAAGGCTATAAGGGCAATCGGTGCATGGGTAGTGACTCATGTATACTGAGCATTTTGCACAGAAAACTCAGTGTCCCTTTCAGCCACAGCTGGGCATGTGGAGAGCAGCAACATTAGTTGCTTCTTTGAATATAAAGTAGTCATAGCTATACTATTCCATGCTTGCCTAGCAAAAATACAGTGATATCGACAGCTTCCCTTGTCCTTACCATCTAGCTTTTGTAACATTTTCATCTTCTTTCTATACACATCAATTTCATATCCAATACAATGACCATGACTGCTCATCATACACCTTCCTCCCAGCCAAATGTATTTGTCAGAGGGTAGTGACGTAAACGGGACTAAGACGGGAAGTTCAATTAAAAAACAAAGCGATGCTGATGCTTTATGTGTTTTACAGAGATGGCAAGAAATTTTATATCTGCTGTGTCCCTCAGGCTGGTTGTAATTTCAGTGCAGAGTGGAAATGGTCCTGAGAAATTATTGATCTTGACTTTTACCAGGCCTGCAGTAAAGCAAAGGTAACAAATAATGTCATGCTTGAAGTTGGTGAAAAAATATTTGCAGTCATGGTTGTAAGTTGGGGCCAAACTCAGGAGCACTGAACCCAAACCCAAAAGCACACTACCTTGTCTTTTGCCAGTCTCATGTAATATTTTTATCTGTTTAGTTTCACTGATGAGATTTTTAGGTTAGTTAACCAGTACTTCCTGCTAACCTGTCTTGATGTTTTATCAGGTCTTACCTAAAATCACGTGCTTGTTTTGAGTCCATGTGCTGACAACTACTTAAATGCATCACTCCTTATTTATAGCAAACTTTGCCTGTGCTTTCATCTTTTCAAAGATTTTGCATGATCCTTTGGTGTAGGTTATTTAGAAAAATGAATGAATTGATGCTAGAAAAAATATAAGCGTCCCATAAAAAAGTGCAAATAGAAACCAAACGGAGGAGAATTGGCAAAAAATAGTTTACTTATATGTAGAAAACTAGTGCATTTTATTTCTTTAACAGTTCATTCAACTGTGGCTACAATTACGTATTTGCATTATAACATGAGCTCTGAAAGAATTTGTACCTAAAGTGGGAATACCAAAGAAAGTCGTTTCAGTTTATGAAATTACACTTTGTACGTTTATTTGTTCTCTCTCAACTTGAAACCCACAAGTTTTTATTAAGGCCATGGTTCATATTTCAAATAGCAAGAAATCTTCACGTCTCCCTTTTCTTCCCCCTCAAAAATAAATCTACAAAGCACCTGGATTTAGAAGAACAACATAGATCTATTGCCATTAACTCTGAAAACTAGCAAGCACTTGCATAATAAAAATAAACAGTGTGTACCATAATCGATGAGGAGGCAACATCCCACATTGTTTATTGATTCATAAGGTTAAGATTAAAGTGGGATTCTTGCCTGTGTTTATCAACAGGTTTTTTTTTTTTTCTTTTTTTAAGCAATAAGTGAACCTGGAATCCCACAAACCAATCAATAAAGTTTAAAAGCTTCAGTGAATCTAACCCATAACAGGTCCTTGTTTGGAGAACATGCTCAAGAAACACATGTGCCTTTAAGAGGTCTTGAAAGACTTTACACCCATGGACCATTACCATTTCCAAACACCCTGCAGCATTACCAGCCCAACATATGCTGACTGTATATCACCGTGACCCTCTCACTGAAGCTCTTTTGACTGGAGTGCTTTTAATACCCACTTTCTCAGCTGAGCTCAGGAGTGATTTGTTTTACATGCCACATTAATCCTTTCCACATTTTCTGGATGAGGCAACCACAATTCCACTTGTGAGGTGTTTCTAAAACACAGTTATAGGAATAAAGCAGCAGGGTCCCAGACTTGACAACTTCCCTCTAGGCAGCTGACAAAGTGGGCTATCGTGCCTCGGTTTAACTCTCGGTTTAATGAACATTTGTGCCCAGACACTAGGGTGGGCCAGCCTTCCAGGCCAGTAGGAAGCCCCATTTATTGAAGGCAATTTACTCTCAATTAAAACACTGTAGGAATCTTCATAGATGTAATGCTTTCTTGATGCTATGCATATTAGTAGAATTAAAGTCAAGAATAAATGGAAAAGAGCAGTAGAACTGAAACTATATAAAACACATCTCAGTAAAACCAAAGAGAGTTTATACATCACACCCTCATAATTGTAGGAAGAGAGCTTTATTTATTTATGTATTTTTTAATAAAGGGGCAATTAGTGTTCAAAGTGCAGGCTTTTATTATGTGGTAATTTTACAGTTTTAACTTTAAAGGCAACTTATCCACCCCTACTCCCCAAATATATTCCAAGACCAGTGAACTTCTGTCGCATGCATTTATGAACTTTTCTACATTTTTAATGTTCACTGAATGTAAGTAATGTAGATTTTTGAAATTTCAGGTTGTCAACAAGGCTAACTGATTGAACCAACCAATTGTTAAAAAAAAATGTTTTTACATGTCAGCACTTGGCTGATTTTATTAACTTGTTAGTATTATGCTCCCAATTTTATGTGTTAAAATCTGACTGTACAAGCAACTTGAGGCCTAAAATTATGCCTTTATCCAGTCCTAATTTATTGTTCTTCCCTCATAAATTTTATTTGCAGCTTCAATGGTCTGAAAAAAGCAATAAATCATAGTGAGGTGAGTTTTACATAGTTTAGATTGAGTTCCTTATTTTCACTTGAAATTAATCTAATCCATTCCTTCTGGTCATTGTCATGTGGCTAATAGTATGTCTCAAAGCAAGAGATCATTTGAGTCAAAGAGATCTTTTTTTCTAAGCTACAGGATATCAGTTACACATACTCAGGTGATAAATCTTTTACATAAATTATAGGGAAACTGATGTAATGTTTACAAAATATTTAGAGTTCTGTAAGTGAAAAAATACTCCCCTATTTATTTATTGTCCCAGGTTGCTTCCCTTAGGTAATCAGGAGTGTGATTCTAGTTTTTCTGAAGAAGCCTTCTGGAGGCGTGATGTACTGCGGTTTCCCTACCACCTGTTGAAGCCCTGGTTGCTAAACTGTGCCTGGCATAGCATAGGTGCTCATTAAATATCTGTAAAATGGATGATGGATTCAAACATGGACCCCTTCACATTCTAAACAACAATCTAGTTTATAATAATAATAATAATAAAACAACATTTTAGCAATGCCTACCAAAAAAAGTTAGCTATTTCCTAGTGATCTTTAAAACAAAAAAAATCTGATCACGTGAGGGAAAAAAAAGCCATTGAAATCTCATTCTCCCTTTTTCTCTCTACACACATACCCACACGGACACACCTACACCACACTAAGCAGAGATTCTACTTTAAAAATAATTAATGTAGGTGCTTCCCTGCTGGCGCAGTGGTTGAAAGTCCGCCTGCCGATGCAGGCGATGCGGGTTCGTGCCCTGGTCCGGGAGGATCCCACATGCCGCGGAGCGGCTGGGCCCGTGAGCCATGGCCGCTGAGCCTGCGCGTCCGGAGCCTGTGCTCCGCAACGAGAGAGGCCGCAACAGTGAGAGGCCCGCGTACAGCAAAAAAAAAAAAAAAAAAAAATTAATGTATACTCAAATGTAGAAAGCAGAATTAATACTTAGCAGATCATCTGATACATTTTTAGAACTTTGAAAAGTTGAGTTTAAATGAATTTGTCAACAGTTGATGGAGAACTGTGAATTGTTTCATCTGTGTTTTAAAATTGATTTTAAAAAATGACTTTTAGCTTTTGGAACCCTTGTCTCAACATCTAGAATCATCTCAAAATGAGAGGATACTTTCAAGAAAAAAGAAATGCCTGAGTGTAAAGTACTGTCTTAAACTTTATTCCAAATGCTCTGCTTTCAGTTTCTTTAAAGAAAACTTTCTAGATTACTTTCTTTCTCTAAACTGATATTTCTTTAACAAGATCTAGAATTCCTTGGCTAGCTTAGAATCATAAAAGCACTGGTTTTTACCCTGCTTGGACATTTGCTCAGTTGAGTTTGGGTTCATATTTAGTTATATCCACTAAAATTGCCCATTCTTCTTTTGCCATTGGGCATTTTTTCAATCTTAACAAAACCGAGTCCATATTATAGGCCTGCTGGCCAACATTCCAGGTAAATGAACGGTTTTAAAGAAAAATGGTGCTATTTTTCAAAAGCCTGACATTTAAAAAAATACAAGTCCAGAACTGAAGCCTTCAATAATTTTTCCATGCCTATATGCTACAAGAAGCAAATGGTTACACAAACGAATACATCTGGGATTATTTTCAAGCTGTTATTCCCCACCAGGGAAAATATTTAGAAATAAGGCTCAGTCTTTGTGCTGGAACTACAAAGAGGCCAGCCATCTTGATGCTTTTCCAGATTGTTTAATGATTTTCCTCATATTGTGTGGTGGCTTTATTGCCCTGTTTCGTATGCCTTCCCATTCACTGTTGGTAACCATTTATGTTGGGTATGTTCCAATTTCCAGATCTGTTTTGTGGCATTTATAGCTCGCAGCTAATAAGGCCATTCATTATTTTTATATATATAAAATATTAAAAAATATACTTTACCATGGAAAGTTAGAGGAAATGATTCAAAATTTAAAAACAGCCTTATTAAAGGATGGAGTAAATTTTCCTTTAAACTGTTAAGTGAGGGTGACTGTGGTTCAGAGGTGCCTGCTTCTAGAGTCCAGGAAATGCAGTATTAGGTGTGTGTGTGTGTTACATGTATACGTAGGTATTATATGTATACATACATATGTAACGCAGCAAGCATATGTGTATTATATATATATAGAACTATAAGTGCAAAAGGAATGGTAATTCATTTATGTTACTTTGCAAACTCTGACTTTATAAGATAGAGCCTCCAACAAATATGCATATGTATATCCTGGTGTTATTTTCATTCAGCTTGGATTTTAGAGTTTGAGTTTTTAGAGTTTGGCCTTCCTATGACGCCCTATAAAATGAAAATTATTGAGTTTGTTAGATGCATAAATACTATATGTCTAAGAAACTGAAATTTCCAGAATTAACTCCAAATTAAAGCAAAAAAATGAATATTATCATTAAGGTAGTCTTTTACTCAACATACATCTAAGGAGATCATGTTAATCATGCTTTTATTCTACTTTTTCAGTTCTATGTAAGTTAGATATTGAAGACATATTTCCTAACTTCAAATATATTAGATTGAGTTCATAAGTTACTTTGATTTCTTATATTTAGAATGCATGTTACTAAACTAAAAATTTTCATATTTATTATCACACATTAGAAGTGATTTGAGATTTTAATCATGACCAAAGTCTGAAATAAGATAAAATCCTCTGAAAACATAGTCTTTTTTAACATTACCTTTGTGAATTTCAATTTCAGTGTCATAATATCTTACGGGAATAAAGTTTTTTGCAGGAGAATATAGCCTCTAATTGTTTGAGTGTACAAGTCATGCAGAAGATGGGTTGGTTAATAATGATATAGTTCATCCATTTCCACAGTCAGAATTCTGTGAAAGAGGAAAGTCTCAAAGGTAACCCACAGAGGTAAGGCTAAAAGACCTTGTCATTGTGAAAGATTTTTATGCGATTGAATGAGAAAACAATACCAAGTTTTAGATATGAACATTGTAGTGCATAGGTCTACAGAAAGAGAAGCTAATTTCTATGAGAATAATTTGCAGGTCTTCCTACCCTTGAACATCACCTGAGTGAGTGGTGTGCAGTGTGCCAAGAGGCAGTATCTGAGCTCTTGGATATTTATATTTTAACAAGAGTGACATCAAATTGATAGGTCTTTACATGCATCAGATTAATTTTAACTTGTTTTTTTGCAAAGAAGACAACTTATTTAATTTCACCAAGTTATGCTTCATGTTAATATATTTGTGTGGACATCTAAAAACTTAGGTGGTTTTGAATTAATAATGTTATTATTTTTCTGATATTGAAAGTATTAAATCATCTTCTAAATCATCACCAATATGAGAGCAGAAATTAGAGAATCCCCTTAATCTTACCCTTCAACTATAACAAAGATTACATATGTGTATTTACATATAGCATATATGTTAACAGATTCATGTATATTATTTCTAATTTTGCACATGTATACACCAACAGTGTATACAATAATGGTTCATATTATTATGTAAATTACAGAAACCAGATAGAATTTAGTTTAGTTAGAAACGGGTCCTGTCCTGCAGCTTTTTACATGGGCCACTTCCTCTGCCGATACACAGAGATATGCTCCAGTGTTTTTAATATTGCACTGTATTCTCTTAATATTGGGTTGGCCAAAAAGTTTGTTTGGTTAATGAATACATTGTTCAATAAAATTCTTGGTGAAAATGAAACATGTGTCTTTTTACTTAAAACTGAATAAGTTATTTAACCTATTCCTTATTGATAAAATATTTAAGTTGTTTCCAAATTCTAGCTATTAGAAACAATTCTACATTGAGCATTCTCTCATAAACAGTTTTGCATACTTAGGTTTACACAGCTATTGTGTAATTTTTGAAAATATCATTATTGGCTCAATGTGTATGCACATTATTCAATTTATTGATGCTAACAAATGCTTTCTAAAAACTGTAATAATTTGCATTGCCAACAAAATTGTCAAAATAAAAAATGCCTGTTTTATTACTCCTGTACAAACATGAATCTTATCACAATTTCTCTCTTTTCCCTTTACCTTTTTAAAATAATACAAAGTATACAGGCTAATCTAAAAAACGTCTAGCAATATAGAACTGTATATAATAAGATTAAAAGGCAATTTTTATTTTCTCTTTCGTCTCCTTTCCTCACTCACACAGCTCTCTCTCTGCCCTCTCCACTGCCACCATCTCTGTGCATTTCCAAAAATCTCTATTTGGGCATGTGTTCTTAATGTACGTACTACTTGTCAGTCATAAATACGATCTGGGCTTCCCTGGTGGTGCAGTGGTTGAGAGTCTGCCTGCCAATGCAGGGGACACGGGTTCGAGCCCTGGTCTGGGAAGATCCCACATGCCGTGGAGCAACTGGGCCCGTGAGCCACAACTACTGAGCCTGCGCGTCTGGAGCCCGTGCTCCGCAACAAGAGAGGCCGTGACAGTGAGAGGCCCGCACACCGCGATGAAGAATGGCCCCCACTCGCCGCAACTAGAGAAAGCCCTCGCACAGAAACGAAGACCCAACACAGCCATAAATAAATAATTAATTTAAAAAAATACGATCTTATTTGATATTTTATTCTACAGCATCCTTTTCACTAAAAAATGTTTCACAAATAACTTTCTATTTTATGTTTAATGGCTGTATACTATTATGTAGTCCGTATGCTAATTTATTGAATCCTTCTCCTATTGAACAGTGTTTCTCCTGTTGACCAAGGTTATTTTCAGGTTTTCCCTATTACAAAAATTACTTTATATTAACTTCATACTGAAATCTTTACCACTTGTGTATTTGTGAAGAAGAGACATATAGAATTGGAAATATGGAGTCAAACAATATGCACAACTGAAATTCTGGTAAATACTGCCAAGTTACCTTATTAATCATTTAAAAATATTTGCTAACCATAGGGCCATAATATTTCATTGTTTGTATTCGTAAATTTTTTGTCTTGTTGAGATGAAGAACTTGACCATATGTTTTTAGGTTATTGAATGTATTTGAAATGCCAGTCCAGGCAATTTGCTAAATTTTCATTTGTGTTGTTCTTTGCTTACATTATAATTTATAGGACTTTTTTCTCTGTTGTAATTATTACCCATTTGTCTATTATATTTTTGTCTTTCCACCCAGTTAATGATTTCCCTTTTTTTCTTATTTTTAATTTTTATGTTTTAAAATTTATTTTTTCCTTCATGGTTTTTGAATTTTGCAACATATTTAGAAAAGCTTCTGTACCCCAAAGATGAAAGATATTTGAAAATGATTTCTTGTGTTTGTTGCCTTTTACATTATAATGCTTTGAAGTCCATTTGGGAGTTATTTTGATGAAAGTGAAGTCGTTGTCAAGGTTTATTTTCCGGAGTTTTTTTTTTTTTCTCCAAATTATGTCAGGTGGCCCAATACCACTTGATTAATCATCTAGACTATGTAGAAATGCCAGTTTTTACGTATATTATTTTCCCATGCATATTTGCATCTGTTTTTTAGATTCTCTATTCTGTGCCATTGATATGTTTGTTTCTCCATCAGTACTGAGTGTTTCCAATCACTTTAACTTTATAATGACATTTAATGCTATGTAAGACTAGGTCACCCTCATTGCTTATATTTCAAAGAATTTTCTCAGCTTTATCATTTGATATGAGACCAAAGAGAAACAAATGTCTATTTTCATTGGGAATGCCTTGAATTTTCAGAGTAATTTAGGAAGGATTGATATTTTAAAATATTTTTAAATTTTACTCTCCAGTAATACAATATATATCTCAATAAAGATCTTTTTAATGTCCCTTAATAGAGTTTTATAATCATATTCATGTGGATATAACTCTTTTTTTTAAGTTTACTTGTAGGTATATTTTTATTGATTTTGTAAATCAAATATATATTTTCTATGTGATACTGCTGTAGAAGCAAAGAATTTATTCTGCAAATGACTACTTTATTGAAATTTTTTATAATTTCTAATAACTTATACAATAGTTATTTTGCTTTCCTAAAGAAATTATCATATAACCTACAAATAATTAAAATTTTGCTTCATGCATCTTGTTGTTGTTGTTTAATGCATTCATTATTTGTTGACTACTTTATGGAGTAATTAAATAATAATGGTGATAACAGATACCCTTATCTTAATTCTAACTGTGTTGGTTAAGTCTGTGGGTCAACTTGACTTCCATAAGAGATGCTCAGATAGCTGGGTATAATAATAGAAACATTAGAATAATAGAAACATTATTATATAATAGAAACATTATTTCTGGGTGTATCCTTGACAGTGTTTCAGGAAGAGATTAGCATTTCAATCAGTAGGCTGTGTAAAGAAGATCCACCCTCACCAGTATGGATGGGCAGAAGAAAGGTGAATTCTCTCTTTTCTTGAGATGTCCATCTTCTCTACTTGGAGAATTTTTTTTAAAGGTGGTATTTAAGCTGGCTATTTAACTTGAGTTGAAACTTGACATGGGACCAATATAGAGGCTTATATTCCAGAAAGAGCAAGAAGATTCAAGTCACAGAAGATTTGCTGGAAAGTACAAATTTGGGGGTTGAATAACATGGAGTGATGCTTGAATAGTAGACTGGGGCAACTTCTGAAGGATACTTATGCCATGCTAACAATTTTGAGCATTGTATAGTTTGTGTAAAGTCATTTTAAAACATTTAAAATTAGCATGTAACACAATTAGACCATTCATTTAGAATAATAACAGACTGCATAGAAAGTGAGTTTTCAGGTAGAGAAAAAGGACAGTGTCTCAAAACACTGGGCGAGAGATAATGAGGGCATATAGCAGTGGCATAGGAGACAGAGAAAAGATGGATTCACAAGGCATGAATGACTGATGTTATAGTTAAAGAGAATGATGGGAGGGAGAATGAAGGAATGCTGCTTGAGTGACTAGATACCTGTTAGTGCAATTAACAGAAACGGAATGAAACGGGAGAAGGGAGCTGGGGAAAAATGGTAAATTTCTCTAACATAGTGTGAGAACAGAGCCAGACATTGTTGTGGGAATATGACATGGCTTCTCCATTCATGGAGCTCTTCACATAGTGGCAAGAGAAATACCAGGACACGCTTTTTTGTAATTTAATGTTGTAAGAGTTTTCAGCAACAATTATTCAATCAAAAGTGTCCCCAAATGACATTCAGTCATCCTGCTTTGGTAGGCTAAGGAAAAATTCTCAGAGACGTGCAGACATTACAAGGACTACACAGGAGGATTTATTTTCCAGGGACAGGGGTGTGGAGAAGTGAGGTGCGTGCGTGAACCTAGTCTGATGTGGCTGAAGCACTGGATGTCCTTAGAGAAGTGACTGAAGTTGTGGCTTATAAGTAGAAGAGCAAGGCAATCACATTGCGCTATGGGATACTAAGAAGACAGCTGGGTCCTTCTCTAGATATGGGCTAGAAAGAGACAAATGATCTCAGCCCTTCCAATGTCACAGTTTTTCAGACTTGAAAACTATTATGTATTCACATCCTATGAAAGGTAGTATCTTTAGCAGAATCTTGGGCCGCACCACGTAATAAACCGAAGTATGAGTTCTGTTGGTGAAATGTATGAGTATCCACAGGCCATGAGATGAATAAAGGCTATTTTGTGAATTCAGGTGCTGTTTTGCTGCCAATGAACTTTGTAGAAAAAGGAGCTTTATGGATTTCAGGATGGGAGATCACGGATTGTGGACCTGCATATCTCCTTGGGAGTAATACATTTTTGATCATGTTTGGACTAGTGGGAATGGGTGAAATTGTTCAGGTAGGAAAGTGAATTAGAGAAGAAAGGTTAGTGGACAAAAACTAAGGAAAATTATCATTTAAAGGAAATTTATCCCTTGAAGGAAATCCAGAGGGAAAAGCCTGAAATACTAGAGTGGACATTTAAGAAGGAAATGTCAACTAGATCAAATGTGACAGATTGAGCCAACAAACAGCCATGTGAACAAGGAAATATAAGGCGTTTATAAATACTGTGATGAAAGAAAAACAGGATAGCGTGGTTAGAAGTGCCCAGGAGGCTGCCTTAAGGATGGGTGGTCAGGAAGGCCTGTGAGGGTTGCCATGTAAGCCAAAGCCTGAGGGTCATAAAAGAGCGTGCTGGAGAGAGAAGCCTGGTCTAGGCAGCGTTCCGAAAATGTATGCCATGAACGAGAGCTCTGTGGAATTTTGTAGAAGCTTATGGATTCTTTCTCAGAAATATATTTATAAATACATAACATAAATATATAGAACCATAAAGGGAATCAACTATATTGAAACATTACATCAAATATGTAAAAAAATCATGGATTTTTGATGCAGTAATATACCCACTTGTAAACTATCAAAACTCAAGAGCTCCCAGGCAGATCTATAACTCACAATATTAAAATGATTAAGTAAAGAAACAATAGTTCAAGATATATGGAATAACTGTAATGTGGCATGAAAGTATCCGTGATTTCTATTAATGAAAAAGTAACAGGTATCGCTAACACAACTGTGGAACATAGTGAAAGAAAATGCTTAATAAAGAGGTAAAATCTTTCCTGTCCACGTTCGTATACCCCTGGTCCAAGGCAAAGTTTGGCCATGGTAGAAATTTAAATATACTTTTAGGAAAAGTGTGGATAGAAAGAATCTGAAAATGAAGCACAAAACTCTGAATTCTGCACCCATCATCTTCAGCACTTAGGATCATGTTCCAACACATTTTCTGTGTGACATGGTAGGCTCCCAGTTTTTTGTGGGGCCTAAAGGAAGAAAGGGCATGATGTGGTGCAAGCACCTGCCGCTTGAGCCATACCGTACTGTGGTACCGTATGTATCTCTGATGGGAGAATCAAAGCATAGACTACGGTACCTGCAGTGGGAGTATTCAAACATAGATCCCTGGGTTCTGGCAACAGGCCATACAATTTGTTGCAAAGAACTACACACCTACTAAAAATACACCTACTGCATACCTCCTGGTATGAAACTGGGCCTTGGCAGGAATGAGCTTCTGACCCTGTGACATCAAGTGACCAAGCATCCAGAGGTGGCCATCATGAACTTAGTCCTCTCAGATTACTGAGTTAATATGGCCAGGTGGACCCAGCAGTCACTGTAAGATGGAAGTAGTACACTCAGAGTCAGGCATAAGCAGGGACAGAGGAAAAGTAAATGCATAAGCAGGTGGCCCAGACCCACCCTCACATTATCTAGCACTGTTTCATCAGCAGATTTCCCCCAAGTCACACCTATGGCAGCATTGAAGGTCCCTTATAACCAGCTGATGGAGAAGAATATTCCTCAGTAATGGGTTCACTAAAGGGTTGGTGTGTTATGTTGGTGTTAGTTGAAAATGGATGGCTGATTCACTGCAGTTCAATCCAGGGGTTTCCCTGAAAGTAAACTGTATAAGCAAACTCTCCCAATAGGCAGAGCTCAGAGTGGTGAATTTAGCATCCACTTTGTGTGGAAACAGAAATAGCCCAAGGGCACATGACCTCATGGACAGTGGTAAATAGCCCAGCTGACTGGTCAGGGGCATAGAGAAGTAAGAATGGAAAATTAGGGACTAGGAGGTCTGGAGAAGTGACGTGTATTTGCACCTATGGAATAAGCGCAAAATGTGACAATCTTAAGTTCCTGTCAATGTCCATCAGAGAATACACACACTGTCCACAAAAGAGGTATTAACCAACCAAGTTGACAGAGAGACTTGGCCAGTAGACGTCAGCCAGCCTCCATCATTGTTCACTCTAGTGCTGGCACAATGGATACATGAAGAGTGAAGTCATGGAGACTACGCATGGGCTCCCACTCACCAATGCTAGTCTAGTGACTGCCCCTGCTAAACGCCCAAATTGTCAGCAAAGAGATCAGTCCTTGACCCTATTACAGCACTGTATTCTGAAGAGTCCAATCAGCTTCTTGTTTGACTACATTGGATCCTTCCACTCTGAAATGAGCAGCAACTCATCTTGACTGTAATCGACACACACGCTTGGTAAGGGATCGACTTTTATGCCAGCAAAGCCTTGTCTGGACCCAGTATCTGAGGATTTACGGAGTGTTTTATTCACTGACACATAATACCAAATAATTTAATAATTACATCAGAGGAGATATGGCAGTGGAAACAAGACCAAGGGATCCACTCGTTCTTTCCCATACACGACCGGAGAGAAGCCACTAGCTCGGCGGCACAGTAGTTTGACCTCTTAAAGATACAGCTGAGGCACAAGTTTGAAAATGATACCCTGCAAGAATAATCCTCCAGGACTGCATCATCCTCAGGACTGAGTGTACACTCTAAATCAAGTACCATCATCTGATGTTTTGTCTTTAAGTAGAGTACACGAATCTGGGAACCAAGTGGTGGAAACAGCAGCCGTTATCAATTACCATCACTCCCAGTGACATACTTGGGGAACTTGTGCTTCTCATTGCCACAAATTTAGGTTCTGTGGATTGAGAGGTGCTAGTTCCCAAAGGAGAACCCTTCCACCAATGGACACATAGTCCCACTGAACTCTATGCTACAGCTATTAATCTGTTACTTCAGGCTCCTATGCTAAAGACTATGAGGAAAGCAAATGAGTCGCCATAGTGGCAGGGGTGACTCACATCAATCTTTAAGGAAAGGTAGGGCTTTGCTACAAGAGGGATCAGAAAGTATTGGGCTTATTCGGAGGTTATTCAGTGGGTCATCTTTTGGAGAATAATTAATACTCTCCTCCCCTCCTCCACCACCTGTTTTAGATGCCCCTCACCCTCAACTAGTAGTTCCCTTGGTCTAGGTTTGTCTCCTAGTGGGGTGATCCAGACCCTTATCCCTGTGGGATTTGAGAGGAGAAATTTTTACTCTGTGGTTAAGGAGGACAGACCATCTACAGAGTGAATCATGTAGGTTTAAGAAGAATGTAAACATCTACGACAATCTCTGGGTGAAACGGGAATCAGCATGAAGATTGCTCCGTCCAATGTCATGATTGTAATGGCATTTATTAGTAGAGTTAGGCCATTTTATTATTTTTTTTCTGGTAATCATTTATAGCCAAGGAAGAATAACAGAGAACTTAACTGGCTCGAGTAAACCAGAGATAGAAATTGATCATCTAAAAAGTACAACATAAGGATATTCAAGGGGCAAGCAATTTGAGGATGGTATTAGGACAAATCATGCATCCTAGTTTTGGAGGGAAGAATATAAATATAATTGGCAATGAACATATAAAAGAGATCAAGGAACTAAAAATCGATGACGTGTTGAACTACATAAGGGACTATTAACTAGTAAAATAATTAAAAGTTGTCACCAGAAAATATAAAGGAGACCAAACAGAATATTTGCACAAGAGATAAGGGACAAAATTGATGACAGAAAAAGCACCTTAGGGTGCTTAATAAAATACATGATGTGACATCTATGTTAGTTCCTGATGATAAGGTAAATAAGAGATAAATTGCTTTGTATTATTGATATTAGAAGTAATTTTGGTTTGAACTACTCTATTTTGTGTGTAGTCTAAGTCATATGAATGCACTGGGAACATAATGAATTTTTGGTCTTCTATACATTTTTTTTTTTAAATCAAGACAAGGTGAGATGGTCTTAATAATGAACCATGTCTCAGAGTTTCACTGACCATGATAAAATTTGTTCAACTATGACAACAGGGTCCCTCCTGCTAGAATACTTAAGGTTTGGT
This sequence comes from Globicephala melas, assembly GCF_963455315.2. Classification (NCBI taxonomy): domain Eukaryota; kingdom Metazoa; phylum Chordata; class Mammalia; order Artiodactyla; family Delphinidae; genus Globicephala; species Globicephala melas. The sequence continues at coordinate 68,188,038 of NC_083322.1, read as the reverse complement.
TTTCTTAATTTAAAATATATCCTCTGCGGGGCTTCCCTGGTGGCGCAGTGGTTGAGAGTCTGCCTGCCGATGCAGGGGACACGGGTTCGTGCCCCAGTCCGGGAAGATCCCACATGCCATGGAACGGCTGGGCCCGTGAGCCATGGCTGCTGAGCCTGCGCGTCTGGAGCCTGTGCTCCGCAACGGGAGAGGTCACAACAGTGAGAGGCCCACGTACCGCAAAAAAAAAAAAAAAAAAAAAAAAAAAAAAAAAAAAATATATATATATATATATATATATATATATATATCCATCCTCTGCTTTGGTCAAGGGAGATCAGTTACTTTCCATAGAGTTTGTCTCCACATATGATAGAAACAATTACTGAAATAAATCACATAATATTCTCCAAACTGTCAAATGACAGCATTAAAAAAAATAATTGTTTCTTATAAGTTTCCAAGTAACCATAAGATAAAATGATGCAATCTGCATTTCAGATCGATGTCATAAATTAATGAGGTTATTGTGAGGAATATCCTAAATAAATGTGTCTGTTTTTTTCTAGGTCAATAGCAGGACATCACAATTTTATACACTGATTTGTGTTCCCCATAGCAAAGTCTCACTTTTTTTTCAACTGAAGTAGAATTGACACACAGCATTCTATTAGTTTCAGGTATATATCATGATTTGATATTTTTATATGTTGCAAAATTATCACCACCATAAGCATATGTAACATCTGTCACCATACTTAGTTACAGAATTTTAAGATAAGAACTATTTTTTTTAAAACATCTTGATAGGAGTATAACTGCTTTACAATGGTGTGTTGGTTTCTGCTTTATAACAAAGCGAATCAGCTATACATATACGTATATCCCCATATCTCCTCACTCTTGCGTCTCCCTCCCACCCCTCTAGGTGGTCACAAAGCACCGAGCTGATCTCCCTGTGCTATGCGGCTGCTTCCCACTAGCTATCTATTTTACATTTGATAGTACATATAAGTCTATGCCACTCTCTCACTTCGTCCCAGCTTCCCCTTCCCCCTCCCTGTGTCCTCAAGTCCATTCTCTAGTAGGTCTGTGTCTTTATTCCGGTCCTGCCCCTAGGTTCTTCAGAACCTTTTTTTTTTTTTTTTTTAGATTCCATATGTATGTGTTAGCACACGGTATTTGTTTTTCTCTTTCTGACTTCCTTCACTCTGTATGACAGACTCTAGGTCCATCCACCTCACTACAAACAACTCAATTTCATTTTTTTTATGGCTGAGTAATATTCCATTGTATATATGTGCCACATCGTCTCTATTCATTCATCTGTCTGTGGACACTTAGGTTGCTTCCATGTCCTGGCTATTGTAAATAGAGCTGCAATGAACATTGTGGTGCATGACTCTTTTTGAATTATGGTTTTCTCAGGGTATATGCCTAGTAGTGGGATTGCTGGGTCTTATGGTAGTTCTATTTTTAGTTTTTTAAGGAACCTCCATACAAACCTACATATGGTTTTGCTCCTTCAATTTGTTAATATGGTTTATCACATTGATTGATTTGCATATATTGAAGAATCCTTGCATTCCTGGGATAAACCCCACTTGATCATGGTGTATGATCCTTTTAATGTGCTGTTGGATTCTGTTTGCTAGTATTTTGTTGAGGATTTTTGCATCTATGTTCATCAGTGATATTGGCCTGTAGTTTTCTCTCTTTGTGACATCTTTGTCTGGTTTTGGTATCAGGGTGATGGTGGCCTCGTGGAATGAGTAAGATGAGAACTTTTAAGACTCACTCTCTTAGCAACTTTCAAATATGCAGGATAACACTAACTATAGTTGCCCTGCTACACATCCCATCCCATGACTCATATATTTTATAACTGGAAGTTTGTACCTTTTGACTCTCTTCACCCATTTCACTGAGCAGTACCCCCTACCTCTGACAACCACCAATCTGTTCTCTGTATCTATGGCAAAGTCTCTGCTTCGATAGATTTTAACAAGCAGTATCTATTCACCTGTGATGACTTTTTAGCTGATGACATTATCTCTTAATTGTATCAATCTGAGCACATCCTTACCACCAGGGAAAATTAATAGGCTGGTTTACACACCCCCTTGGTTTATAATCCCAAAAATGTATCACAGGCTTTGAGGTTTTTGTTTCCTATTCTTAAATATATTGGCGCTCAAGGCTGCTTAAACAAGCATCAGCAAAGGTGCCTGTCTTCTTTGAAGTTATTTTCTGCGGAAATCACAGCCAATGACCAAATGATTTGCAAAGATTAAATTGTGCTTATTTTATGGCATTCTAAAACAGCAGGGTTAAACACTGGGCCAGCTGCCAGCCGTTCAGCACCCACACTTTCATGTTTGGCTGCCAGATCCGTCTACACGAATTATTCTGGAGCAGAAATGTGCGATGGCGCCATTCTGGAGAGCAGAAATGAGTTTTTGAGTTTTAATGCTTTGATGAATGGATAATTCAAATATTATCCACTTTTACATGCATACAAAATACTTTTTAAAAATTAGATTGGATTTTGGTTGCTGGAGGAAGGTTTCTCCTTTCTTTTGGAGGAAAGACATCCCTTACACTAGTTAAATTTCCTTTTTCTTTGTTCCAGAGGTATGTCGGACCTCTTTCTCCAAGCCTATCAAAAATTAAGATGTGTACTTAGCCATTTTATTTGTAATAGAAGCTATAGATATACATACATTCTTATGTGCATATATATGCATATATATACACACATATTAGACAATTTATTCTATGTTAATTTTCACCAAAAACATTTTCTTCTCTATACTCGGCCATAGTCTTCAGGCTGAGGCATGGCTATACATTCATTTGACATCTTGATGGCAAGATGAAGCAGCTTCACATGCTGTGCCCATCTCTATACAGAAGAACCAGTCTCACACTCAAAGCCCACGGTCTATAGCCACACAGGTAAAACTTCATTAGTAGTATGAATGATTTAAAAATACAAAAGAGCAACAACAAGTCTAAACAAGTTTATACTCAAGGAAGTAATAAATGGCTACCAGAAAGCAAACCTGGAAGTTTTCAGACAAGAGAAGCCACTGTCTCTACTACAGGGTGTGAAGCACTTTTTTTTGGAGAAGGCAGGTCTTGACCCGGACTTAAAAAATATTAGGGATTTCCTCAGATGCAGGAGAGCAATAGGAGAGGGACCTGTGGGTTGCAAAGAAGGAACTATAAAGTCATGCCTAGACTGATTTTTTTAAATAGATATAAGAAGAAAGTTGGGTCCATATTTTTGTAGGTTGGAAGCTCCATGCTGAATAGCTTGGAATTAATCCTTCTGACAAGAGGGAAAGAATGAACACTTTTGGGCAAGACCAAGGACACCAAGCTAAACCAGTATTTTCAGAAGACTCATGTGATGTTGTACAGGGTGGAATGAAGGAAAATCTGCATGTAGACAGATTCCTCAAGAGAAGGCTCTGGATGAAGTGCTGTAAGGTAACCAGAGCATCATAAAAATGCCAACACAAAGAAGTTCATGGACAAAAGTAAAATCAATAGGACGCAGTAACTGAGTGTATAGTGAGCAAAGCTTCTCCAGTTGACTGGTGGAGGAATATGGAATGACAGAATCTAGCTTGCATCAATCACTATTTCTGAAACACTGAGAGTCAATAAATATAAGATGTACCCCTTCTCAGGAGTACATTACCTTAGCAGTGAAGTCTCCAGTGCAGACAAGACGAGAGGGGAGAAGTGACTGGATTGGGGAGGTTGGAGAGGAGAGTCTAGTGAGTGATAAGGTCAGTTTTAGTTTGAGTCCAAGAGAAACCAGACAAAAATGGCTGGGAAAAAAATATATCATGTGCTTTAAGACATCTTAGAATGCGTTGCACTGAAGGGACAAGACAAAATATTTTTTCACATTTTGGTTCAGTTACCATTAAAATTAAAATTTTCTGGCAATCATTTTTTATTCATTTTTATGGCAATATTTTATTCTAATATTGCATAGCATTTGTGCACCCTACAAATTTGCCAGTCCCTGCATTCCAGATGGGTAGCTGCCCTTTGTCGTTCCTTTCCTTGAGGATTCTTGCAGAGCAGAAAATAGAAGGTACATATAGCAGACTCCTCCTAAAATCAGTGAAGGTACTGTTTTGGAATCCTCTGGGGGCAAGGGAGAGGGGTGTGCCTTTGAGAAACAAAAATATGGGGTTCTTCTCTGACCCAAGATATCACACAACCCTGTGGAACTTTGATGAGATTCTCAGCTTCTCAGCTTTTTTGAAGATGCCTGAAGAGAAGCACCAGGGCTCCTGAGAGCAACAAAACCTCAAGCAACCTGCAGCAGCAAAGGCCAACTGTCAGCACTGGCCAGAGAGATTTCCTATTTCTTAACACTGGGACCTCTGTGTAGGAGGATCCCCAGAAGAACTCAGGCTGAATCTTCCACCAGCCTGGCAGGATGGAAACTCAGTTTTGAAATTAGTTTCATTAAATAAGAAATAGACACACAGATGTCTTGCATTATGTTTTTTTATGATTTATCAATGAAAACTGGTAAATTGAAGAATTAAAGATCCAAAGTTGTAGGGTTTTTTTGTTTTAGTTCTTTCTTCTACCTATCCATAGATATAGTGCACTTCTCCAAACTTCCTTCAGTCTTGGAATTCACGTTATAATCTACTACGTTAAGGGCTGAACGGTGGCATCGCTCAAAAAAGTGTTTACTTAGCAGTGGTACCAACAATTTTTGATGCTGTATCTGTTCCCATCATTCTTTCACACTACGAATGAGGTAGTTGAACTGTGCAGAACAACTTCCCAGAAGAATTCTTGCTCGAGTTCTGAGTAGCATAGTCTTGGAGAAGGATAGCTGAACATTTCTTGTATTGGACCTGAAGTCACAGGAGATGCCAGCAACAACAGTTCTTTAGGAGCAGAAAACACTTGGTGAGATACCACGTTTATCCTTAGGCCAAAGTACCCAAGACTCTTCTCTCTCAAATGGGTCCTGATCATTTACATTTAAAAACATTTTGTAATTAACGCGTGTTCATTATGTTTATGCTAGGCCATTACAATTCTTTTTTTTTTTTTGCGGTACGCGGGCCTCTCACTGCTGCGGCCCCTCCCGTGATGGAGCACAGGCTCCGGACGCGCAGGCCAAGCGGCCATGGCTCACGGGCCCAGCCTCTCCACAGCATGCGGGATCCTCCCGGACCGGGGCATGAACCCGCGTCCCCTGCACCGGCAGGCGGACTCTCAACCACTGCTCCACCAGGGAAGCCCACAAATCATTTTTAAAGACAGTTGAAATAAAGCGAAAAATTCAACAATGGAAGATAAAACCATGGAAGATGTTTTTCCCTTACATAAAAAATGTTTAATTATTTTCTTCTTAAATCAAGGCCTCATAGAATTAGAATCAATGTCCCCATTTTAAAAATCATGCACTGCCTCTTTCAATTATTCTACAGTATTACTAGATGACTAATAAAATTTGTATATTATAATTGAAAACTGCACTGGGAAAATATGAATGTGTCATGTTTTGTGATGTTGAAATCGTGCCATAAATGGTCCCAGTCAAGCCTGAAAAGCTGCTATTATTATTTCTTTTTATTAATGTCTAAGTAATCTGCATTTTTGATAACTTCAGTAAGCCTCATGACTGTCAACGTTTGCCATTTACTTTTTCTTTCCCCCCAATTATTTTTGACACTTTGGTTTCTATTTAACAAGTAAGTAAGCGTCCATTCTTGGTGATGTTACTTAATAGATACCACATGTCCAAGGCCATATATAAACACCATTTACTGCAAAACAGGTTAATGACACAGTGCAGATATTGTTGCTATAGTCCTATATTATGCAAATAAGACCAAACTATTTTTGTAGCAATTATTTGAACTCACGAAAACCCAACAGAGGTCATCACGCTACAGGTGGGGATTAACACAAACTTAAACTTGTACTAATCTCCCTTTGAGAAAGGAAGCATTAGCAAATGCTCTGTGGCAGCTGCTCGTTTTACTATACAGCTAAATGCTACCAACAGAAGGGAATACTTAGGAGACCAATTTGAATTAACACGTTTGGAAATTTAGTGAAAGTATAAACACATATGATATTAAAAAAAGAGAGAGAGAGAGAGAGAAAGAACCATACATACAATTCTTACTTGGAGCCATGCTTTTCTTTTTAGATTTTCCCTGATAGCTCCATTTCTATGATTCTATCCAGGCCCATAATCTAGATGTGGTTCTCTACAATGACAGCTTATTGGTATATCAAAAAATTTTCTGAACTTTGTGTGATGCAGGTTAATAAAATGCGATCACTTTTCCTGAAGAAGTTGAAGTACACCTCTTGGGACTGATACAAAATAGGAGTGATTCCCTCTTTGGGATGATTAGCTCAAACGACAGCAAAGAAGGAAGCTATCACATGCGCCTGTTTAGTATGAAATGATCCAGGATTTGGACTAGGAAAGGAAGACTAGGGAAAGGAGATTGTAAAGAAAGCAAGGAAAACGGCTTAATCACAACTGTAGAAGTCAGAATTAATAATTTGTGTAAAGAGGATATTAGGAGACTGGTTTTTACCAGACCAAGAGGTCCATGTTATTTATAGCAACATTAAAGTTTGAAAACTTGCTACATGATAAAATGTCCCTGAAAAGATATATTTTTGCAGTTGTTGTAACCTCATCTCTTTATTATGGGATTTCAGAAGAACAATAGTTTGTGGAGCTTTACAGTTTCTGTTTCATTTATGTACTCTGTATGTAGCAGACATTAAGCACTGGTATATGGCACATACTGCACTAGGCACTAGGGATACTCATATAGTTCCTACTTTTAAGGATTTTACAGTATCTGATAGTTGTGTAGTCATTTAAACTTGAAAAATGCTTTCACTTTTAATTTTTCTAGTATTCTGCTTTTCTATATACCCTTTGGGCAACATGACCTTGATATTCATGGCAATGAATTTTTTTTTTAAAGGAAAGGTGATTTTTCAAATATAAGGAATTATATTTTGAATAATGTAATGATGACTGTCTTAGCCTGGGTTGCCATAACAAAATACCATAGACAACATGGCTTAAATAACAGACATTTATTTGCTCATAGTTCTGCTGTCTGGAAGTCTGAGATCAGGATGCCAGTAGTGTAGAATTCTGGTGAGATCTCTCTTCCTGGGCTACACATGACCACCTTTTGGCTGTGTCCTCACATGATGGAGAGAGAGTAAGCTCTCCGATGTCTCTTATCATTAGGGCACTAATCCCATCATGAGGCCCCACCCTCATGACCTCATCTAGACCTAATTACCTCCCAAAGACTCCCTTTCCAAATATGATTATATTGGGTTTAAGGCTTCAATATATGAATTTTGGGAGGACACAATTCAGTCCATAGCATAGACTTAGGTGCCCCATTTGAAAAATTTTGTGTTTTGCCATATTTGATTCAGAATGTTTTTTTTAAAATAAGTTTATGAATGAAAGTTCTTTTATACCTTTCTCCAATCATATCATTTTATGTATCTAATAATAACCCTATTCTTGCATTTTGTGTATCTTTTCTGTTCAGATTTTAATACTTTACTACTTATTTATATATGTATAAACAATAATGTTGTGGTGTGCTTTCATATGTTATATAAAATAGTATTATAGTTCATAACTTATTCTTTAATTTGTGTTTTCCTTTTAGTTTTTTCAAGACCCCCTGATATATATGTATGTATATATGGATTTATATGTAGGTGTATATGTATACAAATATATAAAATAATATAAATATCAAGGAATCTTGAAAATCAGTGTCCAACATATGGTTTTGTTTCTACCATATCCAGGACTCATGGGTCCAGGGATCAAGGAGTGGAAATGGAAGTGGCACCACTATTACTGCTAGTGATCCATCAGTAAAAATTTTTCTTCTTGTCCTCACCATCTTATGTTTCCCTGGTCTGGAGGTCTCCAAAGGGAGGAATGCTTCCATCAGTAAACACAGCATGATTCCACTGAATTGGAAGGGAAGATGGCCACCTGACCACTTTGGGCTCCTCATGCCTCGGAATCAACAGGCAGTTAAGGGAGTTACTAGGGGGACTGATCCTGACTGCCAAAGGGAAATTGGACTGCTACTATAAAATGGAGGTAAGGAAGAGGAGATCTGCAATGCAGAAGTTCCTTTAGGGCATCTCGTAGTACTACAATGCCCTGTGATTCAAGTCAGTAGAAAACTACAACAACTTGGGCTTCCCTGGTGGCGCAGTGTTTAAGAATCCGCCTGCTAATGCAGGGGACACGGGTTCCATCCCTGGTCCGGGAAGATCCCACATGCCGCGGAGCAACTAAGCCCGTGCGCCACAACTACTGAGCCTGAGTGCCACAATTACTGAAGCCCGCACACCTAGAGCCCATGCTCCGCAACAAGAGAAGCCACGGTAATGAGAAGCCCGCACACCACAATGAAGAGCAGCCCCCGCTCGCCACAACTAGAGAAAGCCTGCACAGAGCAACAAAGACACAATGCAGCCAAAAATAAAAAATAAATAAAATAAATAAATTAAAAAAAACAAAACAAAACTACAACAACTCAATTCAGGCAGGATTACTAATGGCCTAGGACCTTCAGGAATGAAGGTTTGAGTCATGCCACCAGGTATAGACCACAGCCAGCTGAAGTACTTTCTGAGGGCTAAGACAATATGGAAGAGATGGAGGAATAGGTAGTTTTAAATACCAGTTATGGCCACGTGACCAGTTGCAGAAACTAGGAATATAATTGTTTTGAGTATTTCTTATTTTGTTATGAATATATTTGTGTGTGTGTATACCTAATATTTTTTTCTTTCCTCTCTTATCATATAACGAGATGTATTAACTTTGATTCATAGTAGTTAAGTTTTGTTAACTTTACATCATAGTATTTGAGTTACAGAATATGAAGGGAAGACTGATTATCATTCAAGCATTTTGCATCATCTTCTGGTGAAAGGGTTAGGGGACTTGGGTTTCACACAGGATAGTTGTATCATATTAAGCAGAAGTATGACTTTAATAATGTCTTTAGAGTTTAAGTATGTTTGGAAAAGATGTGCATGGGTGCCAAATTGACAAGGGGTAGACTGTGATGGCTTATTTTATGTTTCAACATGGCTAAGCTATGGTGCCCAATTATTTATTCACCACCAATCAAGATGTTGTTGTGAGGCTATTTTTAAAAATATGATTAATATTTAAATCATTTGACTCTGAGTAAAGTAGATTACCTTTCATAACACGGGGAGGGGTGGTGGTGGTGGTGGTGCTATATCCAATCAGTTGAAGGCCTTAAGAGCAAAGACTAAAGTTTCCTAAAGAAGAAACAATTCTGCCGTAAGGCTGCAGTATTGGAAACCTTGTCTGCTGACTTGCCCTGAAGATTTCAGACTCAAGAATTGTATAGTTCTGGGCTTCCCTGGTGGTGCAGTGGTTGAGAGTCTGCCTGCCAATGCAGGGGACGCGGTTCGAGCCCTGGCCTGGGAAGATCCCACGTGTCACAGAGCAACTGGGCCCGTGAGCCACAACTACTGAGCCTGTGGGTCTGGAGCCTGTTCTCCGCAACAAGAGAGGCTGCGATAGTGAGAGGCCCGCACACCGCAATAAAGAGTGGCCCCTGCTTGCCGCAACTGGAGAAAGCCCTCACACAGAAATGAAGACCCAACACAGACAAAAATAAATAAATTAATTAAAAAAAAAAAAGAATTCAACAGTTCTAACCTGAATTTCCAGGCTGCTGGCTCACCCTACAGATTTCAGACTTGCCAGCCCCCACAATTATGTAAGACATTCTCTTAAATTCTGCCCCCATCTCCCTCTCGCTCTCTTTCTCTCTCTCAATTCTGTTTCTCTGGAGAACCCAAATACAACCTTATATCCAGCAACCCTGATGTACGCACTTATTTTAATAATTTATGTATAGATTATTTTGGATTTTCTGACTGCAAAGGGTGACAATTTTCTTTCTTTCTTTCCATTCCATATATATTTTATTTCCTTTCTTGTCTTATTATAATGGCTAGGGAACCCAATAAAAAGTAGAATAACAGTGTTGATAACAGGACACTAGAGGGAAAAGATTTTAATATTTTATGACTGTATTTTGCTATAGATTTTTGAAGATACACTTTAGTATGAAGGAATTTTTTTAATTCAGTTTTATAAAAGTTTTTTATAAGTAATGGTTATTGCAATTTGTGTTAATTCTTTTTCTGAATGTATAAAGAAAATCAGGATTTTTTCTCTATTTCTTTAATGTAATTAAATATACTGATAGTTCAATATTTGAAAACCAAGCATCACTTGAATAATCCCTTCCTGATTGGAATAATTTTTTTTACATCTTGCAAGATTTGGTTTGTACATCTTTTCTTTAAAAATTTTACATTGTGGTTTATATTACTTTCATTTCTTGCTTTATAGCCCAGTGATCATAATTTGTATACTCTTCCATATTAATTTTTTACTTTTCCTTGAATTTCAGTTAATTTTTGTCTCATAAAGTTTAAGTTATATAATTAGGTATTTAGAATTGAACCTTTTATCACCATGGTCAATTGAACCTTTTATCCTCAGGAAAATTTCCTTTTTATTTCTGCTAATGCTTTCTGACTTATACACCTCAATATTATTATCACTACATTTGCTTTTTGTGTGTGTGTCTAGTTTCTGCTCTTCATATATTTCCTTTTTAAATTTTAATTATTTTCTTAACTTTCTATTTAGCTGTGTCTCTTGTAACAAGCACAGAATTGTTGCTGTTGTTGATAAATTCAGTTAAAATCTTTGGCTTCAATAGGGAATTTAATGTATTAACATTTACTGTAATTACTGACATATTTATGTTTAAATCTATATTTTATAATTTATTTATGATATTTATACATTTTGTATATACATATTTCCTCTACTTTCTACCTCTTTTGGTTTGAATTCTTTATATTATTTAATCTCAGTTCATTTGCTTGAAAATTGTAACTGGTTACACTGAAGCTAGAGCTTACCATATGCACGGGTACGTATGTAAATTTTTACCACCCTTCAAGACTTAAACATCAAACTCCCTTTGACTTGCAACTCAGTTATTGGCTATTTTCTCAGAGAGCACCACATGACAAATGCCAGTGACTAAAAAACCCTGTGCCAGGAGGGTACAGTTGAAATAATCCAATGTAAGAATGATATTTTCCAGAAACTACATGTTTTACCTTAAAAATTCATAAGATTTTCCTCACGGTGTACTAACTTGTTTTAATAGTTAAAAAATAAGTTAGGTAAATATTAAGAAAAAATAATTTAAAAATAAATAAAAACAAGCAAAACCTCTTAGTTATTTGATGTAATGCTATATCATTGTCTTGATCAGTTCTTAACAAGTGAGATGAATGCAAAGCGATTTGATCCTGCATTTTGAGATATCACCTGCATCAACCTAGTTTTCTGTCTCAGTATCACAGTATTTAAAAGAGAGTCAGAGAAGCGGATGTTTATAAATGTGTATTTTTTATTCACTGTTTTTTAAGTTGTCAGAGTAGTTATGAAACACTACCAGAAATGTGCTGCCTTGGGCAGAGATAAAAAAACTGTATAATTTTGCAGTTGGGAAGGCTTCTGTCTCAGTCACTTCCTATTTAAGTAGCCAACCACATTGCCTGGCACAGTGTCAGCACTCAGGAAATGGATATTGTTGTGGTGGTGGTTTTTGTTATGATTATCTTTAGTTCTGGATTGTTCATACCTTAACAGTATGTAGTATCTTAGACTCAGAAGGATTGCAATGCAACTTTGAGGATAGTCCCTTTCTTTAGAAAAGCTACTTTCTAACCTAAGAAGTAAGTTGCCTGTACTTTGTTTTTTAATTCTTCTAAAACTTTGTGTTTTTTTCTTTTTTTGCGGTACGCGGGCCTCTCACTGTTGTGGCCTCTCCCGTTGCGTTGCGGAGCACAGGGTACGGACGCGCAGGCCCAGCGGCCGTGGCTCACGGGCCCAGCCGCTCCGGACCGGGGCACCAACCCGTGCCCCCTGCATCGGCAGGCGGACTCTCAACCACTGCGCCACCAGGGAAGCCTTTTTTTTTTTTTTTTTAACATAGTCTTTTGTTCTTCCAAAAACACAGTTAAGAAAATGAAAAGGCAAAAAAAGCCTGGTAGAAACTCTTTACAACACGTATCAGACAAAAGGTTTGTATCAAGAATATGTAGAGTTCTTCCAAGTCAATGACAAACAACAAAAACAACAACCCAAAAAATAAACAGAAGATTTGAATAGACACTTCACAAAATATTTCAAATGGTGAATAAACATATGAAAACATGCTCAATATTAGAGAAATTCAAATTAAATCTACAGTAAAATACTAGTATGCACCTATGAGAGTGGCTAAAAGTAAAAAGACTGGCTAAACCAAGTGTTTGTGAAAATATGGAGGATTTGGAACTCTTATACAATGCTCAAAGGAATGGAAAATTGTACGATCATTTGGAAGACAGTTTGGCAATTTCTTGAAAAGTTAAAAATACACTTTCCTATGACCCAATAATTCCAGTCCTAGGTATATGCCCAAGAGAACTGAAGGCATATGTCCATACAACACTTGTGCCTGCATGTTCAAAGCACCTTTATCTGTAATACCAAAAACTGGAAACAACTCAAATGTTCCTCAACAGATCATTTGATAAATAATTACATGTATCCATACAATGTAATACTCTGCAACATAAAAAGGAATTAACTCCTGAGACACACTTAAGAAAAAGTTAAGTAATCTAGTATTCATGAGTGGCTTCATGGTTAGAGAGAGTGACTATAAAAATAAGTGCAATTAATTTTAAAAACACTGACATCTAAGATTGAAACAAACTGTAAGTGGCCTCTTATACAAAAAAAAAAATGTTGATTTCCTGACAAGTAGTTATCTATATTAGTAAATTCTGAGGATACTTATAATACACTTACCTAAGCAAACTTAGAAACTTGTACACATAAACCTTAGTGTCTGTACATTTCAAATTTCAGCTGCTTTCATTTGATGCTAAGCAAATAATGAATGACCCGGCTTTGTTATTTGTAGTAGTCCACAAGTATGTAACATTTTTTATGATAATATTCTCACATACAGTATTTATTATTTTGCATTATTTTTAAAGAATATTTACATCAAAACAAAAAAACAAAAAACCTCTGACACTAACTGCAACAATATAGTTTTAAGCAAAGTTGCATAGCGAATTGATCTCCGTCTTACTTTTGCCTTTCTAACATCTGCTGTTTGCTTCCAAACAACCAGGATCCTCTCCCTCTGGCTTTCATCCCATGAAGCCTCTCAACCTAATGAGGCTTGCTCTACTTCCCCTCTGCTCATCCAGCACTTAATCTTGAGAATTCCTGGAGCCAGAGGGTAAAGGATGTTTCCAAATTCAGAACTCCTCCTTTGAGATAAATGTCGAGAGTCCTTAGTGCTCCGACCAAATGCTTTCGGGTTCTCACCACTTCAGGCACATAATGGATGCGCTTGCTGGCCCGTGCTTGTGGTTGTGGGGGCCATGAGACCAGTAATGACAGATGAATTGTAATTATAAGTGATATGTGTAACTCTGGAGATCTGAGTACCCAGCTATAACTTCAAGACTATTTTCGGGACTTCCCGGGTGGCGCAGTGGTTAAGAATCCGCCGGCCAATTCAGGGGGCCTGGGTTCAATCCCTGGTCCAGGAGGATCCCACATGCCGCGGAGCAACTAAGCCCGTGCGCCACAACTACTGAGCCTGCCCTCTAGAGCCCACAAGCCACAACTACTGAGCCCGCGAGCCACAACTACTGAAGCCCATGCGCCTAGAACCCGTGCTCCGCCACCACAAGCAGAAGCCTGCGCACCGCAATGAAGACCAATGCAGCCAAAAATAAATAAATACAATTTTAAAATAAATTCCCCTCCTGTCTTGCTCATTAAAAAAAGAAAAAAAAAAGACTATTTTAGGGATCCCGTTTTGTTTTGGAATGATGATGAGAGAACTCCCTGAATGTCTGTGATGAGCAGAAGCCTTCTGCTCCCATGATGGACATCTCATGTAAACAAGAAAAAAATAAAACTTCTATTATTTTAAGTCACTGTGACTTGGTGGTCATTTGCTCCCACAGCATGAGCAAGCCTATCCTGAGGGGACCAGTATCATATATTATATTGTCCCAGGAGCATTCTAGCAGCATTGCTTTAGTCTCTGGTTTGGAGTCCATAGGAACGACTCTAATGGTAGAATTTCTGCCATGGGACAGGGAGCAAGAGATTTATGTAGGGGAATAGCTAGGCAAACAGAAACCACAAATGCACCTCAAACCGTGTTATAAAAGCAGCTACATATTCAGCACATCTGCAAAGTTGCTTGCTGATGATGTTCTAACTGATGGATGTTTTTGCGTTTTCGGTTTCTGGTTGAGTATGAAAATTTTGTGAACTAAAGATTCTATCTGCCACAAATCCTTGCCTTTTCACAGCATTTTCTTAACGTTTTGATTCTCGGCTACAAAGGTAACTGGTGGAAGCCACTGACTGCAGAATCCCGTACTCAAAGCACAGTATTGGGGGAGGCTTCTTTCCTCTCTTTGACAAATGCGATTTGTTTAAAATGAAGTCAGAGGAAGCTACTCTACAGTTATCGAAAGGCTTAGAAATAAAACCCCAACACTTACAGTGATAACATTGCCCACGCCTCCCTGAAAAACCTTTCTGAAGCTTAAGTAGGAAAAAGCATTGTAAGAGTGATGACAGCGGCTCACCAATAATTCTTTAAAATATGACTAATAGTATTGGAAAAAGAACAAAGATTTTAGATTTTGGGGGTGGGTGGGAACACACACAAACACAATGCCTGGTCTTTGTTTATAGACAAATTAGATCTAACTTCTTAATATGAAAATCAGTTACCTGCCAGAAACTCAAAAACATTTTTTTATGAACAATTTTTCAGAGATACTGCCAATCCTTTCCCTAAATAAAGTGAGATTTCAAATCAGCAGAGAATTAAAATATATTTACTTAAGAAAAACTCAAGCAGAAGGGCATCTGATGTTTTACAGACATTCCAACACCTTCAGGAAATTTGAACTCACACCAAAGGGTCTGATAGTCATTTGAGTCTCCATCGGTACTGGAACACATGTGCACACAATGCACATTGAATTGCTCCAATGGAAAAAAAAAAAAAAAAAGAAAAGAGAAAGAAAACTGGTCTTAAATTATAGAAGTCCTCTACCATTCTTAACCCCAAAGTCTTTGGCAGCTTGAAACACAATGACTTAGAGTGATATGGTCACAAAGCTTCCTTTGGTGCTAGAAACCACAATGCTGAGGTCTAAGCAACTGCTGCTCCAGGAGCACAGCAATTAGAAACTAAACAGCCCAGGAGACATCTAAGGCTGAGGGACAATTTGGGGAGCAAACTAAGAAGGATGCATTACTTGCTCTGATTTTCCTTGGACAGCCGCTTCTCCGTTTCTTCTAAGTTTAATTATTTACTTCATGTTGTCAGCTTGTTGCCAGAATTTGGATGTGCTCCAATTAATTTTCACAATTCTTTCTTGTAACCAAAAATATCCCTGCCATTTTCCAACCCCTGAGCTAGGTAAGACCATCTTCTAATATATATTCTGGGAGTAAAAAAAGTGGAAATTTTAGATTCCATTGTGGTGAATTCACTATTAGATTATTTGGAGGCATGTTAAAGCCACTAAATTAATTGCCACCATTTATTATAATGTTATTGTCCAGATTATGTTCTATCTATTATGCATCATCTCATTTAATCTTTAAAGTAAACCTACTATCATTACCCTGATTAACAGATGAGAAAACTGAATCTTAACAAGGTTGCTACACGGCTAGGAAACAGGACAAAGAAGGGATCAAAACTCAGTGCTTTCATCTGTTGATGGACACTTAGGTTGCTTCCATGTCCTGGCTATTGTAAATAGAGCTGCAATGAACATTGTGGTACATGACTCTTTTTGAATTATGGTTTTCTCAGGGTATATGCCCAGTAGTGGGATTGCTGGGTTGTATGGTAGTTCCATTTTTAGGTTTTTAAAGAACCTCCATAATGTTCTCCATAGTGGCTGTATCAGTTTACATTCCCACCCACAGTGCAGGAAGGTTCCCTTTTCTCCACACCCTCTCCTCAATGGATAAAGATATGGCACATATATACAATGGAATATTACTCAGTGATAAAAAGAAACGAAATTGAGTTATTTGTAGTGAGGTGGATGGACCTAGAGTCTGTCATACAGGGTGAAGTAAGAAAGAGAAAAACAATACTGTATGCTAACACATATATATGGAATCTAAAAAAAAGTGGTTCTGATGAGCCTAGGGACAGGACAGGAATAAAGACACAGATGTAGAGAATGGACTTGATGACACCGAGGTGGGGGGGAAGGGTAAGCTGGGATGAAGTGAGAGAGTAGCCTTGACATATATACACTACCAAATGTAAAACAGATCGCTAGTGGGAAGTAGCTGCATAGCACAGGGAGATCAGCTCGATGCTTTGTGACCACCTAGAGGGGTGGGATAGGGAGGGTGGGAGGGAGACACAAGA
Organism: Globicephala melas; assembly: GCF_963455315.2. Lineage (NCBI taxonomy): Eukaryota > Metazoa > Chordata > Mammalia > Artiodactyla > Delphinidae > Globicephala > Globicephala melas. Next base: position 68,171,407 of record NC_083322.1, on the reverse strand, counting down.
GGGAGGGGATATGGGGATATACGTATACGCATAGCTGATTCACTTTGTTATACAGCAGCAACTAACACAACATTGTAAAGCAATTATACTCCAATAAAGATGTTAAAAAAAATAAAAAGAAACTCAGTCCTAACTCTTTACTGCTGCTCTGTGTTGCCTTCTTAGATACTTCCTTTTCTGCTTTTATTAAAAATGTTAGTTTCTCTTCAAAGTGTTATCCACCCTCCTCAGTCAATCCCTAAGAAGGGTCCTCCTGCCCGGTGTCTTTCAAACCAATAGAATGAGACCGAGTTTGGTTCAGAAGCAAAGGGAAGCTTTCCGGGGCAGGTGCAGCTGTGCTGCTCCAACTGCAGATCGCAGTGCCAGGGACAGCGCTTCTGCACGTGGCCTGCCAGCTGCAGTACGGGGGTGGGGGCGGGAGGCGCATCTATGCACACGGCCAGCCAAATTGAGGTGTCGGCAGCAGCAGTTCTGCACTGGGAACTCTAATCCCATGTGTTAGGTGCAAGACCTCTATACATGGTGGCCCCCTACAGGCAAGGGAACTAGACTAAGCGCAAAAGAAGAGGGCAGAGCTTTGACCTGGATTTCATCTTATTTTTCTGTGGGCTTCCAGTGAGCTTTGCTGGTGACTAAAGGAGCATCTGTACATCTTTGAAAGTGACAGTTAGTGCTCATATCAATGTTTCCCTTGGAAAGGAGATGCTGATGGTTGAGTGCTTGAGAGCACAGTCTGGAGCCCTGACCGCCATCTCCTAGCTGTGGGACCATGAGTGAATCATAGACATTCCCTGTCTCCCATTGCTATGCCATATGGCCATGTTATGGAAATTAATTTATTTTATATTTACAGAGCCCAAATAGTATGAAATGTAGGTGTTATGATTATCTGTATCCATGAATATCATATTCACATACTTAAATAAATCGTAACCCACAGATAAGGTATCCCAGCTCAGCCACCCAAATGACGCGAAAAGTCCTTTTCAGGAGGTTAAGTAAAAATCTTCACTGCAGCTGTGACTAAAAGAAGCCCCTGTCAGAGCAGGAGGCAATGAAAAAGTGATGGTATGCCATACTGACTGGTAAACTTTTAGTTCAAACTGCTTCTCACTGCCCGCCCCCCTCCCCAAAATCCATGGCATAGTAATCCTGTTCGGAACTTTATCTTCCATTTCAACAGCTCTTTGGGCCATCTCAGTTGATACAGTTCAAATTTCCTGCTAGTCAGGTAGCACTAATATCTGCATTTCCCTTTTATTCCCTCCACATCATCTCAGGGCTTTCTTCACTGAGGAGCCACGTCCAGATTTGGGGTGAAAATTGAAACTGGAGAGCAGCATTGGGGGCGGCAAAGCCAGGAGCATGGAAGGACTCATTAATCAGGATCCAGAACTGCCACTGACGAGAACTCTGGGAAGTGGGGCGCATTCTTCCCCTAGGGTGAATGTGGAAGTGCTTGGCTTCTTTCTTCTTTTCTCTTTTCCTGTGGTGCCTCAAAAAATGAGCAAGCTCTGGCTCCAAGCCAGTGGGGTGATTTCTTTGTTTAAAGGAAAGTGTAAAGTATTTTCACATTAAATGAAGAACTTCAGACATCTCCGGGAATCTGTCCTTTGAGGGCTTGTTAAAATTCAACAAAGACCCATTTATACTTTAAGAGAACCTCTTCTTCCTTTGCCGGGTTGCCTTGGGGATTTTCATTTCTTTCTGCAGCACCACTGTATTTTGTCTTAGCTTTTCCTCTCAGAGGAATTATGGCCACATTTTTTATTTTTAAACCCTCAGATCTCTCTTGTTCATATTTAATCTCATCTATGTTTTAGTATTCATCTTTAAAAAAGAAAAAAAGATGTATGAGTTGATTTTAGCTGCCTTGTCCACTTGTTAGGGGGTGACAGAAACATTTGTTTCTGATTTTTGAAATTACAAACATCACAAGAGATTTACTAAGAAACTAGTTTTCTCTGAGTTTGTGAGTTCTCATTCCAAGTTTTGTAAGACTCCTATATATCTTAAATCTTCACAAGGGATATCAGGAAATAATTTTAGGAGGAAATATCCAATTGAAAGTTAATTCCAGCCCCCTATATTTATCCGGAACATTCATATATCTTGCTTTTTGGATGGTGAATAAAAAAGACTCTTCACCAGAGTGAAGAAGAATGTAAACTATGGGAAGTTAGAGTTTCATTCGCGGCTGTGTGCCCATTAGCCCGCAGAGTGCCTCGCACATATTAGATACTCAGAACCTGTCGTCTGAAGGAATAAATGAACACATTTTAAAATGATAAAATATTCAGCCTTAAAAAGTTATGAATTGCCTCTTTTGTCTCTTATAATTAAGCACTTGAACGTTTTCTCTAGCACCAATTGTACATTAATTCACAATGAACTATATACCATAATACCTTATAGGAATGATATAAACACAGTTTTTCTCACAAACATGGAAGACTACAGTTGTATTTCTAGGTTTTCTTGGGGATAGTGCCTGTAACAGAGGCAGTGTGGACATCCAGTTCAATAAGGCTACATGGCCTTCCTGCGGCTGTATCAGCAGCCATCTCGGAGTTGTACCCAGTGACACACACAATTCCAGAGCTTCAATGTTACACATGAAGAAGGATTAGTCTTTATTATTGTTGGAGAATTCTTCATACTCAAAGAATGTTTAAGTGAGATTATTTCCTGCCTAATTGCATGTGATTAAATCTTCTGGGATAATGAAAACTGATTATGTGCATGACTGTGGATACTTTTCTCACTACATAATAGAGGATGTAAGTAACGTCATTCATGGAATTTACTTGACTGAAAAATTACTTGTTTTAATCCTATGGCAGGATTTCTATGAGAATTGTGGGGGAAAGCTTTAAAAATGACACTGAAAAATATTTATCTAAAATAAATCTATCTACCTACCTACTTACCTATCTATTCTATCTATTAGCTATCTAATCAATCTACGAGATGAGCAGCCAAGTCTGAGGACCATGCCTGTACCTGAAATTGGTTCTTCCTCGAGGACAGTTTCCTTAGGAGTCCCCTTAATTGGTGGCTCTTTTCTACACTCTCCTACCCCTGGGCCTGGAGATGGGGCAGATGCACTTGTTGCTTGTTGTCATTTCTCAGCAATCCTCTCTAACCCCCTTTCATCAATTCTTCCTGCTTTAAAGCTCATGCTGTGAGAGCTCATATTACCCTTCCTTGTTGCACTCATTTACTGACCACTCGGTCACTTTCCCTTTATTCTTAAGATTTTAATTCTTAGATAATAGTCACTCTCTCCTAAACTACTGCTGTCTTAATTCTTGCTGACTTCAAAATCTATGTAGATGCTCCTTCAGTCTAGCTCCTTTGTGCCTTGACCTCCTCTCCTCTAAAACAGGGGTCCCCAACCCCCAGACCAGTACCAGTCCGTGGCCTGTTAGGAACTGGGCCACACAGCAGGAGGTGGGCAGTGAGTGAGCGAGGGAAGCTTCATCTGTGTTTACAGCTGCTCCCCATCGCTTGCATTACCGCCTGAGCTCCGCCTCCTGTCAGATCACCAGTTGCATTAGGTTCTCATAGGAGCACGAACCCTACTATGAACTGAGCACGAGAGGGATCTAGGTTGTGTGTTCCTTATGAGAATCTAATGCCTGATGATCTGAGGTGGAGCTGAGGCAGTGATGCCAGCACTGGGGAGCGGCTGCACATACAGATTATCATTAGCAGAGAGGTTTGACTGCACAGAGACCATAATAAATCAACTGGAAAACAAGCTCAGGGCTCCCACTGATTCTGCATTATGGTGAATTGTATAATTATTTCATTATATATTACAATGTAATTATAATAGAAATAAAGTTCACAATAAATGTAATGTACTTGAATCATCCTAAAACCATCCCCCCCGCCCTGGTCCTTGGAAAAATTGTCTTCCATAAAACCAGTCCCTCGTACCAAAAAGGCTGAGGACCACTGCTCTAAAATGATCACCTCCCATCTACATAAGACAATCAGTACTAAGGTTACACCATATAGTTTCTTTTTACTAACAACTCTTAGTTTCCAAAATTTGCATTTTCAGAAATCTTTCTCCTTGACTATTACCTTTTGTCTTTCCAGTTCTTGCATATTTATACCTCATGGTGGCCAAAATCAGTTGATCATACCACTTGTTCATTGTCGCCCTTATGAACTCCCTTTCTTATTCAGCTACCTTATATGCCATGACCCGTCATTATAATTTCTCTCTTCTCTCTCCTTGCATTGTATCTGTCTTGCAGAATTTCACCCATGGTTAATCCACGGTTAAATCCATCTCTCTGCCTACTCCACATCTGTTCCCATACAGATGAATACGGTTGCAGAAAAACACAACCATAACGATTGTCTTCCTTTAAATTTATGACCTCTAATCTCAAGTGGGCTCTTCATATTGCCTGGCAATCATATTATATTCCCCTAGTCCATTCATTCTCCCACTCTCCCTAAAAAATATTTCCTACTTTTTCTTCTCTCCTCAAACTTCTAATGCTTCCTCTTAAATCCTAACTCCCAGCTGATGACCTTGCTTTCAGATAAAATAGAAATGAACAGAAGAGAGCTTCCACAAAGTCCTACCATAATAACTAACCACCTACTTGCATCTGTTCCTTTGACTGTGGATGACTTAAGGGCGTTCCTATCTAAAGACAATTCTTCCACTTGGCAGGAGATTGTTTTGCTTACTTTCCTACTTCTAGATATTGCTCTCCCTCCAATTATTATTTTCTTCCATTTTCTACTAGAGCATTTATAACAAACATGCTCTATCACTCTCGTCTGAAAAAAGGAAAAGGATTTTATTGACTCTATCATTCCATTCAGCCACCACTGAATTTTCATATCCTTTTACCTAAAAAAACTTTCAAAATGTTTTCTAAAGTAACAGTCCTCAATTCTTCTACCTTTCTTTCTTACGGCCCCTCCAATCAAGCTTTAGAACTCACCACTCTGCTGAAATTGCTCTTGTTTAATCACTGATGACCTCCATATTGCTAAATCCAAATCAGTTCCTGTTCATCATCTCATGTGACCCATCAACAGAATTTGATACAGTTGATCACTCCCTCCTCCTTGAAAGTTTCCCCATGTGGTCTCCAGGATCCTACACTCTTCAGGTTTTCTTTTTTCTCACTGGCTGCTTCAGCTAAGACTCCTTTGAGGGTTTCCCTTAATCACCTGACCAGGAATCACTGGAGTGGCTCAGGGCTGAGTCCTCAGACCCTTCTCTTCTCTCCCTACACTATTTTGCCAATCACATCTTTTACATGATTTCAAAAATCATTTCTCCACTGACAGCTCCCAGTTGGATATCTCCATCCTAGACCTCTTCTATAAACTCAAACATCTCTCTACTTAGATATGTAATAGGCATCTCCAAGTCAGGAAGTCCAAAATCATGCTCTTACCATTCCTTTCAAGTCTGTTCTTCACAGAGTCTTCTCCATATCAGTAAATGGCAACTCCACATTTCATTTGCCAAGGCCCAAATCTCTGGGGTCAATTTTTCTCCTTCTCTCCTAACCTGCTTTCAATCCATCACCAAGCACTGCTCACTGTACCTTTAAAATAAATCTATAATCCAAGCATTTTGCACTCCCTTCATTTCTATCACATTAGTCCAAGCCATCATCATTTTTTGAATGAATGATCATAACAAGCTTCTAGCTAGTATTCTCATTTCTGCCTTTGTCTCCCCAACAGTTTATTATCAATATAGCTGCCTTAAGAAGCATAAATTCAAATACGTCACTCTTCTATATAAACTCTCCAGTGGCTTCTCATCTCACTCACAGTAAGAGCTGAAGTCCTTATATTGATCTACATAATCTGGTCTTGGTTATGTCTCTGTGGTCAACTTTGCTGGTTGCTCCATTCTCGTTATATTAGCCACTCTGCTTTTCTCATACTCCATGAATAATCTGCCTTCAAAACTTCTGCAGTCGTTTTTCTCTACAATTTTCTACCATAAATGCACATGACTGGATTTCTGTCTGTTTCTACTGAAGTATAAATAGGCTGATTCTCAGTGAAGCATTTCCTGGCCACCATATTTAAAATTCCATTCCCTATTCCTCTTATTTCCTTTATTTTTCTCTATACAGTAACTCCCATCAATATCTAGCTTACTATATATTTTACTTGTTTATTTTATCTATTATATATCTCCTTTTGATAAAGTATGGGTTTCATTCTGGTGTGTTAACTACTGTATTTCCAGGCACTCAGTAAATATTTGCTGAATGAATAAATGAGTGAATGAATACAACAATGCTCATGATTTTTTTTAAAATTAATTAATTTATTTTTGGCTGTGTTGGGTCTTCACTGCTGCGTGGGCTTTCTCTAGTGGTGGCGAGCAGGGGCTACTCTTCGTTGTGGTGCACGGGCTTCTCATTGTGGTGGGGTCTCTTGTTGCGGATCACAGACTAGGCACGTGGGCTTCAGTAGCTGTGGCTCGCAGGCTCAGTAGTTGTGGCGCATGGGCTTAGCTGCTTTGCAGCGTGTGGGATATTCCCGGATCAGGGCTCGAACCCATGTCCCCTGAATTGGTAGGCAGATTCTTAACCACTGCAGGAAGTCCCACTCATGATTATTAAATGACAAATTACTGAGATCTCAGGGAAAAAATGACTCCAAGGGCGAAAAAGAGGGGGAAAAAGTATCAAATATTTACATTAAAATAGAAGACGCTTTACCTGAGAATTATGTTAGTACTATATTCAAAGAGCTAAGACATAAGGACAAATTGTGTAGTATACTTTCCTATATTTATAGCTACATAGCTCACATGAGACTCATTGATACGAACACTTGTCCTTCTTAAGAGTTTGATGGAATGTTAAGGTATAGTTCAATGCATCTTCTAATACTCAATAGTTCAACACCAATTTGTATAGAACAGAAAACCTACAAGCCTCCAGTAGCAATCACAGAAATGTAACAAGGTGACTTCGACCATCTCATTTAGTGATTTTCGTTAATTTTATGCTATTATTTTTTTTATGGTTTAAAATGGTAAACCTAAACATTTAGGGCCAAAATGAAGTACCATATGAAGTGGGGAAACCTGTCACCCATGGTGTAGATTTGCACTTGCATTTTATGTAGAACACTGGACAATTCCACTCTCTCTCAAAAGGTCCTTTTCACTGTAATCAACTATTAGCACTTTATATGCTTGTGGGGTTTTAAACTACATCATTAACTAGTCTGTGCTTCCTCTCCCACCAGTAACTATAGAGTTACTTCTGAAGATCTGATCTTTTTTTTCTTTTTTTCTTTTTCAGTGAGTGAAAAGCAACCAGAGACAGCTTGAAGAATTCCAAATGCTGTTAAAAAAATAAAAAAACAGACTGAATTAGCTGAGGGAGGAGAAGGGAAGTGGAAAAGAGCAGTCACACAAGTTCATGGTCCTGGCTTTTTATCATGCCTACACTTGGGGCCACATCAGCGGCCTTGCTTTTGTGCCAGAAGCAGAGCAAGTCATAATTAGAATATGGAATATTGCAAAGAAAGGGAAAAAGGCCCCATCTGGGCAGCCACTTTAACTACAAGTCCAGAACCTGTTTTATAGCTGAGGCACAAAGACTGTATTAATACATGTGGTTAGTACCTTTTCTATACATACTGTAGATTCATTGTGTCTGCTTTTCCTAGGTGGAGCAAACACAGACATACAATATTTTGTTCTCTTTTTGCTGTTACACTTCCTTTCTCGCCAGATGCAGCAACCCCCTTCCTAAGCCATTCTGTCTGTACTGCTCTGTATGTTGACACCCATCAGCTTGCAAGTGAGTGGGGCTATCAGCGCTGGATATTTTCTCCTTCACTGTCACTGGTCTAATGACATCCTCTGGTTTATGCGCTTTTCTCTCCAACACCACCATAAGCTAGAATAACTCACTCAGTCTGGGTGTTAGGTACCTCTCCTATAATTCATGCCAAGTAAAGGAAATCCCTAGACTTAAGGACAAATAGTGCAGCATACGTACAGAGTACTCAGCAGTCTCCATGTGTAAACTTACCTCTAATAAAATGAAATAAAGCATTTAAATGTACATAGTGCTTTTTTTTTTCAGATAAAGAAGTAATTAGGGATGAGAGATCTTAGTACAATAGGACCATTATTCCCAGTATCACCATGAGAGTGAGAGTTCTAAATACTTAGGTGGATTTCAGAGTCCAGAATGCTGTGGGAGCTTAATAAATGACTGTTATTATTTAAGTACAAGTGTTGACTGAGTCTTAACGTTAATGGATACCTTTGGGAATATTCTTTAGACAACAATAATTTATCCAGTCTTGGTATCAGGGTTTGAGTAAATGTCTTTACTGCAGTATCAGCATGAAAATGCCGTATACATTTTTGTATTTCCAGAGGCCAGTGGGGCCCAGCATATAGTAGGTATTCCAAAATATACTTTTTTTTTTAAACATCTTTATTGGAGTATAAATGCTTTACAATGGTGTGTTAGTTTCTGCTTTATAACAAAGTGAATCGGCTATACATATACGTATATCCCCATATCTCCTCCCTCTTGCGTCTCCCTCCCACTCTGCTTATCCCACTCCTCTAGGTGGTCGCAAAGCACGAGCTGATCTCCCTGTACCATGTGGCTGCTTCCCACTAGCTATCTATTTTACATTTGGTAGTGTATATATGTCCATGCCACTCTCTCACTTTGTCACAGCTTACCCTTCCCCCTCCCCGTGTCCTCAAGTCCATTCTCTCAAACAGTTGAATTTAATTTCTTGGATTTTTATAGCCTCTTTGGGTTGTGTTTTGGCAGCTAAAGCCAGTTGAGAACTGTATTCTGGCTGCTGTAAAGATAAATGCTTAGGAGCAATGTTTTAGGGTTTTGTACAGCAGTCCTTGTCTTTGGAACTTACTTCTCTTTAGAATTTTCCTTTGTTAGAATGAGAGAGGCCATTAGAATCAGAGAAGTCCAAATTTCAAGCCATACTGGTGTGGGTGAAATATCTCTAATGCATTTGTTTGGATTTTTATCTTTTAAATTTACATTATTTTCTTTGCAGCTAGTTTCAGTAACAGTAATTTTCCAACAGAGATGTTTGTTTAAACCTAGGTACTGTGTATTTTAAAGCTGGTATCATTCTCTTGGTACTGGTTAGTGAAGGGCAAAATGCAACGGAAACACTGAGCCTTAACCCACTTTCAAAATAATCACAGAGCATAGTAATTCTGCATCATCTAATGTGGAAATCATCATATAAGAGTAGCATAATTACACAAAAAAGGAGCCAACTAAAAACAAAAGAGAAGAAAAAGGTAGGATAAAACAATTAAGATTGAAATGAAGTTCCTGGAGAAATTCCTACAAAGTTGTGGGTAGAAAGATTTGTGAAAAAGATCACAAATTATGTCTGCTATGGGTTTGAATTTTTTAAATTCCTTTGTTTTCTTAATTTGGATTAGAACTTTGGTTGATTTGGGCCTAAGGGCTGATCTTACATTTCTAGAATCTCTACCTGATGACTTATCTCTTCCAGTTCTTTTCAAGTCAATTTTACTGGTTTTAAAGAGTATTTCTTAAAAACAGTTACCCATGTCATTCATGGATATTATTTTGTGCTTGCTAAGGAATTATTTTCTTATTGTTTCTTAGTTAATGTGTCAAAAGAGTCATGAAGAGTGTTTTATGTGCTGGCGTTGTGCTAAGCAAGCTCCTTCGTTTACATTAACAGATCTATAACTTAGGATAAATGGTATCAACACTTTTTTCTAAGGCTATTACGTTAAATACAAAAATAATAAATTAGAGAGGTGACTTCAGCAAGCTGGCAAAATAGGAGGTCCCCTGCTCCTATGCCCCCTCAGCAACAATAATTTGGCAGCCAGCCACAGACAAAAGTGCCTTTGTGGGAACTTTGGGACCCATGTAGGTGACTGTGAAACCCCAGTGGAGCCCAAGACCGAGGAGGGGTACTTTGAGAAGGTAGGCCCATGCCCAGGTGGCTGACTCACCAACCATGGTCCTGGATACAGACCCAGAAATAGCCCCATCCCCCTGTGGAATTGGCTATAGCCCCATTCGGCCTTGGTCCTGCCCCCAGGACCATCCCCCAAGGGACCCAGCAGGATTCACGCCCATAGGTGCCTTGGGTAACAAACCTGCTGACATTGGTCCTGGGTGTGGTCCCGTGCCTGACTCTAGCCCATCTTGACTGAGATCTGGAGGCAATTCTGCCCACCCAGGGACTAGGCAGGAGACACACCACCTGTTTTCCCCACATACCCCTCCTGAGGCAGGCCGGCCATGCTCAGCCTGACAGCAGATCCAGAAATGGCTATGTAACTCAGCCTCAGCCCCCCTCAGCTATGGTCTGACAGCAGCCCTTCCTGCTCAGACACTTGGTGGGAGAAACTTTCGTCCTGGCCCCTGGAGGCAGGCCCACAGACCTCCATCCAATTGCAGAGCCTAAAGCAGCCCTGTGGTCCTGGCATAAAAACAAACACATAGACCGGTGGAAGAGAATAGACAGCCCAGAAATAAACCCATGCATATATGGTCAACTAATCTTTGACAAGGGTGCCAAGAATACACAACGGGGAAAGGAGAGTCTCTTCAATAAATTGTGTTTGGAAAACTCAATATCCACATGCAAAAGAATGAAATTGGACTTTTATCTTATACCATACACAGAAATTGAACGTGAAATTTATTAAAAACTTAAAAGTAAGACCTGAAACTGTAAAACTCTTACAAGAAAATGTAGGGGAAAGCTTTCGACATTGGTCTTAGCAATGATTTTTTTGGATAGAACACCAAAAGCACAGGCAACAAATGCAAAAATAAGAAAGTAGGACTACATCAAACTAAAAAGTTCTGTATAGCAAAGGAAACAGTAAACAAAATGGAAAGACAACATATGGAATAGGAGAAAATATCTTCATTCCATGTATCTGATGAGGGGTTAATATCCAAAATATATATAGAATTCGTACAACTCAAAAAACACAACATGATTTAAAAATGGGCAAAGGATAAAAAGGAACGAAATTGGGTCATTTATAGAGATGCGGATGGAACTAGAGACTGTCATACAGAGTGAAGTAAGTCAGGAAGAGAAAAACAAATATCGTACATTAACGCATATTTGTGGAATCTAGAAAAATGGTACAGATGAAATGGTTTGTAAGACAGAAATAGAGACACAGATGTAGAGAACAAACTTATGGACACCAAGGGGGGAAGGGGGTGTGGAATGCGTTGGGAGATTAGGACTAACATATATACACTAATATGTATAAAGTAGATAAATAATAAGAACCTGCTGTATAGCACAGGGAACTTTGCTTCACTTTGCTGTACAACAGAAACTAACACAGCACTGTAAAACAACTATACCCCAATTAAAAAAAAAAGAAAATCACTGAGAGAGGACAGCAGGTGTCATTAGCAAATGTTAAAATAGCTCCCCTAACTTGGTGAATAAAACATATTAAATATCTGGAAAAATAAATGGGCAAAGGACTGGGCACCTAAATAGACATTTTTCTAAAGAAGACATACAAATGACCAACAGGTACATGAAAAGGTGCTCAACATCACTAATCGTGAGGGAATTGCAAACCAAAATCAAAATGAGCCATCACTTCATGCCCGTTAGAATGGCTGTTATCAAAAAGATTAGAGATAACCAGTGTTGGGGAGGGTATAGAGAAAAGGGAACTTTTTTTTTACACTGTTGGTGGGAATGTAAATTGGTGCAGCCATTATGGAAAACAGTACGGAAGTTCCTAAAAAAACTAAAAATAGAAATATCACATGAACTAACAGCAATCTCACATCTGAGCATATATCTAAACGAAATGAAATTAGTATCTCCAAAAGATATCTACCCACTCACGTTCACTGCAGCATGATTTACAATAGTCAAGATATGGCAATAACCTATGAGTCCATCAAGAGATAAATGCATAAACAAAATGTGGCGTGTGTGTGTATATATATATATACACATACATACACACACAATAGGATATTATTCAGCCATAAAACAGAAGGACATCCTGCCATCTGGACAACATGGACATTATGCTAAGTGAAATAAGGCAGATAGTAATATAAATACTGCATAAGCTCACTTATATATGGAATCTAAAAAAGTTGAACTCATAAAACCAGAGTGGAAGGGTGGTTGCCAGGTGCTGGGGGGGAAGTGAGGAGAGTTGGTAAGAGGGTACAAATATCCATTAATGAGATGAATAAATCAACATGATGACTATAGTTAATAATACTGTATTACATACTTGAAATTTATTGATAGTAGATCTTACATATTCTCACCACCCACACATACACTCACACTTCGTGCAAATATCACTTCTGATCTGAGATATTTAAGAGCCAGTGTGCCTCAAAAGCACCTATCTACAAAACAGAAACAGACTCATAGACATTGAGAACAGACTTGTGGTTGCCAAGGGGGAGGGGGGAGGAAGAGGAATGGACTGGGAGTTTGGGGTTGGTAGATGCAAACCATTATATTTAGAATTATAAACAACAAGGTCCTAATGTATAGCACAGGGAACTATACTGAATATCATGTGATAAACCATAATGGAAAAGAATATAAAAAAAGAATGTGTATATGTGTATAAACAACTGAGTCACTTTCAACAGTGTAAATGAACTATACTTCAATTAAAAAAAAAAAAAAGAGCCAGTGTGCATCTTCCATCTCTTTCTGGCAGCAAATTTGGAGGCCATGTTTTGGCCTATGTTCTTGAGTCACCATTTGGTGGAGATTTGCTCTAGAGAACTTCTTGCCCTCTTTAGACTTTTATGACTGATAAATAAAGCTTTATTATATGAAATCACTGATACATCAAGGTGTTTGGTTTTTTCTTCAATTATTGCAACATAGCCTAGCTATACTGACTGATAAGAGCCCTTTATATTTATAATCACAAAAATAAAGCATTTATATATTAATCTTATTCCCTTCCCACTAGGTTTGAAGACGAATGTGTGGGACTTGTCTTTATATACCCTTCAATGCCCAGGCATAATCAATGCCTTATATATACAGAACTGAGGCTGAATACTCAAATGAATTAATGAAAAAAAGGAATTGAGGCTATTAATTTCATATATATGTGTGTGTGTGCATATGTGTATGTGTGTGTGTGTATATATATATAGTTGTTGTTTTGTCTTGTTTTAAAGTAGCAGAAGTATTCCCACAATCCACGTAGACTAGCTCTCTTTCAAATATCAGAAATGATAGTTCATATAGCAAAGTCTGTTGCTATGTAAAAATAACCTCACAAAACCTTATGGTTTTAGGATAGAACGAATACCCAGACCCTTAGAAATATACTGCCAATTCAAAATAGTTGAGTTAGAAAGTCCTATGAGAAATTGACCAGATTTGTTTTTCAGATATTATACTATTTTCTTGGCCTCTGATCTTGGGGAAGTGTTGGCACATGGCTCCAGTTCCTACTCTTCATATTTGCTTCCTGAATGGAGAAACCCTGGGCACTGTTTTCCTTTGTTGAGGTGGCCAATTATGTTGCAGGGTGGTGTTCACAGAACAGAACACTTTTATAGCTACTTGCTTCAATCTGGCCTGTTCTGCAAACCTTTGTTCCACTTGTGGTCAGTGAACCCAAACTCTGGAGAGGTTAGTTTCCCACCCAAAGGGCCCACCAGGCTGGGAGCTTGAACTGAGCATTGGTTTTCCCTGTCAATTTCATCTTTTTCTATTTGCTTTTACCCTCCCCTGGTTCTCATTGAGTTGAACCCAACATGGTTTTCACTTAATTAACTGTTATGTTGTTCTAGGTATTAATATCATTGTCAGCACAGTTGTGTGAACAACTTTTGTTGGTTATTCTGGGCTTCTTCTGCTAGTAGGAAGACTATGTCTATAATAGCAATCAAATGCTTTGGAGGAAAAGCATTCATCCCATATTTTTCACTAGCCAATTCAATTGAAGAGAATTTCAAATTCCTATTTAAAATATTTACTATTTCTGAATTTTAAAAATTAGAACATGAATAAAAAGTATAAAAGGAAAATAAATTTAACCCATAACCCCATTACCCAGAAATAAACAGTTAAATTTTGATATATTTTTCAGTCTTTTATTTTTTAGCATTTATTAATTATATATATATACCTAAACACATACGCACATATACCCAAACTTCTTCAAAATTGAAATTGCAATTTAATGTCATATTACAAAAATTTTCAGTCTTCAATTACTGTTACATGCTATGATTTCTAATGACTAAATCTTAGTCACTTGTACATGCAAACCATCCACTTTTTGATGCACATATGGAATTTTCCTCACTTTTTGCTATTATGAATACTTTCAGATTGACTGTCCTTATGTATCTATTTGTACATGTATAGTTATTTACATAAGATCATTTCCTAGAACTGGGTTTTCTGGGCAAAAATGCATATGAACTTTTATGTCTCTTGGTTTACTACTCAAGCTTTCTTTCCTACAAGGTTTTGGCAAAGTACATCATACCTTTCATAGCATGGATAATTATTGTTTTTAACCTTAATTAGACAGATTAAAATTAGATGCCATTGTAGATCTAATTTGCCATTTTTTAAATAATATAGTCTTTGTATACTTATGTCTGAGATTCAGTACCTCCCTGTGATTATGATGTTTTTTCCTCCTTTCACAATTTTCTTTTCCTCCAAATCGTTTTCTTTTACTGTATGTTTTGATCGCCTGTCTTTCATATTAGAGGCTTTTCTAAAATGCTTGGTAATCCTGGGTTCTTTACTATATTCAAGACTGAAGGACCTGAAAAGCTGATTATAAGCTCTGTGCCTGTGATGGGACCTGTTGCTCTTGAGACTGACAGTAAGATGATTTGACTTGGCCACGTGTTGTGGCTCTCTCCATGTCAATGTCTTTAGTCCTCTTCTTTGGGGTGATTGTGTTTCCCACTGAACAACTCACTGAAGTCCTGTCCAGAAGTTTAGTCAATTCTCGGCTGTAACACTGGTAAAAAGGCAAAGGGACTTGAGGAGGAAGTCTCATTATGCAGTTGGCAGGTGTACCCTTGATCTCCCCGGATTTTTTTGTTTGTTTTCTGTCACAGCACACCTGCCCTCAACTTTTCCTTGTGTCCCTCAGTCAAGATATCCCCTCTGTCAAGTTTCCAGGGAGCTTTAGACAATGAATGGGGGGGGAAGGGCAGTTGGGGGAGAGAGTGGGAGAGGAGATCTAGACAGACAACTGCTTCTCAAATAGCTCTCATCCACCATCCCTTTCCTCAGCCATCACCCCCACTAACTGAGGTACACGTGGACATCAATTCCTGAGTCTTTTGAAGATTCTGTGGTGCAAATCAGGCCAAGGCCACTCGTTCATCTGTTTCCCAGGCTTCAAAGTTCTGTCGCTATTGTCTCTACTCCTACTTTATCCTTGTGGGTTTATGTCTTTTAAAATAATCCCTTTAGTGATATTACAATGGGGTTTCAAGATTCAGCACTTTTGGACGGCCCAAAGATAACTGTGAAGTTAAGCATTTCTCTTATAACAGCATATAATAAATTACTTTTTATAATGTAAATGGAGAGTTTTATAATTTAAGTTTAACTCATTAACCTGCATGATCGTAAGCAATATGACTAGACCTACTTTTGTAATTGTTTTGTGTATCCTATTTATACTATCTTCCTATTTCTTTTCTTTTATCCTTTGCTTTCTTTTTCTTTCATTAAAAAAATCTATTTATGGTTTCTAGACAATTATTTTACCCTATATATTATTAAAAAAATCAAATGTCAACAAATCTTTTGATCTGTTTTTTGGTAATCTTTAAAAACAGAATGATTTTAATCTTACTTCCCCAATGTAAGTTGGTACAGCCATTTATGGAGGTTTCTCAGAAAACTAAAAATAAAATCACCATATGATCCAGCAATCCCACTCCTGGGCATATATCCCGACAAAACTCTAATCCAAAAAGATACATGCACCCCTATGTTCATAGCAGCACTAATTACAATAGCCAAGACATGGAAACAACCTTAATGTCCATCAACAGAGGAATAGATAAAGGAGATGTGGTACATATATATAATGGAATACTAGTCAGCCATAAAAAAGAATGAAATAATGCCATTTGCAGCAACATGGATGCAACTAGAGATTATCATACTAAGTGAAGTAGGTCAGAAAGACAAATACCATGATATCACTTATATGTGGAATCTAAAATATGACACAAATGAACTTATCTACAAAACAGAAACAGACTCATGAACATAAATAACAGACTGTGGTTGCCAAGGGGGAGGGGTTTGAAGGCACGTAGTGGGAGGCTGCAGGTTAGCAGATATAACCTATTATATATGGAATGGATAAACAACAAGGTCCTACTGTATAGCATGAAGAACTATATTCAGTATCCTATGATAAACCATAATGGAAAAGAATATGAAAAAAAAGAGGTACATATATGTATGACTGAATCACTTTGCTGTATAGCAGAAATTAACACAAAACTGTAAATCAACTACACTTCAATAAAAATAAATGATCTTACTTCCCCATCTTCGAAGGTACAATTTGTAAATGTGTATAGGCGACATGATGAAAGTTATCTTTGATTTATCATTCTTGTGTCAAATTCTTTTTTTTTTGAGAACCTTTTCACCTTTTTAACATTTAGTTGTACTATCATTTTTTGAAACATTATTTAGACTTAATTTTAATTGTTCTTCAAGCTTTCATGTGATTTCTTATTATATAATTTCTTACTACTCTAATTTCTCATTACTCTAATTCCTGAGCTTTTCTTTTGATTCATTTCTACATCAACTAATAGTCCTTCAAGCACCTTTTTCGGGAATGCTGATAGATTTTCTGAATTTTGCAATTATGACACTATTTCTTTGGTGGGTCTACACAATGTTTTAGCTCAGTACAGAAGTTAAGGCTAGTAATATTCACTGGAAAACTCTTGACATTGTTTCCTTTTAGTATACAGTTATTGTAAATATCACTTAGTACACAAGTTCTGGTTCGTAAATATAGAACTTTCTTTATTATCCATAATTCCTTTTGAATTCTGAATCTCAATCCCCATTCCTTAGGTCAAGTGGAAATCTTAGTCCTTTTTGAAATATTCACCTTAGACTTGTTCCATAGTTCCATGTACTTAAACACTGTATTTGGGGTAGGGGGAGGGGTAGAAGGCTTGTTGCATAGTTCCATATACTTAAACATTGTATTTGGGAGGGGGAGAGGGATGAAAGGGGAGATGACAAATGTCTTGATTTATCTGAGACTGAGGGGATTCTGTGCTAAAACTGGGGAAGTCCTAGGTAACCTGGGACATGTGAGTCATACTAGATTTAGACTCTAGTCTTTGGTTCCTATGGTTTGCTTTTGTGATGACTGCTGTAGAGGGCTGACAGGCTCTTTGAATTCAGCTACTCCTTGCTGCTTCCTGCACATGCTTGGCAGACAGGACCCTTTTGCTACCTATCTATCCATCTATCCATTCATCCATCCATCCATCCATCCATCCAACAGCCTGTCAGCTCCACAGAGAAACTGCTGAAGAACAAGATGTGGTGTCCCCTGTCTGTGAACCTATCACCTTCTCTCTGACTCTTCTTATTCACAGCCTAGTCAATCCTCCTTCTGTGTTCAGAAATTTATGCTCATGAAACCAAGAAAGATTTGGCTTCATAATAAAATCCTCTAGGCTCTCCTAAGAGCTTAAACACTGAGAAAAATGTCTACAAAGACTTGTGGCTCATTCCTCTTTTCTGCCGTACGTCTATCCTGAAATGATTACATATAGAGCTGCTTACCTGCCTGACAGGGAAAGGAGAAAAGAAGTTAAAATCTCAACAAGGCATCCAGCTCCAAAGCTCTGGAGACAATGATTCCCTACCAAATTGTATCCCCTACAAGAAACCTATTTATCCTCAAAATATTGGGATTTCTTTTAACTTTTACACATAATTTTAACAGAATATTTGAAGCCCTTTTGAGTTGCAGATTTAGATTTCTTGTCAACCCAGCAAAAATGGTCAATTATCAACCCAACGATAGCTAATTAATCAGCTTATTAGGCTGATTTAGCTTATGTTCCAAAGCACAACAAGCCCATATAAGTGTGATCCCTGTTCTTTAGGATCCTTTGGTCTTAATAAATTCTTTGTATTTATTTGAATGCAAAGTGATGCTTTTTGTTCTTTCCAAACCATGTATACAATGAATATAAAAAATAAAATCAAAGTAATTTTTCTGTAATTGATAGTCATATACTCTTCTCTGCATGTTGTACAACCTTCCTGTACTTATATATAATAACTCCAGACTATTCTCTACCTCAAGAAAAAGTCGAGGGAATAAGTAACCTGAAGTTAATGTGCATAAGATTTAAAGACATAGACTTTTTTCTTTCAACCTTCTTTGACAACAGAAAATCAGTCTCCTCCAAGTAGTACCTGGAAAGGTTCCCTAGGCTGTATGCTTTTCCTCACAGATCTGCCTGTATGACTCCACTAGTGCCCACCAGGGGAAACAGCCCTGGTAAGAAAGAATAACAAATATCCTTGGCATAGTTGAGGCTGCCAGTCATGTAATGTTGCTTTTCCTCTTTATTACTTCATTTGGGAGGGTTGACAGGTATTGTTCAGATGAGGGATAGAATGTGCAAGTTTGTTATAGAAGACTTTATTTATGTTGCTTCTGAGTCTAATAACCCAAATCCTCACCATTCTCACAGAATTAATTGATCTCTGCCCCCAAGCACCAGGAATATTGTGACCAGTAAGAGTACTGACTTTTGACCATGAACATTCATTGCAGCTGTCAGCCTGTGCAGTTTTCTGACAATATCTAACCTAACCATGTGTGTGCCATGACTTTACTTCTATTATTTTCAGTTTTGCAACTACATTCAATGTACATTTGTATCGGAGTTTACATCCATCAAGGCCTGCTAAGTATTGTTAATTTCTGATCATTCTGTGGGTATCATGTTGGTATTATAGTATTCTGCAAATCACAATGGGAGATATGCATCTAGAAATTAACTAGCACACCTTGTTATTTTGCAATTGACCTGTATTTGCCTCTTCATTCCCCACTCCCCCTTTTTTGGCTTTGATTGGATCCATTAACCTTTATCTGTATTTATCTTAACAGATTTATGCACAGTTAATCAAATAAATTCAGCAATAAACCCAAGATGATTGTTAAAATGATTAAATAAACTTTGTCAGGCATGTTGTGGCTATCTAGTCATTATACTCTATGCCTGAAGGTATTTATAAATGAATGCCTGCATCACAGCTAGTCAGTGGTCAGTGGCTCTTCTGGGAGAAACTTATTGAAGAAAAGCCTGTTTCATTTCATTTGTTTTTACTGGAGATTTTTTTTTACCATGGCTTCTATTTGGTAGCCCCTTTTTGAATCCACAATTACAATGTTAATACTAAACTGATCATTAAAAACATTTGGACACAGATACAGCTCACATCACTAAGCTTCTACAGTAGATCAATCCTCTATAAGAGATCTACAATAGGGATGTTGTTATTCTTTTTACTATTGGGAAAATAGACCCAATGGGGTTAAATAAATTGTCTAAAGTAATTTAACAATTAAGAGTCAAATATTCTGACTCAAGTTTCATTGTCCTTTCACTGTACTATTGGCTCTCAGATTATTTTGATAATAATACATTAGGTATACGAAGTCCACTTAAACTTGCTGTTTATACTTTCTTATTTGTGGAGGAAGAGCAATTATAATAAAAATAAAATGTCATAGCCTAAGCAAAATTTGTTCAGGGTGGTTTAAAAGCAGAATTTACTAGAAAGCAAGAAAAGCAACTGAAAAATACTGAATATGTCCAACTCAAGACTAAAACAAACAATGCCTTCTTGGGCACTGAAAAATTTCCAGCCAATGTATATGAGTACCACTCAACAACAGGTTTGCAACACTGGTGGATGTGGTCTGGGAGCCAGACTTCATTGCCGAAAAAACCCACAGTAAATAGGTGGAATGCATTAATTTTTATTTATAAATATTACATTTAGTATAAGGCACAATAATTCACTTTAAAATGTTATTCTAAGTTATACATAAATATATACTTGTGTGGAGTTGACCATCATTTGATCATAAGAACATAAGAAAAAACTTGCATTTCAGGTAAATTTTCATCCATTGGGTAAAACCTTTCTGCCCAAAAGGAGATCATAGCCCACACCATAAAAGATCACTGAAGTGCAGTTTTTACAAAATTTTAAAATTATGTTCCTTGGAAGAAAAATATCTAGCCAACCTTATGCGAAGTCTGATCAAAACTTATATTATGGGGGGGGCAGAAAGCAGAAGCAAGAAGAACTGCAATCCTGCACCCTGTGGAACGAAAACCACATTCACAGAAAGACAGACAAAACGAAAAGGCAGAGGACTATGTACCAGATGAAGGAACAAGATAAAACCCCAGAAAAACAACTAAACGAAGTGGAGATAGGCAACCTTCCAGAAAAAGAATTCAGAATAATGATAGTAAAGATGATCCAGGACCTTGGGAAAAGAATGGAGGCAAAGATCAAGAAGAAGCAAGAAATGTTTAACAAGGACCTAGAAGAATTAAAGAACAAACACCTAGAAGAATTAAAGAACAAACACCTAGAAGAATTAAAGAACAAACAGAGATGAACAATACAGTAAATAAAATGAAAAATACACTAGAAGGAATCAATAGCAGAATAACTGAGGCAGAAGAATGGATAAGTGACCTGGAAGACAGAATGGTGGAGTTCACTGCCACAGAACAGAATAATGAAAAAAGAATGAAAAGAAATGAAGAGACCTCTGGGACAACACTGAATTCACAAACATTCGCATTATAGGGGTCCCAGAAGGAGAAGAGAGAGAGAACCCAAGAAAATATTTGAAGCGATTATAGTGGAAAACTTCCCTAATATTGGAAAGGAAATAGCCACCCAAGTCCAGGAAGTGGAGAGAGTCCCAGGCAGTATAAACCCAAGGAGAAACATGCCGAGACACACAGTAATCAAACTGACAAAAATTAAAGACAAAGAAAAATTATTGAAAGCAGCAAGGGAAAAACGACATATAACATACAAGGGAACTCCTATAAGGTTAACAGCTGCTTTCTCAGCAGAACTGTACAAGGCAGAAGGGAGGGGCACAATATATTTAAAGTGATGAAAGGGAAGAACCTATAACCGAGATTACTCTATTTGGCAAGGATCTCATTCAAATTCCACGGAGAACTCAAAAGCTTTACAGACAGGCAAAAACTAAGAGAATTCAGCACCACAAAACCAGCGCTACAACAAATGCTAAAGGAAATTCTCTAGGCAGGAAACAAAAGAAAAGGAAAAGACCTACAATAACAAATCCAAAACACTTAAGAAAATGGTAATAGGAACATACATATTGATAATTACCTTAAATATGAATGGATTAAATGCTCCAACCAAAAGACAGAGGCTGGCTGAATGGATACAAAAACCAAACTTGTATATATGCTGTTTATGAGAGACCCAGTTCAGACCTAGGGGCACATACAGACTGAAAGTGAGGGGATGGAAAAAGATATTCCACGCAAATGGAAATCAAAAGAAAGCTGGAGTAGCAATACTCATGTCAGATAAAATAGACTTTAAAATAAAGAATGTTACAAGAGACAAGGAAGGACACTACATATGATCAAGGGATGAATCCAAGAAGAAGATATAACAATTGTAAATATATATGCACCCAACATAGGAGCACCCCAATACATAAGGCAAATGCTAACAGCTATAAAAGAGAAAATAGACAGTAACACAGTAATAGTGGGGGACTTTAACAACTCACTTACACCAATGGACAGATCATCCAGACAGAAAATTAATAAGGAAACAAAAGCTTTAAACGCCACAACAGACCAGATAGATTTAATTGATATTTATAGGACATTCCATCCAAAACCAGCAGCTTACACTTTCTTCTCCAGTGCACACAGAACATTCTCTAGGATAGATCACATCTTGGGTCACAAATCAAGCCTTGGTAAATTTAAGAAAACTGAAAACATATCAAGCATCTTTTCCGACCACAATGCTATGAGGTTAGAAATCAATTACAGGGAAAAAAACATAAAAAACACAAACAAATGGAGGCTAAACAATACATTACTAAATAACCAAGAGATCACTGAAGAAATCAAAGAGGAAATCAAAAAATACCTAGAAACAAATGACAACAAGAACACGATGATCCAAAACCTATGGGATGTAGCAAAAGCAATTCTAAGAGGGAAGTTTATAGCTATACAATCCTACCTCAAGAAATAAGAGAAATCTCAAGCAAACAATCTAACCTTACACCTAAAGGAACTAGAGAAAGAGGAACAAACAAAACCCAAAGTTAGTAGAAGGAAAGAAATCATAAAGATCAGAGCAGAAATAAATGAAATAGAAACAAAGAAAACAATAGAAAAGATCAATAAAACTAAAAGCTGTTTCTTTGAGAAGGTACACAAAATTGATAAACCTTTAGCCAGACTCATCAAGAAAAAGACGGAGAGTACTCAAATCAATAAAATTAGAAATGAAAAAGGAGAAGTTACAATGGACACCGCAGAAATACAAAGCATCCTAAGAAAATACCACAAGCAACTCTGTGGCAATAAAATGGACACCTGGAAGAAATGGACAAATTCCGAGAAAAGTATAATCTCCCAAGACTGAACCAAAAGGAAACAGAAAATATGATCAAACCAATCACAAGTAATGATACTGAAACTGATTAAAAATCTTCCAACAAACAAAAGTCCAGGACCAGATGGCTTCACAGCTGAATTCTACCAAACATTTAGAGAACAGTTAATATCTATCCTTCTCAAACTCTTCCAAAAAACTGCAGAGGAAGGAACACTCCCAGAATCATTCTAGGAGGCCACCATCACCCTGATACCAAAACCAGACAAAGATACTACAAAAAAGAAAATTACAGACCAGTATCACTGATGAATATAGTTGCAAAAATCCACAACAAAATACTAGCAAACAGAATCCAACAACACAATAAAAGGTCATACACCATGATCAGGTGGTGGGATTTATCCCAGGGATGCAAGGATTCTTCAATGTACACAAATCAATCAATGTGATACACCATATTAACAAATTGAAGAATAAAAACCATATGATCATCTCAATAGATGCAGAAAAAGCTTCTGACAAAATTCAACACTGCTTTATGATAAAAATTCTCCAGAAAGTGGGCATGAGAGAACCTACCTCAACATAATAAAGGCCATATATGACAAACCCACAACAAACATCATTCTCAATGGTGAAAAACTGAAAGCATTTCCTCTAAGATCAGGAACAAGACAAGGATGCCCACTCTCACCACTATTATTTGACAAAGTTTTCGAAGTCCTAGCCACAGCAATCAGAGAAGAAAAAAAATTAAAAGGAATCCAAATTGAAAAAGAAGTAAAACTGTCACTGTTTGCAGATGACATGATACTATACATAGAAAATCCTGAAGATGCTACCAGAAAACAACTAAAGCTCATCAATGAATTTGGTAAACTTGCAGGATACAAAATTAATGCACAGAAATCTCTTGCATTCCTATACACTAACAACGAAAGATCAGAAAGAGAAATTAAGGAAACAATCCCATTCACTACTGCAATAAAAAGAATAAAATACCTAGGAATAAACCTACCTAAGGAAGTAAAAGTCCTGTACTCAGAAAACTATAAGACACTGATGAAAGAAATCAAAGATGACACAAACAGATGGAGAGATATACCATGTTCTTGGATTGGAAGCATAAATATTGTGAAAATGACTATACTACTGAAAGCAATCTACAGATTCAATGCAATCCCTATCAAATTACCAATGGCTTTTTTTTTTTTTTTTTTTGCGGTACACGGGCCTCTCACTGCTATGGCCTCTTCTGCCGTGAGGCACAGGCTCTGGACGCGCAGGCCCAGCGGCCATGGCCCACGGGCCCCGCCGCTGCGCGACATGTGGAATCCCCCCAGACCGGGGCACGAACCCGTGTCCCTTGCATCGGCAGGCGGACTCCCAACCACTGTGCTACCTGGGAAGCCCCCAATGGCATTTTTTACAGAACAAAAGACCCCAAATAGCCAAAGCAATCTTGAGGGAAATAAAACGGAGCTGGAGGAATCAGACTCCCTGACTTCAGACTATACTACAAAGTTACAGTAATCAAGACAATATGGTACTGGCACAAAAACAGAAATATAGATCAACGGAACGGGATAGAAAGCCCAGAGATAAACTCACGCACCTATGGTCAACTAATCTATGACAAAGAAGGCAAGGATATACAATGGAGAAAAGACAGTCTCTTCAATAAGTGGTGCTGGGAAAACTGGACAGCTACATGTCAAAGAATGAAATTAGAATGCTCCCTAACACCATTCATAAAAATAAACTCAAAATGGATTAAAGACCTAAATGTAAGACCAGACACTATAAAACTCTTAGAGGAAAACATAGGAAGAACACTCTTTCACATAAATCATAGGAAGATCTTTTTTGACCCACCTCCTAGAGTAATGGAAATAAAAACAAAAATAAACAAATGGGACCTAATGAAACTTAAAAGCTTTTGCACAGCAAAGGAAACTATAAACAAGATGAAAAGAAAACCCTCAGAATGGGAGAAAATATTTGCAGATGAATCAACAGACAAAAGATTAATCTCCAAAATATAAGAACAGCTCATACAGCTCAATATTAAAAAAACAAACAACCCAATCAAAAAATGTGCAGAAGACCTAAATAGACAAAGAAGACATACAGATGGCCGCGAGCCATATGAAAAGCTGCTCAACATCACTAATTATTAGAGAAATGCAAATCAAAACTACAATGAGGTATCACCTCACACCAGTTAGAATGGGCATCATCAGAAAATCTACAAACAACAAATGCTGGAGAGGGTGTGGAGAAAAGGGAACCCTCTTGCACTGTTGGTGGGAATGTAAATTGATACAGCCACTATGGAGAACAGTATGGAGGTTCCTTAAAACACTAAAAATAGAACTACCATATGACCCAGCAATCCCACTACTGGGCATATACCCTGAGAAAACCGGAATTCAAAAAGACACATGCACCCCAATGTTCATTCCAGCACTATTTACAATAGCCATGTCATGGAAGCCACCTAAATGCCCATCGACAGACAAATGGATAAAGAAGATGTGGTACTATATATACAATGGAATATTACTCAGACATAATAAGTAACGAAATTGGGTCATTTATAGAGACATGGATGGGCCTAGAGACTGTCATACAGAGTGAAGTAAGTCAGAAGGAGAAAAAGAAATATTGTATATTAATGCAGATATGTGGAATCTAGAAAAATGGTACAGATGAACCCATTTGCAAGGCAGAAACAGAGATACAGATGTAGAGGACAAACGTATGGACACCAAGGGAGGGATCTGGGGGGTTGTGGGATGAACTGGGAGATTGGGATTGACATATATACACTAATTTGTATAAAATAGATAACTAATAAGAACGTGCTGTATAAAAAAAAAATAAAATTCAAATCAAAAACAAAAACTTACATTATGACCAGATTAACTTGGTTTTATTGCAATTTTTATATTGGGATTTAGTAAAAGATATAAATAAATAATTAAAGAAGATTACAGTCAGCCCTCTCTATTGACAAGTTCCACATCCATGGATTCAACCAAGTACGGATGGAAAATATTTAAAAAGAAAAAAAAACCTCCACAAACTTGCAAAAGGCAAAACTGGAATTTGCTGTGTACTCTCAACTATCTACATTGTATTTACAACTATGTACATACTATTTACTTTGTTTTAGGTATTATAAATAATCTCGAGATAATTTAAAGTATACAGAAGGATGTGCATAGGTTATATGCAAATACTATGCCATTTTATATAAAGGACTTGAGCATTCTTGTATTTTGGTATCTGTGGGGAGGGTCTTGGAACCAATCCCCCGCAGGTATCAATGGACCACTCTATATAAGAGAGCATGGAATCTAGTACTTCTAATACATTTTAATGTCATAATATGTAGAAAATCATAATCTTTAATCGGCACACTGGCATCATTTGGAAGTGATTTCAGGGGTGGGGTGGTCTATGTGAGACTTGATGAGAAACATCATATTTTCTGTATTTTATTTATCAGTAATAAAAAGTCTCAATTAATGTTTTCAGAAGTTTTAATGAACTTAAACTTGCTAAATAAACATAACTTCCTTTTTTTTTTTTGCGGTACGCGGGCCTCTCACTGTTGTGGCCTCTCCCGTTGCGGAGCACAGGCTCTGGACGCGCAGGCTCAGCGGCCATGGCTCACAGGCCCAGCCACTCCACGGCATGTGGGATCCTCCCGGACCGGGGCACGAGCCCGTGTCCCCTGCATCGGCAGGCGGACCCTCAACCACTGCGCCACCACGGAAGCCCACATAACTTCTTTTATATCAGTTTTGATGCTTGAAATAGCTCCATACAATAATTTCAATTGATAAAAATTTTAAATGGTTATAAAATGGATTTACATTTTGTTATCTCCTGTAACCATATCCGTAACCCATTCACAGCCCATTAATAAGCCATGACAGTTTGGTTGTAAAACAGTGCATTACCCTATCTTCCCTGGCTTCAAATTGGCATTCTCTTCATACATTCTCTGCCCTCTAATACTTTGCAATTTAATAAAGATAAGATGGAAAGCAGACCATATAGAGTCTTAAGGGGAGTTTACAGATCCATTATAATCTTCAATGCAGCTCTTCAATCTCCTATATGTTTTTTTTTCTTTTCCATTTACATCACATTTTTCTCCATTTCTGGCTGTTATAAAATATTTACAACATTTATTGAGCATTTAGAATTAGTAAAGATTCACCCATCTCAGTACTTTCCATGTAAACTAATTACCACAAATCTGTTTAAAATAGATGGCATTATTATTCCACTTATGTTGCACGGATGCTAAAGTATACTGTGTCCAAGTTTGCAGACCCAGGCAGTATGGCTCAGCATTTATTCTCTTAACCACAGACTCTGATACTGCTGCTCTGGTACCTGAAGGGACGAGAAACTAGCTCACTGTAGAAATATCCTCATTTTTTTTTCAGATAGCTCTTATGTTTATGCCTATTTTTCTTCATGTTGAGCTAACATATGATTTCTAATAAATGCCAAAGTTGAGCTTTCCCTATTAGCTAATGCAAAATGATGCCTTATTAAGGGCTGCTACAGGGCTGCCTTTGAAATATTTGGAGACAATTGTTCTCCAGTCTTAAAAGGAACACTTCTTATTCATCTTGGAACGTCTGAGTCCTTTCCCTTCTCTAACGGTTACATAGTTATAAAAAGGCCTGTTAAGCTGTGAGACCATGACTTTTGCCTAAAGTTTCTGGTCTGCTTTGTCTATCACAGAGCGAGGACATAATAGCCACTCCTCCATTCAGATACCTAAACTTCCGTTAATGAAAAATCAAATTAACATTTTTGGCAGCTTCATTATAATCTTATTATCAATTTTATGTGGGTAGGAAAGGAACAGCATACTTATTTAGAATCTTGTGCTCTCTAGGGGTGATGTTTATTTTATCACTCCACAAGGAGACTGATCATGGAATGTTATGGACTGGAGAGGTCCTCAATTCTGGGATCTGTCCTTTAACCATACTCTCTACGGAGGAACCTGCCCTTTCAAGTACTCCCTTGCCAACAGCCGTGACTTATGGCATCAATTGTGCAAATGAGAGAAATCATGTGGCCACAGTGGGAGGCAATCAGCCAAAACAAATTGGGGGAGAGATGAGAGACTGTGAGACTGAAGGCTCTTGTTTGAACTTGGAGGTGAACGAGAACTGCCTGGGACAAAACCAGTGCATGAGACAAATTAAGGAAATAAAATATTTAGAAATGTAGTCTTGGAATAATAGCAGACTTTGAGGTCTGGCTTTTAACCAGGGCCTAGAATTGGTGGTTCTTTGGTCTAAATAAAACATTCAGTCATTACAAACTGAACAAATATAGTGAGGTCATGTTCAGAAGGAGAGCTTGACTCATTCTTAAACTCCTAATTCCCTGAAACCAGTGTATACAATTTTCTAGCAATGCAATTTGAATGATACTGAGGTGAGAGTTTTAAATTTTCAAACCATTCTTAACAATTAAACTGAGGGAATCCATGAACAGTCTATAAAGAAAATGCCCATGTTGGGTCAGATAATCTAGAACTGTATTCCTGCAGTACTATTATTTAATGTTTAATCTCTCTCTGCTTTAATTTCTTCCTTTGTAAATTGGGATTAATATATTTGTTTCGCAGAATTAAATGTTGACATTTCACAGGAAAATCATTTTTGAAGTATAACGTACTATTCAGATGTCAGCTATTACCATTAATACTTATGACATTATTCATATTTCTTGAAGATTCTTTTCTATATATGAAGTTCCTCATTATTGAAAACAGTTGGGAATCTCCAAAAAGCGCTCTTTAGAGACTGTTAGCCAACCACCAAACTCTTCCTTCTCTTCTTCCATAGCAGTAGAATTGTAGTTGGTTCAGTTCCTAGACATCCTTACAGATGTCCCAGTTTATGTGAGTGAAAGTGATATGTGCTACTTCCAGGATAATTTCTTAAGACCAGGCAGAGCTTCCTGAGTTTTTCTTTTTACTTCCCATCAGTTCTAACTTGGACATGGTGGTAACATATGAGAAAGACACCACAGAGGATGGTGAAGAAAAAATATGAATGAAAACCGGATCTCTGAATCACTCTGTGGACCAAAGCTGCCTGACACCCTCAAAGCCCCACCCTGTACTGTTTTGGATAGAGAACTGTAGTTTTTAAGTCACTGATTCTCTGGTGTCTGGCCGATAAAACTTAGTCAATCTTAACTAATAAAAATTATATACATGATGTTTTGCAATATTTCCATGCTTTCTCTATGATCACAGAAAACACACTGGGGAAAATTAGGAAATGTCCTAAATAATAAAAACTCAAATTGGCAACATGGAATAAATAGCACTGATAGCCTACTCCTGGTTAAAATGATCAATTAGTTAGTTTTTTTTTAATACTGGGAAAATTTTATACTTATAAACATTTATCAAAAACTAAGAAATTAACCTTGACACACTAGTATTAAAGTACGGGCCTTATTCAAATTTTACCATATTTAAAAAATTAATGTTATTTTTCTGTTCCAGATCTAATCCAGGATTCCACATTTCATTTAATTGTCATGCCTATGTGGTCTCCCCCAATGTGTGACAGTCTTCAGTCATTACTTGTGTTTTATGACTTTGACATGTTTGAAAAGTACTGGTTATTTGTAGAAAGCCCCTCAACTTGGGTTTGTCTAATGTTTTCTCATGATTAGATTGACACTGCGGATTAATGAGAAGACTATCCCAGAAGTGCTGTGCCCTTCTCAATACACTGTATCAGGGGCTACATGAAGTCAGTACATATGACTGGAGATGGTAAACTTAACCACTTGGTCATGAAAGTGTCTGCTGAGATTTTTCATTCTAAACTTTTTTTTTCTGTTGTAATTATTAAATACTATAGAGAAATACTGTGCAAATATCCTGTTTCAGCTTAAACTTTTATCCAACTCATTTTAGCATCCATCTTTGGATCTTGCCTATGATAATTTTTACTCTAGTATTCAAATGGTGGTTTTCTATTTTCTCTTAGTACTTTTGAATGTGTTAAGTGAAATTCTTCTGTAAGGAGAGTCACTGATTTTTCCCATTTAAATTTATGCATTAATTAATTTATTTACATTATTATATACTTATAGATTTTTATTTCAGTGTTTTTAATCTAAAATACCACAGTAACTTATTCTGTTGTTCAAGCTATTCAAACTTTGTCCATTGGGAGATCCTTCAGTTTGGCTCCTGTGCCTTCCATATGCCTACCTCCTTCCTTTTCTTTTTTTCTCCACACTCCTTTACTTCTGGCACTACATAATGTTCCAGGCTCATCTCATATTTTCCTGCCTCACACCTTGAGAAAACCATTCTCCCAGGAGCCCTTGTTCCTTTATTAGACAGTAGCATTTAGAAACCAATATCTGGGGACTTCCCTGGTGGTCCAGTGGTTAAGAATCTGTCTTCCAATGCAGGGGATGCGGGTATGATCCCTGGTCAGGGAAGATCCCACATGCCACGGGGCAACTAAGCCCACGCACCACAACTACAGAGCCTGCGTGCTCTAGAGTCCGTGCACAACTAGAGAGCCCATGCACCACAACTAGAGAGCCTGCATGCTCCAACCACTGAGCCCGTGTGCTGCAACCACTGAGCCCGCACGCTCTGGAGCTCGTGTGCCATGACTAGAGACGCTCACACACTGCAACTAGAGAGAAGCCTCCAACGAAGATCCCGCATGCCGCAACTAAGACCCAACAGAGCCAAATAAATTAATTAGTTAACTAATTTAAAAAAAGGAAACCGATATCTGGGCATGAGGTGTGCTAATCTGCGAATAGGATGTCACTGATGCTAGCCCCATTCAGTGGAAAAAGCTAAGAAATATGTGTGCGAACTCATACATGCACACATGTCCATAGCTATTTTTCGATTTACCTGTGTGTATAGACCTATATTTTTTTATTAAGTCAATACTGGTACCATCCACACTAATCCAGCACTGCAGGATTCATTCTCACCTTTCCCCTTTCCTTATTACAACTTCGCTCTCTGCTAGAATGAGACTGGATCTTATTATCTATGTCTACTTAATTATTTGTTCAGTCCTAGTATACAAATAGTTTTAGACTTCTAATCCATACCCCTGAGAGAAATTTACACACTAGAACACATTGTGTTAGCTCCTTTTGCCCCCGTCCCCTCGAATGTGATTAAGTGATTTATATGTAATACTGCTTCTCCTTCCTCCCCAACATCCCCTACCTGGCTGATTTATTCTTTAATTTACACTTAATAAAATTTTCTTTTTATTGTGTACGATTCTACGGGTCTTAACAAATGCATAGAGTCATTTGTTCACCACAGCAATTCTGTATACAACAGTTCTATCACTCAACATTCCCCCCAAGCTAGACATTCCCCAACTGCTGGCAACCACTGACTTGTCCTTCACCATGTAGTTTTACCTTTTCTATTGCCATATAAAAGAAATCATATAATATGTGGCCTTTGGGGACTGGCTTCTTTCACTTAGCAAAATATATTTAAGATTCATCCATGTTGTTGTGTGGATCAATAGTTTGCTTCTTTTTATGGCTAATACTTCATTGCAGGTATATGCATACTGCAGTTTGCTTATACCTTCAGCAGTTAAAGGTCACGTAGCTGTTTCCAATTCTTAGCAATAATGGACAAAGCTAATATAAATACTCACGTCTTTGTGTGAATATACCTTTTTATTTATTCTAGGTAGATATCTAGGAGTAGGATTGCTTGGTCATACAATAGGTGTATGTTGAATTTTATTAAAAAACTGCCAAATTCTTTTCCAGTTTGGAAATGGCTGAGACATATTTTAATCCTACCAGCAATGGATGTGAGTTTCAGCTGCTCAGCAAGCTCACCACTATTTGGTATTGCTAGTTGTCGGATTTTACACATTCTAATCGATGTGTTATCATGTCTCTCATTGTGGTTTTAACTGGCATTTCCCTAAAGATTAATGATCTTGAACATCTTTTCATATGCTTATTAGCCCTTCTTACATTTTCTTTTGTGAAATGTTTGTTCAAATCTTTTGCCTATTTAAAAAACTGGGCTATTCGCTTTTTGTTAATTGTTGAATATTTAGAGTTAAAAAATTTTTTTTGATACGACAGCTTTATCACATATATACTTTGCACAGGTTTTCTTTTCCCCCACTGTATTTTGTCCTTTCATTCTCTTAACCGGTTATTCTGCAGGGAGAAATTTTACTTTTAATGAAGTTCAATTTATCCATTTTTACTTTCATGCATTGTGTTTTGGTGTCTGAGTCATCAAACTTGGGTCACAAACCTCTTTGTCTGACCCAAGTTCATACATATTTTCTTCTATGCTTTCATCTAGAAATTTTATAGATTTACTGTTTTTTTTTTTTTTTAGATTTACTTTTTATATTTAGGTCCATGGTCCATTTCCAGATGATTTGGTATAAGGTTTGAAATTTAGGTGAGTTTTTATTATTCTGCATATGAATGAAGGAATTTGACTTAAAGTTCCATGAAATTCCAGAAATGAAAGCTAAAACTAGCTACTAAGATGCTATCAGTTACAAGTGACAATTTATCTCTCTATTATCTTCTGACTACCATACCACCCCACTCCCCCAAAAAACTTCTTAAAGACAAAGGGTATTTGTTGCCTCATATAACTGTAGACTGCAGAGACTCGTGGCTTTGGTGTAGCTGAATCCATGCCTTAAATAATGTCATAACTAGTCTCTGTATCACTTTTTATCCCTCCATACTATCCTCTTTCCCAAGGACTCTTCCACATTACGGTGCCGAAAATATCTGTGCCACCTTTAAATCCAGTAAAAGTTTCTCTTTCCTAATAGTTCCAAATAAAGTTCTATATTTGAGTTTTCTTAGACTGGCTTGAGTGACACACCTATCCTTGAACAAGCTGCTGTGTCAATGTCATGTAAATGATCTGACAAACTCGGGTTACAAGCCCTGTCCTGAATCTAGTAGCAATGTCAGGCACGTTCTAACCATGTAGTTGAGACTCAGGGAGGGGTGGCTCCCTAAGAAAAATCAGGGTATTTATATCAGAAGAAGGAGAATGGGATGCTGGGCTGGTAGAAACAATGTTTCTTCACTATAAAAGGCCCCAGCAGAGTGAAAGTGAGTAGAATAACCTGTAGTGGAAGTGAGACATGAACTGCTCCAGGTTCATCACCAAGGGTCTGGGAGAAGCAGTCCCTTGTCTTTTCTCAGTATAAGAAATGTGGTAAATGAGTGAAGTGCTCAGAATTCTTAGATGGCATGCCCTTATGTAAGTTACTGTAACCATAAAAGTTTAGTATGTAGCATATATAAAATTAAAAAATTTGGAACTTGTCATTCCTATTTTCACTAAAAATAAAGTTTACTGGGATAGTTAGATCAACATTATTATTTTTTTAATAAATTTATTTATTTATTTTTGGCTGTGTTGGGTCTTTGTTGCTACGCACAAGCTTTCTCTTATTTGCGGCCTAGCGGGGGCTACTCTTTTTTTTTTTTTTTTTGCGGTACGCGGGCCTCTCACTGTCGTGGCCTCTCCCGTTGCGGAGCACAGGCTCCGGACGCGCAGGCTCAGCAGCCATGGCTCACGGGCCCAGCCGCTCCGCGGCATGTGGCATCTTCTCAGACCGGGGAACAAACCCGTGTCCCCTGCATCGGCAGGCGGACTCTCAACCACTGTGCCACCAGGGAAGCCCGGGGGGCTACTCTTCATTGCAGTGCACGGGCTTCTCATTGTGGGGGCTTCTCGTGTTGCAGAGCACGGGCTCTAGGCACGCGGGCTTCAGTAGTTGCAGCACATGGGCTCAGTACTTGTGGCTCACGAGCTCTATAGCACAGGCTCAGTAGTTGTGGCACACAGGCTCAGTTGCTCTGCTACATGTGGGATCTTCCCGGACCAGGGATCGAACCCGTGTCCCCTGCATCGGCAGGCGGATTCTCAACCACTGCGCCACCAGGGAAGCCCGTAGATCAACATTATTAACTGGAACGTTAGAAGAGAAAGAGCAGCATGACTTCGTGAGTCTAGGGCACAGTGGGTGCCAGTTGAAAAATCCACAGGAAACGAAAAAAGGGAAGTGATTACTGATGAACCAGAATTTAACTACTATACTATAACCTTAAAATCCATTCCTTAAAAAATAGTTATTACAGCACTTAAAATTCACATCCTGCAGAATCTCAACCAATGAAAAAGTTACAAAGGGAGTGTGAAACTGAAATTGAAATAAAAGTTACTCTACATGTAGAGTAGAGAAAGGTCAAAAACAGAACTAGGGAAGATGCTAGGACCCTCTAGGTTCTACATTCCTGAGTGACTTTCTGGAGTTCCTAAGATATCTAATCTAGGTTTGTTTATTGTTAGTACAAGAACACCCATGTATATAAGCAAACTTAGTGTATGTTGTGGGCAAAATGGTCACAGAATGATAGAATATAGACCCTGAAAGAGATCCAGACACTTAGACCATCTCCTCCACCTAACAACAGGCTAGTGATAATCTGGTCCCTACCTGGCTCAGTCTTGTGTGATTTTTTTTTTCCTCCTAATTTTCTATATAGCCTTTATCTCCACAGTTGGTGTTTCCCAGACATAATATAGACAGTTCTTATCACCTTATCACCTGAAAGGGTAAACTGATACTGAGATATCCTTGAGGCCTTTCTTAGCTATGGGGCTAATATAGTGAGTGAGGAAAGAGCCCAGCATCCTTTAGTTCACTCAGATTGCCGCTCAGCAGCTGAGACTATCAACAGCTTTCTGTCATTCATCTGGTCAGTATTTATAGAGCATCTGTGTCAGACCCTGAGCTAGGCACTGAGATGACCATAGTATATAAAAGTCTCTTCCTACTCCCAGGGATCTTTACATTTAATTTATTTAAAAACGTATTGTCGGCAGGAGCGGGGGAAGGGAGATGTTTCTTTTCAAGGGTGTACTAGTGTTTTCCAACACGGGTACACACCCACAGCTAAGGTGTGTGTTCTATGACACATGGCACCTATGATGTGTTTCTTTAAGGAAAAAGAAATAATAAATCACTTTTGATCTTCACTTCCTGAGTGAAGGGATGAAAATATTTTCAGCAAATTGTTGAGATACTTCCTATTGTAAAACAGTTCTTAGAGACTTGGAAGAGTTATTTGCTTACATCAGTTTTTAGGAAGTAATTCATAGAAGAACAATTCAATTGCAAAGCCTAATATTGTTCCTCAAGCTACACCCTCTCTGCCTTTCTGTAGAAAAACACTGCCCAGACTTCCTATTAAATACAATCTTTTCCTAAAAGAAGGCAAGTGGCATCAATTTTTAAACAATGGAATGCCATCTGGAATGATAATTTGTAGTAGAGAAGGTAGCTAAAAAAATGAGCATCGTCATTAAGGAGAATGTACATGCAAAAAACGAGGAGTATTTCATTAAATTTTAACCAATAAACCACTTAATAATCTTATTCAAAACACAGGCTTTGAATTACGTCAAGGCAGAACAGAGAAACACAGATAAATATTCTATTCTCCAAAGTGTGTGTGTGTGTGTGTGTGTGTGTGTGTACAGATATATACACACATATACACATATACAAATGTATACTATATTTATATAATATATAAATAAATACATTTATGAAATGTTTCTGAATCTTTAAGTATGATTTTACATGGATGGCATGAGAAATTTAGAAATAAAATAGAAAAATAATTTCAAACGTATGAAAATAATTCAATACTAAGTCTCAAAAGATGATCAAACTGATACTTTTATGAAAATTAATGTAGTTTTCAACTTGCTGAAAATATTTTTTGGTCACTATTTGTGGTTTGATTTTTCATGAATTATAATTATGATATTTCCTTCAAGATTGTATTTTTAAAGCATAAATCTATTTTAAAATTACACGTCAAATAATCTCCTGAAGATATGTTAGCTGAGACTTTTAAAAAAATCTTGTTTCTCACAAATTCTACTAACAACTGTGTCATCATGGATATCCTTGTAAGCATTTAAATATGAATATTCATCCTTTATGCTCCACTGTGGTATGTGTGTGACAGTATTATATGCCACCTGGACCTCTGACCATCACCCAGGATTAGAAAGATGTTACACTGAGTGGCAGTAGATTGACTCTCACAGCACCCCTTCTCATGACAAGAAACCATGATCCCCATGAGACGTACGGAGTGAGAGAGTTTTGTACTTGGAAGTGTCAGGAAGTAGGGCGATCTCCTCTCAGGATATGCAGGTCAAAGTTTGAAGGAAAATACGTGAAAAAAAATAGAAGAGTAAAAATATGGGTAAAATAAACATACAAAGAATAAAGGCACCCACTTTAGAAGGTATTTCACATGTACGCTCTCACAGAGTCAGCTTTTCAATGTCTGAAAATCTCAACTAAAATTATTCAGTGAAATGCTGGAGATTTTAGACAAGAGATAAGAATATAGATGTGACTGAGATTCCATGAAAACATGTTGCTATGAAGTTTGTTGGTATTAACTGCTTCTTACTATCTTCTGAAGGAATGTTTTTTCAACCCCAAATTAATTACTTGTGTACATTTTCTGAAAAATGCTTTCTCTCTCTATATATAGTTTTACAATCACTGTAACTATTGGTTTTTACTTTTAATATTCTTACAAACCCCAGTAAATCATCATTGAGATTCAAGAATATTTCTTCAAGAAGGGTAGTATACTGCTGAGTTCTATAAGCTACAAGAATGTTTATACGCCACCGTGTAAAAATTATCACTTAGAAATTCTTTTATGGAACTTGCATATATTAAGTTATGAAATTTTGGCATATTTCCAAAATATTTTCTTTTGCACCTGCTACATGATCATTTAACTTAATGTTTGAGAGGACATGCTATTCTTTACCAAAGCAGACTAAACACAGTCTCTAAAAAATATGAACTATTTCTCTTGCCTAACAAATGATTTCTCCTGTATTTCTTAAATTATTTGTTCTCTTGGATAATTCATATTTCTGTCCTCCAATTGTACTTGTTTACGAGTATAGAGATTTACCTTCACATTTCGTTAGTATTCACTTCATATCTTATTTCATAATTATTATTAATGGTTGTTTTTGCTTAAACATTTCCTACTAACAAGATTAGATGTATCAAATTTGTAAATTTTATTAATTTATAAACATATAAATTTTACTTAGAAGTGATTAGACAAGAACCAAGAATACATAATCTGTATGTGTCATCCTCATTTCCTTGCTTTCTTGACCACTGGGGAGAAAATTCTAGATTTGGTGCCTAAACGTGGATATGACCACACAGTGTCAGGTATGGGAACATCGATTGCCATGGGAACTGATGTGGAAAAAAACTGTAATTTAAGTATATTAAGTATTCTTCAAGAAGATGATATAGGTCAATTATATGACTTTCCCCCTAAAATATCCATTTTTTAAACTAAGCTTTTCTTTTAAAACTAAATGTTATCTGTCAAATATGGTTCTATGACCAATCACAAAATCACCTATGATATTTTCTGGAGGTAATAAGA
This sequence comes from Globicephala melas, assembly GCF_963455315.2. Classification (NCBI taxonomy): domain Eukaryota; kingdom Metazoa; phylum Chordata; class Mammalia; order Artiodactyla; family Delphinidae; genus Globicephala; species Globicephala melas. Next base: position 68,134,054 of record NC_083322.1, on the reverse strand, counting down.
GGTATACCTTCTTTCTTCTCCCTTTCACTTCAATTTCTTTACCGTTTGCTCTGCTCTGCCACCAACTTCTGCAACTGCTAATCTCATTTAAACATTTTTTTAAAAAATTAAGCTCCTAAGCCTCTAAAAAAAGAAGCTATCAGATACTAGAATCAAACTCTGGAAATAGACTGGAAAGGATTAGAATGTAGCAACTAGACCTGCCTTTTCAAGATAGGACACAGGCATCTGGGGCCAGGCCCCATTTTAGTTGCTAGGAATACAGTGATGAAAAGGGCTCTCTGGCTTTGAAGATTTTATGCACTCAGGGGACAAAATGACAAACTGTACTTTGACGGTACCTTCAAAATTCCTACAACTGATGATTTTCAACTTTTTTTTTTAAAGTGGCACATATGATAGCTGATATTCAAATGCATTGCCCTGCTATGAGCATATACAGGCTTATGAATATTTCTATCCCACTAGTTACTAGTGGTAATTCTAAAGCAATGGTTATCACAGAGGCTACAACAGTTTAATGACTGGATGTTCTGGAGGTCAGATGTCACTGGTCATCAGCACCCAGTGGCAACTATTAGAACTGAACTCAAGTCTCTGGAGAAGCATGGTTAAAGCAAACAGAACCAAGTACTCTTGGATGAACTCAAGTATCAGGCCAGTACTGAAAGAATAAACCAAAACACTCCTGTACTAAAACTGATACAAAGGTCAAGGACTTGGTTTTAAACCTAACACAGAATCCTTGAATTTAGAAGTATAATTTACAGTCAAAAAAAGATCTAGTGGCCCCAATGATTTGAAAACAAGTCATGGCTTAGAGTTCCTCTTAACTAATGGCAGGACTGGTTGACAACCTCAGGGACAACTGAGACTGTGAGAGGAGACAATATACCTAAAAGCACCTGGCCCATTATCTGACAGTTGGTCAATAAAGTTTCTATCTCTTTTTCAAATGCAGTAAGATCATCCTCAACCACTCCAGGACAGGTATGCAAAGGAGTGATTTATATCTATATATTTTTAACACCTTTATTGGAGTATAATTGCTTTACATTGTTGTGTTAGTTGCCGCTGTACAACAAAGTGAATCCATGCCACTCTCTCACTTCGTCCCAGCTTCCCCTTCCCCCTCCCCATGTCCTCAAGTCCGTTCTCTACGTCTGCATCTTTATTCCTGTCCTGCCCCTAGGTTCTTCGGAACCGTTTTCTTTTTTTAGATTCCATATATATGTGTTAGCATATGAGCATATGGTATTTGTTTTTCTCTTTCTGACTTACTTCACTCTGTATGACAGACTCTAGGTCCATCCACCTCACTACAAATAACTCAATTTCATTTCTTTTTATGGCTGAGTAATAATCCATTGTATATATGTGCCACATCTTCTTTATCCATTCATCTGTCGATGGACACTTAGGTTGCTTCCATGTCCTGGCTATTGTAAATACTGCTGCAGTGAACATTGTGGTACATGACTCTTTTTGAATTATGGTTTTCTCAGGGTATATGCCCAGTAGTGGGATTGCTGGGTCGTATGGTAGTTCTATTTTTAGGTTTTTGAGGAACCTCCGTACTGTTCTCCATAGTGGCTGTATCAATTTACATTCCCACGAACAATGCAAGTGGGTTCCCTTTTCTCCACACCCTCTCCAGCATTTACTGTTTATAATTCTCTCATAAATCCAGAGAAATTTAACCCACAGAGGATTATAAAAATGCAGTCTATATCATGCTTCATCCTGTGCCAGAGCAACAGTTAGCAATCGCATCAGCCCCCTCTGAAAATAAAGCTCCCTCTTATTCACTTATATATTGAAGAAGAAATTAAGAGACCTTAATGTTATTAAGCCAAGGAATTCGTTTTAACAATATCAATTGGAGGTGACACTTAAAATATTTGATTTGAGAAATTCTTTCCACCCCATTCCTTTTGTAGAACTACACATTATGGGAACTAAGGAAAACAAGGACCCCTTCAACTCAAAGCTCTACAAGGAAAGCCATCATATCACAAAACTGAATCATGGTGCAAGAAGGCCATCTGCACACCCCTTTTCTCTACTGAATTTCAAATGCTTGGCACAAAGAAATATCCAGCCAGCATCATCCAACTCCCCATGAACTGTCAGTAAAATAAGGCTAAAAGGTTTCAACCACTGATTTTTTTTCCCTAAGAAAGAATACCATTTAAACTTTATGTCTCATAGTTTACATTCAATATACAAGCATCTGAATATCACTCTTGTATTATGTGTATATTTGAATAACTCCTTATATTGACATACTTTCAAGAAAATTTTCTTTAGAAATCTGAACAAGATGTTCAAGAACGCAAAACTGGTTTTTAGTAAACCAAGTTGAACTTAAAAGTGATGCTGTGAAGAAAAGAACAACAAAATGTTTCCTAGTGGTTATGTATGATTGTTTTATTAGGTTTGATAAGACTAAACAGTCCAAAGATTTGACAGTCCTGACACCTGGCATATGAAAGATGGAATTCCTGAATGGAAATTATTCTTATTGAACTTTTCTGAAGACTTTGGCTGGAAAGACGTATCCTTTCTAAAGCCAGTACATTCTCGGTGCTCCTTCAACTGGCTGAAAAATGAGGTACGGAATTCTTTGCTTAATGGGAAATCTACTGCTGTTTTAATACATATTTTTTTGGAACTTTTTTTTAAAAAAAATTCTGTCATCACTTTTCCTTTGTAGAAATAAATATGACACCATATGGGAAAAAATGTTAAAGCTCCATATGTATAGAGTAATGCTCTGAATTTAAAGATGAACTAATGCTAGCCTCCATTTAATGATTAGAAAATATTGAAAACAAATACCCATACAAGTTTATGTGCTTCACAGTTGCTATGCACAACACCAAGATGATATGGCTACTCTGTACTTGGCCGTGTTTAGGTAAAATCAGAGGTGTTTATAATAATAAGATATTTTTATGTGGCTACATTATTTATCTTACTGGTTTTACTTTGTGATGCACAACAGACCCGTTATTGTACTTCAGCTCAGATATTTATATACAATACAGTTCAAAGAACTGATTCTCATTCTTCTACCTACTGCTTAAAAAATGTAGGACAGCAAACTAAATAAAAAGAGGTCATAAATCACAATAGTACAGATGTTGAAAAGGGAAAGTGCTTTTTTGGTCTGTCAATGTGTCACATGAATTTTTAAGTTATGAAATCCATAAAAAATAGTTTCAGGACTGAAAACAAAAAAGGAGGGTATGGATTAATTGAACAAAGAAATAGAGGATTCTTTAGAACTGATTCAGAGCCTAGTGGAGGGAGCTATCCACTTTGAAAGGTCTAAGACACAAAAGAATTCTGTGATTTGGCTATCATGTCTACTCAGCCCCAGGCTCAACAGTAGTAGTCAATATGGGGTCCCTAATTGGGATAGGGAGCCAAGGGGTAGTCTTATACATTTGCCTCTTTAACCTATTTGAATATGTTCCATATAAGTCCAATGCGTTAGTAGGTGATGGACCGGGATTCATGAGTCCAGAAACATGAGGCAAGTGAGATTCTATCTCAGATATGATTAACATCTACTATCGAAACACTTCAGATGGCAGAGAACCTCCTTCTTTCTGAGATATCCCATCTTACCTTTGATCAAACATGATCTCCCTCTACCTTTTGCTCATTTTCCTCTGGCATCTAAAGAAATATCTATCCCTTGTTCTACATGGTAGTTTCAAACATGTGAAGATAGTACTTACGTCCCTCAGCTTACATGTCCAACTGAATATTGTTCTCCAGAGAAAACATTCTCAGCTCTTTCTGTCATTTTTAAAATGTTAACTGGTGTCATGTTTCTCTTCTTAATTGCACATTGTTAAGTGAGTTATTGTTCATCCCAATACGTTTAAAAATGTGTCATTTAGCACACCCCAAACACACTCCTGTTGTAGAGAATAGAAACACCATCACTCCCTTCCTTATTTTCTGATCACAGGTAAATATATCATACCTTGCACAGCATTTACAATGAACCACTCTTCTCCCACACTGCCAGTTTCATTCATCAACTGTATTACTTCCGTACCATTAATGAGCTAAGTCTCACTCCATTTATGCGCATGCACACACACACACACACACACACGCGTAAATTCTATGACCAACTAAAACAATGAAGCTTAAGAAAAATAATTTTGAATTGAACTAAATGAACGTTCACTGTATTGGAGGGAGATAAGTGGCATTGTTAGTTATTCATTTGGCAGTTTAAATATTTCTTGCCCTTCCCTTGCAATACTTTATGTGTAGACAGCAAAGCAATACCTCATCTACAGTCGAGTTCCTTATCCACATGAGCTTTTTTTTTTTTTTTTTTTTGCGGTACGCGGGCCTCTCACTGTTGCAGCCTCTCCCGTTGTGGAGCACAGGCTCCGGACACGCAGGCTCAGCGGCCATGGTTCACGGGCCCAGCCGCTCCACGGCATGTGGGATCTTCCCGGAACGGGGCACGAACCCGCGTCCCCTGTGTCGGCAGGCGGACTCTCAACCACTGCGCCACCACAGAAGCCCCCACATGAGCTTTTTACTTGATCCTTTACCTGATGTCTCCAATAATTGACATCATTGTCATTTTTTACATACTTCTCTATTCCAAAACTTGGTGTAATTTCAAACTTCTATTAAGATGCAGATATCAAGCTTCAGCTCTGGGACCCCAGGCAAGTATTTCAGGTTGGTGCCTGTCTTTCTCTTTTGTTAACTGAAAAATAAATGGCTCCTCTTTTGAGATTATTCATTGCATTATTTATACTTCTGCACACAACTGAGGCCCAGGTACACTCATCATTTGACAAAAACTAGAGAAAGAAGAGGAAAGGAAACTTAGAGATGAATGATCTTAGCTCTCACCTGTCACAGTATCTGTGGGAATAACCACAGGTTGTTGACTGTGATTACTGGTTTTGTTATATCTGCCCTCCATAAAAGTTTTAAATTTCCTTTTGAACGCTCATCGTATGTCCAAGGAATATTTCAACAGCACTAAAGATGTCTCGCTCATTGCAAAGATTATCAGAGCTTTCAAGTGCGTTGGATATTTGGCTAGCAAAATTTTAAAGTGTATACTTTTATCCCTTACTATTGGGAAATTATATAATAAATACGTATTATTTCTCAGTAGTTACTGATCTGTGCAGTTATGTGAAACTCTTGCTTTCATTTTTATTATTCTTATAGTGGGATCCGTTGATGAGAAAAATATAAGACTGGTCTTTGCATCTTATTTACCCACTCCACTATAAGAACAGAGGATTTAAAAGCCAATTTAAATTGAGGGGAAAACGTGTGTATTTTTTGAGAAAGCAACAAGGAGGAAAACAGAGCAGCAAGAGTATAAAGTCTGAGAACGTGCCCCCAACTGAAGATGCTATGGTGTTAGCAGGTCATGCTACCATGACGGGATGCTGGAATGAGTTTCATGTTGACTCAGTTTCAAATATGTTCCAGTAAGAGAGACTGAGGTAGCAGGATGGACATAAGACACATCTTTATATGCAATGCATATTCATAAAATATCTGAGTTCCAGTGTTGCCACTCCAAGAACTCTCAGCAGATGATGTTATTCAAGAGATTTCTGAGAATAATACCTGTGCAGAAGATGGTGCTGTGAGCTCTGTAACCAACCTGGGCACCCTCCACCAAAGGCACATGGCTCTGTACCATTTCCTAAAGCCCGGTGAGGAGGACTTTCACAAGAAGACTTGGAGAGCTAAAATATGTGTGTCTCTGCAGTTGTGGGGGTCACATCGAAAGCACTAGTGGGCAGAAGTGCCAACTAATTGCTTGGTGACAAGCCAGCAGGATGCTGCAGCACTGCGGAGTCTCTCAGGGCAAAGCATGTGAGAGCATGTTCTGCAGATCAGAATGGGCCATGTGAGCTGGCATGAGGTCACCTAAGATCATGCCAAGAATGCTGATTAGAAGACTGAGGAGACCTCAGCTGAGAGAGACTTGATACGGTGTATCACAGCGGGTATCACAGGGTGTGTCACAGGATGCTGAGGAAGAACACAAAGTATCTGCCCAGAAAAGACATTGGCGTGGGGCTGTAGAATAGAGGTTTCCACAGGTGAGGGTCCCTGAAGTGACTGAAAGTGCATCACAAGAGAAAGTCTAGTTTAACTACGGGCCAAGTCCAGGAGTACAGCTGACTGACAATATCTGACTCAGTCTTGCGATCTCTTTTGCAGGCTCTAGCCTAAGGCTGATCTAGGCTAGAGAAGAGATTTTTGCTTCATCAAGTTAAGAGGTTAATTTGAATCTTGGTCTGGACATGTTAATAACTGAAATGAGACAGTGTTTGTGACAAAGTGACCAATTACATAAAGAATGAGCAGAAAATAAAGGGACTTTGATTTCATCCAAGTTTTCATTCACGAATAGGGAAGAATTCTACCACTGAATAAGACTTAATGGGGCTGCAGGAAACAAAAATAAAGTTGCATTTGGATCAGTTACAACGCATGATTCTTGCTACTTTGGAGGCGGTAGCAAGGCGTCAGAAGATACGAGCTTCAGGACATCCCTCGGAGAACAGATGGTGGACTTTGAAGCTGTAAATTTAGGCAAAATGCTCTCTCCTCAGCCTGGTGACAAACCAGTGGTGCCTCCCACCCTCAGGAGACCAGTCCCACTTGACTGATATGCACAGACAAATAGACAATGAAATCCAAAAAAACAGGAGGCCCTCTTTAAACGTTCTGGATTTTATACAATTTGGGACCTGAGGTCCTGCAATATGAGAGACTGAATTTCTCACCAGTGACGGAGAGTCAATTTTATTTTTATTCAGAAATATGTCTTGATACCTAAATGTTATGGTTTTATTTGAAAAACATAATACTTGCTTTATTCCAAAAAGTTTGTGGAATAGAAGGAAATGCATGGCAGTAGTGGAATCAGGACACGTACTAGGTGAAAAGGCCATTGGAAGGGCATCTGTCAGTAGTGGGTGAGTACTGAGTCAGGAATGTCTATAGACAATTCACAAACAGCCTGGAATTTCTGTGCATCGCTGTTATGCTGTGTAGCTGTATATACCACAAACACTCTAAGAGCATTTTAGAAGACTTCTATTCTTGCTTCCCTTTCCTTCCTGGCAAGTTCTCTGTGTTTTTTGTTGTTCTTTTGTTTTGTTTTGTTTTTTAATCCTTACTAGGGAGAAGTTTTGCACCTCTGGAAATATACTGCAATTTTATGGCTCTCCCTGATGAGTGAATTTTTCAGCAACCATATGGTATGGCTGGCTCTGACTCTACTGAACTCTAATAATGTTCAGAGTCTGTGGAGCAGCTTGTTCATTCCAATCTTTTGTAAGCCTTGCTATATTGATTGCGGTCTTTGATAAACCAAGTTGTTGAGTTTTCGGTCTCTGCCAGAAGTTTTAAATAAGACAGTTTGAAAGTCAGCTTTGGTTGAGCTTTATTTTGCATAACTTGCTTTCTCCTATGCCATAGGCATGATAAATTTATGGCATAACTTTTCATTTTCTTTTTGATTATTTCAGAAAAGATTTGCTTCTCAAGCCCTTACACGTGAAGTGCTTGAGTCTCCCGAGATAGTCTTAATGTCCCTTCTCATTTTACACGTATCAGAGTATTTTCCTTCTGCCATAAGTTCAGCATTTACACTTACTGAAATTCTTTGAAATGTGCTTATTTTTGCAATTATTTCAGCATTTAAAGTAGTAAACTATTACATAGTGTCATGAGTTGGTTTTCAAAAGAAGAGCTCTTGTATTTTTTATCCACACAATGATCATTTAATTAATATCTATTATATGCCTACCATAGTACCTTCCCTGAAGAAATTTAATGTCTAGAATGAGATACTACTACTACTATTGGTAATAATAATAATAAAGATAGCTAAAATTTGTTGAGTGGTTCCTACTTGCCAGGTACCTTTGTAGAATTTTACATGTCAGATATGAATTGATTCTCATACATACACAAATGGATATTATTATTCATTTCTTTTAACATTAAAGGAAAAAGACATGGACAAATTAATTCTCTTGCCTCACACAGATAATAAATGTCACACAGATAGTACATGATGAATTCAAATTTAGGCATCTTGATTCTCTTGAATCATCCTATCTTTCTCGATAGAAAAGAATGATTAAAATATTTCTGGTGAGAGGGAGTTCAGCTCCTGAAAGGTCTAGGAGTCTTATAAATGAAATAGGGATTTACCTTAGGGACAGTATAGATCATTGAGCAGATGTCAGTGAGGCACTAACATAATTGTGATTTCAGAAAGCTCTGTGATGAACTGAAGAAAAAGATGAGAAATAGTCAAGTATTATTCCTAAATTCCTAAATTTCTGATTTGTGTTGCTGGGTGAATGGAGTACGTATGTAAGGAGAGTGGAGGAGGGGCGAGTGAGAAAGAAAACAAACTTGGGTTTGGAAATGTAGAATTTGATAATCACATAGAGATTAGCACCAGAGATACGGATGGAATAAATGAGGCCAAGGAACTGAATGGGATTTTTTTTTTTTTTTTTTTTTTTTTTTGCGGTACGCGGGCCTCTCACTGTTGTGGCCTCTCCCGTTGCGGAGCACAGGCTCCGGACGTGCAGGCTCAGCAGCCATGGCTCACGGGCCCAGCCGCTCCGCGGCATGTGGGATCTTCCCGGACCGGGGCACGAACCCGTGTCCCCTGCATCAGCAGGCGGAGTCTCAACCACTGCGCCACCAGGGAAGCCCGGGATTATCTTTTGAGCATCATAAAATATGGAGAGAAGAGAGCCAACGACTCAGGAAAGTTCCAATAGTTATGGGAGTCCCAGAAGATAAGGAGTTAATAAAGTTGCCTGACAATAATTTTGAACAGTGGTGAAAGGAATACAAAGCTAGCTGGTATCACAAAAGCCAAGAAAGAGGGCATTTCAGGAGACAGGACGAGTGTCATACATTCTTAAGAAAGGCTTTGTAATCTGATGATTGAAAACAATTCTGTTGGATTTATTAACAATGAGATTGCTGGCAATCTTGGTATGAGTAATTTCAGTGGAATGATGGACTCCACAAAGGAAGCTGAAGTTGATGGGGAAAAACTAGAAAGTGAAGAAGCAAAAACAGCAAATGTAACAACTCTTCAAGAAGCTCATCTGTGAAGGGCAGGGGCAAGAATTAGTGCTGGCCGAAAAATTAGGGCTGGGCTTCCCTGGTGGCGCAGTGGTTGAGAGTCCGCCTGCCGATGCAGGGGACACAGGTTCGTGCCCTGGTCCGGGAAGATCCCACGTGCCATGGGGTGGCTGGGCCCGTGAGCCATGGCCGCTGAGCCTGTGCGTCCGGAGCCTGTGCTCCGCAACGGGAGAGGCCACAACAGTGAGAGGCCGCATACCGCAAAAAAAAAAAAAAAAAATTAGGGCTGATAAGCTTAGACAAAAAGTCTAAGCTTATCAGCCCTTTTTTTTTTCAGTACTCCTAATGATTTGGGCACTAAAAAAGTAGACTTAGATACAGGCATCGGTGTTTTTGTTTTGCAAAAATGAACCTCCTGTCAAGAAGTTCAAGTCCTCTGCAATGATACAGCCAGTTAGAAGGTGGAGGTGCTTAAGGAGCTTACAGAAGCCTGAATTAGCTCTTCAGGGGAAAAGGAAAGCAGCTGATTAGGGGAATCTAAAAGGATCAGGAAACAGTGTTGAGGAACAAGTAGAGGCTACAGCTCATGGCATGATCTGGGAGCTGGTACTATTTTCTCCAGAATTCAGCATCCTGCACAAGGAAGACAACTATATTCATTCATGCTTGGTGTTTTTCTATACTGGTAACTGAAGAATTCATTAGAGGAAGGTCAACGTATTACTAACAGAGGAGTTGAAAAAGTAGATCATTTTATCTAGTTTGAGTAGCGGCAGAAAGAACTATTTTAATAAGTATGAATTATATACCACGTATAAGGGGATACAGGGGTGAACAAAATACTTACATATGTGTCCTGCCCTCAATCATGTTGGTAGTTGAGATAGAAACAAATGAATACTCATATAAATGTATAATTACCAATAATATTAATTGCTCTGAAAGAAAGTTAAGATATATGGTGAGAGGCTAAGAGGGTAGAATGCTTTAGATTGCATGTCCTGGAAACATTTAGAATGGTAGCTTCACAAAGAAGATTTATTCTGGAGTGTTCTCAGGACACTTGTGAAGGCATCGAGGAAGCAGGACTGGGTTGAGGGAGAAGTTGGGCCACAGTGCACCTGAGGTCTCAGCTGATCCTATGGAAGTCTGGCTGCTGGGAAGGCCCTTCAAATCTATCCCAGGGCTTCCCTGGTGGCGCAGTGGTTGAGAGTCCGCATGCCAATGCAGGGGACGCGGGTTCGCGCCCCAGTCCGGGAAGATCCCACATGCCATGGAGCGGCTGGGCCCGTGAGCCATGGCCGCTGAGCCTGCGCGTCTGGAGCCTGTGCTCCGCAACGGGAGAGGCCACAACAGTGAGGGCCCGCTTACCGCAAAAAAAAAAAAAAAAAAAAGCTATCCCAAATTAAGGCAAGGGGACAGAGCTTTGCATTCTTCATGGTCACTGGCTATAAGTTGCTCCCCTGGAAGAGTTTATAACAAAGGGTAAGGCACTCTCTGCGGTAGCTGAGGAAATTCACAGCGAAGGATGTATCAGTGAGCTCTCAGCAGCCTGTTTTCCCAGCAGCTGGGGGTGGTGTGTCAGCCCTATAGAGGGTATCTGAGTGAAGCACCATGTAATAATTACAGTTTATTACCCAGTGGTACAGATCCACCAACATCTTCTAGTGAGTTTTCCCTATCTGGGAGCAGGTCCTTCAGGGTTCTTATTGACCTTTCCTGGGAAACTTACAAGAAAAGGGCTATAGGATGAACCACAGTTGCTTCGTGTGACCTCTTAGCAGTAACTAATACTCATCACCCTGCTCCACCACACATTCCACACTTTCCTCATTCTCAGCTAACACCTTTGCTTGCTAGGTGGTTTTCCTGGTAGAGTGAATGAGATCTTTGTCCCTGAAGGATCTGGGTCCCTAGTTACCATGCTCTTCTCAGACAATGGCTGCTCTGCTTGTTCATTATTATGAAAACTGGTCAGGGAAGCAGTGAGATACCCCAGTGAATCCCTTGAGCACAAAATATGTTCACTCCCATTTTGCAGCATGATGCTTAGGGTGGGTTTCTTACCAAGATGCCTGTCGGGATGGTGAGTCTCTATTTTTCCTGATGTTTTCTTGGTACAAGGAGTCTGAAGTTACTGGACAGCAACTTTCAAGTTGCCAGTTGAGTGGGACTCTTACTGTGTCCCTGGTGACACAGGGAGCCCAAATTTTCCTAGTGGGTCATTGGGAGTGATAAGAAGTGGGGCGACTGCTACCTCCAACTCTTTGGTTCCCAGTCTCCTGTGTTTGAGATATTGAGGACAAACCAACATATAAAGTTCCTTGAGTTGGGGTATATACTGTGTCTTGGAGGATAGCACCCCTCCTTCTCTGTTACGGGCTGAATTGTGTCCCCCTCCCAAATTCATATTTTGAAGTCATAAACCCCAGTATCATATAATGTGACTTTATTTGGAGACAGGGGCTTTAAAAAGGTGATTAAGTTAAAATAAGGCCTTATCCAATCTGATGTCCTTATAAAAAGGGGAAATTTTGACCAAAAAAAGTGACACCAGGGGTGTGCTTGCACAGAGAGATAACTATGTGAAAAGACAGCAAGAGGGTGGCCATCTGCAAGCCAAGGAAGAGGCCTCAGGAGAAACCAAATCTGCCACTACCTTTATCTTTGACTTCCGGCCTCTAGAACTGAGAGAAAATAAATTTCTGTTGTTTAGGCCACTTAGGCTGTGGCATTTGTTATGAGAGCGCTAGCAAAATAATACACTCTAAAACCAAACTGACGCATATGATCAGCTACATATTTAAGAGGCCCATTCCGCCATTCAGCAGGCCAGTAACTTCTGGGTGGTTTTATATATTATAGGCCCAGTGGATCCCATGGTCATGTGCCCACTGCCATACCTTGGTTGCTATGAAGTTAGTCCCTTTGTTCAAGGCATAGGCATGCTATGTCAGTAGATAATACAATTTCCTGTATGTCTTCAGATAGAGAGGATGACCAAGTCTTTGTGCGTAGGAAGGGCAAATGTATAAGCAGTGTATGAATTTGACTTGCTCATCCTTCCAGGTGGGGGAAGTCAAGTGCAATCAACTCTCCACCAAGTGGTTGGCTAGTTTTCTCTAGGGCTGGCATCATATGAGACTCAGCATTGGTATCTGTTTTGGCCAGTTAAACATTCAGCGGGGGTAGCCCATGTGTAACCTCCATCTCCGCCATCACAGCATCTCTATTATTCTCCCCTTGTCCAAGTACTGGGGTGACCAATGACAACAACTGGCTATCTTTAACAGTTTTAGTCATTATCTCTACCTTTTTATTTAGTTTCTCTCCTGGGGTTTATGCTCTCTACTGGGCATTAACATGCAGTACAAATATCTTCACACACTATGCTTACTGCTGTAGGTCCATCCACATGCCCCTTTCCTCCATTAGTTTACATTGTATAATTAAGACATACCCTTCTTGGATGCCTATTTTGTCTACAGTGATATTGTGTTTTATTAGAATTCTCCATACCTCTCTCACTGTAGCCCTGGCTACAACTTCATTGTGCTGTTCATTGTGAAAGCTGCACCCACCATTGTACCCAACAGCTAAGTGCTGCCACCTGGGCTCCTCTCATTCTATCATCCCATCATCCCCATCGCGATCATGAAGCCCAGACTAGGAGCAGAATGTCTTACTATCAGCTATTGCCTACAGAAGAAATCCTCCACTGAACTTCCCAATGCTGCCACTGTTCCTCTCACTAGGCATGCCTAATTTATTTGGTAAACAGAATGTTCCCTAGGCCCTCCCATGGAACCAGTTGAATAACTGGTATGTTTGCCAGCCTCAGGTAGTATATCTACTATATAAAGTTTATTTCCAGGAGACTTTTAAAGCCTTACTCCACTACCACTACAGCAGTTCTGACACTGATGCTTCACTTAGGGAAGACCATCGATTTTTACAAGTTTCCAGGCGTCACTGTAGCCATGTATTAGTACTACCTCCGGGGATCCTTGTCAGACTTTTAAATCTTATTCCACTGAAAACTACCCCACATGAATAAACTTTTCCTTATCAGATGTGTTTCTGTTTCCCTGAGCCCATCTCAGAATCCCATTCTATACATTCTCTCCCTGCTCTCACTGGTAGTGTATACATCAGCCCGACCTGGGATCTTCTTCAGTGTTGAGTCCCTCTCCTTCCTCGGCTGATCAGGCTCAAGTTCCTGTTCAGGCTATGCTGGGATTTGACTTTTATTGATATGGTTATTGAAACAGTTGCCAGGATGGTAGGTGGGAGGAGATCTTTGGAGCCATAAGTGTCATCTTACAAAGCGTCTGCCTTACTTGAGGCCTCTACACAATCTTCAAGCAAGGGAGCCACTAAATTCTAATAAAAAAGAGTGTACGGGAGACCTTCAAGATGGCAGAAGAGTAAGACGCGGAGACCAACTTCCTCCCCACAAATACATCAGAAATACATTTATTGCAAACTGATTTTACCTGATGCAATTTCTTTTTTTTTTAACATCTTTATTGGAGTATAATTGCCTTACAATGGTGTGTTAGTTTCTGCTTTATAACAAAGTGAATCAGTTATACATATGTTCCCATATCAAAGTTTGCAAAAGAAAAGACTGGATATTTTGATATAAAAATAAGAAGACATCATTTCTATAATGTGGATATTTTGATATATTGTGAGACTGCTCTGGGATAAAAAAACGTTTTAAATTAGTAAAGATAAATTGATTTTAAAATTAAAAACAAAAAGAAAGAAAGACATCTACATGTGGAACAGCTCCTACTGAACACTGGCAGAAGACCTCAGACCTCCCAAAAGGCAAGAAACTCTCCACGTACCTGGGCAGGGCAAAAGAAAAAAGAATAAACAGAGACAAAAGAATAGGGACGGGACCTGCACCAGTGGGAGGGAGCTGTGAAGGAGGAAAGGTTTCCACACACTAGAAGCCCCTTCGCGGGCGGAGACTGCGGGTGGTGGAGGAGGGAAGCTTCAGGCCACCAAGAAGAGCGCAACCACTGGGGTGCAGAGGGCAAAGTGGAGACATTCCCGCACAGAGGATCGGTGCTGACCAGCACTCACCAGCCTGAGAGGCTTGTCTGATCAGCCGCCAGGGCGGGCAGGGCTGGGAGCTGAGGCTCGGGCTTCGATCAGATCCCAGGGAGAACACTGGGGTTGGCTGTGTGAACACAGCCTGAAGGGGGCTAGTGCGCCACAGCTAGCCAGGAGGGAGTCCGGGAAAAGTCTGGATCTGCCTAAGAGGCAAGAGACCATTGTTTCAGGGTGCGCGAGGAGAGGGGATTCAGAGCGCCGCCTAAACGAGCTCCAGAGACTGGCGCGAGCCGCGGCTATCAGTGCGGACCCCAGAGACGGGCATGAGACGCTAAGGCTGCTGCTGCCGCCACCAAGAAGCCTGTGTGCGAGCACAGGTCACTATCCACACCTCCCCTCCCGGGAGCCTGTGCAGCCCGCCACTGCCAGGGTCCCGGGATCCAGGGACAACTTCCCTGGGAGAACGCACGGCACACCTCAGGCTGCTGCAACGTCACGTTGGCCTCTGCCGCTGCAGGCACGCCCCACATCCATACCCCTCCCCGAATCAGCTGCTCCTTTAACCCCGTCCTGTCTGAGCGAAGAACAGACGCCCTCAGGCGACCTACACGCAGAGGCGGGGCCAAATCCAAAGCTGAACCCCAGGAGCTGTGTAAAGAAAGAAGAGAAAGGGAAATCTCTCCCAGTAGCCTCAGGAGCAGAAGACTGAATCCCCACAATCACCTTGATGTACCCTGCATCTGTGGAATACCTGAATAGACAACGAATCATCCCAAATTCAGGAGGTGGACTTTGGGAGCAATGATATGTATTTTTTTTTCCTTTTTCTCTTTTTGTGAGTGTGTATGTGTATGCTTCTGTGTGTGATTTTTGTCTGTATAGCTTTGCTTTTACCATTTGTCCTAGGGTTCTGTTTTTAATTTTTATTTTTTTTAGTATAGTTTTTAGCACTTGTTATCATTGGTGGATTTGTTTTTTGGTTTGGTTGCTCTCTTTCTTTTATTACTTTTTAATTTTTTTACTTTTAATAATTATTTTTTATTTTAATAACTTTAATTAATTAATTTTTCTTTCTTTCTTTCTTTTTTTCTCCCTCTTCTTCTGAGCCGTGTGGCTGACAGGGTCTTTGTGCTCCAGCCGGTGTCAGGCCTGAGCCTCTGAGGTGGGAGAGCCAACTTCAGGACACTGGTCCACAAGAGACCTCCCACCTCCACATAATATCAAACAGCGAAAATCTCCCATAGATCTCCATCTCACCACTAAGACCCAGCTCCACTCAACTACGACCAAGCTCCAGTGCTGGACACCCTATGCCAAACAACTAGCAAGACAGGAACACAACCCCACCTACTAGCACAGAGGCTGCCTAAAATCATCGTAAGGTCACAGACACCCCAAAACACACCACCGGACACGGACCTGCCCACCAGAAAGACAAAATCCAGCCTCATCCAACAGAAAACAGGCACTAGTCCCCTCCACCAGGAAGCCTACACAACCCACTGAACCAATCTTAGCCACTGGGGACAGACACCAAAAACAACAGGAACTACGAACCTGCAGCCTGCAAAAAGGAGACCCCAATCACAGTAAGTTAAGAAAACTGAGAAGACAAAGAAACACAGAGCAGGTGAAAGACCAAGGCAAAAACCTACCACACCAAACAAATGAAGAGGAAATAAGCTGTATACCTGAAAAAGAATTCAGAGTAATGATAGTAAAGATGATCCAAAATCTTGGAAATAGAAGGGATGAAATATAAGAAACGTTTAACAAGGACCTAGAAGAACTAAAGGGCAAACAAACAATGATGAACAACACAATAAATGAAATGAAAAATTCTCTAGAAGGAATCAATAGCAGAATAACTGAGGCAGAAGAACGGATAACTGACCTGGACGATAACATAGTGGAAATAACTACTGCAGAGCAGAATAGAGAAAAAAGAATGAAAAGAATTGAGAACAGTCTCAGAGACCTCTGGGACAACATTAAATGCACCAACATTTGAACGATAGGGGTCCCAGAAGAAGAGGAGAAAAAGAAAGGTACTGAGAAAATATCTGAAGAGATTATAGAGATTATAGTTGAAAACGTCCCTATTATCGGACAGGAATAGTTAACCAAGTCCAGGAAGCACAGAGAGTCCCATCTAGGATAAATCCAAGGAGAAACATACCAAGACACATATTAATCAAACTATCAAAAATTAAATAAAAAGAAAAAATATTAAAAGCAGCAAGGAAAAAACAACAAATAACATACAAGGGAATTCCCATAAGGTTAACAGCTGATCTTTCAGCAGAAACTCTACAGGCCAGAAGGGAGGGCAGGACATATTTAAAGTGATGAAAGGGAAAAACCTACAAGCAAGATTACTCTACCCAGGAAGGATCTCATTCAGATTCGACAGAGAAATTAAAACCTTTACAGACAAGCAAAAGCTAAGAGAATTCAGCACCATCAAACCAGCTTTACAACAAATGCTAAAGGAACTTCTCTAGGCAGGAAACACGAGAGAAGGAAAAGACCTACAAAAACAAACCCAAAACAATTAAGAAAATGGTAATAGGAACATACATATCGATAATTACCTTACATGTAAATGGATTAATAGCTCCAACCAAAAGACACAGACTGGCTGAATGGATACAAAAACAAGACCAGTACATACACTGTCTACAAGAGACCCACTTCAGACCTAGGGACACATACAGACTGAAAGTGAAGGGATGGAAAAAATATTCCATGCAAATGGAAATCAAAAGAAAGCTGGAGTAGCAATTCTCATATCAGACAAAAAAAGACTTTAAATAAAGTATTACAAGAGACAAAGAAGGACACTACATAATGATCAAGGGATCAATCCAAGAAGAAGGTATAACAATTGTAAATATTTATGCACCCAACACAGGAGCACCTCCATACATAAGGCAAATGCTAAGGGCCATAAAAGGGGAAATCGACAGTAACAGAATCATAGTAGGGACATTAAAACCCCACTTTCACCAATGGACAGATCATCCAAAATGAAAATAAATAAGGAAACACAAGCTTTAAATGATACATTAAACAAGATGGACTTAATTGATATTTATAGGACATTCCATCCAAAAAAAACAGAAAACACTTTCTTCTAAGTGCTCATGGAATATTCTCCATGATAGATCATATCTTGGGTCACATGTCAAGCCTTGGTAAATTTAAGAAAATTGAAATCATATCAAGTATCTTTTCCAGCCACAATGCTAGGAGACTAGGTATCAATTACAGGAAAAAAATCTGTAAAAAATACAAACACATCAGGGCTAAACAACAGACTACTTAATAATGAAGAGATCACTGAAGAAATCAAAGAGGAAATCAAAAAATACCTAGAAACAAATGACAATGAAAACATGACGACCCAAAACCTTTGGGATGCAGCAAAAGCAGTTCTAAGAGGGAATTTTATAGCAATACAATCCTAACTTAAGAAACAGGAAACATCTCAAATAAACAACCTAACCTTACACCTAAAGCAATTAGAGAAAGAAGAACAAAAAACCCCGAAGTTAGCAGAAGGAAAGAAATCATAAAGATCAGATCAGAAATAAATGAAAAAGAAATGAAGGAAACAATAGCAAAGATGAACAAAACTAAAAGCTGGTTCTTTGAGAAGATAAACAAAATTTATAAACCACTAGCCAGACTCAACAAGAAAAAAGGGAGAAGACTCAAATAAATAGAATTAGAAATGAAAAAGGAGAAGTAACAACTGACCCTGCAGAAATACAAAGGATCATGAGAGATTACTACCAGCAACTATATGCCAGTAAAATGGACAGCCTGGAAGAAATGGACAAATTCTTAGAAAAGCACAACCTTCTGAGACTGAACCAGGAAGAAATAGAAAATATAAACAGACCAATCACAACCACTAAAATTGAAACTGGGATTAAAAACCTTCCAACAAACAAAAGCTCAGGACTAGATGACTTCACAGGCAAATTCTATCAAACATTTAGAGAAGAGCTAACACCTATCTTTCTCAAACTCTTCCAAGATATAGCAGAAGTAGGAATACTCCCAAACTCATTATATGGGGCCACCATCACCCTAATACCAAAACCAGACAAAGATGTCACAAAGAAAGAAAACTACAGGCCAATATCAGTGATGAACATGGATGCAAAAATCCTCAACAAAATACTAGCAAACAGAATCCAACAGCACATTAAAAGGATCATACACCAAGATCAAGTGGGGTTTATCCCAGGAATGCAAGGATTCTTCAATATACGCAAATCAATCAATGTGATACACCATATTAACAAATTGAAGAATAAAAACCGTATGATCATCTCAATAGATGCAGAAAAAGCTTTTGACAAATTCAACAGCAATTTATGATAAAAACCCTCCACAAAGTAGGCATAGAGGGAACTTACCTCAACATAAAAAAGGCCATATATGACAAACCCACAGCCAACATCGTTCTCAATGGTGAAAAACTGAAACCGTTTCCATTAAGATCAGGGACACGACAAGGTTGCCCACTCTCACGACTATTATTCAACATAGTTTTGGAAGTTTTACCTACAGCAATCAGAGAAGAAAAAGAAATAAAAGGAATCCAAATAGGAAAAGAAGAAGTAAAGCTGTCATTGTTTGCAAATGACATGATACTATACATAGAGAATCCTAAAGATGCTACCAGAAGACTACTAGAGCTAATCAATGAATTTGGTAAAGTATTAGGATACAAAGTTAATGCACAGATATCTCTTGCATTCCTATACACTAATGATGAACAATCTGAAAAAGAAATTAAGGAAACATTCCCATTTACCATTGCAATAAAAAGAATAAAATACCTAGGAATAAACCTACCTAAGGAGACAAAAGACCTGTATGCAGAAGACTATAAGACACTGATGAAAGAAATTAAAGACGATACAAACAGATAGAGAGATATACCATGTTCTTGGATTGGAAGAATCAACATTGTGAAAATGGATATACTACCTATAGCAATCTACAGATTCAATGCGATCCCTATCAAACTACCACTGGCATGTTTCGCAGAACTAGAATAAAAAATTTCACAATTTGTATGGAAACACAAAACACCCCGAATAGCCAAAGCAATCTTGAGAAAGAAAAACGGAGTCGGAGGAATCAGGCTCCCTGACTTCAGACTATACTACCAAGCTACAGTAATTAAGACAGTCTGGCACTGGCACAACAACAGAAATATACATCAGGATAGAGGTCCCAGAGATAAACCCACGCACATGTGGTCACCTTATTATTGATAAAGGAGGCAAGAATATACAGGGGAGAAAGACAGACTCTTCAGTAAGTGGTGCTGGGAAAACTAGACAGCTACATGTAAAAGAATGAAATTAGAACACTCCTTAATACCAGACACAAAAATAAACTCAAAATGGATTAAAGACCTAAATGTAAGGTCAGACACTATAAAACTCTTAGAGGAAAACAGAGGCAGAATACTCGATGACATAAATCACAGCAAGATCCTTTTTGACCCACCTCCTAGAGAAATGGAAATAAAAACAAAAATTAAAAAATGGGACCTAATTAAACTTAAAAGCTTTTGCACAGCAAAGGAAACCATAAACAAGACGAAAAGAAAACCCTCAGAATGGGGGAAAATATTTGCATATGAAGTAACTGACAAAGGATTCATCTCCAAAATTTACAAGGAGCTCATGCAGCTCAGTATCAAAAGAAACAAACAACCCAATCCAAAACTGGCAGAACACCTAAATAGACATTTCTCCAAAGAAGATATACAGACTGCCAACAAACACATGAAAGGATGCTCAACATCATTAATCATTAGAGAAATGCAAATCAAAACTATAATGAGGTGTCACATCACACCAGTCAAATGGCCATCATCAAAAAATCTACAAACAATAAATGCTGGAGAGGGTGTGGAGAAGAGGGAACCCTCTTGCACTGTTGGTGGGAATGTAAATTGATACAGCCACTATGGAGATCAGTATGGAGGTTCCTTAAAAAAATAAACATAGAACTACCATACAATCCAGCAATCCCACCCCTGGGCATATACCCTGAGAAAACCATAATTCAAAAAGAGTCATGTACCACAATGTTCATCAGAGCTCTATTTATAGTACCCAGGACATGGAAGCAACATAAGTGTCCATCAACAGATGAATGGATAAAGAAGATGAGGCGCATATATACAATGGAATATTACTCAGCCATAAAAGGAAATGAAATTGCGTTATTTGTAGTGAGTGCACGGACCTAGAGTCTGTCATACGAGTGAAGTAAGTCAGAAAGAGAAAAACAAATACAGTTTGCTAACACATATATATGGAATCTTAAAAAAAAAAAAAGCTTATGAAGAACCTAGGGGCAGGAAGGGAATAAAGACACAGACATAGAGAATGGACTTGAGGGCACGGGGAGGGGGAAGGGTAAGCTGGGACGAAGTGAGAGAGTGGCATGGACATATACACTACCAAATGTAAAATAGATAGCTAGCGGAAGCAGCTGCATAGCACAGGGGAATCAGCTTGGTGCTTTGTGACCACCTAGAGGTGAGGAGGGAGACGCAAGAGGGAAGACATATGGGAACATATGTATATGTATAACTGATTCACTTTGTCATAAAGCATAAACTAACACACCATTGTAAAGCAATTATACTCCAATAAAGATGTTAAAAAAATACTTAGAGCTGATGATCTTGAGGAGTTACGCTGTAATTTGTAACAGCTATATTAAAAACAGAAGCAAAAAAAAAAAAAAAAAAGAGTATATGGTCAATTTTGCAGGTCCAGTAGGTTCAGGGGAATTTGGAAATGCAAAGTTCTCAAGAGCATTCATTTAGAAATCCTTATTCCATATCTGAGGGTCCCTTCTTTTCCTGTTTGGGCTCTGACCTTGGCATAGAAGACCTGCTGGCTGAGAATGCAGCCTTAACGGAAGCTCTGTTATTCTTAGGATGAAGTCATGTATCTGATTCTCTGCTCTGTCCTCCTTCCGCAACATGTGATTAGGGTTTCTTTAAATGAGGCCCGGTGGCTTTTACATTTTGCATTAAATTGGGGACTAATTACTCTGAGCCTGACATCTCTTTTCAACGAATCACTGGAACTCATCAACAGCCACCTCCTTCCATAGGCATTACAGCTAAATAATTTGCTCATCTCTCCCATGTGCCAGAAATATTATAGTTGCTCTTGTACCCTCCCACTGGTATTCTATCCCAGTTTAGCTCCAGTAAATGCTTATTTTAAACCACAGCACACCAGAGGCTATCCATTGCTCATCCTGTGATGGTATCCTTATTGCCACCCAGACACTAAGCAGCTCAGCATTAAGGTTTTCACTTTATAGCTGGCTTCCTAGGACCCATTCTTGATACTATCTTAGGTTGGGTTCCCTGGAAACAAACTCTGAGAAAAAATGGTTGTGTTCTGAAAGTGTACTGGGAAGAGCTCTACGGAGATATCTGTGAAGTGGGGAAGACAGGATTGGACAGAGAGTGATGTTGACCCGGCATGCAACTGAGGCCTCAATAAACCCTACAAGGACATCTGGACCTCAGTTCTTTCAACTTGAGGCAAAGGGCCAGACCTTTTTATCCCCGCATAGGACATGGTATAGCCCTCTGAAGATGACTATTTCCAGTGAAAGATACAAGTGTGAGCAACTGACATCCAATATTTCCAGCATTTTACTTCACCTCTGAAAAAAGCGGTGTGGATAAAGTATGCAGTATTTATTACAGGAGGATTCAAAGTAAGCCTCTTTGTTTTGTGAAGCAATATATTGATTAAGATGATAGAAAGGAAATATAAAAGCAAATGGTGGGAGAAGAGCATTTCAGGCAGAAAAAAGACCATGTGTGAAGGTTCGGCGATTAGGAAAGAGCCTGTCCTTCCCAAGGACTTAAAGAAGTCCACTGTGAAGTGCAGCAAGCAGGCAGAGAGTGGCTGGAGAGACAAGCATCAGCTAGACCACGTAGGATCCTTAGGTTCTGTTAAGGCTTTTGAATTTTAATGTAACATAATGGGAAGTCTTGAAGAAGGAAGAGTCAAGAACTTTAAGACGTCACAGTAATACCATCAGCTCTGACTTAACAAAAAGATCTCTTTGGGGGACAATATTGAGAATGGTTTGGAAAAGGGCCAGAATACAACCAGGGAGACCTTTTATTGGTTGTGGAGATAAAGAACAGTGAAGGAAGATAGAAAATTTGCAACAGTGTCAAAATCCCCAGGACTTCAGAGTGCATTAGATATGAACATTGAAGGAGAGGGAAGTGTCAAGAAAGACAAATAAAAACAGCATTCTGGCTTGACAACCAGTTGGATGGCACTGTGATTTAAGGGCACTGGAGGTGGAGACTGAAGATCTAGAAGAGCCTATAGCTGAGTCAGCACCTCTGAGATGCCTGATGGTGATACCAAGGCAGGTGGATACATGGATATGGAATGCCAATGAGAATGCTAGGCCAAAAGAAAAAAACACAAAACATTTAGGATTACAGGCTATACTTCAAACCAAGGGAAAGAAGGAACTGAAATATGAAGAAGGTGTAGATTGGGAACATAAAAGATCTCAGGTAAGAGACATGAAAAATAGTCAAGTTGGGTGGAGGATAAACTACTATGTACTTCGTGCACACATGCACTACCTTATTAATATGTACAGACATATTACACTGTACGTAATACATTACATGTATAATTGTATATTATTTACCCCATGCTTATAAGCCTGCACATTATTAATATTACAGAGTACATGTTATTATTAATCGTATATAGCACATTAGGTCAAATCAGTTCTAGCCAACATGCGTGTCATATCCAATAGATCACGAGCTTAATCAGCAAGCCACGTGAAACCATCAACCCGCTTGGCAGGTGTCCTCTTCTCGCTCCGGGCCCATGAGTTATGGGTGTTTCTATCAGTGAATTTTATCAGACATCTGGCTCTTACTTCAGTGCCATCTCACCTAATATTGCCTATTCTTTCCCCTTACATAAGACATCTCAGTGGACTACTGACTAATCAGCCCATGCTCACATATGACTGTGGTTGCATGCATTTGGTATTTTTTTTTAACTTTTAAAGAAATGCTGTGACTCAGCTATGGCCATCTAAGGCCTTAACACAGTCAGACTGTAGCTGGACTTTAACTGAATATTATTTACCAACATCAACCATAAGGTGTTATTCACTCAATGGTTACAGAACACAAGGAAATTAGACATATGTACACTCACGTGTACACACACGTACATGCATTGAATAGGTAAATGACCTTTCAACAAACCCCCTTACCCCCCACTAAATCCCATGCTCTACATGCCTATATGCCCTGCCAAAACCCCCAGAGTAAAAACATATAAATACGTAGAACTAAGCTATCCACACAATAAACATGAACAAGTTAATGTTCAAAATTAGTTAGACCTAGACAATAAACCCTAGTTGTACCAATAAACTTATTTACCATTTATACAGACAGACGTCTCTAGATCTATCAACCATTTTTTCTCAAAATTTTAGCACTAAATCCAACCTAAACCACATAAAATAACTATATACATGTTACTTCACTATATAAAAACAGCTTGTTAATGTGGCATAAAATCTAAACCAACGTACTGAAAACGCCTACATGAGTTTACCAACTCCATAAACACATACGTTTGGTCCTAGCCTTTCTATTAGTTTTTAATAAAATTACACATGCGAGCATCCGCGCCCCAGTGAGAATGCCCTCTAAATCGTTAAGATTAAAAGGAGCAGGCATCCAGCACGCTGATATTAGCAGCTCACAACGCCTTGCTTAACCACACCCGCAGAGGAAACAGCAGGGATAAAAATTAAGCCATAAACGAAAGTTAAACTAAGTTATACTAACTAGTGTTGGTAAACTTTGTGCCAGCCACTGTGGTCATACGATTAACCCAAATCAACAGAAATTCAGCATAAAGCATGTTAAAGAGTGATATAAAATGAAGTTAAATTTTAATTAAGCCATAGAAAGCCAGAACCAAAATAAAAATAGACTCCGAAAGTGACTGTAGTATTTCCTGATTACAAGACAGCTAAGACCTAAACTGGGAATTGATACCCCATTATGCTTAGCCCTAAACCCAAATAATTAAGAGAGCAACAGTATTCGCCAGAGTACTACTAGAAGCAGCTTTAAAAAAGACCTTGGTGTGCTTCACACCCCTCTAGAGGAGCCTGTTCTATAATCGATAAACCCCGATAAACCTCACCAACCCTTGCTAATTCAGTCTGTATACCACCATCTTCAGCAAACCCTAGAAAGGAACAAAGGTAAGCATAATTATTACACATAAAAATGTCAGGTCAAGGTGTAACCGATGGGGTGTGAAGAAATGGGCTATATTTTCTACTTCAAGAATTTATTTCTCACCACATGAAAGTCTTTATGAAAACTAAAAACCAAAGGAGGATTTGGTAGTAAATTAACAATAAAGAGTTTAATTGAATAACGCCATGAAGCATGCACACACCGCCCATCATGCTCCTCAAGTATTATAGGAATTTCCTATAATCTATTAACAAACACTAATTATATGACAGGAGACAAGGCGTAACAAGGTAAGCATACTGGAAAGTGTGCTTGGATAAATCAAATCATAGCTTAACTAAAGCACCTACTTTTATACCTAGGAGATTTCATAATTTATGAATACTCTGAACATCCGAACACCCCTCTCCATTCTACTAGTATAAGCAAGCGAAATAAAACATTTACTCAACATTTAAAGTATGGGAGATAGAAATTTAAAATACCTTCTGGTGGGTGTGAAGAAAAGGGAACCACCTGCACTGCTGGTGGGAATGTAAATTGATACAGCCACTATGGAGAACAGTATGGAGGTTCCTTAAAAAACTACAAATAGAACTACCATACGACCCAGCAATCCCACTACTGGGCATATACCCTGAGAAAACCATAATTCAAAAAGAGTCATGTACCACAATGTTCACTGCAGCTCTATTTACAACAGCCAGGACATGGAAGCAACCTAAGTGTCCATCGACAGATGAGTGGATAAAGAAGATGTGGCACATATATACAATGGATTATTACTCAGCCATAAAAAGAAACAAAATTGAGATATTTGTAGTGAGGTGGATCGACCTAGCATCTGTCATACAGAGTGAAGTAAGTCAGAGAAAAACAAATACCTATGCTAACACATACATACGGAATCTAAAAAAGAAAAAAAATGGCTCTGAAGAACGTAGGGGCAGGACAGGAATAAAGAAGCAGACGTAGAGAATGGACTTGAGGACACAAGAAGGGGGAAGGGGAAGCTGGGACAAATTTAGAGAGTGGTACGGACTTATATATACTACCAAATGTAAAACAGATAGCTAGTGGGAAGCAGCCGCGTAGCACAGGGAGATCAGCTCAGTGCTTTGTGACCACCTAGAGGGGTGGGATAGCGAGGGTGGGAGGGAGACACAAGAGGGAGGAGATATGGGGGTATATGTAAATGTATAGCTGATTCACTTTGTTATAAAGCAGAAACACACAATTGTAAAGCAATTATACTCCAATAAAGATGTTAACAAACAAATAAATAAATTAATTAAATACCGTCTGGCGCTAGAGAGAAAGTACCATAAGGGAATGATGAAACATTAAAAGTAACAAAATGCAAAGTTTATCCCTCGTACCTTTTGCATAATGATTTAACTAGCAAACATTTAACAAAGAAAACTTAAATATCCCAAAACCAGACGAGCTACTTATGAACAGTTTATAAGAACAAACTCCTCCATGTAGCAAAATAGCAAGAAGATTTATAAGTAGAGGTGACAAGCCTAACGAGCCTGGTGATAGCTGGTTGTCCAGGAAA
The DNA here is from genome assembly GCF_963455315.2 of Globicephala melas. Taxonomy (NCBI): domain Eukaryota; kingdom Metazoa; phylum Chordata; class Mammalia; order Artiodactyla; family Delphinidae; genus Globicephala; species Globicephala melas. The sequence goes on along the minus strand of NC_083322.1, from coordinate 68,107,937 downwards.
AGAATTTCAGTTCAACTTTAAAAATTACCAAAAAAATTTTTAAATTTTAACGTATTTTTGTTGTTGTTGTTGTTTGCGGTACGCGGGCCTCTCACTGCTGTGGCCTCTCCCGTTGCGGAGCGCAGGCTCCGGGCGCGCAGGCTCAGTGGCCATGGCTCACGGGCCCAGCCGCTCCGGGGCATGTGGGATCTTCCCGGACCAGGGCACGAACCCGTGTCCCCTACATCGGCAGGCGGACTCTCAATCACTGCGCCACCAGGGAAGCCCCTAAATTTTAATGTATTTTTAAATGTTAATCTAAAAATGCACAGCTTTTTAGAAATGGATACCACCTTATCTAGAGGGTAAAGACAAACACCATAGTTGGCTTAAAAGCAGTCACCAATTAAGAAAGCGTTCAAGTGCAACAGTAATTTTACCTTAATACCAGTAACAAATCAACTCCTAGATTTATACTGGACTAATCTATTGACCAATAGAGGCAATAATATTAATATGAGTAACAAGAAGTATTTCTCCTTGCGTAAGTTTACATCAGTAACTAATAATATATTGATAATTAGCAGTAAATAAATACCACTCAACCTTAAATTATTTAGTAAGCAAATACAACTCAACATTAAATTATTTATTAAACACACTGTTAATCCAACACAGGCATTCACTCAAGGAAAGATTTAAAAAAGTAAAAGGAACTTGGCCAACACAAACCCCACCTGTCTACCAAAAACATCACCTCTAGCACAACTAGTATTAGAGGCACTGCCTGCCCAGTGACAACTGTATCCTGCTACACGGTATCCTGACCGTACAAAGGTAGCATAATCATTTGTTCTCTAAATAAAGACTTGTATGAATGACTACATGAGGGTTTTACTGTCTCTTACTTTCAATCAGTGAAACTGACCTTCCTGTGAAGAGGCGGGAATAACAAAATAAGACAAGAAGACCCCAGGGAACTTTAATTATTTAACTCAAAAAAACCCTAACTAAATCACCAAGGAATAACAAAATTTTATATGGGTTGACAATTTTGGTTGGGGTGACCTCAGATAACAAAAAACCCTCCAAGTGATTAAAGTCTAGACTTACCAGTCAAAACATATTATCACTTACTGATCCAAAAAACTGATCAACAGAACAAGTTACCCTAGGGATAACAGCACAATATTCTAGAATTCATATCGACAATAGGCTTTATGACCTCGATGTTGGATCAGGACACCCCAAACCGCTATTAAAGGTTCATTTGTTCAATGATTACAGTCCTATGTGATCTGAGTTCAGACCAGAGTAATCCAGGTCAGTTTCTATCTATTATATATTTCTCCCAGTACAAACGGTCAAGAGAAATAAGGCCCACTTTAAAAAGTGTCTTAAAACCAATTGATGATATAATCTCAATTTAATTAATACATACAAAACATTATCCAAGATCAGGGTTTGTTAAGGTGGCAGAGCCTGGTAATTGCATAAAACTTTAACCTTTATAACCAGAGATTCAAATCCTTTCCCTAACAAAATTTTTATAATTTATACCTTAATACTTGTTATCCCAATTCTTCTAGCCATAGCATTTCTAACATTAAGTGATTGAAAAATTTTAGGTTATATGCAACTTTGAAAAGGGCCAAATATTGTAGGACCATATGGCCTATTACAACCCACTGGTGATACAGTCAAATTATTCATTAAAGAAGCACTACGTCTTTATTCCTGTCCTGTGCCTAGGTTCATTGGAACCATTTTTGTTTTTTTAGATTCCATATATATGTGTTAGCATACAGTATTTGTTTTTCTCTTTCTGACTTACTTCACTCTGTATGACAGACTCTAGGTCCATCCACCTCACTACAAATAACTCAATTTCATTTCTTTTTATGGCTGAGTAAAAGTCCATTGTATATATGTGCCACATCTTCTTTATCCATTCATCTGTTCATGGACACTTAGGTTAGAGAGTAGCACTGACATATACACACTACCAAACGTAAAATCGATAGTGGGAAGCAGCTGCACAGCACAGGGAGATCAGTTCGGTGTTTTGTGACCACCTAGAGGGGTAGGATAGGGAGGGTGGCAGGGAGACACAAGAGGGAGGAGATATGGGGGTATATGTATATGTATAGCTGATTCACTTTGTTATACAAATTCACTTTGTTATGCAGCAGAAACACAACATTGTAAAACAATTATACTCCAATAAAAATGTAAATTAAAAAAAAAGCACTATGACCAGCTCCATCCTCTATTTGCATATTTATCATTGCACCAATCTTAGCCCTAACTCTAGCCCTAACCATATGAATTCTCCTACCCATACCTTACCCTCTCATTAATATGAATCTAGGAGTACCATTTATGCTAGCTATATCAAGCCTGGCACTACACTCCATTTTATGATCCGGATGGGCTTCCAACTCAAAATGCACATTGATCGGAGCCCGATGAGCAGCAGCACAATTTCATGGGAAGTAACACCAGCAATTACTCTTTTATCAGTCCTCTTAATAAATGGATCTTTCACCCTCTCAACCCTCATCACAACATGAGAGCAGTTAGGAATAATTTTCCCATCATGACCCTTAGCTATAATATGATTTATTTGCACTCTAGCAGAAACTAACCCAGGCCCCTCTGACCTAACAGAAGGAGAATCTGAGCTTGTATTAGGCGTCAACGCAGAATATGCAGCAGGCCCATTCACCATATTTTTTTAGCAGAATACACCATCATTATCATAATAAACATTTCCACAATAATCCTATTTCTAGGAGCGTTCCATAACCCCTATATACCAGAACTTTACACAACTCACTTTATGATAAAAAAAGCTACTACTAACAGTCTCTTTCCTATGAATTTGAGCATCCTACCCTCGATTCCGATACGATCAACTAATACATTTACTTTGAAAAAACTTCCTACCACTAACGCTAGCCCTATGCATATGACACGTCTCACTACCTATTGTAACATCAAGCATTACTCCACAAACGTAAGATATATGGCTGATAAAAGAGTACTTTGATAGAGTAAATAATAGAGGTTTCAATCCTCCTATTTCTAGAATCATAGGAATTAAACCTACCCTTAAGAATTCAAAATTCTTCTTGCTACCATACTACATTATATTCTATAGTAAGGTCAGTTAAATAAGCTATCGGGCCCATACCCCGAAAACGTTGATATATGTTCTTTCTGTACTAATAAATCCCATCATCTTTACCATCATCCTAATGACCATTATCTCAGGAACCATAATTGTAATAACCAGCTCCCACTGACTACTTATCTGAATCGGTTTCAGAATAAACATACTAGTCATTATTCCCATTATAATAAAAAAAAGTTTAACCCACAAGCTATAGAAGCATCCACCAGATATTTTCTAACACAAGGTACCGCATCAATACTACTTATAATAGCCGTTATCATTAACCTATTATACTCCGGCCAATGAACTATTACAAAAATCTTTAATCCAACATCATCAATAGTAATAACAATAGCCCTAACCATAAAACTAGGACTATCTCCATTCCACTTCTGAGTACGTGAAGTTATACAGGTATCTCATTAACAGCAGACTTAATCTTATTAACATGACAAAAACTTGCACCCTTGTCAGTATTATACCAAATGTCACTCTCCATCGACCTAAATCTAATATTATCTGTATCCATACTATCTCTCATAATTGGAGGATGAGGCAGACTAAACCAAACCCAAATACGAAAAAGTATAGCTTATTCATCAATTGCTCACATAGGGTGAATAACAACCATTATATTGGAAACCCAACTATAACGATGCTAAACCTACTAGTTTATATTATAATAACACTTATCATGTTCGTACTACTCATTTGCAGCTCAGCCACACCACACTATCACACAAATGAAACAAAATACCCATTATTACAAGCCTCATTCTCATCACCCTATTATCAATAGGAGGTCTCTACTATTCTAATTTCTAAATATCAATATTCAAACTCTAGTAGTTTCCCTTTCCCTTTATGCTTCTTCATTCCCCTCTGTATCTCTGCACTCCAAAGCCCTGAACCACCACTTGGTGACCTCCAGACTATCAATATGCAGCATTTGCCTGCAGACTGTTGCAAAAATGTCACCAAATAACCCTTGTCATTCAACTTGAGTGGATTCTAGACAGCCTTGTGTTTAAATCCAAATGTTTGCTCCCAATATAAAATGTTTCTGCAAGTCCCTTTTCTTTCCAAAGTTGTCAGTATTACGGTTTTATTTTTTCAGTTATGCCTATGTCAGAGAAAGATGTTATTACTTTCATTTTTCTCAGCTTTAACACCAGTTTCTCTCTCCCCCTTTTGAACAAGGATGTGCCTCAGGATGCGTGAGCTACTTATATGCAGTGACAGTGTCTTATTCATCTATGGTTCCAATGTTTAACCTAGTGCAGGCAAATGAGCAGTGGTCACAAATATTTATCAAATAAATAAGTAAATGAAAACTAAATGAATGATTAAGGAGGTGGTATGGGACTAAGGGAAAATTATTATAGCACCAAAACAAAACAAAAAAAGAAGGAGTGACTACTTAAAACCCAAATCTTTAGAAAATCATCATACCAGGACAGTCTTTTATTGTAGCTTATTCTGACTCCTGGGACAAGCAATGGATTCAGAGATGCTGTTATGCATTCTGTATACATTAAAGTATTAAAATTTTTAAGATAGGTATATTCATTACACTGTCAAAGCACACATTAGGATTCTCGTGGGGATTTTTTTTTAAAGCTGCATGATAAATTTAGAGGCACCAGTAAAAATGCCTGATGTTACCCCCCTCCAAAAAAAAAGGCAGCGAAAAATGAATCATTTGACATGACTAAGAAAAGAAGCAAACATTTTTCTATTAGTCAAATGAAAAAACATGTAGCAAAAATCGAAGAAGCTTAAAAACAAGCAAAACCAAAATAACACTGCTACAGGCAGAAAAAAAAGTATCAACCAAGTAATAAAATGTTATTCCAAAACACAGATTTCAACTCTTTTCCATGTTCACCAGAAAGCTGGCAGCAAATCCGATTTCAACAATTTACTTTACCAAAGATGATAAATGTGCCAGAAATTTTTATCACAAACGATGTGGGAAGAGAAAAATGCAAAAGCAGAAGACCACAGTTAGAGGTGTTGGAAGGGGGCTATAGCTGTAGCCCTGTGGGGAACCAAGATGACTATGTTTGAGCAATCTGTATTCTCTGAAAACCAGAGGCTGGGATTTTTCCTTTTGGTCTTATAAGAATTTTCTTATATAAGTATAAATATATTTATTAAGAAATAAAGCTAAGTAATACTAGTTTTATCAAAATAAGTTTATATGGTAGGACTTCAGATACTGAATCATTTGAAGTTGTGAACAAAATATTAGGGTTTTTTTCCTGTTCAATATTTTTGGGGCATTTTGAAGGGAACATTTTCATTATTCAAAAAGGAAATGATCAATCTGCTTCTGTTCATTACCACACAGTAACATGAATTTATAGTTTATTTAAGGATAGTCTTAAATGTGGTGGGAGGGGAATCCTTCCAATTTGTGATGTATCAATAATTTGATTGAACATAAATTATTTACTATGAAGTTGCAGAAGAGATTTGTTTCCTGTGTCTTCCTTGAAGTCACCACAAATAAACTGCACCCAAAATCATATTATATGATGACAAATTTGAGGCTATTCAAATATCCTTTCTTGAAACTTTTTTTAATAGTAAAGAAACTTTCTATATTTGGCTTTTTAGACCTTAAATGGCATCCAAAATATTTCTATTTGACTATGTACTGTTACCAATATTTCTTCTAGCATTTTTTCTAGTGTTTTAACAAATATGATTCAAATGTAATTTACTCTGAATTATCACTATTTTGAAGTATCTGTTTTTCTAAGAATATATTATACATATTCAATATGCACACCCACACCCATATGTACATATATACACATTTTTTGCATGCAGATCCTTAAGTTGCTTAATTAATACAGAATATTCGGTCTTTTAGAATTTTTTAGGGATATAAAAATTCTGTGTTGAGATAAGATAAAAAGTTCAATTCACATGATATAGCTATCTAAAAGTATTTTGAAATTCTCTTCATCAGTATTATTATGAGTAAATTCAAACGTATAAATTTAGAGAGAATAAAACAAACCCTCATATCTCTATCACTCACCTTCAACAACTATCATCTCAGGACCACTCTTTCATATGTATCTCTCCCTCCAAGACCTCTCAAAATTATTTTGAATTAAAACCTCCACTTCATATCATTTCATTCATACATATTGAATGCTACTGAAAGATACTCTTTCTTAAAAATCAGATGGTGGGAGGGCAAAATAAAAGGATAACTCTGATCCTAGCCATTCAGCCATGGGGCTCAGCAATGGTAAGAGCCTGGAATCTGGCCCTAAAGGAGATTCTTAAAGGCTACATTAGTTACCTATTAATGTTTTTTTTTTTAAATCAAAGTTACCAAGATAAAACTCAAAGTGTATTCAACTTATGAATATGAATGATACACCTTTTGGAGGTTTAAGGCTCCTTTTCCTCACATGACAGGAGGAGTTTCAGTGTCCTTTCCACGATCAGTTCATGCTTAGTCCTTTGGCTTTAGGCTATTACACAAATCACACCAAAGAACCCAGAACTAACCCAGAATCCCTGAATAATAGCCGTTCGGTACTTTTAGTGACAACAAGACATTAATAGTCACTTTGGTCATTTTATAGGATTTCATGCTTTCACTTTATAGTCAGTAAATCATTTAAACTCATTCATGGTTCATTAACCATTCATCTACCATGTACCTACTTATACCTACTCATTCAATGAACATTTATTGTGTCATGCACTGAGCTAGGTGTTAAGGCTACAAACGTGGAATAAAAGTCTATGATCTCTTACATCCAGACAATGAGAATATTAGTCAATGGTAAGAAGAAATGAGCTATAAAGCCATGAAAAGAGATGAAGGAACCTTAAATGCATATTACTAAGTGACAGGAGCCAATCTGAAAAGGCTATATACTATATGATCCCAACTATATGACAATCTAGAAAAGGCAGATGGAGACACTAAAAAGATCAATGGTTACCAGGGTTTGGGAGGAGGGAGGGATGAACAGGTAGACCACCAGAACTTTTTAGGGCAGTGAAACCATTCTGTAAGATACTGTGATGGTGGATACATGTCATTATATATTTGTCAGAACTCATAGAACATACCACAAAAAGAGTGAGCCCTAATGTAAACCATGGATTTTAGTCAATAATCATGTATATATATTGGCTCATTAACTGTAATAAGTATATACCGCTAATGCAAGATGTTAATAATAGAAGAAACTGGGGGAGAGGGGGTATGTGAGACCACTCTGTACTTGCCACTCAGTTTTTCCATTAACCTAAAAGTGCTTCCTAAAAAAAGTCTATTATAAAATAAAATAAAATAAATCTATGGTCCTTTTTGCTCTGAGATTTCAAGATGTAGATTGGGGCAGATGTATAAATAACTATCCTTACTAGTTTCCTAGGTTTGCTGCAACAAATGTATAAATAACTATCCTTATCAGTTTCCTAGGTTTGCTGCAACAAATTAGCACAAACTTGGTGGCTACAAACAAAAGAAATGTATTCTCTCACAGTTCTGGAGGTCAAGAGTCTGAAATCAAGATGTCGACAGGTCCCAAGTCTCTAGGAGGGAATCTTTACAGCTTCTGGTGGCTCCAGGAGTTTCCTGGCTTGTGGTCAATTCAGTCTCTGACTCCATCTTCATACAGTATCCCTTTCTCCCTGTGTGTCTCTGCTCTGTGTGTCTTACAAGGACACCTGAATTGGATATAAAGCCCAACTGTATAATCCAATGACCTCATCTCAAGATTCTTAATTATATCTGCAAAGAGCCTTTTTCAAAACAAGGTGACATTCAGAGGTTCAGGGGGTTAGGGTGTGGATGTACCTTTTTGGGGGCCAACGTTCAACTCATTACACTACCCATATCATGATTTGCACTGTAATAGAGTATGAACAGAGTACTCTGGGAGGGAGGTATAGAAGTGTCACAGAGAATATGACATGAGATGAATATTGAAGGATGAACTGGAGTTTGCTAGCCTGGGGCAGAAGTGTCATGATGTGAGAGGTAGGGGAACACCATCTCTGGGGAGATATTCCAGGCAACAGGAGGGTCTGTTTAGGGAATGGTAAGAAGGTCAGTGTCCCTAAAAGGGGGCTGGAGAGGTTGAATGAGGGCTAAAGGAAATAATAGCATATGAGTCTGAGATATCAGACTGTTGATAGGTTATAAAGGAGCTGACAATCCTGAGAGAAAAGCATTGTTCTTCATCCTATTTACAAAGTTCCTAAAGACACGATCAGATTCATACTTTAGAAATAAGACTACTGCAACAGAGTTAGGACTTGAGGAAGCAGAGGCTAGCAGCAGGGAGATTAACAGGTTATATTCAACAAAATCCTACTCAATCAAGAGGTAAGAGAACTAAGAGCTATTCTGGAGGTAAGATAGCATGTGAAGAACAACCAGATTTGACGAGTAGGGAAGGATATGAGCTCGAGTCTTCAGCTGATGCCATCATCCAAAGCAGGGACTTTTGGAGGAAGGGGATGGTTTTATGTGGGGTGTAGAAAGTTATGAGTTAACTTTTGGAAATATTTAATTTTACCTTGTAGTTCAAGGTCTAAATTTGGTCTATAAAAACGTTTTGCTTCTAAGCAGTAAAGGGCTCTGAAAAAAGAAACAAGCTTTTGGGGAAATCTTCAAAACTACCTTTAGAATTTCCCACACGGGTCCTTCCCAGTCCACTCCTGTTACAAATGACAGGCTCCAACACACCACATGGCCCCGGAAACATAAAAGGAAGGAGGGAATCACCAAGTATTAAGAAGCTTTACTGGTTCATAGAGGCGAGAAAAGATTTTCCCTTTTTGAGGGGATAGAAAAAGTCTGAAAATAATGCTACAAGTAGCAGCCCAATCTTTTAAATAGACAGCAAAAAGAATTAGAGCGTAAGTTTTCACCACAGAGTAGGTCTTCAAACAGCACAGAAAGGTCCATTATTACCTTTTATTTTTATCTTTGCAGAGCTGGTGCAATGAAAGAAGAAATCTATGTTCCAGCATAAAAAATAAACATAATATCACTGTGACAGGGACTGATTCAGTATGGAAACACTGACTGTAGAGACATTCTGGCTTACTTCAAAAGACTTTCAATAACTGCCAACAGAGTTTATTTGGATAGTTTCAGTTTCATGTGTTTAATCAACTAAAAACTCAATCCAGAGTTGAGAGTGTGACACAGCATGTGTTCCAAAGCGGGTGTGCATGTGTTCATATTTGTGAGAACATAAGTGTGTTTGAGTGTGTGGATGTTTGAGCATGAGCAAAGGTGTGTGTGTATGTTATAAAATTTTACTGTTTTATATCATTTCATCTCGTTAATAGGGCCCATGCTCATAATCTTCACAGCTGTGATGATATCAAGCCTAAATTTCCATGTTTTTTTTTAACACTTCATGCTCTAGAGCCTACAATAGTATGTTGCAACTACAGATAAGAATAGAGAGTAGAAAAGTAAAGCTGCTTTCCCTCTCATCAACAGACTTCATTCAACTTGATGTCACAAGCTTTTAAGGACTACCATGTTCTATCAGATGGTTTCAATGTATTAGTATGTACTAATGAATATATTAATATATTTTGCCATTTAGTTATACAATAAAAGCAAAATAATGTGTCCTTAAAGGAATTTATTTCTTGGATTTTTCTGTTACAGTAAGCAAATCTCTTAGAGTAGCCATTTGCAGATGAATGTTATTAACAATGTGGTAACACCACCTCCTATACCATTGACATTTTTTTTTTTTTTTGCGGTACGCGGTTCTCTCACTGTTATGGCCTCTCCCGTTGCGGAGCACAGGCTCCGGACGCGCAGGCTCAGCGGCCATGGCTCACGGGCCCAGCCGCTCCGCGGCATGTGGGATCTTCCTGGACCGGGGCACGAACCCGTGTCCCCTGCATCGGCAGGTGGACTCTCAACCACTGCACCACCAGGGAAGCCCACCATTGACTTTTAGAGGCTGGGCGCAGGGAAGTCAAACAACACCCAATCCAGTGTTTCCCCAATTTTTCCGGTATCAGTTACTTAGAGTGTTTGATAAAATCATGGTTTTACAGGCTGTACCCCTGCTGAAGAGAAATGTTTAGGATTAGCTAGGACTTGGTGAACTTATTAAGATTCAGTACGTTTGGAAAACAACCAACTAGCCCAATCCCTTGTTCTTCAGATATGAAGATTCAGACAAAGGAAAATTACTAACCCAGTGAAGGACAACCCAGTTAGGCCTAGAACCCATGTCTCTTTCTCCTAAACCACTGCTCAGGTCCAGCAACACCTCAGGCACAAAATACAGAAATTCTAATTTGGCTTTCTCAACACAAGTGAGTTTAAAATGATTCTAGTGTGCAACTGTGAACTTCATTCCAGTTCAAATATACATTTCAGCATGCAGCTTAGTGGTTGTATAGAATTCAGTGTTAATGATGCCAGAGTTGTAATATTTACCCCTTTGGAACAGTATTTGAAAACAAAAAACGTAGCATTCTACTCATCCTGCAGCTAACCATCATTCCAGCTAGCTGTGTCACAAATGTTTGCCGTGATCAAAAAGGGGATCCGGTGACAGAGTGCGGGCGACACAACACCACCGTCCACACTGGAGGGACATAACTTTGAGTGGGTTGATGATAATGCCTCAGTAGCAACATTTTGGCAGAGGAAGAAGAGAAACTTTTTAAAACCAGTGTCATTTGGTATGAACTGTTCTTAGCAAAAGAGTAAGACTTGGCCTCTGTATCTAAAGAACTTAAAATGTCAGGGGAGAAACGAAGACTGAAACAGAAACAAGAAATTACAGGTCAGACAGTGTGCATAGGCTTGTCATTTTGAACAAGGGGTATGATACTATGTTCCCTCTCAAACCTCATTCCACATGCAAGTGTGATAAGTTATTATGTCAACTGTTTGAGAAAAATTCTGGGTATTTTTTTGACATTGACAGTCACGTTTTTTTTTGTGGTACACGGGCCTCTCACTGTTGTGGCCTCTCTCGTTGCAGAGCACAGGCTCTGGACACGCAGGCTCAGCAGCCATGGCTCACAGGCCCAGCCACTCCGCGGCATGTGGGATCCTCCCGGACGGGGGCATGAACCTGTGTCCCCTGCATCGGCAGGCGGATTCTCAACCACTGCGCCACCAGGGAAGCCCGACGGTCACTTTTACATTATACTGGCATTAGCCCTCTAAATGATATGCATTCTTTCCTGAAGCAAACAACTCAGTAAATATATGTGTAGCTAATCATCTTTCCTTTGCAATTTCTCTAAAACCATGAGCAAGGGTTTACAGATACTGTATTTTCCTTTTATAGAGAACATAGGCAAGACTTGCATCTTCTTGGAAATTTTGTGAATTTGCATAAACGACACACATTTTTCACATTTCGATTTTCCCGGTCATTAATTGTGATCAAGAGCAACTGGTTTGACAGACATGGTCTCACTTGGGGCACTGGAAGCCAAGTGCTCATCTTCCCAGTCATTAACCTCTCTAGTATCAACAGTGTGGGAAATTACTGGGCTACCAAATAGTTACCATTCTCTGGCTTGCCACTGTCTGTGGGCAGCCCAGAATGCCCGCTTCACTTCCGAGTTTATTAGATCTGACAAGTGAACTTCCCATCATTCAAGAAGATAAGGATGGATCTATATTGAATTTGATCACCCTCATTCTGTCGTCAGAATGTTAGCAAATGGTATTAGTATGCCATTCATCAGTGCAGTGACCACACTACCTTCCACCTAATCTCTAACAATTGGGGAATGATTTAACAAATCTCACCATGTGCCAGAGTCTAAGATAAATGCTTTGTTTGCATTAACCTCATTTAATCCTCTCAACTGTCCTATGATGTAGGTTAAAGGTTACTCAAATTTCCCAGAGAATATTAAGTCTCAGAGAGAACAAATAATTTTCCCAAGCGCACGTGACTGTCAAGTATAAAAACTGGTATTTGAACACCTTCAATGCGATTCCAGAGCCAAAGGTTTTAACCATTTGACTATCCTGTCTTCCAAAAAAGAGCTACGGAACAAGAAATAATTAGAAGCATCAACCCAAATGAGTAAGTACTCAGCATTTGGTAGCTTCACCTCCTCTTTCTCATTCCCTAGGTACAAACTTCTTTAAATAAATCATGAGATTCTACCGAATTCTGGACTTTTCATTTGGAGAACAGACCAATTAAGTCCAGGTTGGAATTTAACTCACATCAAGATATTCAAAAGTCATTTTAAATTTAAAGCTTATTCAAACAATCTAAGGAAACCCTAGAAACGATACATTCTGTATATTTTCTCCACAAAAGCTCCATGGATGGTGCTAAACACATGACCATTCACAGGGTTAATTAGTTAAAACGATTTTCTATAGTCAGAGGCAGTAAAATCAAAGCTGTGACATTTTTATCCCAAAAAGCTATCCCAGATACAAGTCCTACCTTTTAAGAGGATGTCAAGGAGTTAACCATTAAAGTAATGTATCTGGTACCACAATATCTGGCTTTTAAACAATTCTTTTCAATAAAAATGTAACAACATTGCACTTGAGTTTTCAATTGCTTTTCTTTTTGATTGTCTCTGAACAGACACATATTTGATTCACAGAATGCACTTAAGTATAAGTTCCCAAAACCACAGACAAAATTTTGTGCTATTTTAAATAAGTATCTTAACAGAAAGCATGGACAATAGTAAGAAACAGAGTAAAACCTAGTGACTTCCCAATACATCCATTAACTGTCAGTGGTTTTAGGAAAATGTAAAAACAACACACAAAAGAGAACCCCAAAATCAAGTCCCAAATGTTCTTGAATCAAATATAATTAGAAGGAGCACTTGAAACTAAGAAACCTGATTCTATACGAAAGGCCTATCCAAAGAAATATTAAAGCCATTCCCAAATATTAATGAAACCAAAATCTGCAGAGATGAATAATGTAAATGACATTATCAATACTGAACAGAGAGTAGTATAAATAGCATTCTGAATGTTAACTGTAAGAAAGATTTCAAAGTGACATGAAACCAAATGACTACACACATTCTACGAGGAATAAAATGAGTGCAACAGAAGCTAATTCTATTCATTTTAAATATACTTTGTTTTTAAAGAACTGTGCTATTAGATTTGCTCTGTCCAATAAAGACATGTTAAAATACTTTTCGTCCTCAGTTTCCACATAGTAAAAAATTGTGTATGTTCTCCCTTGCCTGCAAAGCAAGAAAACAATCCCATTCTTTCCACTGGCCTTACAATTCACTATTTTCCCTTCCAACACATCAGTTCTTCTACCATATCCAGATCGAGGGTATTGAAAATGTAAACCAGTCCTCTTAGAAACATACATAAGAAGTCTTTCTTTAAAAAATTAATTAAAAAATAAGTAACCTTTTTTTCATATTGGGATCTAGGGCACTGTAAGAAACGTATTCCAATTGATGGCAGAAAGCCATTACGAGGAAACAAACTGTATATAAGGATGTATATAAGCGACAGCCTTTGTAGCTCTGAAATAACTTACACAAAGAACTCATATATAAATTTGGCTCACCTCAGCAACACCTTATCTTTAAATTACACAGAAATCTGAAATGCATTGGGTGTATGTAAGGGCAAACTGTGGGCCTGAGTAAAAATGTGTATTTAAAAGGAAAAATGTGGAAGTAATTATTACCTTGATGTATTTACCAGAACGCACAGAATGTATTCAGCATGTCTCGCCTGGGCATTGAGGGTTTTGCAGAACACCTATGACTCTAAAAATCCAGCATTTGGCATTATGCGATCTGAGAGTTAACGATAAACAACTTTACCCCGGCATTGTTGCCTTGGAGCCTCAACAAGTCAGTCTGCTGCGATGGACTGAAATAATTACTTCAAATGGATGAGTCACACTATTGCTGGCTTCAACTATGCTCTGGTTGAAAATGAACAAATCAGTGTGGTAGGCAGGCACTCCAGAGAAATAAACAGGAACTTTTGTTTCCTTCCATTTAGAGACTAAAAAAGCAAGACAAGGGAGAGCTAAGTAACTGCAAAAGAAATCTAGTTGGGTTTCATGATTACTGTTGGGTACTTACATTGTGCTCACAACCAAGCCAACATTCATACTGCCTACTAACCATACTTAAAAGGAGGTTCTGGTCAGCATTAAGAAGAGTCTATATGCCCAAGAGTGGGGCATATGTGTAAGAGGTGGGTTCCAATGAGCTGCCTACAATATGTATATATGCTCTATAAAGTAACCTGAAGTAGGGAGGGTGTGCAATGGGAATCCAAGCTAGAGACCTTGAGGAAATGTCCAAACTACAACACTGAAGAAAATAGAAGAAAATCTCTAATTTAGAGGTGAAGACACAGAGTTACAAGTTGGGCCCTGGGAGAGAAGCTATACTGAAGGAGAAAGGTCATAAACAACATGGAGTGTCCCTACACTTTCAGCACACACCAGTGGGTTTTAGGGTTTATATTATGGGACCCCGAGTGTGTAATCCATGGATATACTGAGCCAGCCAAATAGTACAGGACCAAGAGATCTAAAATCGTGCATCTGCTTGGCTTCCGGAACGATAGATAATAACCATGGCCTCTTCACAGCAAAGTTCTAAGACGTATTTCTACTATCTCCTATTCCTCTATGATCACACCTCACAGATTCTCTTAGTGGACTTAAGAAAAATGGATACAAATAAATTGCTGAGCTTAAGAAGTAGAAGGATTTGGGCTTTCCAGGTTGTACAGAACCTTGAAAGACTAAGTTTCCTAGAAGGAAGCAAGGCTTGATTGAATCTAGAAAAAAGCACATAGCAATTTTTCTGCTGAGAACAAATATTGGAAAGACCATTTCAGGTAAAGGAGAAACAGCACGTGCAAACAAATTAGTGTGCCCGAGGAGCTGGAATAATTTTCTATAGATGAACCACAGATTATTTATGAGGCAGTGGCAGCAGACCAGCTTAGAAATGTTCAGGCTGCAGTCAGATTATAAAGCAGCTAGCTAACCAGTGCTAAGGAATTTGAACCTTACCTTTTAGGCAATGATGAGCAATTGAAGGTGTGTGTGTGTGTGTGTGTGTGTGTGTGTGTGTGTGTGTGTGTGTGTGTGTGTGTGTGTGTGTGTGTGTGTGTGTGTGTGTGTGTGTGTGTGTGTGTGTGTGTGTGTGTGTGTGTGTGTGTGCCTGTGTCTTTGTGTTGGGGCTGGGGTCAGGTGGGGCACAGGGGTCACATCTTTAAAAGTACCTGTCAGAAATCTCACTTGGGCAACAACATGAAATATAGTTTGCAAGTGGGCAAAACCGGAGTTAGAGGAAACCAGTTACAAACAGGTTATTGCAACAGTCTAGCAAAAAAGAAAAAAATTAAGATTATGGAATAAACAGCAACAGGAGAAGAACAGAGAAGAAGATGGATTCAAGAATATTCAGGACAAAGTGTGGCAGAACTTATGGAAATGGAACCTCAAGGGAAGTGCTGTATTTTTTGAACAGAGGTTTTGGAATACAGGAGCAGAGGCAATTTGTCAGGGAGGGGCAAATAACAGAGATAAGTTTAGTTTTTAAAATGATGTGTTTGTGGGACATCTGGGCAGATTTGCCTGGAATCAGATGGACTTGTTGCTTTCAAAGTTCTATTATTCAGTTCACTTTTTGTTGCAAGTGACACAAATCCAACTCAAACTAGTTTAAACCAAATCAAGGGATTTCTTGGCTTTTTCAAGGGGCACAACTGGCATCAGGCATCTAAGCACTGTCCTTAGGACTTTCTCATCTCTCCTTGCTTCCATCTGGCTTCAATTTCAGAGGCTTTCCGTGAGGCAGCAAGATGACTACAGATGGCCCTAATCCAATGTGCTCTTGACTCCTGCGGAAAAGAACATATTCTTCCCAACATTTCTGTCACAACTTCTGGACTCTGATTCGCCCAGTTTGTCACCAATCATGTTACCAAGGCATTAGATATTCAGATTGTCCAACCTTAAGTCATATTGCCAGGACTCAGGGGCCAGGTCCCAGGTAAGGCCCCTTGATTGACCATGCCTAGAGAAGCACGTGGGGATACAGAAGTGTGCATCTCTGCTGGAAAAGGGGTTCTCTACTGAAACTCAATCTAACCATAAGAATGTAATGAGATATGAGATACTCTACCTTTCAAGATCTGAAAGTCTTGATAACAAACACTATCATTAGAAATACCATAACTAAGGAAATGACTCTAAGACAACTAGAAGTTTCTCTTACAGATATGGCTGAATTTTACTAGATACTGGAGAAAAGCAATGAAGAGAACATTAAAATGCATGAACAAGATAAATCTCTTTTGAGTCCTGTCTTCAAAGGCTCCAGGACTAGGTCCCATGCTATAGGGGAATCAATACATTTCTCAAACACCAAAATACAAAGATTTTTTTTTTCCTTTTTGACCTTTTAAGGAAGGTTTTCCAAAGTTCATTAACTTATCGGACAAACAGAATTATTTGGGAGGAATGTTTGGGACACCAACCTCCCCCCTCCCCCCCACCACCTGCCCCTCCAGAGGCTGTGTGTGTTTAGTGTGAGGCACGGCAGTGGAGAAAATCACCATTCCTGCCTTGGAAGTCAGGGAAAGAAGCTGCTTTTGTTCAAGCCAGCTGACTCAAATCACCCCAAGTAGGTGTTTAGTCAGACTGGATTCTCCAAACAACTAAATACTATCCCTCCTCCTCCTGGGGCAAGGCAGCTTTGGGAAGTGATTAGAACTGCCTGGAAATCCTGAGCTGGAAAGGTAAGGAGAATGGGAGGCGACCTTGCCCACCCTGGCTCCCGGACACTTTACCAGGTCAGACCCATTCTGGGCTCAGGTAATTCCAGTGAGTGCCCTGGCATCCTGGGTGCTGGACCAGTCTCTACCTTGCCCTGTGCCAGGGGATCCAGGGGGCTTTTTGGGTTTTACAGGGATCGATGCAGCCTGGGGAGAGCAATACCCCTTGGACCTCACCTGCAGGGTAAGTGCAAGAGCAGGCTTCAAGGGCTCTAGTGAGAACCAGGCAGGACCATAACTATAGCCTGATGTATAACTTTAAAATTCTCAGACATGCCGTGTGCAGGCCTCAGGCCCTGCAAATATCGAGGGCAATCCTGTCTTTAGCATTTACCAATTGATAGGCTTTCATAGTTTAATAAATCACAAATTTAAAGATGAATCTAATTTTGATTCTGGTGCCAAGAGAAATGTTTTTCAAAGAAAGGTTTACGGATTCTGAAAGAATAAACACTTCCAACTTCACTGGATTTGCCTTGTAAGGTGGTTTGCCATTTCTACTCACATAGGGTGATCCACCATAAGGGACATCAACAAAATGGCTTTTATATTCTGTTTGGTTTTACTTAATGAGTATTTCAGAAGCATATGCTTGTGTTTTGTTTTGATCCTTTTTTTTGGTATTTTTATGGTGTGGAATAGGTTTAAGAATTTAGGTGAAATCTCGTATCGTTTCACATTTAAGAAAAAATGGATTGACCAATAAGTGCTCACGGAGTAGGAACAAAGTAGGTTCTTATTGGGGGTCATCTTCCAGTCACCCTTTATAGTCACCTGTTATAGTGCTTTTTGTAAGTGGTCACTTGCCTGCACTGCCGATTAGCCAATCTGTGGCCCAGCCATGGAGCGGCTAGGAACTTCACCTTCTCAAGAAGCCCATTTCCTGACACATTCCCTTCTGTTGCAGGATTCCAGACCGCCTTCAGAGGTCTTTGCCCTGGTCTTTGTCAAAGCTTGAAAATGCGAAGGAGCAATAAATATGCAGTATACTTAATTTACAATGTTACTTTAACTCGAAATAGTATCACCAGATACAGTGAATAGACTCGGTGCTAGACTAATGGATAAAAGAATAATTGCACAAATAAAATATGAAAGAAGAATAGGTTGCTTCAAGAAATGTATTTTGACTGGTAGTTTCCAATATGGCAACTTGTGTTAAAGTTTTTAAAGCTATTTGAAGTCTGTAGATGTTTTCAGTTTTTCTAACCTCAAAAACAGATGTCTGCGAAGTCTCATTGTGCTTTTCTACAAATGGTATATAGGAAGAGTGTCTGCAGAGCACAGATTACCTCAGCTCTATCCCGTGAGTCTCTGTCTTCAGTTGTGTTCTTTATGGTCTGTGGTACATAAACTTTTTATAGACAGCGTGAGGAGACAGTAGCTGAAGTAAGTGTCTTACCATGAGAACTTTTATTACAACTTCCTCTGTGATTGAGCAGAATCCAAAAGGAATAGAAAATCTTTGGCCACAGAATCCTTTTGAAGCATCCTGACCAATAAAAATGTTTAATTTTGAGAACTGCTGGGTAAAAAAATGCTTTCTGGTAACCAGTCCACACATCTAAGTGCTGCAAAATCACATAAATTTGGGTACAGATCAAACTGTAATCTTACTAGCTTTGTATTCTCAAAGAGAGCCTCATCTATAGGTTAGGGAAGAAATTCCAACGCAGCAGAGATATTCTGAGGAAGAAGTAAATAACAGCACAAAACCCAGCGTATAATAGGTGTTAAATACTAATTAGTCATACATATGTACTTCTGACCTTGATTTTTCATTTTCATAGTTCAATGTTAATAAATGAATACTACTTCAATTAATAGAACTTGATATCTGATACATGTGCCCACTTTTAAAAAGCAGAGCTTTATCTGAAGCATTACAGTGATGAAAACATAATTAATGAATTATAATTTTATATTATAGAATTGACTATGTTTTAACTAATGTGTATTGAAGCAATGACTGTAATACAGTATTTTCCCATTTTGTTAAAATTTTTTGTCTTTTCTTAATATTGTTGTAATAGAAATATACATATTTGCATATTAAAATCTTGACAATTTCCTTCCAGCTATTTTGGAATTAAGATATTGCTTTATTATGATTAAACTTTCACTTCTAACCACCCAGATTTTCTTCCTCAGCTCTCATTTAGTACATCAAATCTAACACGTTCCAAAATGAGCAAGTTCATTATCCTTCCTTGTCTCCACCTCCAAAAGAACTATTGCTTTTGATATTGCTATTCCTGTGAAGGGTACCATTTTCCCCAAGTCACCTAAGCTTGAATTCCCTCCCCTCCCTTTAATTTCTTATCCAAACTGCTGCTACTGTGCCATGTACTTTATACACATTATATATATATATGCACATATGTAGTTATATATGATAGCACATATGCAGAGCCAGCATATGTGTTTGTATACACATATATATGCTAGTCTTACATAGTTAACCCTCGATATATGTGCTAGCTATCGTGTATGTATGTGTGTGCGGGGTGTGGGGAGAAGGGTATAAAGAACTAGTATTTGATGAGTGGTTACTATACAACGTACACAGAAACTGTGTTACACATTACAGAGTAATTATTCATTTATTTTAATCTTCCAATCACTCTATGAAGTAGAGTGGTACCAGAATTATTTCTATTTTACAGATAAGGAAAGTTTTTCTGGGACTTATTTAAGCTCAAACAAATAGGAAAGAGAAGAGCTGGGGTTTCAAATCCAGATCACTCTGCCTCCAGAACCTGCAAGCTTCATCACCTATGTTTTCTCATATCTATTCCCTCGCTCTTTATCACAATGTCACTCCTATTCTTGAACGCTTATTAACCTCTATTACATTTCCCACCAATGTGTTTCCCTACCATGTGTTTTGCCCCTCCATGCAATTTACATTTCACCACATGATTCATTTGCCATAAACATGACTCTATCTAATCTTGTCATTCTTCTACTTAAAAATTGCTAATAGCTTCTTATCGCAAATTTCCTCTGTTACCTTTCTCCCATTACTGTATTAGTCAGGGTTCTCCAGAGAAACTGAACCTATAGGCTGTGTATATATAGAAAGAGATTTATTTTAATGAAATCGTTCATGCAACTGTGGAGTCGGCAAGTCCAGTATCTGCATAGTGGGCTGGAAGGCTGGACACCCAGGGATGAGCTGATTGTACAGTTAATTCTGAAAGGCTATCAGGCTGCAAACCCAAGAGAGAGAGCACATGTCACAGATGAAGTCCAAAGGCAGTCTGCTGCAGAATTCCCTCTTGCTGGGGAAGTTTAGCCTTTGGCTTAATTCAGGTCTTCAATTGATTGGAAGAGGGTTACTCACCTGATGGAAGACAATCTGCTTCACTCAGAATCAACTTATTTAAATGTAAATCTCATCCAGAGTAATCTTTGATGAAATATCTGAGCACACTGGCCCAGTCAAGTTGATACATAAAATTAAGCATCGTGATTACTATTACTATTCAATAAGTTTCTTATAATTCAGCAAAACTGGGTATTTGTGGGCCCCCCAAATCCCCTCATTCTTCTCCACCTTCCTCCTTTTATGGTGCTACTCCAGTTGCTTGAACAGCTCACTCTTATCTCTTACCTCATCATTTAGTAAAAGACATGAATGAGTGAATGAATGAATGAATGAGTGTAAGAAGGAAATGAAAAATAGCACCCCAAATATCAAAGTGAGTATTGCCAAAGTCACAATAAGGCTTTCAACAAATGTTAACCCAGCCACTCTTGAATGGTATTAGAAGCTTTTTCACCCCTAGTGACTGTAACTTGAAGTCATTTGTTGCTTCTATGCCTAATGATCTTGGCCATGCCATCTGGAGGCAGAGACACATATTTACAAGGTACACGTAGACATACATATGTCTGTATAGACAGAGAGATTGCACAGTTTTCCTGCTAGAGTTTAAAAAGGCCTCTTTTATAACCATCATTAAAAAGTCTACAAATAATAAATGCTAGAGAGGGTGTGGAGGAAAGGGAACCCTCCCACATGGTTGGTGGGAATGTAAATTGGTGCAGCCACTATGGCAAACAGTATGCAGGTTCTTTAAAAACTAAAAGTCGAGTTGCCATATGATCCAGCAATCCCACTCCTGGGCACTCCTGCCGAGAAAACTCTAATCTGAAAAGACACACGCACCCCAGTGCTCGTAGCAGCACTATTTACAATAGCCAAGACCTGAAGCAACCTAAATGTCCATCGACAGATAAATGGATAAGGAAGATGTGGTACATATATACAATGGAATATTACTCAGCCATAAAAAAGAATGAAATAATACCATTTGCAGCACCATTTATGGACCTAGAAATTATCATATTAAGTGAAGTCAGACAGAAAAAGACAAATACCATATGATATCACTTATATGTGGAATCTAAAATATGATACAAGTGAACTTATTTATGACAGAAAGAGACCCACAGACATAGAAAACAAACTCATGGTTACCAAACGGGAAAGGGAGTGGGGGAGGGATAAATTAGGGGTGTGGTATTAGCAGATACCAACTACTACACATAAAATACATAAATAGCAAGACCCTACAGCATAGCACAGTGAACTATATTCAATGTCTTGTAATCAATCATAATGGAAAATAATGTGAAAAAGAATATATATATACACACATACACATATACTGTACACCAGAAACTAACAACATTATAAATTAACCATACTTCATAAATAACTAAATAAAGAAGTCAACAGGCCTTTTTTTTTCCTTCACTCTCAGGGATTAAAGTTCCTGAGAGCCCACATAGGTCATTTACATCTCAAACACACAAGAAGAGAAATACCTTCCAGAAAGCTAACTTCCTCTAAGGCACATACAAAAACCATTTTAGAATATCAAAAGATTCCCATCTTGGCCATTTTTCAGGATTTTTTTCTGTTTCAAAATCACCAATTCAGTTTAACAAATAACTAATAGACAATAATACATGTCATTCCCTCACTTTCACACGTCTCACTTTCGGAGGAACAGGAATCAGCATTCCTTAATCAGCATTAAGCTTCGCCTTGGCTGTTAGCTCAGCCTCTGCGGCCTCAATACAAAGGGCAACAGCCAGCCCACAGCTGTAGCCACTTGTTTTTTCCCCACTGTAATGGCGGCCAATAGCTCTGAAACAGCCTTAGGGGTGTCCGAGTTTTCTGTACTCTCTGGGAGCCCACCATTCATCAAGGACAGCTACCACAGAGCCCCACATTCGTGGAGGGCCACCCCCGGGGAACCCCCCCCAACTTTCAGGCACCACATGTTAGTGCATGCCACTCCACCCCCTTCCCATCTCCTGTCCTTATTTCCTGACATCTCGGCGCTCATGGGAGTTTCCCTAGTCTCCTGGCTGCTCTATCAACTGTTGGGCTGCACGCCGCAGGTCCGCAAGCCCTGTACTTGCCCAGCTTCAAGACCAAAGAAAGAGCCCAGAGTCAGCGACAGAGACATCAAACTTACATGTCTGAAGCAAGGTCCTGGAGCGACACCTCACTGTGCGTGGCAGAGACCTGCAAGCAGGACGTGCCGAAAGTCTTCGCTGCCAAGGGCAGCCGGGAGGTTACCACTTATAGGGGGAATTGATATCAGGTTGGTTCATCTGTTACCAGGGAAACTAGCTGAGGGGCCCGCCCCTCACCACCCCTTTGACAAGCTATCAGGTGGAGGTGTTCTGATCGAAAGTTAGAACAATCATTAGCTGGGGCTGAGGCAAGTACGTAGGAAGGTCAGTCAGGTGAGTAGGGTGTAGGTGAAGCAGGCACTGGTTGAACAGGGATGCAGAGAGAGCAAGAGAACAGCCACGTTGAGTGGCCTGATCATACAGTAGCCTACCAATGTGCAGGCTCTGTTTTCTTGATCCATTTGGTACACTTCTAACATAAGATGACTGCCAAGAATTGCTAAGCAGTTTAGAAAAAAATCCTAATTGAAAAGAAGGCTAAAAGAAACTAAAACAAAGAAAAGAAAGGAAAACTTGGACGAGACAGAGACAGTGTGGGAAATAAACTTAAAAAAATTTGAAACTGGGAATTCCCTGGTGGTCCATTGGTTAGGGCTCTGTGCTTCCACTGCAGGGGGCACAGGTTCGATCCCTGGTCTGGGAACTAGGATCCCACAAGTCACACAGCACGGCCAACATAAAACAAAAATCTGAAACTTCTGAACTGAAGGATGATGGTTTAAATTCATGTTTGTCTAACTTCTTTCATGAAATACCCCTAATGGTAGAGAAGAATGGGCTGGGTGCTTAAGTGAAAGATTCTCTATCTCTAAATGTTATAATCATGTCAGGACTTAACCCCACACCCAATACTTCACAGAATCTAGCAGAGATAATTCACTCTAGTGTATATCCTAAATGATAAATGCACCCACATATACACTGAACATAGTCATAAATGTTACATCTGTCAGGACCCTTTAACTATAATACTGACTTTACAAGTGTGAAAATTAAGAGACTTACGTAGTTTGTGATCATTTGTGAGCCAGCAGATCCAGGTTACCTGACATCCAAGCTGCTGCATGTTTTACTATATTGAATAAACTCTCAGATAATCACAGACTTGTGCTTCATTTTTCCCTCCTGTGAATCAGAATTCAGCTAGTTGTTTTTCTACATCAGGAGAATACTGTGAGGAAAGTAAGAACTAAAGTATTTGAATCCTTCTTAATAAACAAATATGACTTACAACATAGAAGTGCAAGTATTAATGTAAAGACTCAGTGAGGTATTATTTAAAGTCAGGTGTAACTATTGTAAGGAAAGTGATTCCACGTGTTAATGTTAAATAAGTATAGAGAAAAACCTTTTGGGTCTCAATCAAAATGTCCTTATATGTGTTTGCAATTGTTTACATGAAGTTTTAGGAACAAATGAAGAAATGTAGATTTAAGTATACAATCTATATATGAGTATTTATATGAAAAAAATCAGGGAAGAAATGACAACATCCAAATACTGTGAGAATTAAGGTTTAAAACATTTTGGAAATTATTTTCATTTTCACAAAATATATTGGTAATTTCCTTTAAATTTCATTATTTAAGTATAATTGAATGGATTATTTTATCACAAAATGGGCATTTGAAAAACATTCTTTATTAAATGACCATCACTTAAAAACAAGAGATAAATTCTTACAGATATTTGCATTTAGGAAAAAAAAATATTGATCAAAGTTTCATAGCTTTTTTTTTTTTGTCCTCTCCAGGTTTTAAAGCAGTTTCATAAGAAACATGATTTGGGGCAGATGAGTTCTACCTTTGCCATCAAACCTATAGCTCACAATAAGATCGTGAAACAAAAAGTATCATTTCCCCTCATTTTGGCATGTCACAAACAAGAAATAAATTTCCTGCAGTTCTTCCTATAATTGTTTACTTTTTTTTCTCATATTAAAAAACAAAGAACAAAACCTTAAATGACAGTATAGTGCGGGGACAAGAGGGCTGGATGAGAGCACACCAGAGGTATTTGTTATACACACAGTAACTCTCTGGAATTCTGCTTCTTCATCTGGAACGTAAAGTGGTGAGGGATAGAAAACCCCTGTTCAACAGAACTTTCTGTAATGATGGAAATACTCCATATTCCGTACTGTCCCATACAGTAGCCAGCAGTCACACGGGGCTACTAAAGCACTTGAAGTGTGGCTGGCTTTACAAAGGAACACATTTTTCTCATTTCATTTACTTTTCATTAATTTAAATTTAAACAGCCCCACGTGGCTAGTGACAACTGTGGACAGCGCATGACTCGACAATCTCTTGCGTCTCCTAATTTAATCCTCTTTTGATTCTGTGTAAGAATGTTTAAACTCTAGCCATGCAACCAAATAGGTTGAAAACTTATATCTCTACAGAAGTCCTGTTGAAGTCAGAATATAAAACTGACAATGGAATTTTCTGGGAAACCTCTAAATTCTTATTTGGTATAGACGTTAGTATGTGATAAAATTATTTAACAATTAATAATGAGGAGAAATGCACACAATTTGCTCTTCAGTATGATGACAGAGAATGAACTTCTCTGTTGGACAAAGGCTGAGTCACAAATCACATTTGTGGCTTATCGCTCTGGGCATGTCACTTTACCTCTTCGTACCTTAAATTCTACACCAGCAAAACCGAGCTAAAAATAAATATTCTATCAGTGTTATGATGAGCACCAAACAGGATAATAAGTGTTAAATATCTAGCATGCTTCTTTAGCACATAGCAGAACCTCAAGAGAGTGTATTCTGCCTCTCCAACATTTTTTAAAAGTTAATTTAAAAAATACTTTCTACAGAATCTTTATTATCACCTGGAGGGTAATCATTTGTTCTCATTTCCTATTGGGTTTGATTTTGTTTCTCAAAAAATTAAATAGCCAAAAACAACAACAACTAAAAAAAAAACAAAGTGAAATATAAATCAAAAATCAAATCAGGGCAGAGTTCAAACTCTGAACAAAAGAAAAATATTCTTCACCTTGAAGGCCCTTTCTTTCAAACCAGCAAGTTAAAGGATTTCTCCATCCACTGTTGGTTCTGGCAAAGAAGCCACAAGATTTTTTTTTTTTTTTCTTCTCATCTCCCTTTGTTCCATGTTCATTTCTAAGCCTTGCCTCCGGCTATGTTGGCTCCCATCCTCCGAAGAAGACCCTATCATTTAGGAAAGGATCTGGGGTGGCCAGGTTGCCAGTGGCTCCAGGCCCCAGCACGACTGCCAAATATGTGGGAGCAGCTTCCCGCACGGTGTGGGTTGTACCCAGGCATCCTCAGCGCCAGCAGCTGTGTGGGGTCTGTTCTCACCAGGGGCCTCTCATTTACTGCTGAAGCATTCTTGGAAAGTCAAGTTCCAAAGCTAAACAAACAGATAAATTCTGCAGCAATATGCATTGACATTTTATAGCATATGCTTGTGTGGAGGAATTAGGGGAAGTAAAACACACCCACTAATATTCACACACAACAACATCACCAGGCTTAGTAAACCTCGATCCATACTGATACGCATTCTCGTCAGAAGTAAGGTTCCACGGAGGAACTAATTTTAAAGGAGCCGTAGGGTTTCCTGCAATTGCGTTTGCTCTGCTTTCTCCAATCACCAGCCCTACAGTGCTACTGGAGAGTCCCCATTTGTGGAGGGGCTCCCTCCTCAGACCTTCTAGTATTTTTAAGATCTGTAAAAAAATGAATTTTACTGTGAAGCTTGCAAAGCGTAATCTAACCAGAATAATTAGTCAATGAATATTTCTTCAAGTATCATAAAAGCATACTGAGAAGTATGCTTTTATTATATCATAAAAGCATACCGAGAAGTAAAGTCGTAAGCTGTTGGGTAAGCATAGTCTTGGTTTATGCTTAAATGTGCAAATATTTCTGCTCAGGGATAGAAAGGGCATTGCCTCCTTTAAAAACCTTTCCTAATTTTTCACTCCGCCTTACATTCAAGAAGCACATGCTCAATTCAGTGGCAACCTGAAAACGTGTGACAGATGTACAATAAATGCTGCACCTATGCTCACACTAAGGGCTCAGAAGAAAAATTAAATCTTTCCAAGTAGGAGAGCTCAGGCAGTCATTTTTTCCATACTTTCCTGTATGTGCTCCAAGTTGTGGAATGCACTGAGGAATGCATATTGAGTGATTTGGTGTAGATACTTTTTCTTTAATTTTCCTCAGATTTTATTGCATTCACAGGAAAATATGAAATCACTAAGTTATCTTATCCATAAATGTATATAGAAATGAGGTAACGTGTTTGGTACTTATGGATATATTGTTTTTTATGTCTAAGAAGGAATTTTTTTTCTCTCAGAGAAAAATCAAATGCACTTAATGCCAATTATAACACCACTTTCAAAACCCCAGGTTTGATTTAGGCTGCAGGACTGGAAATCAAATAAAATCTTCCCTGTGTGTAATAAGGTATAGTAATGCCTTATTTATCAGGCATTGTTAAAGGTTGGGGTGCTCCATGTAAAAGAAATGCCCAGATACTTGAATTTTACTCTTCTATGTGTAAACTGAAAGTGAAAACATAAAAAACATTTTTTTAAAACATCTTTTAAAATATTACATGTTGTTTTCATATGCTATGGGGGGGGGGTCCAAATATAATTTAATCAAGTTTGAAACTGAGCTTAGCCACTTATTAGTTATAAAATTTTGCCAAGTTAGTAAAATCCAGCTCAGTCATTTACTAGTTTTATAATTTTGGCAAATTAGTTAGCCTCTGTTTTCTCATCTGTCAAGCAGAGATAATTATACCTATGTCACAGTTTGAATTAGCTAATCTATATAAAACACCTCATAAAACCCCTAACACACAGACCTACCCAGCATAGCCTCCAGCCTAGGCTGTGGATTCAGCAGCCAGACTGTTGCCTCTGCCATTTCCTAGCAAGTAAACTCGAGCAATCTTTTTTTTTTGCTTTACGTGGGCCTCTCACTGTCGTGGCCTCTCCCGTTGCGGAGCACAGGCTCCGGACGCGCAGGCTCAGCGGCCATGGCTCACGGGCCCAGCCGCTCCGCGGCATGTGGGATCCTCCCGGACCGGGGATGAACCCGTGTCCCCTGCATCGGCAGGCGGACTCTCAACCACTGCGCCACCAGGGAAGCCCCGAGCAATCTTTTTAACTTAATCTCACTATGCCTCAGTTTCCACATTTGTAAAATGAAGGTGACAAGAGTAAGGATTAAATAAGCAGTGCATGTAAAGTCCTTAGAGCAGTGACTACCATATATAGACAGTGTTCAATCAACTATGATTTGTAATGTTTTCTGAAGCATTTCTGAATGCTCCAACTGTGTATAATTTTGGCAGGGGTATGTGTGTCTGTGTGTGTAGGAGGGGGTTGTGAATTCCTTTTCTCTGGTTATCTTGTTTTGGCTATATCACTAACATATTTCTCGATATCAGCCGTAAAAAGTTCTCTGAGGTAGGTAACATCCATGCATGTGCTTTTGCATTTTCTGGGTTGTTGGTTGGTTTTGTGTTTCTCCCTCTTTTCCTTGTGCAAACATTACACTCGTCTCAGCCAAATACTGGGGAAAGGCCAAGGTGGCTGAGGAAATGAGAGGTCCCTTTAGGATCTACCAATGCAGCAACAGTGGTGAAAATTGTTATCACTCAGGCAAGTAGTAAAATGAAACTTGAAATGGGTGTTCTTACACTACTATATTCAGATTTGTGCAAGAGGGGTTTCTGCTTCTGGCTTTACTTCTCCCAAAGAGCAAGGATTTGGGTAGGGGTCAAAGGATGTGCCCACCTGAAGTCCACATTCTTCCCTCTGGCCCATCTGCAGGAACATGCAATCTTGAATTCCTTGTCCATAGTCCCTCACTCAGCCTGCTTCCAGATTACTACACTGATATGTACTTCCCTAGACTCAAAGGGAAGCTGTGTATGAGGATAAGAACAAAGCTCAGATGCCTGGCCTGGACTGTCTACATGGATGAGCACAGGGCAACCTCCTGGTAGGTGGAGGAAGCCAAAGGTGGGATACAACAGAGGCCAGAGGCCTCAGGCTGGCTTCCCCACACTTCCACATTCAAGTATGAACTGGGAATCTGCTCCCCCTGCACTGCTGTGAGTTAGGAACAGGCCTGTATATTTATCTTTCCAACTGGGATATTTCGCAAGATTTGAAGATCTGAAACTTGAGCACACAAGTGATTGTTCCACTGTGGCTTAGAGTTGAAGTTAATAATACTAAAACACATAGAAGTATAGAAAAGATATACTTTAAACCTTAATGAGATCCAACTACATACTCAACAGAATAGTTATAAAAAGACGGACAACACCAAATGTTGATGAAGAAGTAGAAGAACTCATTTTTAGTGAGAATGTAAAATGGTACCAGTCACCTTCAGTAGAGGTCTGGCAGTTTCTTCTAAAACTGAATATACCTTATGACCCAGCAATTGTACTCCAATATATTTAACCAAGAAAAAGTTTAAAAATACCTTCACAAATACACTTTTCAGAGTAGTTAAAAACTGGAGACAATCCAAATGTTCATAGATAGGAGAATGCCTAAAATAGCGGTATATTCATATAATGGAATACTACTACAGTATTAGAAAAAGGAATGAATTTCTGATACAAACAACACAAAATCATGTCACGGAGTGAAAGAAACCATACACAAGAAAATACTGCATATTGTATCATTCTGTTTATACAAATTTTAGAGCAGACAAAACTAATCTATGGTTTTAAAAAAATCATAACAGTAATTGCCTCTGGGAAGATGGTGGTGGGGACTGATGGGGAAGGGAATGATGAAACATTGTGGGATGAAGGTAATGGGTATGTGTGTGCTTGTGTATAAGGGCCGATTTCTTGGAGATTGGGAGGTAGAAATTCCTGGAAGTAGGCTGTTTTTCCCATGGTAAGAAGAGAGCCAAGATTTGTAATTCTACTGATAGCATGGATTCCCAAGAAGCTGTTTTTCAGGAAAGTGGCAGAATGTCAGAGTAGAATGGTCTGGTGCAACTAGAGAGGCCCTGCCTTAAACTCCAGGGCTGTGGGACCATGGCAAGTTACAGCCTTCATCAAGGGATCTTAGGTAATGAGTAACTGAGATGAAACAAATGTGGACTGAAGATGGGAGAAGACTCCCTGAATGGGCTATCTTTTGTGAGACTCGAGGGTTTTCACATGAGCTGGAAAGGGTAAACACTCAAATGGACTGAGACTGAACTTTATCCTCTTACGGTAAGTGAGGTCTCAGTCAGAATAGAGAAACTAAGTCATGTTTTGAGTTTGTGTTTAAAAATTTAGCCCTGCTTTAGAGGGATTAGGCTTATGTGTGTGGCCCGGAAGGCAAAATACCATGACAAATGCATGTAAGTTTTACAGAAGTCAATGTCAGCTAAATATAAAGAATATTTCCTTAGGGAGCTATAAAGCCAGAAGAGGTAATGTGTTCATCAGCTAATATACATGTTCTGGTTCCCTTAAAATTTGATATTCTCTTTGCAAATTAATAAATGGTATTCTGAGACATTAACACAAAAATAAAAACAGAATGAGCTGCTGTTGTGAACTTACCTAAACTGATTTAGTCCTTCAAAATTACTGGGTTCCTCTTACACGGGAAATCATTTAGCAATAAATATATGTATCAAATCATCACATTGTACACTGTAAGCCTGTACAATATTATATGTCAGTTACATCTCAATAAAGTTGAAAATAAATAAATATTGGATTTTGGGGGGTAGTAGCTGTCGCTTCCAGCACCTTACTAGCATTTGGTATGTTATGAGAAAAGCAAGATACAGGCTAAATTATGCCACACATTAGCAAAGCACACACAGGTCAGGAATTCAACATGAAACTCGATGACGTTTCTTTGTTCTTTTGGGCGACTCTTGCAATGAATTTAAACAAGAGGGTCCCATGGGCAAATGTGACAACATTTCAGTAGCAAAATTATTTTAGTCTGCTAGTCAGAATGAGGACATAGCCCTAGGCGTAGGGCACCAGTTTGAACAACGGAGCTAACCCAAGATTCTTATATCTCTTTCAACCAAGAGCAGAGAGATCAACTCATGTTATCATGTTATTTTATACGATACTCATTTCATCACAGAAAAATCACTGCTAACTTTCCTTAGGCTATTTATTATACCATCTGACACTAAGCAGAGATCAAGACTTAGGACCACTGAATTGATTATGACCATAATTTTGCAGTGTAGGATTCTGATAAGAATTTTCCAAGTAGTAGTTAACCATCCCTGGGGGGTGTAGTCTCGATTAGGATTCTTTAAGTTAACTAATTATTTCTATCTAGGGCACAGATTAAAACTAACATTCACATTTATACCACTTTATTTAAACTGAAGTAATCTCAGATAATTTATAGGAAATTAACATCTGCTTCAGGAAGCCATGAGTCCTTGTTAATGTAAGTGATCAGGCAGAAACGGTAGGATCAGTGTTATGGTCTTTTCCATTGGAGAAAATTCCTTCACTGAGTTTTTTGGGTCTTCATATCATTCTAAAATTCTTTGTTTCTATCTAATATCACACGTTTAATTAGTGGCAAAACCAGGAATGGAAACTGGTTCTCCTTTTGATCAGAGTTTCTTGTTCAGGTTGGCTACAAGATTTAACAAGTTATTCAACATATTCATAGTCATTTCTGATTAAGTCTTATAATTCTAACACCCACTGCTCTTCCTTACTGAATAGTACTTAAATCTTTCTTTATTATCAATCTCATTTTTTGTGATTTTTATGATAAAATTTATAGTCTTAAGTGTTTTTTATTTTGCAGACTGAAAACCACATTTTATATGAAAAATGTATAACAAATATGGTATTAACCACTTCTAAAATGTTAAATAAGAATTACTCTAGGACTTCCCTGGTGACGCAGTGGTTAAGAACCCACCTGCCAATGCAGGGGACACGGGTTTGAGCCCTGGTCTGGGAAGATCCCACATGCCTCAGAGCAACTAAGCCCGTGCGCCACAGCTACTGAGCCTGCACTCTAGAGCCTGCGAGCCACAACTACTGAGCCTGCATGCCACAACTACTGAAGTCCGCGCGCTTAGAGCCTGCGCTCCGCAACAAGAGAAGCAACCACAGTGAGAAGCCTCCA
The DNA here is from genome assembly GCF_963455315.2 of Globicephala melas. NCBI lineage: Eukaryota > Metazoa > Chordata > Mammalia > Artiodactyla > Delphinidae > Globicephala > Globicephala melas. Next base: position 68,076,318 of record NC_083322.1, on the reverse strand, counting down.
CATCTCAATGAAGAGTAGCCCCCGCTCGCCACAACTAGAGAAAGCCTGTGCACAGCAACAAAGACACAAAACAGCCAAATAAATAAATTTATTAAAAAAAATAGAATTACTCTTCACATTCATTAAAGTTACAAGTGAGGCTTTCAGTTGCTCTACAGCTCACTATACAGTAATTTGGGATATTTTTAATCTGTCAGAAATGCCATTTAAAATGTCATTTTAAATGTCAACATATTTTAGTTGTTTACAGATTAAAATCTATGAATTCTAATATATCCAGATAAGTCAAAAGGTTACAATAGGTATTTTTGTACTTTTCTGTTAATTTTAAAATGCAAAATTAATCACTGTATTCTAAATTTCAGGATACAATGGAAAATAAATATTAGGGCTTAAGGATATCCTTGGTAAAGTCACCCTTTCAAATAATTAAAATTAATTTTCAGAGTGAAATTGAAACTATTTCTTTCATTAGATAAAAAATATTGTGCTGGAGAACCAACCGTCTAATTATTCTACAGTAACTTTCCCATTTCCTTACTGATGAGCCTTTCTTCTTCCTGTCACCACCTCCAAGTTTCAGGGAATGTGAAAACCAACAAAAGGAACAAACTGTTCTGTGGTGTCAGGACTGGTGGTTTTATGGAAACTTAACAGGATCCCTTCTCCTAGCTGTCCGTATATTCTCAAAGAGGACAGCTAAAAAAAGGCCAAAACAAATGTTTCCTTTCTGGGGTTTTGAGGCCTCCACTTCCAGTTGAGAAATAAAGGCACACATTTAGTGGGTTGGTCTGTTGCAATAAAAACTACTATTCAGGGTTTGAAGAGTTGGACAAATGATGAATTTAAAGTCCAAAAGTGTTTTTTCCCTTAATAAACACATTTTGATAAATTATCGATTAAGATGTCTAATTTAATTCCAGCATACCAGATAATGTGGAAAATGCATTCTCATCTTAATGTCTGTATAAGGTGTTCAAAACACGTATCCTCCTACAAGGTACTCCAGCAGAGTGAGTATAGACTACATTCTACTTGACAACGGAGGCCTTGTGTTATTCATGTTTATAACCTAACAGCACAGCCAGGAGATAGATGGGTGATTGTTGAATGTGGACAATCAGTCAAAGCCTTAAAATGGCAATAGTCTGTATAGACACAGTTGTCCAGAGAGCTGAACTGGTTAATGGTCAGAAAGCTGAGATTCTCCTTCTAATCTTTTTTTTTTTTTCTCCTTCTAATCTTATGCCCTGCTAAAAAGCTTCACTCTCCTCATTTATGACATGAAACAATGATGTCTGCCTATTTAACTTGAGATTTTATTTTAAGGCAAAAAGGGAGTTATGTTTGCTTTAAAACTCTATGTGTTGGATTGCTATAAAGGATTATTATCACTATATCCTATTGGTAGAGTTATCTTTAGCATTCTTGGGCAAAATAAATATAGTGTTGCTTGATATCCCTGAACCCAGCAGAGGAATCCCAGCAGCCAGAGTTCCTTAATATGATCACATTTTAAAAACTGAGGTATAACAAGTACAATACGATGCACAGGTTTTAGGTGTAAAATTTGATGATTCTTGACAATTGTATACACCCATGTAATCACTAGATTAATCAAGACATAAATTATTTTCACTAACCTGGAAAGTTCCTTCCTGCCCCTTACCAATCTCCATCCCTCCACCACCAGGCAAACTACTGTTCTAATTTCTGTCACAATAGTTTAGTTTTGATGTTCTAGAATTTTATATAAATAGAAAATACAGTATGCACACTTCTGTGTCAGGCTTATCTTGCTCAATATAAAGTCTTTGAGGATCATCCTATATCAGTTTTCTTTTATTCATTTCCAAGTAGAATAATGATATATTTATATCATTATATGTTCATCCATTCACCTGTGGATAGACATCAATCACTTCTAGTTTTAGGCTATTATGAATAATACTATTTTTCAAGAATTCTTTATATATTATTGATACAAGTTCTTGTGAAATGCTAGTTGTGAATATTTTCTCCCATTCTATGGCTTGATTTTTCATGTTGTAATAACTTTTGCTGAGCAAAATTTTAATTAAGTCCAGTTTATCAATTTTTTGTTTTAAAATTAGTACTTTTTAATTTCTAATGAATCTTTGTCTACCTAAGTTTGCAATGATATTTCTCTTATATTTTTTTTCTAGGCAATTTAGCTTTTACATTAGGCTGACAATTCACCTCATGTATGTGTGGTGTGAGGTTTGGGTCAAGGTTTAGGTTTATTTTTTCCCATATGTTTATCCACTTTTCCTGTGCTATTTCTTGAAAACATTTTCTTTTCTCCCATTAAACAGCTTCAGCATCTTTTCAAAAATAAATTGTATATATTTGGGTCTATTTCTATACTCTATTCTGATCCATTGTTCTATTTACTATTATGCCAATACACACTCTCTTATATACAGTATCATTATAATAAGTCTTAAAGTCAGATAGTTAAGTCTTCCAACTTTGTTCAACTTTGTCAGTGTAAGCAGGATATACTTGGATATATCTGAAAACATTCTGAAAATCTATGCCTTCAAATAAGAGCGTTTAGTCCATTTACATTTAATGTAATTGTTGGCACTGTTGAATTTAATTTTACAATCTCTCTATTTTATTCTATTTGTCCCAACAATTTTTTGTTCTTTTTCTCTTCCATTCCTCTGATCCTTTGGAACAATCAAATATCTTCAAATATTTTGTATTGTTCCCTGTAATGACTTTTTAATCTATACTTCATTGCTTTATATTTTTAGTTATTACTTTATAGACTAGAATATGCATTCCATATGATTATTTTTTGAATTTGAACTTTTCCTCTATATAAGATCAGTAGAAGAGATATTTGGCTATTTGACACCAATAATGTGTGTTTGAAACTCAGATTATGGAGACAATGGAAAGTTATTTTCAGTGACTAGAAGAAAAGAGAAGAAGATAGTTCTTATGCGAGAAAATAAGAAGTACAGCAATTACAAATATTGGGCAAGACTGAATCTCCATTTATATTACTTGGACTGAAGAGTAAATACATAAATATTTTATAAATTTATCTTTTTTAGATTTTAGGTGATACAGCACAATGAGCCTTAATCTAAATACTGCAGTGCATGCCAGAAGCTATAGTAATTTTGAAAGGAAACAGCCTCATGGGAAAGAAAAATATATTTGACTGTAAGCTTTTACATTTTTAAGACTTTACACTTACATTTTGTTAAGATAAAATGTGACTTACTGTTTTGTTTTTTTTTCCACAGTTCATTCATTCATTCATTCAAAAATTAGCTCAGTTTGCTATGAACATCACCATGACTGCTGAGGAAATGTTGAGTCAATTCCTAAGGAGAAGGCCAGGAACAGTTAATGTTTCTTTTTTGTTCCTTCAAAGCAAAAGGAAGCCTGGCCTAAATTAAGCTGGGAGTGCTTTTTGTAAAGCATACCAAGCTTTATGGGACTTCGAGCTCAGCATTTTAGGCACAGTATTTCAAACTAAATCACAAGAAAAAAATTCACCACTATATTACTTCTTTTAAACAATTCAGCATGGTGTAATTTTTTCTTTGGAAATGGGATACAGCTGCTTCTTGGGTCATGATTATGTTTGAGGATCTTTTGGTAAACTGAGGCCTTCCTAAACAATCACTATTAAAACACATAAAATATAAGTCTTGCTATATTAAACACTTATTGAGCTATAGGAAAAATAAAGTGAATTTGTAAAAAAAAGAATAAAATTCCAACTTTCTAATGCATATTCTTATGAGCTTTTTAAATGCAGCATCTTGTTTTTAGACTATTAAGAACAATTGAAATCAGATTTTTATTTTTAAGTAAAAGAACACTCTTTACTAAATAATAATTCACAGTGTAAGAAGAAAGAGTTCTACGAACTTCTTCAAGTGTTTAAATACAAATGCATTTTACAACTAAACTTTTTCTAAAACACTTCCTAACTTAAGAGGAACCAAAATCTTTTTACCTTATTCTTTATCTTACAGATGTTTTTACCATAGTGCACATTACCTTATTTTTTACGGTATATTTTTACCCCTTATTTTTTTAGGAAATTGCTTTGGCTTTTTTTTTTTCTCATTGAAAGCATAATAGATACTCACTAGAAAAAAAAAAAAGCTACAGAGAAAACCCCAAAAGTAGAGGATTTAATACATCACTTGATAAAATAGTCCCTGTTAATATTTTGGTGGACTTTGTTTCATACGTTTCCTATATATGTATTTTAATACTAAACATGTACACATATACATATAAAGACACACTGATATTTCTCTTACCTTACCACTTCCCTCCTCTCTGGCAAACACCTGTTTGCTAGAGAAATAGGTGAGGGAGATTAAGAGGTACAAACTTCCAGTTATAAAATAAAAGAGTCATGGGTATGAACTGTACAGTCTGGGGGTAAAATTTAAGAAAAAAATAACATTGATATGAACATACATATTTAACAAATTCATACTATACTTTCCAAATATGTATTGTTTTATATCCTAATTATTCTTATAAGTAGGCTTCAAAAATGTTACCTATCTATAAATTTAGATTCAATTAGACTTTTATATCCATTCCACTGACTGTTCCATAAGACAACTACTAACTTCTACTTCAATGTACAACCCTCATTCCTCACTTTACTTGACCTTTACTTGACATTGTGGATCCCTCTCTTTTCTTGAACCATTGTCTTCACTTGGCTTCTAGAGCCTCTTCTGCTTTTAATTTTCTGGCTTCTTCTTGGTCTCTCTCCTCTTTTTTTTTTTTTGGCCACACCACACAGCTTGCAGGATCTTAGTTCCCTGACAAGGAATTGAACCTGGGCCCCAGCAGTGAAAGTACCCAGTCCTAACCACTGGACCACCAGGGAATTCCCTTGGTTTCCTTGACTTCTCAATTCCAGTCTTTAAACATTTGGAGTGTTATTGAGCTCAGTCCTTTCACCTCTTCTCCTGTCTTTCTATACTTATACCCATCGTGCTCATACGTAATCCAATGTCTTTAAATACCATTTGCAGGATGGCATCTCCCAAATATATATCTCCAGCCTGGACTTCGCTGAATTCCTGACTGATACATACAAGTGACTATTTGACATCTCTATTTGATGATTTCATAGGCATTTCAAACTTAAGATTCAAAACTTCAAAGTTCAAGTTCAAATCTTGTTGATATTATCTGCCAAACTTATTCCTGTTTCCTATCTCAATAAATGATAACTCCATCCTCCCTGTTATTCATGAAATAAACCTTGAAGTCATATTTTAATTATTTTACTGATATCCCAGATCTGACTGGATAAAAATGTTGTTGTCTTTCCAAATAAGCCCTGAATTTACCACTTACCACATCCATTAACACACTCAGGTCCAAGCCCCTTTATCACTTGCTTAGATAATTGAAGAAATCTTACAACTCGTCTTTTTCCTTCCACTTTTAGCTCATTCTTATCTATTCTTAACATAGTAGTCAGTGTAATCTTATAATGTAAGACAAATCACATTACCTTTCTGTTCCTTCTTCTCCAGTGGTCAGAGTCCTTCACTGGCACTTTACAGAGGTAAAGTCCTTTACCTCTCTGACCTCACCATCTAGGACTCGTCTTTTTGCTCACTACATTCTGCCCATGCTGACTCTTTGCTGTTCTTCAGGGGCTTTGGTATCAGCTGTTCCCTCTGTATAGGATCCTATTCTTCCAGATATCTATGTGGTTTATTTTCTCATCTATTTCACATCTTGTTGCAAATTCACACTCTCTGTGGATCGTTCCTCAGCCACCCTATCATAAATCCGCCTTCCCATTTCCCTCCTTTATTTTTCTCCTTAGTGCTAACGTGATATATTAGCCCTATTATTAGTGTGTTTTTGCCTCTCTCTCCAGCTAGAATGTAAGCTCCTGGAGGACAGGGACTTTCCTTTTTTGTTTATTTCTGTATGCGCAACTTATAAAACAGTGCCTAGAATATTACAAACAAATATTTGTTGAGTGAATGAAGACACAAATGGAGGTACATCATTATTTGTAACTACTAATAGTGTTTCATTACATGGATGAACTGTTATTTTCTTCAACCAATTCTGGATTGATGCTTGTTCAGTTTGTTTCTATTTCTTTATTATTATTTGTTAATAATAATTAACTATATTAACACTGATAACATCTGAGTGTTTCTGTAAGTTTCTGGAAGCAGAATTGCTGCATTACAGGATTGACACAGTTTTAAAGGCTTTAACTATGTGGCTAATAGTCCTCCAGAGAAGATGCAGAGTTACACTCCTGAACAGTACATGTGAGTGTCTCCAGTCCAATGCATTAGCTATAGTGACTATAATCATTCACTCTAATGCTTCCCAATATGATATTAAAACTTGGTACAGTATCTCAGTGTCATTTTACGTTCATGCAATTAAATAAATAACTACAAGTAAAAAATTAAAAAACAATAAATTTTCTCACAAGCCAAGATGGGAGCGTCTCTCTCAGCTAAGAAGCACACAGACGGCTTTCATTAATAGTTGTGTAGAGCCTTCTTTGACTGCACAGGGCATTTCCTACAAATTCCTGAAATCGAGATGACTTTTCACATTCATATGTACTCTCTTCCCATTCACCAGACTCTATGAGTGTACTCAGCTGTTGTGTCACCATTTCCTAGTAAGAACCAAAAACAGTACTGATAATAGATTTTCTTTTTTTGCAGAGTAAAGCAACAAACAAACAAAACCCACCACAGCCAAAATAATCTTTACAAAGAAAGTCACTTGTAGCTTCTCTCTGTCATTAGGTCTTCAGTAAATTCCTAGATAAGTGCAGGTTTTCCCATCCCTTTAGGGAGGTGTAAGATGGTCGGGAGTGTACAGCTATTCAGTGGGTCTAACATGCGTCTTTCTAACTAAAGCTTATTTGCTTTGGCTGAGATTCTGACTGTCCTTCTTCCTGTGTTCTTGTTAGATTTTTCAGGCTACATTCATAAAATAGAGAGCCTGTCTCTTGGTGAATATTGAATTCCTCTGTGTGATAACTTGTGATTTTAATGAAGTTTTGTTAATCTCTAAAACATGTGCTCTGTTGTGTCTGGTCCCTCTTATCTTCCAGAGCTATTTTTTTTTTCTTTTCCAGAGCTATTTTTGTTATTATCTAGATATTAGTATCCTATCAGTGTAGTTCATATTTTATGTCTATTCTGTAAAAGGATGGCCTACATATATATTCAAATTACATTTTAAAAAATGTGTTTCTGGGCTTCCCTGGTGGCACAGTGGTTGAGAGTCCGCCTGCCGATGCAGGGGACACGAGTTCGTGTCCCGGTTGGGGAAGATCCCACGTGCCGCGGAGCGGCTAGGCCCGTGAGCCATGGCTGCTGAGCCTGTGCGTCCAGAGCCTGTGCTCCGCAACGGGAGAGGCCACAACAGTGAGAGGCCCACGTACCACAAAAAAAAAAAAAAAAAAAAAATGTGTTTCTTCCTATGACTTTAGATATAGAAGTTAGTTACCATGGTTAAAAGTTACAATCAATATGGTGGTTGAGACCATACAGGGAGCAATAGTGACAGAAAAATACAACTCTGTGCTTTTCTTTTTTAAGGAAAAGTACAGTTTTCCTAAAGTAGCTTTCCCTAAACTTTTTCATCTCTGCCTACCTTTAAACTATTAGAAATTACTGTCAACCCCAAAGAGCATTATCTTGTGGGTTATAACTATCAATATTTGATATTAAAGCTTAAAACTGAGATATTTTTAATATACAAATTTATTGGTTTATTTAAAGATAGAAGGAGTAAATCAATCACATCTTGATAGAAAGAACATATTTTTATGAAAATAACTATTTACTAAAAAGCTTTTTATTAGAAGAGTAACATTGCTTCACATTTTAAAAAAATATCTTTAATATATGAAATAATAGATGACAGCTGGATTCTCAACCTGCTTCTGCATCCAATGTCACAATATCAGACATCATGTCACTGCTGGAAAGCTCCAATGCACACTTGTGAGAGAATGAAAATGAAAAAAAAAATCTTAATGTTATTATGAAAAGAGTTTTGACCTCATAGACCTCTGAAGAATTCCCCAGGGGTCCTAGACCATATGTTGTCCTCCAATAAAAGGTCAGTATGTTCCAGAATATGAAAGGGTGAAATACAGGACAAAACTTGGAAAGTTGGAATGAATTAGCCTTGGTTTATGATACCTAAATCTGAAAAGAAGCTATGAAATATGTTAAAATTTTAGTAACATTTGCTCACTTTTGATGGGCTTAATTCCTTGGTTTACTGATTCATGCCTTCATCTACACTATGAGAGGATTTTCTTTACTTTCTCTGTAACTTGCTTACCTAGCAGAGACTGTCTCATCAGAACAATTTTCTGTGCTTTATGTTTACTTAATTATGTCTTTGATTATTTAATCAAACAGAAACAAACACAAAAGAATACAGTTTCCTCAGTTATTAAAGAGCTAAAGTTCTTACAATGATATTACCTTCTAGATTTGTTTTTAAAATCTTTTGTCACTTTGATTAAATAGGTAACTAGGAATTGTTTCTCAGACAGGATTATCCTATTTTATTAAAGTGCCCAAATTGCCTGTGACTACTCTTTTGCTTTTGCCTTCCTGAAAACTGAATTTAGAAAAGAATGAAAACATTTTCAGGATGTATTTTACTCCTAAAACTATTTTTGAGATTTCCCAGAGGTCTCCTGAGAAATCACAAAGATTTGTTCTATTACCTGATAAATAAAGAGATGTGAGACAACTTTATGTTCATTTGATCTACTACTATTGCAAGAATCCCATAGAAAAGTTATCAGTTCGGAAGAGACACTCAGCCTTTTCTGATAATGTGTGTGGGGATGAACTGCTGTTAATGTAAATATTTCAGAAACATGGGAAGTCCCTGGAAATTTTTCAGTGTCCTTTATATCCATAATACAGTTTTACTCCCAAGGGAAATCGATCAAGACTTCTATAAAATAGATATAGGCTATACCCCAATAGAGAATTTTACTCTCTTTGATATTACTGATTATGATGATAATATTATTGACTATGGTGATATATTAACAAAAGCCATTAAGTCTCTAAACAGTTTTGATTTACTCTGATTCTTGCTTGAAGTCTCTGCCATAAGCTACGGGCCAGAGTTGTGTCATCAAAAGAGAAGGTCTGGGGCTTCCCTGGTGGCACAGTGGTTGAGAGTCCTCCTGCCGATGCGGGGGACACGGGTTCGTGCCCCGGTCCGGGAGGATTCCACATGCCGCGGAGCGGCTGGGCCCGTGAGCCATGGCCGCTGAGCCTGTGCGTCCGGAGCCTGTGCTCTGCAACACGAGAGGCCACAACAGTGAGAGGCCCGCGTACCGCAAAAAAAAAAAAAAAAAAAAAAAAAAAAAGAGAAGGTCTCTGAGACTTTAAATGATTGACATTTCGAAGAATGGTTTCTTGAGTACAGGCTTTAGAACTTACATTACACAGACAACTTTCACACCACACTGCTAGATGGCTTCATGAAGCCAGACCACTAATCCAAGATCCAGTAGGATAAGAATTCATTTCCTGGAGCTGAATAAGAAAAGCGATGAAGATAATTTTATTGTGATTATTTGTTTGGAATACTGTTGGTATAGTTTTAAGTTTCTATTTTCAGAAACTTAGTATGTCTCTTTACCTTTCATGGAAATATTTGCATAGCCACAGTACAAATCTGTACATCAAGATTTTGCCTGGGGTGTTGTATCAATATTAGAGACTGAAACTTTTTAAATCAGGTGTGACAAGCTGCCTTTATTTAAGGGGGAAAAAAAATATGGAGCCAATGTCTCCAAACTTCTCCCAAGAAAACTGGCCCAATACCTGGCTTACAGGGTCCCAGCGTTATCCTAAAGCGTAGTAAGAAAATTCTTGGCTGACTAGGAATCTTTAAAAATTTGGGGGACTTCCAGAAGATAGGAATTCACTTCGATGTGTAGGTACTGCCAGTAAAACCTGGTGGAGAGACATTCTTGGGCTTGGCTTCCTGGCCTTGGGATAGAAAAGTAGAGGCTTTTAAAAAGTAAGATCTGGGGGCAGGGTCAAGATGGCGTACTAGGAGGACGCGGAATTCGCATCTCCTCACAGCTAGGCCACCTACCAGGCACCGGTGGGAGGAACCCCCAGGGACCAGGTAGGGCATAGGGGGAGTGAAGGGGGAGGAGAAGTGGAGGTGGTAGGGGACGGGCACCCCTGAGGGGCAGCTGGGGGAGGGGAAGGGATCTCACACCCGAAGGGGGAAATAGAGGAACCACTGGGAGGGCAGAATATCAAAAGGGAGCGTGGCCGGGTTTCCCCTGCCCACTTGGATCCCCAGGAACCTGTTGAGATCCCGGGCCTGATCCTCTGCCCACCAAGGACCCCTCGAGCCACGCAGGTCCTGAGGGAGTGGGAGGGAGGGAAGGGGGAGCAAAAGTAAAGGCCAGACCTCTGGGACTGGCACCCCTGAGGGGTGGCTGGGGGAGGGAAGGAGTTCTTATACCCAGCAGGACCCACCCATGGTTAGAGGTCCGGGGAAGACCGTGGAAGAGATGGTGGAGGATGGGCGTGAAGGAACGGAATGAAATGGGGCCAGTGCTTTCCCTGTCCACTTAGGCACTGGGGAAGCCTGTTGAGCTCCTGGCCCTAATCCTCTGCCCTCGGAGCCTCCCTCCTGCCGCTGAGAGTCCAAGCCCCGCCCCTACACCCCCACCCAGGGCCCCACTTCTACACTCAAAGACCCCCGCCAATGAGCTGGGCCTAAGCCCCACCCACACACCTTCACTCAGGGCCCTACCTCCAAATTCTAAAACCCCTCACTCCACAGGCCCTCCTTTCCACCTGCTGCCTCTCCCCTTCTGCGCAGGTCCTAAGCAGAGGCCCCACCCCACACTTGAACGTTGCCCTGCACAGGCCCCGCCCCACACACAAATGTCACCATCCCACCCGCCTAGATTCCATTCCCCCAAACCCTGCCCCTACCTAAGTTCAACCCCCCCACACCTAAACTCGGCCCCCATAGCCAAGGCTTTTTTTTTTTTCCTGTTTTTTTTTTTCCTTGTCTTTTTTCCTCTTTTAGATTGGGGTTCTGTTTTACCTTGTTCATTCATTGTTGTTCTTTTATATTTTTATCTTTCCTAATAAATGTTTTATTTTTCTGATTTTATTTTATTCTTTATACTTTGTTAGTGATCTCTTCCTTTGGCTTGTTGTCCCACCCCACACCTTTTTTTTCTTCTTTTTTCTGCCGTTGTTTTATTTTACCTTGTAGCAGTTGTTTCAATTATAGTTTTATTTTCCTAATACATTTTTATCTTTCTAATTTTATTTTCTTTTTTATTCTTTGATATTGTACTGCTCCTTTTTTCTTTCATTCTTCCTTTTATTTATTTATTTTTTACCACGCCACAAATTTTATGGGATCTTAGTTCCCAGGCCAGAGGTCGGGGCTGAGCTCCTGTGGTGGGAGCTCCAAGTCCAAACTGCTGGACTAACAGACAACTTCAGATCGCAGGGAATATCATTCGGAGTGAGCAGTCCCAGAGGCCCTCATCTTAGCACCAAGACCCAGCTCTATCTAACTGGCTGCAAACTCCAGTGCTGGATGTCTCAGACCAAACAACCAGTAAGACAGGAATACAGCACCATCCATCAAAAAAAAAAAGAAACAACAAAAAAATATGCTACAGATGAAGGAGGAAGGTAAAAACCTACAAGACCAAATAAAGTAATATGAAATAGGCAAGCTACCTGAAAAAGAATTCAGAGTAATGATAGTAAAGATGATCCAAAAGCTTGGAAACATAATGCACAAAATACAAGAAACTTTTAACAAGGATCTAGAAGAAATAAAGAGCAAACAAACAATGATGAAAAAGACAATTACTGAAATTAAAAATACTATAAAAGGAATCAATAACAGAATAACTGAGGAAGGAGAACAGATAAGTGAGCTAGAAGACAAAATGGTGGAAACAACTGCCAAGGAGCAGAATAAAGAAAAAAGAATGAAAAGAATCGAGGACCATCTCAGAGACCTCTGGGAAAACATTAAACACACCAACATTTGAATTATAGGGGTCCCAGAAGAAGAAGAGAAAAGAGTCTGAGAAAATATTTGAAGAGATTATCGTTGAAAACTTCCTTAATAAGGGAAAGGAAATAGTCAATCAACTCCAGGCAGCAGAGAGTACCATACAGAATAAACCCAAAGAAAAACATTCCAAGACACATATTAATCAAACTATCAAAAATTAAACACAAAGAAAAAATATTAAAAGCAGCAAGGGAAAAGCAACAAATAACACACAAGGGACTCCCCATTAGGTTAACAGTTGATCTTTCAGCAGAAACTCTGCAAGCCAGAAGGGAGTGGCAGGACATATTTAAAGTGATGAAAGGGGAAAAACCTACAACCAAGATTACTCTACCCAGCAAGAATCTCATTCAGATTCGACAGAGAAATTAAAACCTTTACAGATAAGCAAAAGTCAAGAGAATTCAGCACCACCAAACCAGCTTTACAACGAATGCTAAAGGAACTTCTCTAGGCAGGAAACACAAGAGAAGGAAAAGAACTACAAAAACAAACCCAAAACAATTAAGAAAATGGTAATAGGAACATACATATTGATAGTTACCTTAAATGTAAAGGGATTAAATGCTCCAACCAAAAGACATAGACTGGCTGCATGGATACAAAAACAAGACCCGTACATACACTGTCTACAAAAGACCCACTTCAGACCTAGGGACATATACAGACTGAAAGTGAAGTGATATAAAAAGATATTCCATGCATATGGAAATCAAAAGAAAGCTGGAGTAGCAATTCTCATATCAGACAAAATAGACTTTAAAATAAAGACTATTACAAGAGACAAAAAAGGGCACTACATAATGATCAAGGGATCAATCCAAGAAGAAGGCATAACAATTGTAAATATTTATGCACCCAACACGGGAGCACCTCCATACATAAGGCAAATGTTAACAGCCATAAAAGGGAAAATCGACAGTAACAGAATCATAGTAGGGGACTTTAACACCCTACTTTCATCAATGCACAGATCATCCAAAATGAAAATAAATAGGGCAACACAAGCTAAATGACACATTAAACAAGATGCACTTAATTGATATTTATAGGACATTCCATCCAAAATCAAAAGAATACATTTTCTTTTCAAGTGCTCATGGAACATTCTCCAGGCTAGATCATATCCTGGGTCACAAATCAAGCCTTGGTAAATTTAAGAAAATTGAAATCGTATCAAGTATCTTTTCTGACCAAAACACTATGAGACTATATATCAATTACAGGAAAAAAATCTGTAAAAAACACAAACACATGGAGGCTAAACAAAACACTACTAAATAACTAAGAAATTACTGAAGACATCAAAGAGGCAATCAAAAAATACCTAGAAACAAATGACAGTGAAAACACGACACCCAAAACCTATGGGATGCAGCAAAAGGAGTTCTAAGAGGGAAGTTTATAGCAGTACAATCCTGCCTCAAGAAACAAGAAACATCTCAAAGAAACAGCCTAACCTTACACCTAAAACAATTAGAGAGAGAAGAGCAAAAAACCCCCAAAGTAAGCAGAAGGAAAGAAAACATAAAGATCATATCAGAAATAAATGAAAAAGAAATGAAGGAAACAGTAGCAAAGATCAATAAAACTAAAAGCTTGTTCTTTGAGAAGATAAACAAAATTGATGAACCATTAGCCAGATTCATCAAGAAAAAAAGGGAAAAGACTCAAACCAAAAGAATTAGAAATGAAAAAGGAGAAGTAACAACTGACACTACAGAAATACAAAGGGTCAGGAGGGATTACTACAAGTAATTATATGCCAATAAAATGGACAACCTGGAAGAAGTGGACAAATTCTTAGTAAAGCACAACCTTCTGAGACTGAACCAGGAAGAAATAGAAGATATAAACAGACCAATCACAAGCACTGAAATTGAAACTGTGATTAAAAATCTTTCAACAAACAAAAGCCCAGCACTAGGTGGCTTCACAGGTGAATTCTATCAAACATTTAGAGAAGAGCTAACACCTATCCTTCTCAAACTCTTCCAAAATATAGCAGAGGGAAGAACACTCCCAAACTCATTCTACGAGAACACCATCACCCTGATACCAAAACCAGAGAAGGATATCACAAAGAAAGAAAACTACAGGCCAACATCACTGATGAACATAGATGCAAAAATCCTCAACAAAATACTAGCAAAGAGAATCCAACAGCACACTAAAAGGATCATACACCATGATCAAGTGGGGTTTATCCCAGGAATGCAAGGATTCTTCAATATACACATATCAATTAATGTGATACACCATATTAACAAACTGATGGATAAAACCCATATGATAATCTCAATAGATGCAGTAAAAGCTTTCAACAAACTTCAACACCCATTTACGATCAAAAATCTCCAGAAAGTAGGCATAGAGGGAACCTACCTCAACATAATAAAGGCCATATATGACAAACCCACAGGTAACATCATTCTCAGTGGTGAAAAACTGAAATCATTTCCAATAAGATGAGGAACAAGACAAGGTTGCCCACTCTCACCACTATTATTCAATATCGTTTAGGAAGTTTTAGCCACAGCAATCAGAGAAGAAAAAGAAATAAAAGGAATCCAAATAGGAAAAGAAGAAGTAAAACTGTCACTGTTTGCAGATGCCATGATAGTATACATAGAGAATCCTAAAGGTGCTACCAGAAAACTACTAGAGCTAATCAATGAATTTAGTAGAGTGCAGGATACAAAACTAATGCACAGAAATCTCTTGCATTCCTATACACTAATGATGAAAAATCTGAAAGAGAAATTAAGGAAACACTCCCATTTACCATTGCAACAAAAAGAATAAAACACCTAGGAATAAACCTACCTAAGGAGAGAAAAGATCTGTATGCAGAAAACTGTAAGACACTGATGAACGAAATTAAAGATGATACAAACAGATGGAGAGATATACCATGTTACTGGATTGGAAGTATCAAGATTGTGAAAATGACTATACTACCCAAAGCAATCTACAGATTCAATGCAATCCCTATCAAACTACCAATGGCATTTTTCACAGAACTAGAACAAAAAATTTCACAATTTGTATGGAAACACAAAAGATCCTGAATAGCCAAAGCAATCTTGAGAAAGAAAAACGGAGCTGGAGGAATCAGACTCCCTGATTTCAGACTATACTACAAAGGTACAGTAATCACGACAGTATGGTACTGGCACAAAAACAGAAATATAGATCAATGGAACAGGATAGAAAGCCCAGAGGTAAACCCATGCACATATGGTAACCTTATGTTTGATAAAGGAGGCAAGAGTATACAATGGAGAAAAGACAGCCTCTTCAATAAGTCGTGCTGGCAAAACTAGACAGCTACATGTAAAAGAATGAAATTAGAACACTTCCTAACACTATACACAAAAATAAACTCAAAATGGATTAAAGACCTAAATGTAAGGCCAGATACTATAAAACCCTTAGAGGAAAACAAGGCATAACACTCTATGACATAAATCACAGGAAGATCCTTTTTGACCCACCTCCCAGAGAAATGGAAATAAAAACAAAAATAAACAAATAGGACCTAATGAAACTTAAAATCTTTCACACAGCAAAGGAAACCATAAAAATGACAATCCTCAGAATGGGAGAAAATATTTGCAAACAAAGCAACTGGCAAAGGATTAATCTCCAAAATACACAAGCAGCTCATGCAGCTCAATATCAAAAAAACAAACAACGCAATACCAAAATGGGCAGAAGACCTAAACAGACATTTCTGCAAAGAATATATACAGATTGCGAACAAACACATGAAAAGATGCTCAATATCACTGATCATTAGAGAAATGAAAATCAAAACTACAATGAGGTATCACCTCACACTGGTCAGAATGGCCATCATCAAAAATCTACAAACAATAAATGCTGGAGAGGTTGTGGAGAAAAGGGAAACCTCTTGCACTCTTGGTGGGAATGTAAATTGATACAGCCACTATGGCGAACAGTATGGAGTTTCCTTAAAAAACTAAAAATAGAATTACCATATGACCCAGCAATCCCAGTAGGGGGCATATACCCTGAGAAAACCATAATTCAAAAGTAGCCATATACCACAATGTTCACTGCATCACTATTTACAATAGCCAGGACATGGAAGCAACCTGAGTGTCTATCCACAGATGAATAAAGAAGATGTGGCACATATATACAATGGAATACTACTCAGCCATAAGAAGAAATGAAATTGAGTTATTTATAGTGAGGTGGATGGACCTAGAGTCTGTCATACAGAGTGAAGTAAGTCAGAAAGAGAAAAACAAATACTGTATGCTAACACATATATGTGGAATCTAAAAAAAAAAAGTTTTTGATGAACTAGGGGCAGGACAGGAATAAAGACTCAGATGTAGAGAATGGACTTGAGGACACGGGGAGGGGGAAGGGTAAGCTGGGACGAAGTGAGAGAGTTGCACTATATATGTCAGTTGCACTATATATGACATATATACACTACCAAATGTAAAACAGATACCTAGTGGGAAACAGCTGCATAGCACAGGGAGATCAGCTTGGTGATTTGTGACCACCTAGAAGGGTGAGATAAGGAGGGTGGGACGGAGATGCAAGAGGGAGGGGATATGGGGATATAAGTATGCATATAGCTGATTCACTTTGTTATGCAGCAGAAAGTAACACAACACTGTTAAGCAATTCTACTCCTGTAAAGATGTTAAAAAAAAAAAGTAAAATCTGAGATTCCTTATGAAAATATCTAGGCAGACGTTAATTTATGGCCTTTTTAGCTGTTCAGTACTGTATGCATGACTCAGGATTGCAAAGCAAACTCAAGGAGTCTACACGATTAATTACACTCTTCCTGCACTTGGGGAAATAATCAGGTCAAACCTAAGAGCACTATTTTTATGCTCAAGGATAATCTTTGAGATTACTATGATCACAGGATGAATAGACTGTCAGAAAAGATATTAAAGGCTTTGAACGGCAAAAAGATAACTTGGTGTCCTGTCTAGTATACTCTTGGTTTATCTGCATTTATTATTGTTGAACAAGTTTATAACTTGGTAACTTGTAGAAATTGGTAGCAATGAAAATGATTCTTGTCCACAGAAAGTGAATTTGTCTAGTGCACCTCCAAGAACTCATTAACTATTAACACATTCATTTCAGCAGTTCTGACTCCCCATATCTGTGCTCTCTGAATTCTCTTTCGAACATGTTCTAATATCTTACTGGTTTCCTCATTTATTAATAAGTTAAATAAAATACATACATGTCTTGTATTTTAAAAATGAACAAGGAATAATATTTTGTATGTATTAGAGCTATTAACCACTCAGAAAAAATAAACCTCAAGAAATTTTGGGATATCTATGTGAAAAAATTGTGTATATTGATTTATTTATTGTTTATCTCCTCCTCTGGAATGGAAGCTTTACAAGAGGACTTGGACTTGTACGTAGCGGCTCAGTATAGAGTACTGATTAAGAGCCTGGCAAGCCAACATACCTACTGTGACTTTCACCAAATTACTTAAAATTTCCAGACCCCAGTTTCCATTGTTTAAAACAGGGCTCATCTGTAAAATAGTCCTATCCCTTAGAGTTCTTCCCAGGAATTAATTACATATCAAGAGCTTATTACAGTGTCTGGAACATGAAAAAACTATTAAATAATTACTCATGGACATGCTGATTTATTCTTTTCTTTAAGAACTGACTAACATTTATCCCTAATTAGTAATAAATATATTGTCTACAATATTCCTACTGAATTCATTCAGTGGCAGTGAGGCATTTCTCAGATCTGTAGCCACAGAAAATCACTAATGCCTCTATAGTGAAAACTAAGATTTCTGTGAATCACGTATTAGAAGACAAAAATTATCCCTTTGAAAAAATAGTAAGAACTGAGATTTAATAAAAAGCTGGCCATTTCTTTAACATCTATATTCACATAGAAATAATCAAGAAAGAGCTTAAGGTTAATTGCTAACTACTATGCAAACAACATAGTCTTCCCTTTCATTGTACCCCACTCTATCAGCTCCCTTCAGCCTCAAGACATTGTTTCTACTACAAAGGAAAATAACAAAGCCGTTAGGGACTTCCCTGGCAGTCCAGTGGTTGAGACTTCAACTTCCAATACAGGGGTTGTGGGTTCAATCCCTTAGTCAGGGAGCTAGGATCCCACATGCCTCCCGGCTAAAACCCAAAAAACCAGAAGGTAAGACAGAAGCAATATTGTAACAGATTCAATAAAGACTTTAAAAATGATCCACATCAAAAAAATTTTTTAATTAAAAAAATACAAAGCCTTTAGTTTGAATATTTGATGGTCAATATTAAAAACAGGGGCCAAAATTTGAGTATAATATTCAATTTGGATGCCTGAATTCTTCATTAATATATAAGTTGGAATTTAATTAAATTTATAACTACATAGATTCACAAACTTAAAATATATTCAGCTGTTTCACAGATGTGGAAATGCTTTCGTTTGGAAGACTTACCCTATCATACTGGCATGAGGTCTTCTGATAATTTAACAGCTATATATAGTGAAAGTTAAATAAAAATCTCCAAATGGCTTGCCAGAAATCATTAGTATATGCTGTCCTCATCCTTCGACTATTGCTAAAGCCAATCAGATTGGTTTTAAACCTTTCCTGGTGGCTTTGGAAATGTGTACCTTAAAGCCCAATGAGAGATGTAATGCTTTGGTGGAGGGGCGGGTTATTTGCATATTTTCAGGAGTCCCATGTAACTGTAGGATGACCCTCTGAATACTCCTAACTCACTCACCAAATTAGAGTCTAGGTAGAAGCACAGAGGCAGGTGTTTTCAGCTTGCTAATCATATTTAAGTTTATACCACTTATTGGCTAGAATAAGAAATCAAATATAATCTCAAAAATAAGTAGTCTAATTAATCTTCATTCCAAATGCTAAAGAACTATGATAAGGTGGTACCTGCAGAAAAGAAAAGCCAAGCAAGTTGAATTTGGCCTTTTCCTCATAAAATCATGGTCATTTTCCAGTTCTCGTTTTACTCTACCAATTAGTGGTATTTGAAGGACTTGCTCTTTCCTTTTTCATTAAAACACATTCTTCACTTGGCTTCTGGAACAGCCCTGTCCTTTTTTTTTTTTTTTTTTTTTTTAACTCACTGGCCTCCCCTTCTAATCTCTTCCCTCCTACCCTGGGTAATGTTCATATTCCCTAACTGCTAAACACTGATGTGCCCAAGAATCAGTCTTAAAACTCTGCTCTGTCTGTATTCATTCCCCAAATGATTTTATTTTGTTTCACTACTTTCAATACATTCAGATTCTGACAACTTTCAAACTTAGGTTTTCAACCTTAAGCTTCTTTTCTGAATTCTACAGCTGGATACCCAGCTTCTTACTCAACACTTCTCTGTGGAGGGCCACAAAAATTTGAGTTTTCTTCACTAATCCTAAATTTGAAAATTGCTAATTCCAAAATTGAACTTGTAACTCCACCCTCCTCCAAAGTAGCCCATGTTGCAGTTACCACAATCTTACAAAAAGAGGATTCTACTTATTCAGACCAAAAGCATGGAATAATTCTTGAAGCCCTTCTTTCTCTCATACTGCATAGTCAATCTTTCAGTAATATTCAGAATATATTCAGAATCTGGCAACTTCTTACTAGCTTCATGTTGTCTTCCAAATTTAAGTCATCATTTTCTCTCATTTGGACTATTGCATTTGCCTCCTAATATGTCTCCCTGCCTCTAGTCTTACCTCCTTAGCGTCTATTTTCTCACTTCAGTGAGAATCTCACGCCTCCACACAAAGCTCTTGAAAAGAAGAAATCCAAAGTCTTTATTGTGTCCTGTGATGCCCAGGCATGTGTCCCCACTCTCTGCCCTCATCTTCTCCCTCTCCTCTCATTCATTCTACTACAGCCAAACTGTTCGTTTTGACATTCTTCTAACCCAGGAATGGTCCTACCTCTGGGTTTTTGCACTTGCTGTTCCTGCTGCCTGGAAGAGTTTTCCTCCAGATAACTCCATGACTGCTTCTCTCAGTCTTCGGGGTTTCTGCATACATGCCCTTTCTTTGGAAGATCATCTCTTAGCACCTTATGTGAAATAGTACCCCCCCCCCCCCCGGCCGCATACACACTGACATTCTCTGTTGCCTTACTCTCTCTTACTCTTCTTCATAGCACTTTCTAATATTTACTTAGAATATTATTTTGCCTTGGCATGAAAATATTCATGCCACCTGGCCTTTTATATACTTATTTGCTGATTTGTTTGCTGTCCTTCTCCTCCTTTAAAATAGTTAGTAACTTGTCTTTGGAGGTTTTGTCTGCTTTTCACTATATTTCTACAGCCCAGAAGAGTGACTGACACAGTGCAGATGTTCAACTAACTTCCTACTGTGTGATCCTAATTCTGGGACATAAGTTTACTGAAAGTGCCTTCCTTTCTACTCGTTCTCTTTAATGCAACACCTTCTGAAAAGCAAAAGTGGAATAGTAGGGCTTCTAAACAGTAGTCCTGGATAAACACCAGAGTCAATGTTGTAGTGGGGGTCCTCTCCAGCTTTTTCCCACTTATCTAAAACTCCTGTTTCAGGAGCAAGCTTTTGGAGCCAAAAGTGCAATAGAAAATCCACCTCAACCTGGCTCAGACAATGAGGGGACATCCAGAGATAGGACTGTTGAACACTCAGCCCCACTATACCTTTACTTCACAAGTCCTGTCTATCTGCTCTGTCCTGTGCAATGCTGGCTTCATCGCAAGGTTGTCTCCCCTTGTGTTCATGCAGTGAGTGCCTGATGCATTAAGGTCACAAGTGTTCAAAATGAGAGAGAAAGGCTTTCTGTGTTCCTTTCAGCAGATCTATGAAAGCTTCTTTAGAACCCTCCAGAAATCTTTACAGAGTCACATACCCACAACTGGACTCAACTGCTAATCAGAAAGGGCAGTTACCCTTAGATAATTCAGGCTCACTCATGGTGTGGTCACCTTTCTCTTGAGTCATGTGGGTTACATGAAGGAAGTCAGAAATCTGAACTAACTAAGACTCAGGCTTCTCTCGATGGTGGAAGAATGTCTGCCAATCAGGTGGTCATGAGCGTTCACATATTCTTGAACCAAAGACCTGAGGGGATAGTGACTTGAAATTCAAGGGACAGCATTAACCATAACATGTGAGACAGTCCGTCAGGTGTAGCGTATATCTTTTTAATTTTCTGTGTATTATAATGTTTTGATATCTTAAAAAAACCAAACCAAACCAAACAAAAAAACCTTTGCAGCTGGGGAGAGTTTGCCCCTCCCAGGGTCAACCAGTTCTTACAGATGACGGCAAAGGGTCCAGCCCAGAGTGTGTTTTGAAATGCACACTAACCAAGCCAGAGCCAGCACCTCCTCTATCTGCCATACTCCTCAAGAGGAACTATTCCTTTGCCTTAATCATGCCACGGCCAGGTACCAGGCAACTAGGGACCACCCCTATAGCTGTATAAAGCCCACTGAAAAAATTCAAACCAGCCAATCCGAAACTGTTCTCCCTGCCCTGCCTTGCCTTTTCCACAGAAACCCCAGTAAAGGCTCTGGCCTAAGGCTTTCCCCTCATTCTTGTCGTCTGGCTCCTGACCACCCTGGTGTCTTTCCCATGTGGCCCTGCCTGCCTCCTGTCTCTTGGACCTGTGAGCATCAGAAACTTTGTTTGCCCGAGCCTCTCCTGTGTCTCCTCTTGTGACCACACTTGACTGACCATCACATAAGAGAAACAATACAAAAGCATCGGGCTTTTCCAGAGAGCGAGGATCTGTAGAGGAGACTACAGTCACATTTGTTAGTTCTTTGCTCCAGCCTTGGTCATTCACTGCTCCAAACTACTCTCACGGAATGTATAAATTGTGAATGAAACAGGCTTTTTTTTTTTTCCATTGATTTTTTTCACTCCCATAGTGCTAAGGGTAAAAGTACAGGTTTTGAAAAATATGTTTCATTGCTTTCCACTTCTAGCTTGTCAGTGAAGTAAATCAAATGTGAATTTGTGGATAGAAAGGATCTGGTTCAAAATCCAAACTTCATCACATTAACAATATACCTTTGGTGGAGTTATTTTTTTCCCTTCGAGGTTCATGCTATTATTCACTAAAAAGATGACTATAATGCTTCCCTCTGTAGCATTTAATCCAGGTTGTGTCAGATAGCGTGTGTAAAACACCTGACTTAGAGTAGACAGTCTGTAAACACTGGTGTCTTACTCCTCTTTTCACAGCAAGGCACATGGCTCCAAGGAAAGGCTGAGAGGTTCTAAAAGCCTATAGCTTTCCCTTAAAGAATGGGAAAGTAATAGATAGGCAAACTTTCTTTGTTACTAGATTATAGGTCATAGGACTTGCTTAATTCCCAAATTTCTATCAACAAAGTACTGTTCAGTAAATAACTGTTTTCAGTTGATTAGTTTGATTTTCTTCTTCCCCTAACTTTCATAAATAAAATAACCCACTTATTATTTGGCAATAACTCAGCCCTTAATTCTAAATTTCAAATATACTAATAGATTTTTCATGTAATTATAAAGACTTTTGAAGACAAATTAATATAGTTAAGATGTTAATTTACATGATTTACTCCTTTCATATCCCAACACTGTGTCTAAGGGTTGAAATACCTTATAGCTATATGGATTAGAAAAAAGTTAGAGTGACGGATGTCTTGTGCTATTTAAAATAAATTGTTACTATAATATCTCTGTGCCCACTGCCTCTACCCAGATTCTTGCTGCTTATTCACTGTGGACCCAACCTCCTGGTGACCACTGTGACCCAGGGATGTAAATTCAGTCAGCAGTGTTTTCGCAACCACTTTGTGAAATTACAGCATTGTCCAAAAAAGTAAATGAAATACAGGGAAATGGAAAAACCAAAACTTGACATGATCCATCTAGGTAAGAACTAAATTTCTTATGTCTTTCCAAATCATTCCTTTTTCTTCTTGTCAAAGCAAAGGCCAGTAATGCCAGAAGCTCCACGATTCCTTTTGGAACTACCTACTTGCTTTCATTTTCAGGACATGAGAAGAGAAAGATTTCCAATTCTTTCTGGCACTCAAAACTCTGACACTAGCCTTGACCTTCTGCCAGTATAAATGAATTGTGTTAAGATAGTCACTATTTCACGAAAATAATTAACTATAATTCCCTGGCCAGATGACATTAGTGCCAGAGAATCCAAATAACTGAACCTAGCTGTAGGTCAACCACTGACCACGACAGGGAAGAGGAAAAGGAAAAAGAAAACAAACCAAAAAAGCAGGTCCAAAGACTAAAAACAACACTTTTTATTAGATAATTCCTCATCTTTTAGAATACTCTATAACGTCCAATGATTTCACTCTTCTTGCCTCAGTCTGCCCTCAGCAGCACCAACTGTGCTTTTCTTGGCATCTTTTACAAACTAGTCTAATCTCAGCACAAGTTTTCTAGTGGAATCCTGTCTAGCACCCAGTTACACTTAGCGAGCCAAAGTTCTCAATTCCTCAGTCACTTACACCAGCCATGGGCTCCTCTGACTGGCACACATGTTCTTGCCACCAGAGCCACGACTCTCTGCAGATTTGTGCTGATTCTACACACACTTCTGATTGCAAGTTCATATTTGAATCCAAGAAGTGAGATCTGTTCAGGCTCCAGGGCCCTATAAACTTCATCATCTTGAAGTTCACTGGCATAGTGATTATTTTCAAGAACACATAAAGTATGAAGCACACATTCCACATTTACTAAGTATAAATTTCATCACCAAGAGAATTTCCATATTCAAAATATGAGGTTAGATTTGATCTATGCTTTATGAAAGAAATTCTTCTAAAGAAAGCCTCCATTTCAGCTGAATAAAAACTCTTTAATTTGTATTTTCTCCAGAGACTAATCATAAAGGAGAAACATAAAAATGTGAAATTGGAAGATTCATTTATAGAGGTAACTTTAAAAATAAACACCATCTCATGTTACCCTGGCCTTATATCAATTCTAACTGATATTCTGGAGAAAAGTGAAGCCACTGTAACAATGCTATTTGTAAAGGCTGTTGTTGTTGTTTCTTTTTAAATATCAAGAGGAGTCAAGTGAATAAATGCAACTAGCAATGTTTATGCTTGAGGCATTACCTCCTTGGGGATTTGTGAATCTTGAAAATACAATATTGTTTTCATGACAGATATGAATCTTAGGTTTACACCATCAAAGTTGGCAAATTAACCCAAAGAAGAATATTTCTATTCATTTTTTTTATATATTATTCACTGAGCAGGGCTAAAGTGATGGAAACAAGTAGGATGACAAACTCCAGAGGAGTTGCTTTTTTTTTTTTTTGAGTTGGGTCTTCGTTGCTGAGCGCGGGCTTTCTCTATTTGTGGCTAGTGGGGGCCAGTCTTCATTGCAGTGCACAGGCTTCTTATTGTGGTGGCTTCTCTTGTTGCAGAGCATGGGCTCTAGGCACGTGGGCTTCAGTAGTTGTGGCACATGGGCGCAGCATTTGTGGCTCGCAGGCTCAGTGGTTATGGCGCACGGGTTTAGTTGCTCCATGGCATGTGGGATCTTCCCGGACCAGGGATCGAACCTGTGTCCCCTGCATTGGCAGGTGGATTCTTAACCAGTGAGCCACCAGGCAAGTTCCCAAAGGAATTTCTTAAATATGATTTATTTCCATTTTCATGAGGCTTTTTGTTTGTTTGTTTGTTTTTTAGGCAATCAGTCCCTGACATGTTCTGCAGGGTCAGATCTACACTTAGAGGTTTGAAAACTATCACAAGTAGAATCTAATGTGAATAGAGGGAAAAAAAATGATTATAACCAACAACAACAACAGCAGCAACAAGAAAAAAGTATGGTAATAAGTAAGAGCCAACATATGTTTTTTGGGTTGTAGCAGGCACAAACGTCTTCTTTGATTGGGAAGGATAAATAAATACATCAATGGATACAGGAACATTTAACATTAAACTACATCAATCAATTTTCAAATTTCTTAGCTACTTTGAATTATTATTATTTATTTGTGTCTGTTCGAAGTATATAATACTGGTTTAACTTGGTCCAAGCACATATCATGGCTCTGATATGCTGATCTATGTTTGTAGAAAAGCATCTCTTAACATCTTAATGTATGTCTTTTATACTTAAAAGGATATTTGATGTATTCGGGGTAACTTTCAGATGAATTTGATATTGCAAATATTGATAGATACATACATACATAGATACATACATACATACATACATAGATAAGGTGTTCCATGAAAGAGTCTCATTATTGTCTTCCTATATTCTAGACAGTATTTCCAAAGGATTGTGAATAGAAGCAATATACACAAGTCACGGCCATTTTATGTTAATCCACAAAGTTAGAGGACTCTGCTACCTATTCTCTACAAGCTTCCTCCCCCCTGAAAACACTAGAGATGACATCCACAGTATTCCAGTGTATTTTATGGTCAATCATAATGGACAAGGATCCCGATGTGTTGCTGAATTTCTCTAGAGTCTTTTGAACAAATGGTCTCCCAATAGATTCCAGAAGAAAAACTATCCGGGGCATATGGTTTAGGGTCTTTTGGTCGCACCAATTTTGAGAAGTGGCTGTTTTGCAGAAGTTCTGAAATCCTAAACTACTTAGGGAATGCCAGGTGAATGCTAGTTCTGAGCGTATTAAGGAGAAAAAAAGAGAAAACTTTGCTATGCTTTTCTTGCCACGTGACAAAGCTGTTTCTACACAGGCAAAGAGATTTTTATTCTTATTCATTACCAAGATGTGTAATTTCATGCCAGAGCTACCAGTGTTTTTTCAATCTGAAAACTCTCAGTAGCAACTCTGATATTCATTTTGAGTTGAAAAATCACTTTACTAGCTAGTATGGTTATGTGCCATATAATAATATATACACAGCAAGGAGCTATTATGGACCACGAAATGCATGTGATTGTTATACTACCTTTATATGATCTAGTTTGTTGATTCTAATCTAATTATTACAAAATAAATTACATGTCACCATATTATGAGTCAAAATGTTAAATATTAACTTTCTTTAATGTTTTAAGATGTGTTTTCTTATATTAAACCAATTTGGAGTTTTTAATATTTTACTCAGAATTATTAGGATTTTTACCAAGTAGCATCTAATTTAAAAAGGAATATTTAGTGAATACCTACTTTATAATGGTTTCAAATTTAATCCTAGGAATAATTACTGAAAAGTCACATATCCAAAACTGTAGAATACATCCTGACTGGCCAATCAGATAAATAGTCCAAAGGGATTCTTTTATCCTTGGTAAAGAGAGGGGTTGACTCTGGATGGAAACACCTGAATTGTTAAAGATAACACTTAGAAACATATATCAAGGAATTCATCGCATAAAGCATAGCTGGAGACAATCCTTTTTATTAAAACTAGTATGCCAAGGGCTTTCGTGACTTCCAGTTCTTTTATCACCTTGCAGTTTTCCTATGATCTATTGCCTGTTCAAATGTTCCTTTTTGTTTCCCCCCAGAGAAGGCAACTTCATTTCTCTTGCAAACAGCTCCATTTCCTGTTCTGTGGCTGTGAGTCCTGAAACATAGATCTTCTTATGCTTCCATCAAAAGGTGTCATTAATTCTAGGGTACCTGACAACCATGTTCTCTTTCAGAGACACCAAGGAAGTGGAGGGAGATTACTGCCCCACTCCCTGCTGGTACAAGGTTTTTCTGTTTCATCTCTGGATGAAAGTTCTGCAGAATAAGTATATTATGCACCTTTTAAGTCTAGTTCTAGGGAGGTTATGCCACCTTTTTCCTTCTGAAGGTGGTTTAGTTAGGTGCCAAGAACATGGGTATCAAAACTGGGCATAGCTGAATCAATTCCCAGCTCTGCCCCAATGGGCTATGTGACTTTGGGTAGGCTTCTTAACTTCTCTGAGCCTTCCTTTGGGATTGCTGGAATAATTAAAAGAGATAAAATTTTAGATACCTAGCCTAATGAGCAGCACATATTAAGAACTTAACAAACAGTATCAGTTCCTTTCCTTGTTTCTGTTCACGTGGTTAAAATGCATATATTATTTCTCCTAGAAAGGAAATCCTAATTTTGAGGAGACAGTATGTATTAAGAGAATAGAATGGGTTATGGTACCATAAAGACCCGGGCACTCTTACAACTTAGGTGACTTTGGGAAAGTTAATTTAATTCTATGAAACTATTTCCTCATTTGTTAAATGCAAGCAGCAACTACTGAGCCTGGTAGTTATTAAATTAAATGCTCTATTGTATAATGCTTGCTACAATGCCTGAAGTAATGCCAGATAGTATGCATCTAACAAATTGCTGTTTTTATGCTCTGTCTCACTTTTCATAAAACTACCTATATAGCAGTAAATTGCCAATAAGGGCAGTCATATATTATAAAATATGTAATTTATTGTCATGGTCAGTTTGCAATGTGGTTTTAAAACCTTTCCTTCCTCATCTCTGTTCTTTCCTTCCATCCTTTTACATGCTAGAAGGTAGTACGGAAGCAATGGTGTAAGTAATGGAAGACACGTGTAGTATAAAAGTTTGGGGGTTAAAAAAGATTCCAGAAATTCTTCTGGATGAGATCAGAAAAGCATGAAGCAGGGGATCCAGGCCAGGTGGAAACTGTAGGATTGGACAGATGGAGTTGGAAGGAAAATGAGACGCTGATCAGATCATAATCCTCCTCTATATACAAGATTTCAAGGGCTTCTTTACATCAGACATAAAATAAAGTCAAACTTTACAACATGCAAGATCAGGTCCCACCTGCTTCTCTGCCCTCTTTTCATGTTGTCCTCTGCTACTTCACTAAGCCAGCTGCACTGGCTTTCTTTCCATTCCCTGTACCTGCCAATCTCAATCTCACTTTAGGAATTTTTCACTAGCTGCACTCTAGAAGAGGCATAGGGGAATTTTTAAGGGGATGGAACTATTCTGTACCTTCATTGGATTGGTTGCTATATGGTTTCATATATCTTTATGAAAATTCATCAGACTGCACATTTGAAACAAGTGCATTCTATTCCATGTAGAATAGACCTCAACAAAGTTGATTTAAAGGAAAAAAAATCCTCTAATTCAGTTGCAGAAGTCAATAATAAAGTAGAATTGATCTCAAAATATTTGTTTTAAGAGGAATTTTGCAGGCATTTATCTATTCTTTAAGATTAGTTGGTAAAATTCAACTTTTTTAGTGTTTAGAAGCTGATTTTCCCAGACTTCTAACATAAATCAATGGATATGGGTTATAGTCTAAAGGAAGTAGAATTTGGCAAGGAGCAGAAAGCATGAACTAAAACTGGGTGGTGGACTGAAAATTCAATAGGGAGACATCACAGATTTCATCTATGATTTCCATCCAGGAACAGATCCAGACAGCTGTAGACTGTGTAGGGGGCCTTTAAAATATGGTTACAAATCTTTTTTTTTTTTTTAAACCTGATTTGAGTTAAATTTCTTAAGTCCATCATAGATAAACAAAACAAAACAAAAAAACCCCTGGCTTCTGCTCTTCTGATCTGGGGAGGTATACTTGAGACTCTTTCCAGGGAAGTACTGAAGTAAACCTCTTACAACCGACTCTGTATACAAGTAAAAGACATCCTAAAGGAAATAAGCCAAGATGTGACAAGTATATACTACTGAGAAGAAACTGTGAATTGTAAGATAAATGAAATTACTAGTGGTGTTTTTCTTTTTTTTTTTCCTCTTGCTGTGGCCTTGATGAAAAGGAAAAGGAAGAATTTGTGCAGTTGTTCCACCACCCCCTAGGCTTTTAGAATTATGTAAGGATAATAGTATTTCCCCACCCATCCCCTGAGGAGCTTTTAAGACTAGCATCTGTGAGGTGCATTTCCTAGATAAATGCAAACTGCCCTTTGACTCTCTTCTAGATAAGAAAACACTGACCCTTTCAACCAAGTTATTTATGACATTCACATAATGTGAAACAGTGCTTAGACCTGATGGGAACGCCCAGAAGTACATATACTGAACAGTTACGATTCTCCTCTGCTACTATCCAGGAGAGACTACCACACAAGTTGAACAATGCCCAAGGCTCATTAAGAATTTTGATGAATTTAATACAATTCAAATTGAAGAAGATCTCAGGGGAGCATATTTAGAAAAGAAAACCAGATGGAGCTCCAGTGTAGAACATCCAGGGAGCAAGTGTGGGATGCCCTATAATCCTAGGGATTCTGGAATCATGAGAAAATGTGATTTATCTTCTTGGCGAGTTAGCATGCAAAATGTGTCGGTGGCATAACACTAAGTTTAGATTTCATAATGAAATTTTCCAGATTGTGAAGGAAAAAAAAAACCCACTGGATACTGGAAGAAGTCATCCCCTCTTCCTACGAGACTTGCCAATGTAAAGGGGAATAAAATAAAAGAAAAATGTACACAGTATATTAACATTAGTTGTCAAGTGGGCAATGTCAGGATATGTGCCACCAAGAAAATAAAGACGGAACTGAATGTCAACTTGCCCAACCACTGTCCTTTTCCTTTCTTAGTATGGAATAATAATGCTAAATAATGCCCTTCTATGCTAGACTGGAGGGCAGGGGAGCTGGGATTCTTTCAACAAGAAGCGTAGGAAAAAAGAAAAAGAAAAACAAAAAACCCAGTCTTCTATCTAAAATATATATATATATATATATATATATATATATAAAGTTTAAATATCATCTCAGAAGTAATGAATCTGAAGTTGTCAATTTGATTTAGTCATGGTGGCGTTACTGTTTGTGAAATTAACCCTGACTAGACTTAGGCACAGGGAAAACCCAGTGTCTCTCTCTAGTCAGACAAGGGCTACTAACTCAGAGGAAATGATGGAAGCTTTTTGTTTTGTTTTGCAACATCTCAAAACATATCAAAAACATTCTTAAAATATGCTGCTGATCATTTGTATTACTAATATCTTATTCTGAAAATTTTAGCAAAGCTCAAACCCAGGACAAGCATTCCCAAATAAAGATAGCAAGTATTCTGAATGGTCAATGTGCTCCCTTCACCAGAAAATATAAAATAGTAAAAATTACATCAAATTCAACTGAAATTCTATTACTCAAATTGTATCATATAAAAAGAAATCTATCACAAAATCAGGTCATACCCCATATCTAATTGTGTAATGTGTTTTTTCTTTGTTATATATTGTATAATGAATAGTTTTTCATGTCAAAATATCAGATTAAAGTAATAAGTTTTAAAGGCTGCTTAGTAAATTATCTAGACATACCATAATTGAGTCACTAAATATAACATTTTAGTGCATTGTGATTATTTCCTATTTTTTTCTGTGCTTAAAAACAATACCAGGATGAATATATGGAATAATTGGAGCTATTGGTATGTACCTTAATTAAATTTCTGGGATCTTAAGAAATAAAAAAATTAAAGAATTAAGGGTGGACCCAACAGTTTTAATTTCATGGTATATGATATATAATGTATCAGAATTCCTTCTGTCCCATATTTCTTTATCCTCACTTACTGGCATAAACTGGTAAAGAAAATAAGGGTCATTTAGAGAGGAACTGGAACACAGGAAGCCTGGAGTCACCTACAACGACCTTACTAAATACCTCAGGGAAAACGTGTGTCACATATTAAAAAAAAGTAACTCAAACATAGCTCCTGTTAGCAAGCTACCATGAGAAATGAGGGATGAGCAGAGACTGCTGAAGGGAGGGATAAGATCTTCATCTTTAAAGGAAAGCAAGGGATGCATGAACTATGGCAAGTTAAAATCTAAAAACAAAGTTGTACTGAGTAAATCAAGAGTATGTTCCATATTTAACTGACAGACTAGATACTAATAAGTCATCAGGGACCCTGGTAAAAGTTTTGGCTAGAATGTGCAAACTGTCATGCTAAACTGACTTGTGGTAGCAAAGACTAATGGTTTCCAGTACACAGTGTCCATTGGGAGGAAACTGGAAGCAAACCTGGGAACTCAAGTGTGGTGATTCGTATTCTCATACTCGTCAGGATGGCAGCACCTGGAAAGAATGATAGTAACATGGATTCCTAGAAAAATATAACTTTGGGAGAAATATGTCCTGTGGCTTCTACAAGTGGAAAATAATGCCTTACTAATGAACTCAATCATAATCATATATTACTATTGATTAAACCACCAAAACAATATACCTTATCCCCTTCTCTCCTCATGGTTGCTGCTCTAACAGCTTAGAGCATCAAACTAAAGTTTTCAGATAATCTGCAAACAGTCTCACTTCCCATGGTACATTTTTTATCCCATCATCAGAGTACTGTCTCTAGGATATATCTTTTTTTTTTTTTTAATTTATTTTTGCTGTGTTGGGTCTTCATTTCTGGGCGAGGGCTTTCTCTAGTTGTGGCAAGCGGGGGCCACTCTTCATCGCGGTGCGTGGGCCTCTCACTATCGCGGCCTCTCATTGCGGAGCACAGGCTCCAGACGCGCAGGGTCAGTAGTTGTGGCTCATGGGCCTAGTTGCTCCGCGGCATGTGGGATCCTCCCAGACCAGAGCTCGAACCCGTGTCCCCTGCATTAGCAGGCAGATTCTCAACCACTGCGCCACCAGGGAAGCCCTCTAGGATATATCTTATCAGATGTCTTCCTTGCTTGCAAACATGTGATTATTCAGACTACAGGACAAAATAGGAACTCTCCACCATAGTTCAGAAGGCCTTCTGCCATAGGTCTCTTCTGGTCTTATCTTGCGCTGTGGCTCCTCTCCAGAAAAGCCTGACAGACTGCATGCAGTTCATCACACTGGGATGCTGGTGCATGCCTCCACGCCTTAGCATGTGCTTTTCCATTTTCACAGAATGTACCTCCTGACACTTGACCACCAAGTAAATTTTCCTGGAGACTCTGCTTAAGTGTCCACCTCAGTTAAACCTTCATGGGCCTCCCTACGAGGCAGAATTTGAGGATTACTCCTTTGCACTCTTACTGAAGCACCTAGCCAATTGCAAAAGGTGAAGCTTCTTGAGGGCTAAATGGGATTTCCTTTTATGTGTCCTTACAGTCTCTTATAGCGCCTGGCACGTAGCAGGTTTTCAACAGATTTATTGAATAAATGAATCTCTCAGATTTCTCACAGGTGATATTGACAAAAGAGAAGGTAATTTTATTTCTACTTTCAAAAAACTTTGGAAGTGTGTGTATGCTATAGGTGGTCAAACAACAGTTTAAAAAAAACCACTTGGTTTCCTTGTTATTATGGAAAATGTTTTGTCTTAAGTACGGAAATGGCTTAATGACAGGAAGCAATGTGTAAGAATAAATGATCATTTCTCTACTTAGAAAAGTTAGTGTCAGGGTTCCCTGGGGACTGATGCTGCAACACAGTCTCAACCAACATGTTAAATATATTGCTTAGAATAAAAGAATTCTTTAAGTCCTCTTTTTCCTAATTGCCAAGGTCTTAAGTGTAGTAAGATACTGAGTTGACAGGCATAACATGCAAGAATATAATGAAACAATTAAAATAAAGAATAATAGCACTTAACTTTGATGTAGGAAAATAAAGATAATAAAGAAAAATCCATTTATCCAATTTATTTTGAGTACCTATTATATACAAAGTCCTATTTTAAGAGTTGCAGGGGTACAAAAGTGAACAAGACTGAACGTTGTATTTACTTTGATACATGAATAAATGGTTTATCAAAGTGAACTGCATTAAGATTTAAAAAATAAAGTTATAGAAATGTTTAGAAGAGGTAATTTTTAGTTGGATGAATTGGGACCTGAAAATAAAACATTTTATTTGAGCAGCTAACAATGTCTTGATGTGATTTTTAAAGATGGAGATTAAAAAGGGAGGTATTTAAAAAAGAAGAATAAATGAGAAAGAAGGATTAAATGTGCCAATAAATACAATTGGGGTGACTGAAAGGAGATAATCGACAACAAAAAGAAGATATTCAGAGAGTTGATTTGAAAACAGAAAAAGGATAAAATGAGCCAGGTTGAGGGCAAAATGAATTTATAAACTACTACACTGTGCATTATAAATTACGACCTAAGAAAAATATCATATAGTCTGGAAAACATCTCAGAATGTTGCTGTGATGGCAGAAGCAACAACAAAACCACGCAATTATGCATTCTAAATTTTATAGGAAATAAAGAGTTTTATTGGCAATAAAGCATTTTATTAGAAATAAAGCATTCAGTGGGACTCAACAGTCTTATTAAGCAATGGTTTTACTCTACTTGAATGTCTTAGTTTTAAGCAGTTTATAGTTTGCAAGTTCTTTCACGTACATGGCCTCACATCGGATAGAAGAATTAGTGCTGTCATTCTCATTTTAAGGGTCAAAGGCATAGATCTAAGTAGTTTAAATTATTTTTTTCAAACTTGCACAACTAGTGAGACATAGGACGGAACCTAGATGTTCTTTATGCACATTCAGTATTCTTTTACCCGTTTCACTTAGCACTCAAGAAAGATACAAATATAATGAACTAGATAGAAAAGGTCCTAAAGGAAATCATTAAAATAATCAAGGAAATAAGGAGGATCCTTTAGAAGGAGAAAGCAGATTTTGTTAATGATTTTATAAATGTTACAAATAAGTGAAGATGGCTTAGATTATGAAATTCAGATAACTAGAACTGAAAGATACTCTAGACTGGAGGTTACAAACACAGGGCAAGTTGGCCACATCTGTCCTCTAGATATGCTTTGCATGACCATCACAGTGTATTTTAACACAGTATTTTAAATAGTTGTCTCAATTTTGAAATGGGGAGACTTTATAAAAGATCCATATTTACAGCTTCTTTCGAAAATCAGAATGTCTGGGAAAAAGTGGGCTTTGGCCCAACAGAGCGCAGTCAGACTGCATAGGGGCTTCGCCCTTTAAAAGTGGAACTTGTTCTCTGCTTCAATACACTATCCCCTAATGTAAACCACTAGGGTACACTACTTCCCAGTGGATTACACCCAGTTGGCTTCACACCTTTATATTACTTGGTAAACATCTGAGTGTTGGCCACTTCTCCAGAATCTAAGCAGAAATGTTTGAGGTGCCATTGGACGCTAATGGCAGGCAAGTCAGTCACACCCTCCTCCTTCAAATCAATTCTTTGGATATGCTAACAGAGAATGAACACTGAATGAGATGTTGGAAGACAACATTTTATCCATAAATGGACTTCCATATTAATGGCAGTTAATGGTTAACTCCAGGGGGAAAATCTAAATACTCCTGCTTCTAAAGAACATGACTCTGGTTCTTTCTGAAGCCAATTTTTTTTATTCTTCCTCAGATTCCACGAGGTTCAGATTCATTCACTTAGTCAATAAATATTTACTGAGTTCTCACTATATGCCAGGTACCATTTTAGTTGCTAAGGCAAAAGCAGTAAATAAAATGGTCTACAATCACTGCTGTTGTGAGCCTTACATTTAGTGAGAGCAGACATGAAATAAACAATATAAATAAATATAGCAGGTTCCGGAAGGGGTACTGGGGATGTAAAGGGGATTGTAATCTTATTAAGGGAGATTATGGACGGCCTCACTGAGAAAGTAACATTTTAACAACAATATGAGGAAGAAAAGGAAAAATGGAGTATTTAAGGGAAGAGTATTTCAAGAAAAGATGCTCCCCAAATTATTCCTATAAGTTGCCCTTTGTGCTTGTTAATTCAAGTTGTTTCCTGCTACTGGCAACTAAGAGACTTTACCATTTTGACCCATGAGTATGATATGTCTGCTAATTCCAATGTTATTAACATTTTTAAGGTATCTTTTAATGTGTCATGGCAGGGGCATCATGGAATACTGTAGAATTTAATAAGTTTAGTATCTAAAATTCTTTTAAATGTTTTTGTCAACTCTACACTGAATGCCAAGATTTCTTTTTCTTCTTTCTTTTAAAAAAAGGTATCAAGGAGCTGTGTACTCAGAAGCAAACAATTATTACCAGAAAAAAGTTGAATTAATTTGGGCTTTTTCTTAAAGTGAGGCAGGGGGGAAAACATTTTCACATTTATTCCTCATTTTTTGGGATTCTTCCAAGGCTCTGAGATGAATTACCTTTAAAAAAAGGAAGAAAAGAAACTACTATTTATTTTGCATTGAGCATGGGCCAGATATTTTAATATTTATTTTGTCTTATAAAAAAATCCTTGCACAAATGAGTAGATTGAGACTCAAGCTAAAAAACTCATGCAAGTTTACACAGCTAAGGAAGAAAGCAAGCCAGGATTCCACCTCACCTGACGTTAAAGTTGGATTTTGGCATTATGGAAAAATCAGAAGGTTCTTCTGGACCATAATGTGGCCATAACCTTCTAACCACAATGGCACTTACTTAAGGTGTCTCTTTAATAAAACACTAAGAAAGAAATTCATACCGATTTTTGGCAGCATTGTGTGAAACAGATGGAAATATATGAAGGGGAGATTCATAAATAAATTGCTGGTGAAAAGGTATCTGTTACTGACTTAAGTCCTCTTGCAGATTTATCTATGTACCATTAGACATTACTCCTCTCTTCCAGGAGGTTTCTGGGAAAAAATCCCTGAAACAGCAGTTCCTATGTGTAGAAAACTAGAACAACAAGAAAGAAAGAAAGCAAGAGAGAGAGAGAGAGAGAGTGAGAGAGAGAGAGAGAGAGAGAAAGGCTGAGTTCCCAATGGGTTCCATTGTGCTCAGGACACAGCAACCAAACACTGCTCTCTGCAAAAAAATGTCAGGCCGTGGAGCTTGGAGGACCATACAGCACTCTCACGTAACTGTTCTGATGAGGTGTCACCTATTTCCATCCAAAAGCTGCTGTAATATGATAACACCTTTGGGATAAGGCACTTTTCTGTCTATGAAATTATTGAATGCAGGCCTTATTCACCTTTCCACATTAGGCTTGGAAGCTAAAAATTTGACTTTAGGCTCTGCAGAAATGAGAGGAGGCATCCAGTGTATGAAAGTCATCCATCTGGAAAACTCCTTAATGGGAAATAGATGAACGAGATGATCCAACGAAGTCCTCCACATCTTTAACATCCATGATTCTGCTAGGAAGTATTTTGGAACTTTCCTAACCCAAGGCAGATTCCACTGACTTCTCAGGTGGGAGAGGTGGGCAAGGGGTGACTGACACTGAAACATGGAA
The DNA here is from genome assembly GCF_963455315.2 of Globicephala melas. Classification (NCBI taxonomy): domain Eukaryota; kingdom Metazoa; phylum Chordata; class Mammalia; order Artiodactyla; family Delphinidae; genus Globicephala; species Globicephala melas. Next base: position 68,040,015 of record NC_083322.1, on the reverse strand, counting down.
AGGAACTGTCCTTGATTGCTAGAGAAAGATGGAAAGCCCAGAGAAAGGGGGTAATTGATCTCACACCACCTTATCTTGCTGAAATAACAGAAGAGAGGAATGGAAGGACCGGGTTGCCAATTTGCTTCCACTCCTGGCTGTGGAACTGTCACTGAAACTATCCTCCCAGTAATTATCTGTTAGGAAACACTCACTTTCGTCTTTAGGGCCCAAGGCCTGTTTTGACATAGAATAAGCAATTAAGAAAATCCTTTTTGGTTCTCAGTCACTTCTTTAACTTCAGTTTCTAATCTGCTTGTTGTTAACTGTCCATGTCCTTAAGAGATAGAAATAACAACTGGCTGTAGAAGATCTCAATGTAGGGAAACCAGAAAAGGATTTCCAGCATTTGGTGAATAATGCATCCTGCCCAGCTAAAGGAGATATATATCTATATTTCTAAAATGTTGCTTAATATTAAATGAAAAATTTTCAGTTTCAAGTATAGTTGAATTTAGGAATATAAAACATAAACTTTGCTACTTCATCTTCATAGTTTCCAATGTTTTTGAATGTTATTGAAACTATTATGACAGAACAAGTATTTCAAACCGGATCTGTCTTCCCCAGCACATTATACCACTTAGATTTAGAAATTAGAGCCTCTTCGATTTCTGTGCTTAGTGAACGGGTTGTATCATGACTAAGGTAATCTGCTATTTGAAATTAACCATATTTTCTATTAGTTTTTACCTCTAGGATTTTGAATCCTTCCTACTTGAGATATGTCTAATGCCTGAGTATTCACTATTTTTTAGTGTTTTTTATGACCTTTATGTACAGACATCCTAGGTACTGTCCCTGTCTTCTAGGAATTTATCTCTGATTCTTCTGTTTTGTGTAATCCTGTTACAGAAAAATAACCACTCAAATTATATATGTTTCTATTAAAAAATATATTTTCTACAAAATATAAAGTGAAGTATTTCCTGAATAGAATTGCTGGCTGAAAGGGACATTGGCTTTTATCCAGCCTGACATTCTTAAAGGAGTGTTTTTTGTCATTTATTTTTAAACTCCTTGAGAACGTTTACCTAAGAGAAGAAGGCTCTAATCTCTTGACGTCTATTCCAGAGCTTAAAAGAATATATTTTTTTTAAAAAACGTAATGTTTTTAGAGAGTAGGAAGTCTAAGGAAAACTGCAACTCAACAATCAGTGAAACCTGTGAATCAGTACCCTAGTGTCGGCTCTACTTTTCCACTCATGTGTAGTCTTTCCTGATTGAGTTATTGACAGAAAATGGCAGCTGTTAGTGATTTTGAAAATGTTAACGTACCACCCCTTGAATTCTCTCACTCTGTTTGGCAGGAGCCATTATCTTCGTGCAATATCCACATGCTATGAGGAGTCCTCAATGGCCTTTGCTTGTTACAGACCAACTCCTGATTGTTGCCTATGGAAGCAGAGGACTGCTCTTCTCTGCTGGGACCTCAGCTGATATGTTCAGCTCTGGATTCCCAACATTTAGCATGCTGGAAGGCTTGATAAATATTTTTTAAAAGTTGACTGAATAAGTTGAATGAATAAATGAAGTTTGTGTATATGGCAGCAGTGTTATCCTTTTTTTTTTTTCTTTCCTGTCACAGAGCCACCAGCTGTTTGTAGAACAGTGAAGGTTGAATTGTATTAATATAAATAAACATGGTTTGCCCCTAATTATATGTGACCTTGTGCCGGGGACTTCCTTTGCTAGACCCTGGTTTCCTCCTCTATAAAGTAAGGGAATTAAATCAGGTAATCTCCAAAGTCCCTTCCTGTTATTTCATACAGTGATTAGTGTGTGATGACATAGCACGCGTTATAGTATTATTCACAATGGTGGGGCTGCAGAGTTGCCACTCACTCCTCTTCAAAGAGGACATGAGTCAAATTTAACAGGCAAATGGAGAAAAATGCATAAGTAAGGGTTTTCTCCCATTTATAGCCTCATAGGCTTTTATGTTTAGGTTTCCAGAGGTTAAGAGTATAAAAAGTGAAATTAAGAGCATTAGAAACTATTTTTTTCATGCAGAAAAATATTTTATTTAGATCAATTAACTGGATAATAGTTGTTTATATTCACAGGAAGGACAGTGCTTTTCATATTCGTAAAATATCAGTGACTCCAGACCCATTTTGTTCCCACACATCTGTTAAGTACAGAAAAAAGAAACCTAATGATCTAACAGAAAAACACACTTAAGGCTAACATTTGGTTCACAGACCTATCATTCTGTTTGCCAAAATGAAGTTACTGAAGCTTTTGTAGTAATTGTTGTGACTGAGCAGACCAAAGGGACTTATGTACATTCATGCTGGTATGTATACACATGTATTTGCACCTCCCAAGCCCATATTAGAACCTGTTATTTATTTCCTGAATGAAGCCTAAATTAGGTAGTGATATTCTGCGATGCTGCTGAGAAATGGATGTGCCATATGTTCTTGTTTAAAAGAGAGACAATGAGCAGACAGCAACGCAAGAGCATTCAATTACAATGTCCCACTTTATTTTTTAGCACAGTTCTTGCTGAAAGGTCTTTCAGGAAAACAAGAACATTCAGGAAGCAACCCTCAGTCTCTGTGGATGAATCTGTTTATTGAGAGGCTACTTGGTGAGCAGTGCACAGACTCCTGGACTTAGAGCTGCTGTTCCAGCTTTATTTCCTTCTAGCACTACTGAGCGAAACCTTCTCAGTTTCTTCATCTGTAAAATGGGGCTAATACAGAATGGTTGTGAGGATTGAATGAGTTAACATGTGAGTGTATAAAGAAACAGTGGGACAGGGCAGGAAAGGTCACTGTTAGGTCCGTGCTAAAAAAGTTACCATATTCTATATTACTGTTTTAACTGCTCACAACGAGGCAAACATGAAAATTACCTTGGCGCAGTAGCTCACAATGTTCCTTTACCCACGTGATAGCATAATCGTAACTATAGATTTACCACCACCTCCAAGAACCGGGGCACCTGCCTTCACCCCCCACCTCCAGGTAATACCGTTATAATGGATACCCCATTATAATGGTATTACCTGTGTGGAAGAAACTATATGCTCAAATATTATAATACATGAAACATGATTTGTACACAAAATTAGCTGGATAAATTGTAAAATATACGCACAGTTTAACTTGTTTTGCAATAGTCTAATTATTGCAAATGTTAAATCAAGTATAAATCAAAACAAAGATGAGTGCCATTGTTTTGAGAAACCCATCATTACCACATCAGACTACAGTCTTCCAATTTCAATACCTCTTCTTCTGACTTAGGAAAAACCTTATAATGTATGCATTGGGGCGGGAGCTTGTCATTTGCTCCCAACCCACCTCCACACTGCTACTTCTTGATGGTGCTGCCTGGCCAGGATAAAGCCACTCTGGGACAGTAGGAATGATCTGGGCCAGCAAGAAGGGAAATCCCCATATTCCAAATATCTCCCTTCCTTCTTTGTGCTCCCCACCAGTGTAGGATTTGTTTTTCTGCAAAGCTCTTTCTAGAACTGGCCACTAGAAAATTAAAATTGGGTATCGGTTACCTCTTGAAAGCTTTGAATGACTGCTTTCATTAATAACCATTCAAAGCTGTGAAACTACTCATCTACACCTCCCAATGTAGAACCATGTCTTTTTTCTTCACAAATTATTTGCTGTTTCCCTTTTTTCGGCCATGCTGCGTGGCTCGTGTGAACTCAGCTCCCCAGTCAGGGATTGAACCCCCCAATCAGGGATTGAACCCAGGCCCTCGGTAGTGAGAGCACAGAATCCTAACCACTGGACCACCAGGGAATTCCCTGCTGTTACCCGTTACCAAACACATGTGATCAGAAGCCAGTAGTGAATCCCGCTACTTAGGTTCCCATCTTCCTCTGCTCTACACTTCCTTGGTATCAGAAGCACCTTCTACTGATTTACCATATATGTGCCATAAAGACATTTATAGTTCTCCTAGAGAAACTAAATCTAAGCACAAAAGAATGTAAATAAGAATCCAAAGTGGGAGATGAATGCCATGTGAAAGGTATAGATATAAAGTGTGTCTTCTGTAAATGTCCCCAGCCTGTTAGTTTGGAGGTGGGTTGGGGAGTGGATAAATGTGTTCACTCTAAAACTAAAGCCCACATTTGGAAGGTTTTACTTCCACATGCATGACTAGAGGAACTTAGGTCAACCTTTTAAAAAATTTTATCTGGTTTCCTCAGAGTTTCTGGGGGCTACCTGATTGGTGTGTAAAATTATAACTGCTCAGGTTCTTTCTCCTCAGTTTTCTCTTTGAAAGTCAAGGGCCCTAGAACTACCTAAGGAAGGCTGCTGGCACTGACACCAGGGTTCTCCTGAAAAACCAAGGCAGTATGCCACACAGCCTTCTTTTCGCTAACTTCTTTAATAAGATGTAACAACGTGTTCCACGGCTAAAAGCATGCGTGATGACTTGAATCTCTACTGAGACTCCTTTCTACATATCTCTACCTCCTTAATGGTCCCTTTAATTAAATTCTTAAATATATGAGTTTATATAATTAGTCACAAAAGAAGAAATTCAAAGAGAATTTTATTTGACCTCATTAAACAGCGTAGAGCAAAAACCATGAAAGATCTTTTTTAACCATAAATGAGTGAACTTGACCAGTACCACTTGTAAACACTAGTAGAAGTATGCAACATTTAAAATTCTGCCAATCAATTATAGTGCTATATTTTAGACATTCTAATTCAATGCCAGAAATTTGGATTATATTAATTTTAAAAGAAAAGCCCTGTACAATATACATAACTATTTAAATTTTGGAATTGTTATTTAATAAAAATGCATATTTCAATATATCCATGTTTGTCAGACTTGTACCCCTTCTACTTACTCAGGGCTAGTCATCAATAATATTTGCTAAATGAATTTTTAAAATACATATTTTAATGGGCTGCTGACTAAAGAAAGTATCATTTGGCCCATGGAAACTTCATTGCTCAGAGGCAACAATTCCAAAATTAATTCACAGAATCCATGTAATGTGGAGCAACAGACCCAGCTCATTAACTGCTGCTGTCTCTTTATGCCTGTGCCTTAATCAATAATTTAAATTTTTTTGCTCATAAATAATTCATGCTTTGGTGGTATTGTTCTTTAAAGCCCTGGATTTTCTAATAATTCTTGGTTTTCTTAAGACTCCTTGGCAGCACTTTCCTGTGAGTATCTAAGCGTTGGCTTTTTAAAACTCTCTGAGAACAAATCGGTTCTTTTAACTTGAAAGATGCCACTTCACTTAAATAATTAACCAAGGTCCGCAGATCTTCACCTTCTCCCTCATAATAAAAAAGTACAATTAGACAATTAAAACTTAGCTATATTAAAATAATAAACCAAAAAACAAGAAAGGGATAATGCTGAGTAGAATCCAAAAAGGGTCTTATGTGTATGGACTAATGTTTCTTTCCCTGATCATTATCGGTTTCCGAAATTTTTTACTGTGGTAGAATACACATAACATAAAATTTACTATCTTAGCCATTTTTAAGTGTACAGCTCATGGGTACTAAGTACATTCATACTGCTGCACAACCATTACCACCATCCATCTCCAAAAGTCTTTTCATCTTGCAAAACTGAAACTCTATACCCATTAAGTAATAATTCCACATTCCCCCTTCCCCCAGCACGTGGCAACTACCATTCTACTTTCTGTAAGTGGAATCATACAGTATTTGGTGACTGGCTTATTTCACTTAGCATAATGTCCTTAATGTTCATCCATGTTGTAGCACATGTCAGAATTTCCTTCCTGTTTGAGGCTGAATAATATTCCATTGTATGTATATGCCACAATTTGCTTATCCTTTTGTCTGTTGATGGACACTTGGGTTGATTCTATGTTTTACCTATTATGAATAATGCTGCTGTGAACATGGATGTACAAATATCTCGTTGAGACTCTGCTTTCAATTTTCTGTGCATATACCCAGAAGTGGAATTGCTGTGTCATATGATAATTTTATTTTTTAATTTTTGAGGAACCATCATACTGGTTTCCACAACAGCTGTGACATTTTACATTCTGAACAACAGTGTACAAGGGTTGCAATTTTTCCACATCCTCACCAACACTTATTTTCTGTTTTTCTTTTTTTTAATACTAGGCATTCTAATGCATGTGAAGTGGTATCTCATTGCAGTTTTGATTTGTACTTTTTTAATTATTAGTGATGTTCAGCTCTGATTATATTTTTAAATTATATAGATAAAACGCTTTTTCCTTTCTCCTTGATAATTCTAAGGAAAAGAGTTAAAGAAAATTCCAAAATCGTGAGCATAATTTAAACACAATAAGTATATTTTTCAAAGATGACTATAAATTTGAAGGAAACGGATTAATGAAATATAAGTCAGTTTACAGCTTGCAAACATGGCAATTAAACTCTTTATTGAGCTCACATCATTCATTCATTCAGCAAATATTAATTGAGGGTCTCATTTCTGTTTCACTGTGCTAGTTTCTGGGAATGTATAAATCAAACCCCACAGTTCCCGGCATCTAATAACGTATCGCTAGTTTATGGGGCATTACCTTTCTTTAGCCAAGTATAAGTCAAAATAGAGAAGTGCCATGTGGTCCTTCGGAGAAGTCAGAGAGACCTAGTTCAGATACTTTCATTGTCTTTACCAGAGAAGTGACTAGAAAATGTTGTGTAAGCTGAGCTTCCTCATCAGAAAATCAGGGCTAATTATTCTTACTCAAGGGTTTTGTGTTTTATCCACAGCGGCAGGGTTAAATGGTTAAGCAGGTGTAGACTTCCCCATAACTACTTTCACAGTCTTTTATTGGCACATATATAGCTAAGGTTCATGAATATCTTGCTCTATTCCAGAAAAATGGGGGCTCCCATTAATTTAGAGATTTTCACAATAACCATTTCTCTTGAATAGCCATTGAAAACAGTCAATACATGGAAGTAAACTCTGTTGTCAGTACTTATATAAAATAAAAAGTGCCTGGAAAAATGCAGACGTGAGAAAGATAAAATTGTT